>NC_133129.1:13927219-14527219 GCF_048418815.1 Hemitrygon akajei | reverse complement strand
AAAAATTAAAAGTATTTTAAACCTGCTACTGGCAGAACTGAAGCTTTTTGAGCCCTTTTGGATTTTGGATACACCCCTTGTCAATAGAACTGAACTTGAGCCTTCTTCCCAAAGGCTAGTGTTTAAATCCCTGTACGATCAAATCCGCTGCACTTTGAAAACAACTTTCACAGTAATTCTGGATGTCGTCTTTGTTTTCTTTGACAGGAAAGTGAACATTTGAAGAAATTCCAAGTGACATGGGAACTTCATAATAAGCACCTATTTGAAAACTTGGTGTTCTCTGAGTCACTTCTGCAAAGTAGTCTACCGTCACTAGTAGCACAACTTCGGTAAGCTTTCCTTTGCTGGCTTCGAATATGATTATTTTGTATTGTTACAAACCCCGTAACTGGGTCACTTACCAGCAAAGATAGAGAGGTCCGTTGAAGTCTGATGGTACTATTTTTTAACAGTATTTATTGATAAAAATACACAAAAATAATATCAATGCAAACATACAGATAATATACGTCGTCAATACTAAATCTGAAAGTGCGGGTATAATAATAATCAATAAGAAATAGCTCTATCATTGTCTAGGGGATAATGTATTGTCCGATGGAAATATAAAAGTCACTCAGTTCATTCAAGCTGCAGCTTTTGAGTTGGAGAGAAAGACGGGATAAAACTTGCCCATTCCTTTTATGATGTCAATCCTTCGAGAGTCGTTGGGAGTTGATTTCCCCGTTGTTAGCTAAAAACCGTTCTGCCGTGTTACAGGGCCCACCGATTCCGGGGCAAACGGAAAAGGACGCACGTGGCCTTCCACTGGTTTTTGCTATTACGGGATCATTAGCGTTTCTCCTGGTGCGTCTAAAGGGGTTGTTCCCCAGACCCTCTTTTATCCTTACTCACGGGGTCTCAGATGTCAATCAGGTTGGGATGATGCAATCCCTCAACCAGCCCACTCTGGTCATTCCCTGAGGGCTTCAATGAATAGTACAGTACTCAATACACAATTCCGTCTCCAAGAGACAATAGCCGTTATCAATAGTTCCGCCTTGCTGAGGCCAGGACACACATTCCAAACCCTTGTGGATTCTGCGTGTCTCTCTCTCATTTCCTGGGTCCCAGACCCGAATTAATAGCGATCTTGCGATTCTCAAAAAGGAGGGGGCTACTTTGTACCCTTCGGCCCCTCAGAGTTGTGGCACGTTCGTAACACCCTCTTCCTTCAAAGCGTTTTTACCATCGGTAAAAACGAAGTAATACAGAGTCTTACAGGATTTTAGAATCTAACACAATACAAAAAAGTTTTTTTTCTGCAGAGTAATACAGTTAAACATTCAATTCTGCATCTAAACAGTTAACGATTACATTGGCACTTCCTTTAATATCTTAACATCTTGTACCTTACTAAAGTCTTGCAGCATCAGACTTCAATTTAATAACCACCTATTTTCATTCCTTTCCTTCAGCAAACAAAAACTAAAGAGTTGTGATCTTAGCCTACGTGTATACTACAAAAGTTCATGCAAATACTAATCTTTACGTTACTTTCAAATTTAACAGTCAATCTTCCATGGGGGTTGTCTTTATTATTCACATGCTTTGTCGAAATCCCTTAAAACCGGATCCTGCTATTTAAAAATGGCAGCCCGTCAACCCTCACCCCTTTTCCAGTTAACTCCCACGTGGTGAGCTTGTGCACCATGATGAAATAGGCTTTCGCCCGCTCCTTTCATAGGAGTTATTTTATCAACAATGTGTTCCAAACTTAGACCATTTTCCGAATTTCCACACAATTCTTTAAGTTTAAGCAAGTTGCTAGTTTTCTGTTCAGGACCCTTCATGCTATTAGTTCTCAATTTAAGATCTGAAAGATAGATAGATACTTTATTCATCCCCATGGGGAAATTCAACTTTTTTCCAATGTCCCATACACTTGTTGTAGCAAAACTAATTACATACAATACTTAACTCAGTAAAAAAAAATATGATATGCATCTAAATCACCATCTCAAAAAGCATTAATAATAGCTTTAAAAAGTTCTTAAGTCCTGGCGGTAGAATTGTAAAGCCTAATGGCATTGGGGAGTATTGACCTCTTCATCCTGTCTGAGGAGCATTGCATCGATAGTAACCTGTCGCTGAAACTGCTTCTCTGTCTCTGGATGGTGCTATGTAGAGGATGTTCAGAGTTATCCATAATTGACCGTAGCCTACTCAGCGCCCTTCGCTCAGCTACCGATGTTAAACTCTCCAGTACTTTGCCCACGACAGAGCCCGCCTTCCTTACCAGCTTATTAAGACGTGAGGCGTCCCTCTTCTTAATGCTTCCTCCCCAACACGCCACCACAAAGAAGAGGGCGCTCTCCACAAATGACCTATAGAACATCTTCAGCATCTCACTACAGACATTGAATGACGCCAACCTTCTTAGGAAGTACATTCGACTCTGTGCCTTCCTGCACAAGGCATCTGTGTTGGCAGTCCAGTCTAGCTTCTCGTCTAACTGTACTCCCAGATACTTGTAGGTCTTAACCTGCTCCACACATTCTCCATTAATGATCACTGGCTCCATATGAGGCCTAGATCTCCTAAAGTCCACCACCATCTCCTTGGTCTTGGTGATATTGAGACGCAGGTAGTTTGAGTTGCACCATATCACAAAGTCCTGTATCAGTTTCCTATACTCCTCCTCCTGTCCATTCCTGACACACCCCACTATGGCCGTGTCATCAGCGAAAAACAGCATTTCGAATTCTGCTTTTTCACACCACACTCTTGAATAACAATAGCGTGTGGGGCACCTTTACATTCCAACTCAACCTGTAATTGATTCGCAGGCACCGCGTTAACAAGCCATGGTCTCTGTAGCCTGGTTGCTGCTTCTGACATCAATCCAGACTTTAAAATTTCTTCATTCAATTTAGGAACTACACTTTTCCCTTTTCCTTCAATATTAAAATTCACATCACCACCTTTTATCTCCTCACTAACTTTTAACACACCTTCGAACACAAACAACTAGGAATTCTCGTTCCCCACTATTACCAAGGTTAACCCTTTCTTCACTGAACCAAGTCCATCTGACCCACAAGGACTGCATTCCTTTTCCACTGAATCAGATACCTCAGACTTTTTCTGAGCTCCATTACTAGGTTCAGTACCATGTGCATCCACATCTTGAACACACTCAAACGGGACATTTGCCTCTTCCAGGCTTTCAATACCCGTACCCTTTGCAAATTCTAAATTCCCCTGATCCTCCCAACTACTCTCTGGGCAACTCCCTTCCAGAGTAAACTCAACCCCGCGGGCTGAAACAACCTCATCTGCCAACCCAGCAGACTTCTTCAAGGTAATGGCATCCTTTTCATCTAGGACTGCCCTCATTTCATTATCGGGAACACCTTTAGAATTTTCAACTTCTTCAAACAGTTCTGCCAAACCAGACAGATCATCCATGTCCAACTCTGGACCTTTCAACAGCCTTATCTGTTTCTCATCGTTACTTCGGGCCTCTATAAATTTTCTCCTGGCTAAGGGCAGGACTACCTCCTCTCCCTTACTCTCTTTCACTTTACTATTCTCAGTTTTTCCACCCTCTAAACCCTCTTGGTACAGGGTTGGTAAAAACGTCTCGGCCAAATCTATACTGGCCGGATTTAAACTGCTTTCTGTCTCAGCTGCCTTTCTCAACATGCTGCGAGTGATCGCGCATGCGGGATAGATCTTGGAATCTAGGGGCGGGACCTCAACACTCACAGGCTGACTCGTCAGCTTCATTGCTGACCAAACCTCACCACCGGCTAAATCGTTACCCAGAAGGACATCCACGTCAGTTCTCGGGAATTCTGATCGCACCCCTATTTCAACTGGTCCAGATACCAGATCACAATTCAGAATGATCCTATGCAAGGGCACCACTTCGGTCCCTTTTCCTATTCCTCTCAAAGCTACCATTCCCGTCTTGCGACCAAAATCCAGTACCTTACTGCTAATCAGTGACAGTTCAGCTCCCATGTCTCTCCAGATCCGCACTAGAACTGGTGTGTCTCCCTCTCTCACAGAATCGGTTCCTTTTGAAATACATTTCTCAGACCCTTCTCGTACTCTGTCTACCTGGGGCTCTCTCGTCGATTTCCTGATCACCGCAACCCATCCTATAGGGACTGCTGCTTTCCATTTTCCTGTCTCCTTCCTCGGAGCAAGGCACTTAGATGCAATATGACCCACCTTTCCACAATTAAAACAGGTCAAGCCAGGAACTCTCCTTCTCTTTCTCAGCTGCTTCCAGCTGTTTTAACTGAATTTCATGCTCCCTTTGTTTCTCAGCTCTGTCCTGCTCTAACTCCTTTAGCTGGAGCTCATGCTCCCTCTTCCTCTGTTCCGCATCCAACCTCAATTTCGCCAACTCTAACTGAGCCGTCCCACTAACTGGTACCCTTTCAGGGATATTTTCCAATACCTCAGCAGAAAACACATTCTTCACAATATAATACTGAGTTATGGCCCTCCGCACCTCCCGCTTTTTCATCGACAACCTCACCTCTGCGAGGTTTAGTCCTTTAGCAATATTTATCAATTCTGACTTTGTGGCCGCCTCTAGCGCCTCCAGAGTCGGGTTTTCTATAAATTCACCCACGTCCATCTTTGCTGGTTTCCCGTCTGGCTACCCGCACAACCAGATCCAAGTTTGGACTTACAAGCCCGATTCACTGGCCCTCCAATTTGGTATCAAATTTCGAGACGAGATCCCAAGTTGTTATGAACCCCGTAACTGGGTCACTTACCAGCAAAGATAGAGAGGTCCGATGAAGTCTGATGGTACTATTTTTTAAACAGTATTTATTGATAAAAATACACAAAAATAATATCAATGCAAACATACAGATAATATACGTCGTCAATACTAAATCTGAAAGTGCGGGTATAATAATAATCAATAAGAAATAGCTCTATCGTTGTCTAGGGGATAATGTATTGTCCGATGGAAATATAAAAGTCACTCAGTTCATGCAGGCTTCAGCCTTTGGGGACCGCTGGGTTTTCAATTGTTGGAGGGAGAGAGAGAGAGAGATCTTAGAAACTTGCCAGCTTTTCCTTTTTATGATGTTGATCCTTTGAAATTTCGTTGGTGGCCTCTTCTTTAGCTAAGCCGTTCTTCCATGGTAAGGCCACAATCCCAGGCAACGGGAAAGGACGCACGCGAGCCCTCCACCGGCTGTCGCTATTAAACGCTGTCACGGAATTTCTAGCGCTTCTCCTGGTGCGTCTAAAGGGGTTGTTCCCCAGACCCTCTTTTATCCTTACTCACAGGGTCTCAGATGTCAATCAGGTCGGGATGATGCAATCCCTCAACCAGCCCACTCTGGTCATTCCCTGAGGGCTTCAATGAATAGTACAGTATTCAATACACAATTCCGTCTCCAAGAGACAATAGCCGTTATCAATGGTTCTGCCTTGCTGAGGCCAGGACACACATTCCAAACCCTTGTGGATTCTGCGTTTCTCTCTCTCATTTCCTGGGTCCCAAACCCGAATTAATAGCGATCTTGCGATTCTCAAAAAGGAGGGGGCTACTTTGTACCCTTCGGCCCCTCAGAGTTGTGGCACATTCGTAACAGTATATAGATTACTTTGTTCTGCTGTATATTTTCATATAGATTACTTTGTTCTCTATTATATTCAACAAATATTTGCCCTTAATTCACTCTTAAATATTCAACATAATTCCTTGAAAGTGGCACCACAATTAGACAAAGAGAGCTTTTGGCATATTGGATTTCATTAGTCGGTATTGAGCTGAGGATTTGGGATATTATGTTGAAATTGCACAAGACTTTGGTAAGGGAAAATTTGGAGTATTACCTGCAGTTCTGGTCACCTACCTACAGAAGAGATTTCAATAAGATTGAAAGAGTGCAGAGAAAATTTACAAGTATATTGACGGAACTTGAGGACCTGAGTTTTGAAAGGTAGGTAAAGGTAAAAGCTAGAAGTTTATTCTATGGAGCATAGGAGGATGAGGGGAGATTTGATAGAGGTATACAAAATTATGAGGGGTATAGATGAGTGCAAGCAGCTTTTTATAGGTTGTGAAAGGTGAGGCACTTAGAGGAAAATGAGGAGGTACTACATTCAAAGGGTGGTGCAAGTGTGGAATAAGCTGTCAGCGATGTGATGGATATGGGTTCTATTGCAACATTTAAGGGAGGGGTATGGAGGTCCAGGTGCGTGTCAGTAGGATTAAGCAGATTCACAGTTTGGTACAGCCTAAATGGACTGAAAGGCCTGTTTCTGTGCTGTAGTATTCAATGACTCTATTTGTGTCAGGCACCATTTTTATTATTTGTTTCTATGTGTTTTCTTTCTTCTTTCTTCTTTCTGTGTGTTTCTATCGTCTTAATTGGGCTTTGTTCCAGGGAAGGTGGGATCTGTTCCGACGGGACGGTTTACACCTGAACTGGAGCGGTACTAACATTCTTGCAGGAAAGTTTGCTAGTGCTTCTCAGGGGTGGGGGGGGGGGGGGTTTAAACTAAATTTGCAGGGGGTGGGGATCCAGAATGTGAGAGAGGATAGCGAGATGAAGAATAAAGGACAGGTGGGGACTACACGGTTCCGGAATGTTAAGTGTGTAATAGAGAAAGGTGAGGCGGAACAAGTGATAAGGAGGACACATGTACAGAGGGATGATCTGACGGAACATGGAGTTAAATGTGCAGAAAGAATAAGTAAATTTGGGAAGGACAACAAAATTCAAGGAGCGTATAGCCCGATGGGAGTTCGGGGAGCTGGGTTAAGCACAATAGGCAGCGATTTAAACAGAGAGGAGAAATGGGCTAAAAATTCTATATCTGAATGTACGAAGTGTCAGAAATAAGGCGGATGAGCTTGAAGCTCAGGTGCGAATGGGTAACTATGATGTTGGGATAACAGACACATGGCTACAGGGAGATCAGACCTGGGAAATGAATGTACAAGGGTATACGTGCTATCGTAGGGACAGAAATGTGGGCAGAAGGGGTGGGGTGGCCCTGTTGGTGAGGAATTGTACAGGAATTGGTGAGGAACTGGGCTTGTACACGCTGGAATTAAGGAGATTGAGAGGGGATCTGATTGAAACATATAAGATTATTAAGGGATTGGACAAGATAGAGGCAGGAAATATGTTCCAGATGCTGGGAGAGTCCAGTACCAGAGGGCATGGTTTGAGAATAAGGGGTAGGTCATTTAGGACAGAGTTAAGGAAAAACTTCTTCTCCCAGAGAGTTGTGGGGGTCTGGAATGCACTGCCTCGGAAGGTAGTGGAGGCCAATTCTCTGGATGCTTTCAAGAAGGAGCTAGATAGGTATCTTATGGATAGGGGAATCAAGGCATATGGGGACAAGGCAGGAACCGGGTATTGATAGTAATTGATCAGCCATGATCTCAAAATGGCGGTGCAGGCTCGAAGGGCCGAAAGGTCTACTTCTGCACCTATTGTCTATTGAATGAGATTCAGTCCTTTGCAAGGGGGGACATAGGATCAGGAGAAGTAGAGTCTGTGTGGATAGAACTAAGGAACAGTAAGGGCAAAAAGACCCTAATGGGTGTTGTCTACAGGCCACCAAACAGTAGCATGGATATTGGGTGCAAGTTGAATAGGGAGTTAACATTGGCATGTGGCAAAGGTAATGTCGCAGTAGTTATGGGGGATTTCAACATGCAGGTGAACTGGGAGAATCAGGTTGGTGCTGGACCCCAGGATAGGGAGTTTGTAGAGTGCCTACGGGATGCATTCTTGGAACAGCGTGAACGAGAGCCGACCAGGGACAAGGCTATTCTGGATTTAGTGTTGTGTAATGAACAGGATTTGATAAGCGATCTTGAAGTAAAGGAGCCATTAGGAGGTAGTGATCATAATATGATGAGTTTTTATCTGCAATTTGAGAAGGATAAGGGCAGCTCGGAGGTGTCAGTGTTGCAGTTGAACAAAGGAGACTATGGAGCCATGAGGGAGGAGCTGGCCAAAGTTAACTGGACAGATATCCTAGCAGAAAAGACAGTGGAACAGCAATGGCAGGTATTCTTGGGAATAATGCACAAGGTGCAAAATCAGTTCATCCCCCGGAGAAGGAAGGATTCAAAGGGGGGAAACGGGCCACAGTGGTTGACAAAGGTGGTCAGAGATTGCATAGCATTAAAAAAAAAGGAAGCATGACAGAGCTAAGGTGAGTGGGAGAACAGATGATTGGGAAATTTTTAAGGAACAACAGAACTTAACTAAAAAGGCAATACGGGGAGAAAAAATGAGGTACGAATGCAAGCTAGCCAGGAATATAAAGGAGGATAGCAAAAGCTTTTTTAGGTATGTGAAGAGAAAGAAGATAGTTAAGAACAATGTTGGGCCCTTGAAGAATGAATTGGGTGAAATTGTTATGGGAAACAGAAATGGCAGAAGAATTTAACAAGTACTTTAGATCTGTCTTCACTAGGGAAGACACAAGCAATCTCCCAGATGTATGGATGGGCCAAGGACATAGGGTAACAGAGGAAATGAAACAGATTGATATTAGGAAGGAAACGGTGATGAGTAGACTGATGGGACTGAAGGCTGACAAATCCCCAGGTCCAGATGGTCTGCATCCTAGGGTACTAAAGTAGGTGGCTCTGGAAATTGCGGAGGCATTGGTAATCATTTTCCAATGTTCCTTAGATTCAGGATCAGTTCCTGAGGATTGGAGAATGGCTAATATTATCCCACTTTTTAAGAAAGGAGGGAGGGAGAAAACAGAGAACTATCGTCCTGTCAGCCTAACATCAGTAGTGAGGAAGATGCTAGAGTCCATTATTAAAGATGAAATAGTGGCATATCTAGATAGCAGTGATAGGATTGGGCTGAGCCAGCATGGATTAACCAAGGGCAAATCATGCTTGACTAATCTATTGGAGTTTTTCGAGGATGTAACCAGGAAGTTAGACAAGGGAGATCCAGTGGATGTAGTGTACCTCGATTTTCAGAAGGCATTTGATAAGGTCCCACATAGGAGATTGGTGGGTAAAATCAGAGCTCATGGCATTGGGGGGAAGATATTGACATGGAGAGAAAACTGGTTGGGAGATAGAAAGCAAAGGGTAACGGTGAATGGGTGTTTCTCGGAATGACAGGTGGTGACTAGTGGGGTGCCACAGGGTTCGGTATTGGGACCATAGCTGTTTACGATTTACATCAACGATTTAGATGAAGGCATTGAGAATAACATCAGCAAGTTTGCTGATGATACTAAGCTGGGTGGCAGTGTGACATGTGATGAGGATGTTAGGAGAATTCCGGGTGACTTGGATAGGCTGAGTGAGTGGGCAGATACTTGGCAGATGACGTTTAATGTGAATAAGTGTGAGGTTATCCACTTTGGGAGTAAGAACAGGAAGGCAGATTATTATCTGAGCGGTGTAGAGTTAGGTAAGGGAGAAATACAAAGAGAACTAGGAGTCCTTGTTCATCAGTCACTGAAGGTGAATGAGCAAGTGCAGCAGGCAGTGAAGAAGGCTAATGGAATGTTGGCCTTTATTACAAAGGGAATTGAGTACAAGAGCAAGGAAATCCTCTTGCATTTGTACAGGGCCCTGGTGAGACCACACCTGGAGTATTGTGTACAGTTTTGGTCTCCAGGGTTAAGGAAGGACATCCCGGCTGTAGAGGAAGTGCAGCGTAGATTCACAAGGTTAATTGCTGGGATGTCTGGACTATCTTACGCAGAGAGGTTAGAGAGACTGGGCTTGTACACGCTGGAATTAAGGAGATTGAGAGGGGATCTGATTGCAACATATAAGATTATTAAGGGATTGGACAAGATAGAGGCAGGAAATATGTTCCAGATGCTGGGAGAGTCCAGTACCAGAGGGCATGGTTTGGGAATAAGGAGTAGGTCATTTAGGACAGAGTTAAGGAAAAACTTCTTCTCCCAGAGACTTGTGGGGGTGTGGAATGCAATGCCTCAGAAGGCAGTGGATGCCAATTCTCTGGATACTGTCAAGAAGGAGCTAGATAGGTATCTTTATGGATAGGGGAATCAAGGGATATGGGGACAAGGCAGGAACCGGGTATTGATAGTAGATGATCAGCCATGATCTCAGAATGGCGGTGCAGGCTCGAAGGGCCGAATGGTCTACTTCTGCACCTATTGTCTATTACCTTGAAGGTATTTCTAGCCAAAGCTAGAAATCTGAAACAAAGACAAAATGTTGGAAGTGATCAGCTGGTCAGGCAGTATTTGTGGAAGGAGAAACTGTTAATTTTTCAGGCTGAGAAGTTAATTGTTTCTCTTCCAACAGATGCTGTATGATCCACTTTGATTTTAGCATTTGAAGATAAGAAATAATTAGATGTATTTCTGAAGAGGTTTTTCTGTTTTTCAAAAAGTGACATTTCTGGGGAAAAAAGGAAAATTTAAAGTTTAATAAGTGTCTGGAGCAGGGATGTCAAACTCATTTTAGGTCATGGGCCGGATTGAGCAAAATGCAGCTTCATGCGGGCCGGATCAGTCGGACGCGTGCGAACGCAGCTTTCGTTGCCTCCGTTTTTTCAGCCTGCTCTCATGTGTCTCAGTCTCTGCTATAACTACAAAGTGTTTCACTTTACAAATTCCGTTTCTTATGAAGAAGACTGCCGAGCAAGACTGCCGAATAAACCCTGAAAACCTGGTACCTGAATAAACTCAGCATTAGCCATATCATACGCCATAGGCGCTTCGATTACTGGGGCCAGCTTTAATAGTAATTAGATATTATCTCGCGGGCCAAAGATAATTCCACCGCGGGCCGGATTTGGCCCACGGGCCTTGAGTTTGACATATATGGTCTGGAGGGTGGGGGCAGCTTTCAAGACAGGGTCCTCAGATTGCATGACTTGTGCTTAGTCTTACGTTGCAAATAAAGTCTACACTTATTCCTCTCCCGGTACCATGACAAATGTGTTGGGCTGTTTGGTAAGTGAATTCTAAATGCTTGGATGCAGTTACCGGTTACTGACGTGTAGAATTGAGCATGATTTGAGGGAATTCAAAGAACTAAGGGGCTTCCTCACCTATTGCATTTATTTAAAACATATAGGACTGTTGCCAACTCATATGGCTTTCCTACTACTGTAATTGAGGGGCTTCCTCACTTAACCTGGGCCATCACTGTCCAGTCATGGAAGAACTCTATGCTGTGGTCCTTCCCCACTGAACCCTTGTGGTCGCTACACCAAGCTTCAGTTGTCCCTCAGCATGTACTTCTGCAGATTCAGATTTATTTATCAGATGTATATCAAAACATACAGTGAAATACGTAATTCGTTTTAAAAACCAACACATACAAGGATGTGCTGGGGGCAGCCCGTAAGTGTTGCCGTACATTCCGGAGTCAATATAGCATGCCCACAATACTCCACAAAACCACACAAAACACAACAAAACAGGCCTCATTCGTCCCTCCCTTCCCACCCACTCACTGCACACAAAACCCCAGGATGGGTTATCTCTGCCATCCAGTCTCAAGTTGACTCGTAGGTTCGCAGATATTGGGCCTTTGACTTCCCCAGCAGACTTGCAGAGATTTGCAGACCTGGGACTCCATCCACTTACTGGCTGACTTCCAGTCCATCTTATGGTTTGGATTTGGACCTCCAATTGGTCTGGAAAGTGCCCATCGGCAGTATTCCTCCACAGACATGTTGATGTAATTCATGAGATGTTAAACACAACTTTTGAGTACATTTGAGGAGAGAAATACCATGCCTCAATATTGTCTGTATTTCATCATAACCCTTCAGACATATCAGAATGAGTGCTGTTCGTGCTCCTCTTTTTACCCTGCATTTGTCTGCAGCTTGAATTTTCTCCTGCATTGTGTACAGGATTCTAAACTCTAGCAGCAAATTGCCTTTTTAGTCAGTGTCATGTTACTTTCAATTTGGTTGGAAAATGTCTCTGGAGTAGCAACCAGGAGTTGGCATTGCCACGAGATGCAAACAGTGGGTGGGCCCTTTGTCTTTGAGCAATTTGTATCATGTACAGTACTAAAGTTCTTTGTGTTGATTGATCTTTAAGGCTGGGTACGGCATCTCACGATACGTACAGTGAGGACATGTATAGTACATTACTACAACGATACCTCCAGATGGACCAGGAGATGAGACGAGTTGCAGCAGAGTGGCTGGAATGCCAAAAGCGAATAGATGATTATGTGGATGAACAGGTGAGACTTTCTTCATTGAAATACCTTTGCTGCTTCAGTTTTCAGAAAGACCAAAATAACGTGGTGTCAATTCCTATTTAGCCCAGTTAGCTGAGGTACAGTGTAACAGCATCTGTTATGTACTTGATCTCTGTGGAGCTAAACAGGCAATGTGACTAAATGTAATGAATTAGCTTGCAATTCCTCTGAAACTTGAATTTTATGTTAATGTGTTAAAACAAGGTATTTATTCTAATGGGTAGGATTACTTATTTATGACAAAGGATTGTACCACTCGAGTTCAGTATTGTGCTTCTTTTGTAATACTACAGTACAGCACAGAACAGCCCTTCGGCCCATCATTTCTGTGCTGACCATGATGACAACCGAAACTAATCTTTCTATAATGTGCCTGCATAAACTCCTCTTAGATGTTGGTCTTGTATCTTTTTCACCTCACCTGACAACACATTCCAGTTAGTTTGCACTCTTATCCGAAATAAAAAAAATTTTCACAAATTTTTCCTTTAAATGCTTCCTCTTTGACTTTAGCACTCTTAACTCAAATGTTTCATAAACACAGATTCTACAGATGCTGAAAAGTGGGGTGGGGGTTGGTGGTAGAAGTATAGAGCTATACACACACACAAACGTGCATCTCTGGAGAGCGATTAACATCTGAAGTTTCGGACTGATCCTTCAGGACTGCAAAGGGGAAGAAGCCAGAATAACAAGGTGGGGGGGGGGCTAGGGGGGAACTACAAGCTAGCAGGTGATAGATCAAGCCAGCTGAGTGGTGGGGGGGGGGGTGAAGGCAAAAGTTGGGAGGTGATGGGTATAAAACGTAAAGGGCTGAAGAAGGAATCTGATAGGACAGGAGAGTGGACCACGGGAGAAAGGGAAGGAGGAAGAAAATGAGAGGGAGGTGATGGGCAGATGAGGAGAAGAGAAGGAATGGGGGGAAAAAAGGAAGGGGGGAGTAATTACCAGAAGTTAGAGCAAAGAAGGGGGTGTAAAGCAGATGGATTGAGACAGGGCTTGAGTAAAACCAGTCAGTGCTAACTCTTGTGTAGCCCCCTGGGTCGCCTCAGGCTCGCTCAGTTCGTTCTCATCTAGGGGGAGCAGCCTTCGGCCCCGCCAAACTGGGTAATCAGCTGGTGTGGATGCTGTGTGATGTCCCCGCCTCACCCAAAAACAGACAGTACACCATATGCGATTAAATGAGTACAATTTATAAAGGTTACTATAACTAAGTGATTAATAACGATACAGTAGATATGAAGAAAAAAAATAAAGAAAAGGCACCAAAGTTATCAAAGTCCAAACCACTTCGTGCACAACTGTTGGAGCTCAATTACTGAAGTCTTCTGGCCACCATTCGATCCCCTCCGAACTCCTCGACTCGCAGCTTAGGACCATCCAAAGTGGTCAACCAAGCACATCTAGCTTCATCTCCTCTCCTCAGGGTACCTCCTGGCCTTGGACCCCCGCTTGGGGTCCGTTCCTCGCCCAGCTTACAGCATCGCGTCCTCTCTCTCTCTCAACCCCTTGCGCCGATCTCCCCAAAAGCCCGCCAACAATAGCTTACAGACTCAGAAGAAAGAACAACATTAATCCCAATTGGTTTACAAAGGAATACAATTCTCGTTATCAGTAAATTTTAACCCAAACAAATTCCAGCACTCTCTCGCAACAAAGAAGCATTCCTGCTTTTAACAAAACAAAGAAGCCATTTTGATTACAATCACAGTAACAAAGAAAAAAAGAAACCCTCTTTACATTCTCCCCCCACCAAATAAAAGTCATGTCCTCATGACTATTAAATAACTCGCCACCTTTCCTGCCAACACACTGTAACCCAAGCACAAACAATGACATCTCCTCCCCACACAGTAAACCTCATGCCCTGTTCCACAGGCACTACATAGGCCAACTATCTGGGAGTTCCCCAACCCTTCTGAGACCTCCGTACCCCCTCACCTAAACCCTTCAGGCTCGGACACAACTGGGGATACCTTGGGCCCACTACCAATTCCTCTCTCAACCTCTCTCATGCCCCACATTGCACACAGCTAACCCTCCCCACTACACCTGACTCAGTGGGAGAAGGGCCAAAGGTCTCTTCCTCAATCAAGGAAAAGGCAGCATGTACCACACATCCAGCACATTATCCATCAAATCTGTATTCTTCCTCATTTCTGCGATTGGTAGCTGCTGTTTGATCTTCTCCAACCGGAAACACGTGGCCTGCACTGTTCCTGCAATCTCTTCAGCCTCCTGCAATTGAGATATCAGCTTCTTCTCTGGCCCCTGCAACTCTCGTCACAGGCTCAGCAGTTCTGACTGACGCATCCCGGCCATCTCAATCTGGGACGCAGTTACTCCAACAGCTTCTTCCACCCCGACCTGAAAAGCAGCAGTTAAAGATTGGTCAGCCTCCAGTTCAGTATTCACTGCACTTCTCTCCAGTTTTTTCTTCCTCATGTCTTCTTCCAGATCAACTTTCAGGTTTTACACTTCATTTGAACTGTCAATGGTCATCTTCAGGTTCCCTTCAAGCTTCCGCTTCCCTCTTCGGAGATTTGTCTGTAATTTCTTCACCTCCGCAAACTCCCCTCTCCAGGTTCTCAGTTTGCTGTTGCCCTCAGACAAATTTCTTCGTTCTCTCCAACTTGTAAGTCTTCCAAATGGTTCCAGATCACTTTCTCCAGTCTCTCCGTCTTCATTTCAAACTTGATTCCGTAGAGACAGTCACTCACGAGCTGCGACCTTCACCAGCCCTGGCACGTGTCCAGAAAACACTTTAACTCTGTAGTTCTCAGCCGCTCCTGCAACGACCTCACTTCATATTCTCCTGAGGCAAATCCAAATACCAAGAGATCATCCACATACGCCAAAACTTCAAACGCCTCCACATCCCCCATGGTCTTCCACATGCCCCGCGGGAAGGTTGCAAGGGCTCCGGATATGCCCTGTGGCATCTTTTCGGACCGGAAGACTCCTAGGGAACTTATAACGGCCGTCTTCTCCTTGTTGACCTCACTCATCGGGATCTGGCAACATCCACTCCTCAGATCCAGCACCTTAAACCACTTCGCACCACTCAGACAGGCCATCGCCTCTTCAGCCCTCAGGGCCGTATTCTGGTCACTGACAGTGCGCCTCTTCAGCGCAATATAATCCACACATATGCTGCCTACATCTTCCACGGCCTCAGGGGCCAGTCGCCGCAACCTCTCTCTCACCGAGGTGTCTTCAGCAGTCAACTCCCCTCCCTTGTGGTATTTTGCAGCGTCCACGAAGAGGGTCTCACCCTCAGATACTTCCCCCAGGCCGTACCACCACCGGCTCTTGTTTGAATTCGGTATCGGCCCAATGCTGCTACACACGTCCGCACAAGCAGCTCGAAACTCTGGGTGCATCGACAATGCTTCCAAACAGCTCTCACCCGCCTCCTCCGGGCAGGCCCCCAAGCGCACCAGCAGGATATTGGTTCTCTCCAGAACCGAAACGCTGCCCGTCTCAACAGTGTCCGGACACATCAGCATTAACGATTCACGAACCTCAGTCCCCTCCACATTTGCCTCTAAGAACTCCATTTTCACTGACCAACAACCGTCGTCTGGATAATCACCGGCACTGGTACCCCAAATCTCCAGTGTCCTCAATGTCGTCAAGGGTAAATGCTTCCAATAACGGTTATAAAACAAACTGTACAGCAACTTAACTGGCGCCCCGGTGCCGAGGATGGCTTTAACTTGACTTCCATCCATCCGTAACAATACCTGTGCGCGTGGTCCCTCTAAGCCTTCAGGAATAGGTTCTGCTCCTTTCGGGAGTTCCTTGGTACATTGCTGGGAACGTGCTCCCCCAGAGACCCCAAGCCGTTCCCCCACTGGGCCTCCTCTAAGTTTCCCAACACCTCTCGGATCAATGGAACAACTGATCCCCTTGACAGATCCCCTTGGCACCGCAAGCAATTTATCTGCCCCCCTAGCCAAAAGGGATACCCTAAAAACTTTCCACCAATCTCCTGCCACGGATATGATAAGCCCCCCAGCTGCGGCATTTGAATTCCAGTCGAACCACACGCATTTTCCCACACTTTCCCAGAACTGGCAGCTGTCACTTCGAGGTAATTGCGCCCGACAGTTCTAACAACGTCACCAGCTCGCCTACTCAAACTTTCAACCAGTCCCTGTCGCTTTCCCTCAGCCAAGCACTGCCACTCACCCAACAACTGAGAGGTCTGCTCCGCCCACGCCTCTGCCCCTTTAGGGCTGGACATTATTCCAACAACTGGGCGGAGCCCACCATAGCTGGAACATACCCACCAGTCCTTCCCCGCTCTCTTCACAGCATGGACAGCCCATGGCCCCACCACCATTTTGTCAGCGCAAGTCGGAACTCGAACAACGACCTCCGGGCTACCAACAGCAGCCACCCCACCCAACACACACGCAGTGATAATCAGCAATTGTGCACCCACAAAGGCACACCAGCTCTTCGCCGCAGACATAATTTAAAGAGGGCAATCACACAGCTTCCACAGAAATCAATCCCGGACGAGCCCCCACAATGTAAACCCCTGGGTCGCCTCACGCTCACTCAGCTCGTTCTCGTCTGGGGGAGCAGCCTTCAGCCCCGCCAAACTGGGTAATCAGCTGGTGTGGATGCTGTGTGATGTCCCCGCCTCACCCAAAAACAGACAGTACACCATATGCGATTAAATGAGTACAATTTATAAAGGTTACTATAACTAAGTGATTAATAACGATACAGTAGATATGAAGAAAAAAAAATAAAGAAAAGGCGCCAAAGTTATCAAAGTCCAAACCACTTCGTGCACAACCGTTGGAGCTCAATTACTGAAGTCTTCTGGCCACCAATCGATCCCCTCCGAACTCCTCGACTCGCAGCTTAGGACCATCCAAAGTGGTCAACCAAGCACATCTAGCTTCATCTCCTCTCCTCGGAGTACCTCCTGGCCTTTGACCCCCGCTTGGGGTCCGTTCCTCGCCCAGCTTACAGCATCGCGTCCTCTCTCTCTCTCAACCCCTCGCGCCGATCTCCCCAAAAGCCCGCCAACAATAGCTTACAGACTCAGAAGAAAGAACAACATTAATCCCAATTGGTTTACAAAGGAATACAATTCTCGTTATCAGTAAATTTTAACCCAAACAAGCTTCCAGCACTCTCTCGCAACAAAGAAGCATTCCTGCTTTTAACAAAACAAAGAAGCCATTTTGATTACATACACAGTAACAAAGAAAAAAAGAAGAAACCCCCTTTACACTTGCATTTGATGTTTTCACAAACAATACAAATCTCATTATATTTAAACCATTTAATGATTTTAAAAATACCATTCAAACAAACAAGAATGACATCAGTGCCATAATTTTAATTGTGATTGAAATCTAGGTTCAGTACTCGATAGTTCTTGTGATCTGTTTGTGAAAATAGAACAGAGTAAATGCTTTGACCTGATGATCCATCAGGTTGATAATAAATTTTATTAATAAGCTTCAGCTCAAAGAAAATAGGAAGGTTGATGTTCACAATTGATGACCTTTTGCCAGAACTTGTTTGACCGGCCTGAAACATTAATTGTTTCTCTCTGCATAGATGCTGCCTATTCTGAAGAATACTTATTTCATTTTCCAATTTTATCTCTTTAATGCTCTTTCTAATGCTAAAAATATCTCTTCCTTCCTGTTTATAAATACAGTTGAAGTCATTTAATGACATCTTTTGGGGCTGTTTCAAAGCAGAACTGTATATATAAACATGTATTTTGTACTTTTCATCTGGCCACCCGTAGTGCATCATATCCAATTAAGAAGTTTTGAAGTGTAGTTGCCATTAAAATCTGTGAAACATAGTGCTTAAATTGTGCACAGCAAGTGTTTTGAGATGTGTGTCTGGGTAATCTGCTGGAAGGAGAGTAAAATACAAAGGATGGTTTCCCCACACTTCAGGGAGTGCAGTGAAATAATTAACTACTACTCTTGAGTCCATCACCACTATTGGGGCATAGGCTGCCAACAGCAGCTCAACAGAGTTCCCTGTCCTGCACTGCATTTCAAACTATCCCAAAAGATCGAAGTAAATTTATTATCAAAATACATATATGTCACCATATACAAATCTGAGGTTAATTTCCTTGTGGGCGTTCTCAATAAATCTATTGAATAATAACCATAACAGAATCATTGAAAGACCATACCAATTTGGGCATTCAATTGGTGTGCAATTACAAAAGTAAAAAACAATAAATAAGTACGCAATAAATGTCGAGAACATGAGATAGAGTCCTTGAAAGTGAGTCAAAAGGTTATGGGAAGGTTAAGGTTCAGTGAGGGGGGCAAGTGAAGTTATCTCCTTTGGTTCAAGAGCCTGATGGTTGAGGGGTAATAAATGTTACTGAGTTTGGTGGTGTGAGTCCTGAGGCTTCTGTACACCTTCTTGATGGCAGCAGTGAGAAGAGAGTATGTCCTGCGTGGTGGGGATCACTTTTTTAAATAATTTTTTTTAAATTAAATTTTCAAATAGATACAAAAGGACAAAAAAATTATCAACCCTTCCCCCTCCCCCTAACATATCCATGCAGAAAGAAAAAAAAGAGAGAAGTGTTACGTGCCCCGTAACTGGGTGTCTTACCAGCAAAGATAGAAGTGTCCATTGGAGTCTGGTACTATTTTCAAAACAGTGTTTATTAGTAAAATATACAAATCAATATCAACAATGCAAATATACAGATAATACACATTAGCAATACTAAACCTAAAAGTGTGGGTATAATAATAATCAATAATAAATAAGCTGTATCGATGTCTAGGGGATAATGAATTGCCATATGTGAATATAAAGTTCAGTTCAGTTCATACAGGCTGAGGTAGTTGTTGGTCGATGTGTTGTAATTGTTGGGGGGGGGGGGGGGAGAGAGAGAGAGAGAGAGAGCGAGAGCGAGCAAACAGTGACAGCCAGTCAAACCTTCCTTTACGTTCTTGATCCGTCGATGTGTTGTTGTGGCCATTCAGTTATGACCCCTCTGTCCTTTAGCTAGACCGTTCTTCTATGGTGGACTCGTCACCCAGGCAAGGGTGGACACACACACAAGCCCCCACCGGCCTCGCTATAAACACTGTGAGTTAAAATTGACCGATCCTTCGTTTGGTCTCCGATGCCCCACACTTTCTCGTGGGTTCCAACACTTAAGCAGTGCTCACTAGTGTGTCTCTTGGTGCGTCTGAGGGGTGTCTCCCCAGACCTCACTTTTATCCCTACTCACGGGGTCTCAGGTGTCAATCAAACCCTTAGCCCATCAAACCAGCCCACTCCGGCTGTCCACTGAGGAATTTTAATGAACAGAGTAGTACCAAGTAAACAGCCCTCCTCAGAAGCCATAAGTCTTACAGGAGTCATAATATGGTGGAACAACAAGTCGCTCTTTCCCGGTGTTATCTCTCCCTTGTCTGAAGCAAATGTTCCAGTCCCAGTATGTTTTTGTTCCATCTCTTTCTCTCTCATTAGCAGCCTGGCAACAGTAATGGTTTGTAATTCTCCCAGGGGAGGGGACATGGGCAACCCTGCACCCTTCTGCCCATCAGAGTTGTTCATCCTTCGTAACAGAAGGAAAAAGAAAGAAAGAGTGCCTGGATATCAGAAGATCCCCACATGCTCCACGGAGTTCATAATAGCTTTAGTATATATATTTATTTCTTTCCCCAAATAACCAATAATTTCATCTTTGGAGCACCTATATATTTAGTCCTATCTTTTGTAAATAAGGGTGCCAAATTTTCATAAATATTTCATATTTATCTCTTAAATTATAAGTAATTTTTTCAAGTGGAATGCAGCTGAAAATTTCATTCTTCCAACGATCTATACTTAAGTATGAATCCGATTTCCAAGTAACTGCAACAGCCTTTTTGGCTACTGCCAATGCAATTTTTATGAATTCTTTCTGATATTTATTCAGTTTGGATTTTGGTTTTATCCCTTCAATATCGCCTAGTAAAAATAATGTTGGATTATGTGGAAGTTGTGTTCCAATAATTTGTTCCAATAAAACTCAAATTTGTCCAAAAAGGTTGAATTTTAAAACAAGACCAAGTAGAGTGTAAAAAAGTACCAATTTCTTGATTACATCGGAAACATTGATCAGATAAATTTGGGTTTAATTTATTTATTTTTTGTGGTGTAATATATAATTGATGTAAAAAATTATATTGCAGTAATCATAACCGGACGTTTGTTGTATTTGTCATACTGTCAAGACATAGTCTTGACCAACTTGTTTCTTCAATTTTAATATTCAAATCACTTTCCCATTTTTGTCTTGACTTATGAATTCCTTGTTTAATTGCCTGTTTTTGAATAAAACTATACATACAAGAAATAAATTTTTTAATTTCTCCTTTTTGAATTAAAGTTTCTATTCATTAGGTTTCGGCAATAACATTATTTGACCCAATTTATTTCTTAAATAAGCCCTTAATTGGAAATAACAAAAAAGAGTGTTGTTTGATATTTTGTATTTATTATTTAATTGATCAAATGACATTAATATACCTCCTTCAAAACAAACTCCTATATATCTAATCACTTTTTGAAACCAATTGTATAAAAGTTGGTTATCCATTGTAAAAGGAATAAGTTTGTTTTGAATTAAAGGTCTCTTTGCTAATAAAGATTTCTTTATCTCATCATCAACATTTATCTTGTCCCATAAATCAATCAAATGTTTTAATATAGGAGCAAACAGGAGGAAATCTGCAGATGCTGGAAATTCAAACAACAACACACAAAATGCTGGTAGAACACAGCAGGCCAGGCAGCATCTTTAGGGAGAAGCGCTGTCGACGTTTTGGGCCGAGACCCTAGGAGATTCTTTCTTTTCCCGTATCCATTTAGATTCCCACTTATATATAAAATCTTCTGGTATATTTTCTGCTATTTTATCTAATTCTATTCTATTCCATGCTGGTTTATCTTCATCAAAAAAAGATGCAATAAGTCTAAGCTGATTTGCTTTATAATAATTTTTAAAGTTTGGAAGTTGTAACCATCCTAGGTCAAATTTCCATGTGAATTTTTCCAACGATATTCTTGACATCTTGCCTTTCCAAAGGAACTTCCTCGCACATTTATTTAACTCTTGAAAAAACTTCTGCAGTAATTGTATTGGTAGTGTTTGGAATAAATATTGTAATCTAGGGAATATATTCATTTTTACAGCATTTACTCTGCCTACTAATGTTATTGGTAATGTAATCCATTTATCAAGATCTTCTTGAATTTTTTCAATAATGGTAAACAATTTAATTTGTATAAATTCTTCATATCATTATCAACTCTTATATCTAAATATTTTATACCATTTATCGGCCATCTAAATTGAGTTATTAGTCGACATTGACTATAATCTCCTTTAGTAAGGGGTAGAATTTCACTTTTATCCCAATTTATTTTGTAACCTGATATTTTCCATATTCTTCCAATCTAGAAGATAATTTACGCAGCAAATACAATGGGTTTGTTAAATAAAGCAAAACATCGTCAGCAGATAAATTAATCTTACATTCCTCCTGGTTAACTCTGAAACCCTAATATCTGGGTCTGTTCTAATTAATTCAGCTAATGGTTCTATCGCCAACACAAATAAAGCAGGTGATAATGGACAACCTTGTCTAGTTGACCTTGTTAACTGAAATGATGTTGAATTTTGACCATTTGTCACTACTTTATCTTTGCGATTAGTAATAAAGGTTTTAATCCATTTTATAAAAGATACTCCTAATCCATATTTTTCCAATACCTTAAATAAAAAATCCCATTCCAATCTATCAAATGCTTTTTCTGCATCTAAGGCAACTGCCACACTCATTTCCTCCCTCTTCTGTGCCAAATGAATTATGCTAAGTGACCGAGTTACATTATATGCCAATTGTCTATTTTTGATAAATCCTGTTTGATCCATATGTTTTAATTTTGGTAAGTATTTAGATGATTTATTAGATAAAATTTTTGCTATTATTTTATAGTTGGTATTCAACAAAGAAATGGGTCTATATGATGTTTAAAAGATCTCTATCTTTTTTTGGCAATACTATTAAAATAGCTGTCGAAAAAGATTCTGAAAGTTTATGCGTTCTTTCCACTTGGTATATTAACTCCATAAAAGGAGGAATTAGTAAATCTTCAAACTTTTTATAAAATTCGGGTGGAAAACCCATCTTCTCCTTGGGATTTATTACTCTGAAGTGATCCTAAAGCTTCTTCAACCTCTTTTAATGTAAAAGGCATATCTAATCCCTTCTGTTCTTCCAAATTCAATTTTGGAAGAGTTATTTGTGATAAAAACCTTTCTATCTTGACATTATCATTTTGTGATTCTGATTGATACAATTCAGAGTAAAAAAATTCTTAAAAGTTTCATTAATTTCTAAAATTTATATACACTTGTTCTAATTGCATTTATTGTTTTGGAAATCTGGTCTGTTTTTAACTGCCAAGCAAGAATCTTGTGTGATCTTTCACCTAGTTCGTAATATCTCTGTTTAGTTCTCATAATTGCTTTTTCTGTTCGGTATGTCTGAAGTGTATTGTAACTTCTTGTTAACAAGTTGTCTTCGTTTTTCTTCTGTCATATATCTTTGAGATTCTTTTTCTAATTTTGTAATCTCTTTTTCCAATTGATCTATTTCTACCATATATTCCTTCTTAATTTTAGAAGTATAACTTATTATCTGGCCCCTCAAATATGCCTTCATTGCTTCCCATACTATAAATTTATCATCAACTGAGTGTAAATTTGTATCTAAAAAAAACTGAATCTGCTTTTTCATGAAATCACAAAAATCTTGACGTTTTAATAATATTCCTCTTTATCCGTCATTGTCAAGAGGGAATGATCTGACAATATTCTTGCTTTATATTCCATATTTTTCACTCTGTCTTGAATATTCGTTGATAATAGGAAAAAATCTATCCTTGAATAAGTTTTATGTCTATTTGAATAAAATGAGTAATCTCTTTCTTTTGGATTAATTCTTCTCCGTATATCAATCAAATTTAAATCTTTCATCAATGATAAAGTTAATTTTGCTACTTTTGATTTTGTAACAACCTTTGTTGATCTATCTAAAACTGGGTCTAGACAAAAATTAAAATCTCCACCTATTAATATTTTGTCATGTGCGTCAGCCAAATTCAAAAAGGCCTCTTGTATAAATTTTACATCATTTTCATTTGGTGCATAAATATTCATAAGAGTCCATAGTTCTGAAAAAATTTGACAATGTATAATTACATATCTCCCCGCAGAATCAATTAATACATTTTGTATTTTAATTGGTAAAGTTTTATTAACCAAAATTGCAACTCCCCTCACCTTTGAATTAAATGAGGTTGCAATAACATTTCCGACCCAATCTCTCTTTAATTTCTGATGTTCTATCTCTGTTAAGTGTGTTTCTTGTAAAAAAGCTATATTTATTTTCATTTTCTTAGTGTATGTTAAAATTCTTTTTCTTTTCACCGGTCCATTAAGCCCATTAACATTAAAACTTTAAAAATTCAGTAAATTAGTGATTATTTTTAACAGGGTTACTCCAGTCTATAGTAATACCTAACTTTTTAACTTTCATAGTATCTTGGGGAATCTTTTTAAAATTCTCCGTGTTGCTATGTGTCTCTCCCCCCCCCCCCCCCCCCCCCCCGATTGTCCATGCAAAGAAAGAAAGATTAAAGAAAAATAGATTATAAAGAAAAAAGAAACAAAATACCCCCCCTACTAATGTTGTGAATAAAAAAAAACACAACATTACCCCCCTCCGTTGTACAGGTCATGGCAATCACCATGATTACACACGTGAATCCCGTAGCAATCGATCCGAAGTTCCCCCAGCTCCCCTGTAATATAGAAAAGTATATATAAGAGAAGAAAAAATAATGTCACTACTCTGGATTAATATTTCTCAAATTTTTACCTTTCTCCCCCTGTATCATATAATTAAGAATATATTTAAATATTCTTCTGTCCTTAAACATCCATCAACTCCATTCACTGTCTCTGTCTTCATCTTTAATCCATTTCACTTTTAAATCTTTGGCTGTGATTAGCGAATATTTGGGAGTTCTTGTGCAAATTCTTCCGCATCCCGATAATCAGTAAAAAATCTTCTTTTTCCGTCATCCAAAAAAATTATCAGGGTTGCCGGGTGGGGCAATATAAATTTATAACCCTTTTCCCATAAAACTTTGTTCGCTGAGTTAAGTTCCTTATTTCTCTTCAAAAGGTCATAACTTATATCAGGATAGAAAAGAACTGTTTTCCCTTCTATCATCAGTGGCCCGTTTCTCTTTCTGGCATGTTGGGCGGCCGCCTTCAGGATCTTTTCTTTATCTTGATATCTTAAGCATTTTATCAAGATTGATCGTGGGTTTTGATCAACTTGAGGTCTTGATCTTAAGGCTTTGTGAGCCCTTTCAATTTCAATTAACTGTGTTCCTTCTTCCATTTCCAAAATTTCCGGAATCCATTTTTGAAAAAAATTTATTGAATCCTCTCCCTCTGTACCTTCTTTGAGTCCAACAATCTTAATATTAAGCAAACACGAGGAAATCTGCAGATGCTGGAAATTCAAACAACACACACAAAATGCTGGTAGAACACAGCAGGCTAGGCAGCATCTATAGGGAGAAGCGCTGTCGACATTTCGGGCCAAGACCCTTGAGTCCTGATGAAGGGTCTTGGCCCGAAACGTCGACAGCACTTCTCCCTATAGATGCTGCCTAGCCTGCTGTGTTCTACCAGCATTTTGTGTGTGTTGTTTGTAATTTTAATATTATTTCATCTACTAAAATTTTCAAGTGCATCCACTTTTTCCAACAACCGTTTTCTTTCTGATGTCCAGGCAGAAATATTATCTTCCGTTTTATTCACTCTATCAATGGTGTCTCCCATTGTTTCTTCCAAGTTTTTAATTTTCTTGTCCATTTTGTCCTGTCTTTTCATCATTTTGTCAAACTTAATCTTCAAATTTTTAATATCTTTTTTAATTACTTTTAATGCTTTTAATTCATGCATTATTTGCACCAAAGATTTTTTAATGTCTCCAATATCACCTCCAACCTCTTCCTGTTGCTCTTCTTTGTTTGTCTCTTCATCTTTGTCTGATTTATCCAGAGAATCTGATCCCACCTCATATTCACTTTCACTTTCCGTTCCGATCATAGCTGGGATTTGTAGTTTGGGTTGCTCATGTTTGCGCATGCCCCTCCCTTCACACATGCGCAATTCCTGTTGCGCTTTTTTTTGGAGACGGTTGATGTTGCCGCAGTTTCCTGTTTTGTATCGCTGGAGGTAAAGTGCACTTGAGCCTGAGGTTCTTGGATGGCGGCCGGCCTTGATTCTTTTCCAACTTGTGTTGTCTTCAAAGTAGTAGTTTTCTTCTGCTTCTGTTTAGGAGACATATCTTAAGACAATCCTGAGTAGTTTATAAGTAATTTTAAAAAAAATTTACTAACGTCTCTTCACTTAAACATTATTTTACTGGTTTTTTACGGGAGAGCTGGATTTCCACGTCTCGATCCTACGTCCTCACGTGACGTCCCCCTTGGTGGGGATCACTGATGATGGATGCTGCTTTCCTACGACAGCATTACATGTAGAAGTGCTCAGTGATGGGCAGGGCTTTACTCATGATGGTGTAGCACATCCTGTTAAGATTCCTGCACAGATTCCTGCACTCCCACGGATGAAGTCAAAGGAACCTCTGGTTTTTCTGTAGCTCTGGGTTGCTACCCCCCTCCTTTCGCAGCCAGGCTTGGGACCATCCGTGGCAGAGTTGAAATCATTAGCACATTGGTTTTAAACCTTTTTCAAAAGGGAGCAATAGAGGAAATAAAGCTAATGTTCAAAGTTTATAAATCAACATACATTGCTTCATTTTGAAAAGATTATGGAGAGGTGCTCTTTCAAAGTCTGATGTCTTGATACTTTTTGTTTGTTAGATTGCAATGAAAACCAAGCAGCGAATGTTAAAGGATGACTGGGAGTTCTTCAAACAGCGCCGGTTATTAGAGGAGCAGGTAAAATGGCTGTTCTGGCTTTTGAATCCAGAAATAATGTGACATGGTTAATCTGAATAGCCTGGTATTGGGGAAGGCAATACATTAACAACAAAGCTATTTGGGGGTAAGTTTAGAGAATATTTCACACACGAGGTAGGAATATCTGGACCTCACTTCCTACCACTGACACACTTCCTCTCACCATAAAGCCATAAACTTGAGATTTCAAATTGCTGTCCAGCAAGTGTTGAATGATACAGACACACGCGTGAGTGTAATATTTATTTATTTTTGGAGCTGCAATAAGTCTTCTGATCTGACGAGCCCACGCCACTCAACTGTGACCACGCAGTCACAGAAAGAACAAACAAGTTCATTACAAACAGTCGTGGAATTGAATCCAGGTTGTTATGCCAACTGCTACGCAAGCTTAAAACTCATACCCTGAAGATCAGGGGAAATGAGGATGATCATACCAAAGCGAATTAAATTAAATTCATTTAAATCTTACATCTGTCCCACAACCTGAGGGAGTAAAAATCTTAGTGTTATGACTCCACCGCAATATACAGACGTGTGAATTTAGAAGTCTATTGGCTTATACAAACAAGCTGTCCCGTAGCCTGTTGGTCCTATCTTTGATGCTGCGGTACCATTTGCCAGACAGAAGCAGCTAAAACTGTTTATGGTTGGGGTGACTGGTGTCCCTGATGATCTTCCAGACCTTCTTTACACACCTGCTGCTGTAAATGTCCTCAATGGAGGGAAGTTCACATCCATAGATGTGCTGGGCTGTCTGTACCACTCTCTGCAGTGCCCAGTGATCAAGGTTGGCACAGTTCTTGAACCAAGCAGTGATACAGCCAGTCAGGATCCTCTTAGTGGTGCCTCTGTAGAAGATCTTAAGGATCTGGGGGCTCATGCCAAACTATTTCAGTCGCCTGAGGCGGAAGAGACGGTGCTGTGCTTTTTTATTGCCACACAACCAATGTGTACAGTCCAAGTGAGATCTTCAGTGATGCTTATACTGAGGAACTTGATACTACTCACTCTCTCTCAACTGCAGTCCTTTTAATGATGAGCCTGTTTCTGTTCTCCCTGTAATCCACAATTTTTGGACATTGAGTGAAAGGTTGAGGAAACTCAGGACACAACACTGGGGTGCACAGAGGTGAGGGATATACCACTGCCAATGATCCAATAGGAAGTCTGGGATCCAGCTGCACAAGGCAGGGTGCAGGCTGAGGTCTCTGAGCTTCTTGTCAAGTCTGGAGGAAATTCTGGTGTTTAATGCTGAACTGTAGTCCAGGAACAACATTCTAATGCGTGCATCCCTCTTCTCCAGGTTAGTGAGGACTGTGTGTAGTGCTGTGGCTATGGTGTCGTTTGTAGTCTGGTTCTATCAGTAGGGGAATTGTAGGGGGTCCAGTGTGGGTGGCAGCATGCTGCAGATGCAGTCTTTAACCAGCCTCTCAAAGTATTTGATTATTATTTAGGTGAGTGCAACAGGGTGCCAATCGTTCAGGCGTGCTACCTTGGTTTGCTTCGATACATGGACAATGATGGATGATTTGAAACAGGAGGGTAATACACACTGGGAGAGGGAGAGATTAAAAATATCCGTAAACACACCAGCCAACTATTCCGCACTCACTTTGAGGATCTGCCCTGTGATACTGTACGGCCTTGCAGCTGTGGACACGTTGGAATGTTATATGTACCTCAGCCTCGGCGTAGGTCTCACCGATGGCTCTCCTCAGGAGTTCAGTCTTATCAACCTCGAATCAAGCATAAAAAAGCATTGAGTTCGTCCGGGAGTGAGGTGGCAATGTTGACTGTACTGCTGCGTTTCCTCTTAAAGTCCACAATGGTTTGTAGTCCTGCACAGAGTTGTGACTGGAGTTTGTCCCTGTGCTGCTGTTTTGCCACCTTGCTGACTCTACATAAATCATAGTGGCTTTTCTTGCGCTTATCCCTTGTGCTGAGAGCAACACGCACTGAACTATTTATCTAAGGCTTCTGGTTTGGGTAGACCCAGACCGATTTTTGGGGAACAGTGTCTTCAGTGCACTTCTGAATGAAACTTGTGACCATTTCCATGTATTCGGAGATGTTCTCAGCTCAAAATGCCTCCTAGGTGACGCTATCAAAGATGGTCTGTAACATTAAGTCTGATTGTTTGGATCAGCAGTGGATTGTTTTCTCAGTGGCCACTTCCTGTTTCAGTTGCTGCCTGTAGGTAGGCAGGAGCAAGATGGAGGAATGGTCAGACTTTCCAAGCGGAGGGTGGAGAAGTGCTTTGTAGGCATTGCGGAAGGGAGAGTAGCAGTGGTCAAGTATGCTTCCTCCCCATGTGCTCACATCTGTGTTGGCAGAACTTTGGGTAAGCTCTCATCAGTGACACTTGGTTAAAGTCTCCAGCGATGATGAAAGCAGCCTCTGGGTGGGTGGTTCCATGAATATTGATGGTTTTGCATAGTTCATTGAGAGTCAGGTTGATATCGGCCTGTGGTGGGATGTACACAGCTGTAATAATAACAAATGTGAATTCTCAAGGCAACTAAGAAGGTCAACACAGCAGCATGAGGTACTTCAGATCCAGGGAGGAAAAGGATTTGAGTGTGTGCATGCTACTTGGGTAGCGCGAACCCAGATAAATTGAGATAGAAAGTGACATACTGCTTGGCTGAGTTATTTGCGCATTTAGCTGTTGGTTTCAGAATATGGTATCATGTTTCTCCTCCAATCTGTTGAGTTAATAACTGCCTCTGTGTGACTGAAGAAGATATATTGATTAAAATAATATGTGCAGAGGCTCCCATTAAAGTGGATGTAAAATTTTAAATGCTTTTCTGCAAAGGATGTAATTCAGCATACAGTGGGTGGAGCAATTGTATCTTCAATCTGTTGCCCAACATGGAACCTGTCACTGTTTTTACACAGCCATCATTTTCTACTACCTTTGTTCCACTGAAAATACTCCATTTTCCCGATTTCTCCTCAAAATCAGTAGAGTCCTGGTGTATCTTAGTGATTTTCTTCTACATTCTGTCCATGGTCCCTGATATCCTTCCAAAAATAGGGTGGCAAATTATGACAGTTAACCAATAAAAGCTAAAGATTGCCTCTTTAACTCTCTGCACTTCAACTAATTTCTGATAAGTTGTCCTTTGAAAGTTTTGCTCATCCACATATTTGACAACACCTCTCGGAAGGTATTGTTTGAATAGTAGCTAAATATTTGCTACTGAATAGTTGGGTGGTGGGGTGGAGATCTCTCTACCAAAGGAGGTGCAAGGGGCTCCTTCCCTCCACCAGCCTTGGGCAAGATGTGGCATCTTCTTAACCCCCACCCTGGATCAGGGTCACGTGAAGCTGAAGGAGCAGGTGGTGGATGCATATCACATGACCTCTTTATGTGACCACTGACGCCAGGCAGACTGTCTCTGAGGAGTATTGATCATGGCTTTGGTCACCCAACTTGTAAAGAGACTGCTTAGTGGCAAACCACTTCTGTAGAAAAATTTGCCAGTAACAATCATGGTCAAAAGACCATGTTCACCTACAACATACGACACGGCACATCACCATGGTGATGACTAATCAAAGTTAAGAACATAAGAGATAGGAGCAGGAGTAGGCCAATCGGCCCCTCAAGCCTGCTCCGCCATTCAACAAGATCATGGCTGATCCAATCTTAACTCTAGTTTTCACCGAATCCCACAAGGCAACAGTGCCAACCAACAGGGCACCATGCCGCCCATTTTATTTTATTATTCATCCCACCCAAACCCATGTGATCACCCGGGGGGAAAAAACCGAGTTGCCAATTGAGGAGAAAAAATCTGGAAAATTCCTCTCCGACCCATCCAGGCTATCGAAAACTGGTCCAGGAGATCACATGGCTGATCTAAACCTAGCCTCATGTCCACTTACCTGCTCGCTCACTGTATCCCCTAATGCCATTTTTATCCAGGAAAATGTCTATCTCCGTTTTGAATTTATTGAGTGTAGTAGCTTCCACAGCTCTCTGGGGCAGTAAATTCCACAGCCCCACTACCCTCTGAGTGAAGAAATTTCTCCGCATCTCAGTCCTGGAACGGCATCCCCTTATTTTAAGATTATGCCCCCTAGTCCTAGTTTCACCCATCATTGGGAACATTCTCCCCGCATCCACCCGATCAAGCCCCTTCACAATCTTATATGTTTCAATAAGATCGCCTCTCATTCTTCGGAACTCCAATGAGTAGAGTCCCAATCTACTCAACCTCTCATCATACATCAACCCACCCATCCCCGGAATTAACCTAGTGAACCTTCTCTGCACTGCCTCGAGAGCCAGTATGTCCTTTCTTAAATATGGACACCAGAACTGCACGCAGTACTCCAGGTGTGGTCTCACCAATACCCGGTACAACTGCAGTAAGACCTCCCTGTTCTTATACTCCATCCCCCTAGCAATAAAAGCCAGTATTCCATTGGTCTTCTTGACCACCTGCTGCACTTGCATACTAACTTTTTGTGTTTCCTGCACCAGGACCCCCAGATCCCTTTGCACAGAAGCACTTTCCAGTTTCTCTCCATTTAGATAATAACTTGCTCTATTATTTTTCCTGCCAAAGTGCAAGACCTCACACTTGTCAGTATTATATTTCACCTGCCAAATGTCTGCCCAATCACTTCCCTTAACCTTTCAGTTAGCACTGTTCTTCAGAAGATGAGCTGGTAATTTATTTCAAACAAGAGAAAATCTGCAGATGCTGGAAATCCAGGTAACACACACAAAAGTACTGGAGAAACTGATGAAGGGGCTCGGCCCGAAATGTTGACTATGCCCTTTTCCATAGATGCTGCCTGGCCTGCTGAGTTCTTCTAGTATTTTGTATGTGTTGTCTGGTAACTTACTTAATGTTATTTGTGCAGCCCATACTGTGTGTTACAGAATGGTTGGCTACTATATCACTCGGTTCATCATCTTGTCTTTCGCACATTGGTTATGTCAGTCTTTATGTGTAGGTTTTCATTGATTCTGTTGCAAGATAGTATATGTACTTTGAAACTTTGAACTTTGAAGTTCACACACAGCGCACTGTCATACCCCTCTGTAGATGATGCTATATTGATCACTATTATCACTTACGTCCCAAATCCATGTTGAGCATTAGAAGAGGTAGCCATGCAATAGCTCTTATCCTTGATTTTTCTGATTGTTCTACTTGTATTCTGGATTCTATAAATTTAAATTGACAATGTTTACCTCCCCTTCTTCCCCCAACCCCTAGCTTACAAACAGCAAGAAAGCACTAACTGGAGAAAATAATTTCACAGATACAATGAGGCATATGTTGTCATCAAGACTGAGCATGCCTGATTGTCCCAACTGCAACTACAGGCGCAGGTAAGTGTCCTGGGAGCATTCACTTCAAGCAGGTTTTTTTAAACAAATGATAGGTTGAAGGATTTCAATATATTAAATAAGGCTGAATCTCCATGCTTCCAATTCAGGCTTGGTTCATCAAAGAAGTAAAACTGCAGTTTGGATGCAGTCAATTTATTTGGCTGTTTTTTGTCCCAGGTTTCTATCTTTCATCCTCCACTCCATTGTAAGTTTTTAAAGAAAGCTAAAGATTAACTTTATTTGTCACATGTCATTTGCATCAATCAGCACACTCTGATGTGCATGCTGGACTTGTGCATCAATCAGCACATACTCAGACTGTGTTGGTTGTTTATTTTATATATTTATATAGGTACGGCACAGTAACAGGCCCTTGTGGCCCAACGAGCCCATGCTACCCAATTACACCCATGTGACCAATTAGCCAACTAACCCATGCATCTTTGGCATGTGGGAGGAAATCAGAGCACCCAGAGGAAACACATGTGATCACGGAGAACATAAAGATTCTTTATAGACAGCGGCAGGAATCGAACCTGGGTTGCTGTCACTGTAACAGCTTTACGCTAACTGCTATGTGACTGTGCCACCCTGTACCATTGACGCAAATGACACATTTAACTGTATGTTTCAATGTCCATGTAACATATAAAGCTAACCTTTAACATCTTTTCTCCAGTGGAGATTAAATACAAGCCTTGTATGAAATGAGCTGTTTGCCCAATATTGTCAGTTTTCAAATAAATTGTTTCGATTAAAGATCTGAATTTGGGATTTTCTTTATTTACACAGATCACTATCTTAGCAAGCTGGGGATTTTATGGACGATCTTAGAAAATATGATTTCTTTTCCTGCTTATGGTCTTACTTGACCCGTGCAGACGTCACTTACCTCTCCCAGCGGGAGTGATTTTTAAATATAGCATTGGTATAGCTCCCTTCTGTCCAGTGGAGATTAGGTTTTAATTCCATTGAATGGAACCAAATGCAAGGCCAGATACCAGAAGTGAAAAGGTAGCACATCTTATCTCTCTATACTCCTGCTCCCCATGTGTTGTTCCTTGCTCAAAGGACTGTTTTAAGTGCTTAAGTTTTCTTCTAAACTTGTTTCTTACAGGTGTACCTGTGATGACTGTAGCCTATCACACATCCTCACATGTGGCATCATGGATTCACCCATTCCTGATGACCTTTCAATTAACACATTACCATTGCAAGTAGAAGCAGCTCCAGATTACCTCACAGAAATATGTCCCCCCAGCATGTCATCTGCAAGCTCAGGATCCGGCTCGAGTTCACCCATCACCATACAGCAACACCCTCGGCTCATCCTTGCTGATAGCAACTCAGCCCCCACCTTGTAAGTGCTCAGGTCCTTGCTATGATTTGTGGTTGTTTTACTATTGATGTAGATATCATCTGACCCAGACATGCTTGTCAGAATAAAATATCAAATTAGTATATTGATTTATTATTGAACATTGATTTCTCCTTACAGTAATATTTTTCACTCCCCTTCCCTCGTCTTATATTCCCCACTCTGGCCTCTTAACTCTTCTCCTCACCTGCCAATCACCTTCCTTCTGGTGCCCCTCCTTCACTTTCCTCTCCTTTCATATTTCTTCTTCTCCAGCCCTTTCCCACTCACATGGCTTCACCTATCACCTTTCAACAAGTCCACCTTCCCCTACTCCCATTCTTTTTATTCTAGCAATTCCCCCCTTTCTTTCCAGTACTGAAGGAGGGTCTCAGCACAAAATGTCGACTGTTCATTTCCATAGGCGCTGCCTGACCTGAGTTTTGCATTTTGTGTATTGCTCTGCATATTAATTTATTATTGTCACGTAGACAGAGGTGTAGTGAAAGATCTCTCCTGCATACTATTCTTTTAGATCAATTCATTACGACATTGTCAGAAACCTTTTCCCAGGGTGGAAATGGCTATTACGAGGGGACATAATTTTTAGATGATAGGGGACCAAATTACACCTCATGGTTTGTGTGTGGAACACTCTGCCAGAAGTGGTGGTAGAAGAAGATACATTAAGGACATTTATAAGGCTCTTAGATAGGCGCATGGATGATAGAAAAATAGAAGGCTATGTGGGAGGAAAACGTTAGATTGACCTTAGAACAGGTTAACAGGTTGGCACAACATTGTGGGACAACTATAGTGTTCTATTTTCTATGTTAACCTTGCATTGAGGTAATATAAAGGGAAAACAGCAGAATGTAGAAGTAAAGTTAACAGCTACAGAGAAAGTGCAGTGCAGGTAGGTGGAAGATCGTAAGGTAGATAGTGATGTGAAATTGAGGGTAAAAGGAACATGCCAAATTCAATTATCCTCCTGCAGAAGTATGGGCAAATGTGTTTTTGGTCATGTTAACTTTACTCACTTAACAAATTTTTGTCTTTGATCAGAAGCTTGTGGGTTTGAAGTAGGCAACAGGATCTGAACTTGAAGTTATTTAGAAATCCAGTACCTTAGTGAGGTCATACTGCTCAGTATAAGCAGAGGGAAACAATGTTCATATTTCAGTTTGATGGACCTTCCTTGAGAAAGTGATAAATTTAGAACAGAGACATGTTTTAACGTAAAAGTGGAAGAGTGGAAGTAAATGGGATATCCATAATAGGATGAAGACCAAGATAAGGTGGATGACATAGACTGGTATGGTTGCTGATGTCTTGTTAACATCAGATATTCTATTTGGAACAAGATGTAAGTAGAGAAAGAGGGACCAGAAGTGAGTGAATCACTAACTTGTCATACCATTCCTTCTGTTGCTGTTCCAACACATTTATGTAGTGCATTTCATGGCCAAGAGTATGTCGCAGAACACTTGCTAACTAACATAATCCTCTTGAAATGATGTCACTGTTGAAACAACATATATAGCAGCAGTTGTCCCAAAGATAATATCAAGATGAGTGACTTTATGATCTGTTATCAGTGATTTGGTTAGATATTGAACTGGGCAGGGAAATGGTCTTAGTTTTTCTTTGAAAAGTACAAAGCATTTTCTAAGCTAATTGCATAACCCTATCACATAGCTGTTTTGCTTTCTTCTTCAGTGGCAGTGACGATGAAGACGTGACCCCTTTATCAGCCAAATTTGCTGATATATACCCACTTAACAGTTACGATGATGCAGAAGTGGTAGCCAACATGAATGGAATCCATGGAGATCTCAATGGTGGGGGTGAAAATATGGCATTAAAAGATGAGGTATGTGAATGTGATGGTTGTGAGGTTGAGAGAAGGTGTGACTCTGTTGCATGAATGAGCCTTGCGGGATTTTTTTTTCTTTATTGTTTCGCGCTCTGTGGTTGAAATCTGGCTGCTTGACTTATGCAGCTTCTTTACTCAACATTAACTTTCTGCAGAATTTAGTTCTCCTCCACAAAGGATTCCACAGTCCTCTGCTTATGTGCAAAGAAAGTGGAACTTGTTCTACATTTCAGAGAGACTTTTTACTTTAAAATGGTCTACTTATTAATTTGATCTATTTTCTTAATTCCATTTTTTATTAGAACCAATTGGTCAATATGAAGAATATTTGTGTTTCTCAGTATTTCCAGCATCTCTTCAATGTCTTGGTCTTTCTTTCAGATAGTTGCTCCCTTATTTTTATCTTGGTTTGTAAACTAGGAACAGTGGTTGTGCCAAATAATCTATATCTGTCTTTTAACCTCAAACTTCAGGTTTTTAAAAATTTATATATATAATTCTTTCCAGGATTCGAGGGCACAAAAATAAATGTGTTTTTATTGTGGTGCTGTTTAATTCCAATACTTGCCTGTGAAGGTATTTCCAGTTGGACAGTGTTTGTATTGTCATTTACCTGCTGTGCTGAATATGTACTGATAGAACCCACAAGATAAACTGCAGGCTATCTCCATTAAATGGGTGTTTATATAGATTGACAGAAGGAGGTAATACTCTTGTGATACGATTGTTGGTATTGGAATAACAAAGTCAATATTTGAAAACAACCAGATTGTAGGAGCTGTGCACTGGCTTAAATGTCAGTGAACGGGCGGTAATTTCTTCCCCTAGCTCTGAAAACCTGTTCATGTTGTCTCTGATCCTCCAACACCAGCATATCTCATTGAGCACCACTCTTAGCCAATGCATGAGTGCATCCAGCAACTTGCAGCGCAAGGAATGGCTGTGGTCCATCCACATTCAGAGCAGAGAGCAAATGAGGTATAAAAGCTTTTCTAAAGAGTGTGCTCCAATGTGGTAGCATAATAGACAATTCAGGAGTGGCAGAGTCCTCACTGCCCATTTCACAGGGTAGCTGCCTGTTCTTCAGAACGTGGAACCCAGGGCAGTAGTCCATCACTTTATAGGAAGCTTGGTTTTACTCATAATACCAGCATTTTCTATGGGGAGTCAAGCTAATTGCTGCAAGGGTTGTTGAGCTCCACATTCCTGTCTAATGCAGCCTGAATTCCAAAAGGTTAACTGACTGGTGGTTCATTTCTTTAACCATTCTTTGAGGCAGGTGGGCATTTTGTTTCAAGTGGCTATGTTTTTCCTTCCCAATCCCTGCAATTTAAGCACCAATATATCTGGCTGTTGGCAGACCCTTGGTCTTTAGTTTTCTGTTTGGAGTTAGGAATATGCCAATGTGCCGCCATTTTTTTTGCCATTTATCTCTGTTGTTTGTGGGAGCTCTTATATATTTAATGAAATTTATTTTAATATAATTCTTTATTCTTATAATAGTTGAATATTTTAATATAATTCTTGTAATTGTTGAATGATGTTTTTGTTACATTTCACGCCAACATACCACAGCAAATTCCAAATACACGTCAATGTATATGGTGAATAAAGTTGACCCTTGAACTTGCTGCAAAATGGCTGTCACATTTACTTCATTGGAACAGTGACTGTTCTTCAAAGCTATTCATTTATGGTGAAGAACTTTGAGATGACGTGAGGAATGTATAGTGATATGCAAATGCACATCAGTTTGATTTGGCTTTAATGATCATCTTGATTTTTTCCCCCCTGTTTTGCATTCTAGTCGCCCCAGGTTAGCAGCACCAGCAGTAGCTCATCGGAAGTTGATGACGAAGATGGTGATGATGGAGAAAGCAGCAGTGAACCCCCTGTGTCGCACACGGAAGAGATGCCTGGAAAGAGGGCAGCTCGAAAGGAAGAAGTGAGGGACAGCCCACCACCGTCATATCCCAGTCAGCAGGTGCTTTTGGAATCTAAAAACTCTTACGAGTACAGAAATAAAACAGAACTCATTTGATCTTTAAGACCTTAAGTTATCAATGGACTGAATGGCTTAATTCTACTCCTTTGTCTTTGGTCTATACAAGACATCAGTTAATGGCTGCTATTTTAACCATTCTTCCACTTTTTCCCTGTAATCCTTAACTCTCTCACCAATCAACAGCATACTGAATAACATTGTTGGGAAATTAAGTATTTTTGACCTAGTGTGATTAGTGTGAGCAGGCAATGAGAAGTAAATGTCCTGCATTGAGAATCACAGAGTCATACTGTATAGGGCCTATACTATAGGCAAAAGCAGGTAGGGCTCATCAGCCATGGTTGGTAGCTCATCTAGGAGAAGGAAAACTCTGATCTCAAACCTCCGCTGCCTTGCAGCTATACCCACTCATGGGTGAGGCTTCAGGAGAAAACCCCTGAAGGAAAACTCCAGAGCTGGAGTCCATAAGGCAGTCCTACATAGAGTTCAATACTGACTGACAACTCCTGAGATGCTACTGGTAGCAAACTGTATCAGTCTTAGTTGTACCTTTGGGTTCATCAGATGCATGGAGAGGGAGCTTGCTACATGGGCAACAGCTTGTGCTCCATATCATATTGGTCAGGCTTGCGTATCTAGACGGCCATCTCTGACCGACGGAGGCTTGACACTATAGGAAAAGAGAGATGATGAAAATCCTGCATTCAGAGTCATGCAGTATAAAAACTCTCTTGGTTTCAAAATCTTTGCCCCCAAACAGTACTTAAAATAGAAAGTAGAAATGAAGTCAACACACAAAAAATGCTGGATGAACTCAGCAGGCCAGGGAGCACGTGTGGAAAAAAGTACAGTTGACATTTTGGGCTGAGACCCTTCGGCAGTCCTGCTGAAGGGTCTCAGCCCGAAACATCGAATGTACTTTTTTCCACGTGTGCTCCCTGGCCTGCTGATTTCCTCCAGCATTTTGTGTGTGTGTTGCTTGGATTTCCAGCATCTGCAGATTTTCTCTTGTTTGTGATAGAAATGAAGACATTAAGAACATCAGGATACATCTTTACTATGTTACGTACCCCGTAACTGGGTCACTTACCAGCAAAGATAGAGAGGTCCGTTGAAGTCTGATGGTACTATTTTTAAAAGTCTTTATTGATAAAGGGGCACAAAAATAAGATTAATACAATCATTCAGATAATATACGTCATCAATACTCAATCTAAAAGCGTGGGTATAGTAATAATCATCAATAAGCAATAGCTCTATCGTTTGTCTAGGGGATACTGTATTGTCCGATGGAAAAATAAAAGTCACTGTCATTCAAGATGCAACTCTTTGGGTTTAAGAGAGACAGTTTTAAACTTGCCTGGGTCTTTTATGAGGCCGATCCGTTGAGTCGGGGGAGTTGGTTCCCCGTTGTTAGTGCAAAGTCGTTTTCTGTGGTACCCGCCACCGGTTCCCAGGCAAGGGAACTGAACGCACGTGGCTTCCTTCAAATGGCTTCCCGCTATTACGGGATCGCTAGCGTTTCTTCTGGTGCGTCTGAGGGCCGTTCCTACAGCCCCTCTTTTATCCTGACTTGCAGGGTCGTAGATGTCAGTCAGGTTGGGGGATGATGCAATCTCTCCCCTTCACCCAGCCCACTTTGCCCGAAGGCGGTCACGTAGCATAGCATCACAATCCACAAATGTGTCTCCAAGAGACAATGGCCAATGTCTCGTGACTTTGCATCGCTGGGGAACGAGGCATACTGCACGTCTCTCTCTCATTTCCTGGGTCCCCTGACCCAACCCAATAGTGTTCTTGCAATTCTCACAAAGGAGGGGGCTGCGGGCATAACAACTACTTATGCAACTTGTGTTCACCAGGATTAGTTGATATGAATGCAATAAGGGAGAAATCATTTGAATTTAAGGGAGAAAGGATTAATGATGGAATGAGACAGAATAGGGGAGTTTTATTTGGAACGTAATTGTTGCATTGACCTACAGGACTGAATCGATCTGACTTTGAACTGTAAAATATTGTGATTGCTTGTGTTAACTGCACATAGGTGAGAATGAACATCAGGAGTTCTTTTGATCCCTCATACCTGCTTCATCATTCAGTAAAATTCCTCTTTCACCCACCCCCTCGTTTCTCTTTCCCTTCTCCCTCCTTTGCTCCAATCTCTGGCTGCTCCCATTTCTTGGTGGTCCTACCAAATGGTCTCCCACCCCATTGTGTGGTCCATGGTTCTTCTTAAAGATGTTTCTGTCATGCAATAAGGCCGCTAATGATATTTACACTTTTCTAATAGGCTGACCAGGTTCAGAATGTTTGTGAATGCCACGTCTGCAAGCAAGAAGCCTCTGGGCTGAACACGTCCGCTCTTGCACCCGGGCGCTTACCGAGTGGCCATCAGTTTTTACCCACAGAGAAGCCTTCACATCCTGCTCTTCACCTTTACCCTCACATACATGGACATTTACCACTGCACACCATCCCTCATCTGCCACGGCCTCTCCTCCATCCTACTCTGTATGCAACCACTCCTCCATTCACGCACGCCAAGGTAAGGCTGTGGAAAAGCAAGAACATGTTTTCTCATTGTTTTGCATGTTAAACAAATGGTTTTCTGCATGATTTTATATGTATTTAATCTTGCTGCCCAGAATCAGGTTTATTATCACTGACATGTTGTGAAATATTTTGCTGTGTGGCAGCAGTACAGTGCAATATGTAAAATTACAATAATTGTGCACCCTTGCATACATATGCATATACATGCACACAATATATGTTGGTGAGACGTAAGCAGAAAGACAGTTCAGAACTGTTTTGTTCATCTTAGTTTCGAGCTTTCAGGCTTGGAGATGCCAGAAGCGGCAAAGAAACAATTCCACTACCAACAATTTAGGAATCAAGATGAAATTTGAAGGCATTGACAATCATCTTGAATGTTACAATAAAAATGAAGATTTGGAGGATGCAGTAGCCTAAAACATTGTATGAAGGCAGACGATTATCTGCACAAGGTGTCTGCGCTGATTTTGTTCATTTTTATACCTGGTCTGTGCACCGCGTGACCATGATGTCAGTTCTGCCACAAGCAGTAGTGATTATAACAACTAACTTTGTTTTGCAGACTCTTCAGTCAGCCCCACCTCCCAATCACACGAGCAAACATCAGGTTTTCAGTGCATCTCTCCAGGACCACATCTATCAGAGCTGTTTCGGCAGTACTGACTGGAACAACCCACTCCTCACGTCTCATAAATTGGCAAGCCTTTGGGGATCAGAATTAATAAATGGGGAAAAGCCATGGAATCCTGCTGCTTTCCTCCCAGAAACATTATCTGGTAAGGAGATATGCTGTTCAGTTAATAGCCTATTCAACATATACCTGCTTCTAGATTGAATGTTGCCTTTCTATGTAACTGTAGAGCTCATTTTTATCATTTGATTTCATGACACTAGATACTTGTTTTGCAGTAATCTTTTAATGATGAATGTTATAATCAGGAACTAGATTTTTGAGAGTCAGCAGGTCATTCCCTTGTCCGAATGAATAAGATCTCCCTCTCTTCCCTCTTTCTTTCTTCCTCACCCCTGGCTTGTACCCTTCTCACATGAATCCACATCTGTCCATATCCTCTGTCCATATCTGTAGCTCCAAGTCAACACCTCACTGAAAAAGGGTGTTAGGGACTTGGAGTACTAACAACTGTGGGGAGTCTTGGAGTTCGAGCTAATGTTCAGAAGATTTTCCCAGCGTCTGGCTCTGTTTTTCTTGACCGGTGGAGGGGAGGGGGGGTGCTTGGTAGTTTGGTATCAACCAAAATTCAGAAATGGAAAGTATTTCAGTATTCCGTGGTGAAATCCACAGGGTGGAAAGGATTGGTCTTTTCATTTATTATTCCTTTTCCATGACAGGAGGCCATGTTTTTCCTCAGTGACCTGCAACCCATTTTTAACTCCATTATCTTCCCCACCTCAACTGTACAACAAGCATGTTTCCCCAAATCCAAAACTCAAGAAATTCTGCAGATGCTGGAAATCCAGAGTAGTGTGCACGAAATGCTGGAGAAACTCAGCAGCCAGGTGTTTCCTGATGAAGGATCTCAGCCTGAAACATCAAATCTTTATTCCTCTCCATGGGTGCTGCCTGACCTGCTGAGTTCCTCCTGCATTTTGTGTGTGTTTCCCAAATTCAAGATTGGGATTATACTTTGTTATTTGTTGTGTTTGTCTTAGTACAGAGATTGGTCTATTTGTACCTACACACCCCAGTTGTGAGGAAGCAAAAACACCATGTTATGAAGGAGCAAAGTAAGTGGGTGGAACTCATTCTGGCAATCAGACGGTGTGGTACATTGTACTGCCAGAGTGTGGAAGAAATCACGTGAAACCATTGGGGCATGTGTGTGTGTGCTCACCACTTACACAAGTTGAAGAAGTTCACTGTACAAGGTCCTGCTACCTGTACTGATTTGGCAGACAATGCAATGAATTGGGAGACCATTTTGTGGAGCATCACCGTTCCATCCGCCCAAAGCCTAATTACCAGGTGACAATTCATTTGAATTCCTATCCCCATTCCCATTCTAACATGTCGGTCCATGGCTGCTGTTCTGCCACAATGAGGCCAACCTCAGGGTGGAGGAGCAGCACCTCATTCTGTCCAGATAGCCTCCAACCTGATGTCATGAACATTGCTTTCCCCTCCGGTAATTTTTTCCTTTGTTTTTTTCCCCTCCCCTTCCCTCATCTCCTATTCCTCACTCTGGCCTCTTACTACTTCTGCTCATCTGCCTAGCACCTCCCTCTGGCACTCTTCTTTCTTCCCTTTCTCCCATGGTCCACCCTCCTCTCCTTTCAGATTCCTTCTTCTCCAGCCCTTTACCTTTGTTTACCTATCACCTTCCAGATTCTTATTTATTCCCCCCAACACCACCACCCATCAGCTTCACCTCTCACCTTCCAGCTAGTCTTTCTTCCCTTTCCCCCAAATTTTTATTCTAGTATTTTCCCCCTTCCTTTCCCATCCTGAAAGGTCTTGACCCAAAATATCAACTGCTAATTTGTTTCCATAGGTAGCTGCAGAACCTGCAAGATACTCTCTAGCATTTTGTGGGTGTTGCAGTGAACTTGTGTGGTACCTTTCGCACACGAATTGCCACTCCCAAGTAGCCTCTTGTATCCATTTCTGACTTCCTAAATGACCTGCTTGGCACTAAGTGGAAAGTACTTCTAGTTTTTCAAATGTATTGAAACATCTGGAAGAATTTGTAATATTGAGATTCAAAGCAAGCAGTCTGGGAATGGGACGCCTGTAGAGATTTTTGGAGCGAAGGCGTTTTACTACTCAGGGTAAAGAGAGGCAAGACTGCGCAGGTGTGTGACGTCAGCCAGTAGAGAGCGGGAAGAGTTTAAAAAAGCAGGGATTCTTCAGCGGTTTTAGATTCGAAGCAAGAAGGCTGCAAGTGGGATGTCTGTAGAGATTTTTGGAGCAAAGGTATTTTACTACTCGGGGTAAAGAGAGGCAAGACTGCACAGGCATGTGATGTCAACCAGTAGAGAGCAGGAAGAGTTTATAAAGAAGTCAGCCATATACAGCAGGCAGTGGAGTGAGAGGGCTTTGGCTCAAACAGGGCTTCGGCGAAGAAGGGTCAAGGCGAAGAACTGATTCACAGAGACGCACAGATAAGTCTTTGACCTCCCCAGCCGGCTCTTCCCTTTCTCCCATGGTTCTCTTCCACTAACGTCCGTTGCTCTGACATAACAGGTGAGCTCAGACCTGTGCCATGCTCCTCCTGCGACATGTGGGAACTCAGGAAGGCTGACAGTGTCCCTGAAGACCACATGTGCAGGAAGTGTGTCCAGCTGCAGCTCCTGATAGACTGCATGGCAGCACTGGAGCTGTGCATGGACTCTCTTTGGAGCATCTGAGATGCTGAGAATGTTGTGGATAGCCCAGGAGTCTCCTGCGGTCATCTCCCTCCAAAACAGATATACCACATTGGAGTCTGTTGGGGGAGATGGTTCATCAGGTGAAGGCAGCAGTAGTCAGGATCAGGGCACTGTGGGTGGCTCTGCTGCGCATGACGGCAAGAAAAAGAGTGGCGGAGCTGTTGTGGTAGGGGATTACATGGTAAGGGGAATAGAGAGGAGCTTCTGTGGCTGCAAATGGGATTCCCATGTAGTGTGTTGCCTCCCGGGTACAAGGGTCAGAGATGTCTCGGACAGGCTGCAGGGCATTCTGAAAGGAGAGGGTGAGCAGCCAGCTGTGGTGGTGCGTGTAGGTACTAACGATATAGGAAGAAAGCAGTATGAGGTCCTGCAAGCTGAATTTAGGGAGCTAGGAGATAAATTAAAGAGTAGGACCTCAAAGGTAATCATCTCAGGATTATTACCGGCGCCACGTGCTAGCCAGAGTCGGAATAGCAGCATAGCTAGAATGAATATGTGGCTTGAGCGGTGTTGCAGGAGGGAGGGTTTCAGATTCTTGGGGCATCGGAACCGCGTCTAGGGGAGGTGGGACCTGTACCGTTTAGACGGTCTACATCTGGGCAGGACCAGGATCAATGTCCTAGGGAGAGTGTTTGCTAGTGCTGTTGGAGAGGCTTTAAACTCATATGTCCATTAGACAGACACAGCATGGATTCAGAAAGGGCAGGTCCTGTTTGACGAACTTGCTGGAGTTCTTTGAGGACATAATGAGTGCAGTGGATAGAGGGGAACAGGTGGATGTCATATACTTGGATTTCCAGAAGGCATTCGATAAGGTGCTGCACAAGAGACTTATAAATAAGATACGGATGCATGGAGTTGGAGGAAGTGTATTGGCATGGATAGTGGACTGGTTAACCGATAGAAGGCAGAGAGTTGGTATAAATGGGTGTTTCTCTGGTTGGCAGTCAGTGGTGAGTGGGGTGCCACAGGGGTCGGTACTGGGCCCACAGCTGTTTACCATTTACATTGATGATTTGGAAGAGGGGACTGAATGTAACGTGGCAAGATTTGCTGATGACACTAAACTGAGTGGAAAAGCAAATTGTACAGAGATGTGAAGAGTCTGCAGAGGGATATGGATAGATTAAGTGATTGGGCCAGGGTCTGGCATATGGAATACGATGTTGGTAAATGCAAGATCATCTACTTTGGAAGGAAGAATAGAAGAGCAAATTATTACTTAAATGGTGAGAGATTGTAGCATGCTGTTGTGCAGAGTGCTTGTTCATGAATCGCAAAAAGTTGGCTTGCAGGTGCAACAGGTTATTAAGAAGGCAAACAGAATGTTGGCCTTCATTGCTAGAGGGATTGAATTCAAGAGCAGGGAGGTCATGCTGCAACTATACAGGGTACTGGTGAGGCTGAATCTGGAGTACTGTGTGCAGTTCTGGTCTTCATACTTGAGGAAGGATATACTGGCTTTGGAGGCAGTGCAGAGGAGGTTCACCAGGTTGATTCCAGGGATGAAGGGGTTAACCTATGAGGAGAGATTGAGTCGCCTGGGACTATACTCTCTGGAGTTCAGAAGAATGAGAGGGGATCTTATAGAAACATACAAAATTTTGAAAGGGATAGATATGATAGAAGTAGGAAAGTTGTTTCCATTGGTAGGTGAGACCAGAACTAGGGGACATTGCCTCAAGATTCAAGGGAGAAGATTTAGGACAGAGATGAGGAGAAACTGTTTTTCCCAGAGAGTGGTGAATCTGTGGAATTCTCTGCCAAGGGAGGCGGTTGAGGCTTCCTCACTAAATATATTTAAGAAACAGTTAGACAGGTTTTTACATAGTAAGGGAATTAAGGGTTATGGGGAAAAGGCAGGTAGTTGGAGCTGAGTTTAAGGACAGATCAGCCATGATCTTATTGATGATGAGGCAGGTTCAATGGGCTGGATGGCCTACTCCTGCTCCTGTATCTGATGTTCTTATATTCAACCTATACTTGCCTTTGCTCCACAGGTGATATGTTGCGGTCACCACTCCCAGAGATTAGGCCTGAAGCAATTCCCCCCACAACCAGCGCAGACACTGTTGTCACAGATACAAAGGAGAAAAAACCTGCAGCAAGGAAAAAATGTCTCTACAACCCCCCTGCTTCCATGGAAACCAACAAAGTCATCATGGCAACGTCTTCAGCCACATCCTCTGTCTCATCTACAGCCACTACTGTGCAATCTAGTTCCAATCAGTTTAAGGTTTCTTCAAAAAGACCTACATCATTAGGTAAAGGCAAACCCACTTTCTCTGAAGATTAACCTGAGTTCAAATCTAGCAATATGTGACATGCACAGTTTAAGTGTTCAGATGCAGTTTCTGTGTGTTCAATTCAGACAAGCAAAGAGCTAAATTTTTAATTGGTAAATCAGTTTATTATTGTCAGGACGACTTCTGAGTTTTTATTCATGCCCTGCAGGAATTCTCAGCACGATAATCAGTGACCTCATACTGCTGGGGCCTTTGGATACTGGTATAGGTACAGCTTTATTGTTGTCATGTACTGAGATAGTATGGAATGTCTTTCACTCTTATCTATAGAGACTATTTCATCAAATCAATATATAAGGCCCCTTATCTAAGAAAAGATGTGCTGGCATTGGAGAGGGTCCAGAAGAGGTTCACAAGGAGGATCCTGGAAATGAAAACCTATGAAGAGCATTTGATAGTCCTAAGGCTGTCCTCGCTGCATCTTACAAGAATAAGGGGACCTCATTGAATATTGAAAGGCCTGGATAAGGTGGACGTAGAGAGGATGGTTCCTGTATTGGGGGTAGTCTAGGATCAGAGGGCATAGCCTCAGAATCGAGGGCTTGGAAGAGCAACGCACACCATTTAACCAGACTCTTGGCCCAAAATGTTTTTGTGTTTATTCAACTCCACAGATGGTGTCTGACCTGCTGAGATTTTCCAGAATGTGTGTGTTACTCTGGATTTCCAGCATCAGCAAAATCTCTGTGTTTAATATCTGGCCTGGAGGATTCCAGTTGTGAGGAGAGGTGGATTCAGCAGATATATTTGGGACATTTAAGAGACTCTTGGGCATGTGGATGAAAAAAAAAGGCATGTTCTGTCAGAGGGATGGGTTAGATTGGTTAAAAGGTCAGTACGACATTGTGGGCCAAAGGGCCTATATTGTACTGTACTATGTTCAATGACGTGAAGATTATTATGGCTATAGAAGAAAGGTTCACAGTGTGGCCCTAGTCTGAAGTTCAAGATACTAGAACTCTAAGAATCACACAGAAAGATAACATACTGGAGTGAGTGTGAACAGATTGTTTTACCTCCACCCCATCAATGTAACAGAATGGTCAAAGCATGGAAGGAGGCAACTCAGTCTAAAATTGATTTATTATTGTCACATTTGCCAAGGTAGGGTGAAAAACTATTCTGCATGCCATCCATGCAGATCACATCAGCCCATCAAGGTAAGAGCAGTAACAGAATAACAATGCAGAATAAAGTGTTAGAGTGTGCTCAGGCAGACAATATGTGGGGTACATTGGTATTGTAGCGGTTAGTACAATGCTATTACAGCTTAGGGCATCAGAGTTCGATTCAGGCGCTGTCAGTAAGGATGTTCTCCTTGTGACCATGTGGGTCTCCTCTGGGTGCTCAGGTTTCTTCCCACAGCCCAAAGACATAGACATATAGATTAGTAGATGAATTGGTCATTATAATTGGTTCTGTGATTAAGGGTTAAGTTGGTGGGTTGCTGGGCAGAGTGGCTTGTCGGGCTGGAAGGGCCTGTTCAGTACTGTATCTCTAAGTAAAATAAGGTGTAAGGTTGTAATACAGTAGATTTTGAAGTCAAGAGTCCATCCAAGGTTTTGTTCAATAATCTGCTAACAGCAGGATGGAAGCTGTCGTTGATACACTCTCTCAGGTTTTCATGGAGTGAGGCAAGCAGTGCTACACTTAGAAAGGCAATGTGAGATTGACAGGCTGAGAAGTCTTGCACGCCTGAATCAATCTGTTACACTGGTAGGGCAGAGGGCATACTAACCATTCACAACCGCTCCAGCCCAGCATCTTTCTGCACACTTTAGAGGGTTCCAGAATGTGTCTGAACGAACTGCATCGTTCCCTCGCAAAGTATATACAAATGCTGGAGCATTTCTGCAGGGTCGGCATCTGACTGACTTGTGTTCCTCCAGCATTTTGTCAAGGATCAGCTTTATTCATCATATACCTTGACATGTATTAGGAATTTGCTGTGGTATGTTGGTGCAAAATACAACAAACAACAGCAATCAACAATTATCCAGAATAAAATATTGTGTAAAAAAATTAAATTAAAGTACAGCTATGTAATTAAAGGGGATGCCTAAATAATAAATACCAGCATGTATTTACAATGTAAGCAGCATTATAGAAGTGGTTTAAATTGTTTACTATCCAGACAGTGAGAGTGCAGGATAGTTTTACCACTGCAGAATAGAATCTGTCCTTTAACCAGGTGGTATGTTCTTTCAGGCATTCACAACATTTGTATCGATGGGTATTTTGTACTCCACAGATTTGTTAAGAATCCTCCCCCTCCCCACCCCCCAGTGTTGCTACCTATGCTTCACCGTTCCTGAAAGGTTGTTTCGCTTGCTGGGTTTTGTTTCCAGGAATATCTCTCAACACCTTGCTTTCTGAGTTGGTACAAAAACATACCTGACACTGCCATCACCCAACAAAAACTCGCATACAGTAAAATCGAGATTCAGGGGTACCACGGCAGCGTCGTGGTTAGCACGACATTATTACAGTTTGGGGCATTCAAGTTAGGAATTCAATCCTGACGTCATCTGTTAAGAGTTTGTATGTTCAACTTTTGGTTTCCTCCCACAGTCCAAAGACCTACTGGTCAACCTAAATTGTCCTGTGGTTACTCCGGGGTTGAATAATGGGTTGTCGGGTATTAAGCCTCGTTGGTGTGGAAGGGCCTGTTCTACCCTGTATCTCTAAATTAATCACTATTATCATGGTCAACTTTTAAACCTTCCATTGAGGAAGCATCTCTGTTTTTAAATAATTAAAACAATATTTTTGTTTCTCCAGTTGGTGGGCTTCCATATTTTTTCTGCATTACATTTGGGCTACCTTCTGCACTGGTATTTGGACTGGCAAAGCTCTTGTAAAATTACCCAGATGTGGAAAGCAGAACTGATAATTGTAATGTTAATAGGTCACCACTTTCCATCTACTCCAATGGGTCTCCTCGACTAATTATTGGTTGAGATTAAGGTCCATCTCTGTCTTGTTTCTCATCCCCTGATCCTTGTACCATGTATGCCCTACAGTCATAAAGGCTTCAGGTTCCTTTGCGTTGTGTTGAAACAGAAGGATTCCAAATTTTCTCATCCTCATATTTGGAATAAATTGTTCAAGACATTATTCCTGAATGGCCTTGCATTCATTTTGATACTGCACATCCTTGATTTGATTAGCTCCTATCAAAGCATATGATTTCTTGGTATCTACTTATAATATTTTTAATCTTTTAAATACAGTAACACAGCCTGTAACTGAAGTTTCTGGAAGTTGCAAGACAGGAACAGCCACCTGCAAAATAAAATTGAGTTTTAGTTTGCTTGGTTTGTTCTGCCATTTTATTGTATCTCAGTTTCTGCACATAAAGACTTCCATTGATCTGAAGCTGTAAAATGTCCATGTTCTGCACATCTCATCACCATGTTGTTAACTTTGAAGTTGTTGATTTCCTTTTTCCCTTTGCTTTTGGTGCAGGTGAGGTGTTCCATAATTTAGGTAAAGAAGACCACAGACATCCCACTCCAGTCGCACCTAGGAACAGCCCCACAGGTTTAACATCTCTTCCATCTCTCACCCCCACGCCGCTGTCCCCTGCCTCCACACCTCACATGCCTAACCTTGTGACTTCACCTTTTCCAAAGACAGCTTCAACCGCCCCAGGTTTTATTGACCCCCATTCTGGGCTCTGTCCAACCTCAACTGCACCCCCTGCAGCTACTGCAGAAAGTTCAGTGAGTGCGTCAGCCAGCGTCTGCAGGTTAGTATGTGAACTGTACAAAGTTTCATTAAAACGTTTCATGTGCAAAGTGAGTGTGAAACAGAATGAACCACTTTTCATAAATGTTGGTGTATGAACAGTGATGCTTTTAGCCATATAAAAATACCTAATTTTTAACTGACTTAATTTTAATTTTCTTTTTGTTTACACAAAAATAGGTAATCACTGAGCCCATATTAAAATAAAATATGGTGCAGCAACCATCTGAGTCCATCAATTGATGCTACCATGAAGTGTTGAGGAAATGCTGAATTGCTGATCCTAGCACATCCCTTTTACTAGTGGCCTGATCCCTCTGATTTACAAGAATCATGAGAATTAAAACTCAGACTCATTGTGATAACAGTTGTCACTATTGGATTTGTTGGTTAATTGTTGTGCTCCCTTTGTTGGGATTTTAATTTGAGATCACTGCTTTGTTTGAGATCGTTGCTTTGGTTGAGGTAAATGTTAACAGCCTCCTGACTTCTTTTGAAGGATTTTCTTGTGTTATTCCTCCTTCATCCAACTCCCATCCATTATTAGATCCTATTCTGCCTAAATCGGTTATCTGATTTGCCTGCATGATTCTTTGTGGAGTAACTCATTGCTGTATAAGTACTAGCTAAGTGGAATTAACTTCAGTGACTGTATTTGCAGAGAAATATCCAAGTGTTTTGCAGAGCAGGGAGAAATATCTGTCCTGAGCAATAGCTATGGAAAGGATTAAGTTAACAATTGGGAAAGATTCAGGAGAGGAAGAGTTGAAGACCAATGATAATTTATAATAATATTGACAGCATCTTGTAAATATCTCTGCAATCATTCAGTTTGAGTATGATGTTCTCCTAAGGGGTTGCCTATTGGTGGGTCCTCTGGTGACTGTAGAGGGCAGTCTGGTATCCACATATTCTCATGCAGTGTGGTCAAGAGTCATTGATGGCTCTGGTTAACGGTTGGCTCTTTTGGTTATTCAGTCTCTGCTTTCGCAGCTGCTGCTTGTTCTGTGCAGCACAGTGTAGATGGTTCTCATTAGCACAGCTGTTATAAATTATACTGCAGAGAAGCACGCCATCTCTGTTGATCAGAGATAGTGTCACGGCTGTAGAAAAGGTGGACGTCATGGAGGGATTGTCTCCCGAGTCTCTGTGGGTGGAGGTTAGGAACAGAAAGGGGTCAATAACTTTACTGTTTTTTTTATAGGCCGCCCAATAGTAACAGGGATATTGAGGAGTAGATGGGGAAACAGATCCTGGAATGATGTAATAATAAGAGTTGTCATGATAAGAAATCTTAATTTCCCAAATATCGATTGGCATCTCCCTAAAACAAGGGGTTTAGATGGGGTGGAGTTTGTTAGGTGTGTTCAGAAAGGTTTCTTGACACAATATGTAGATAAGTCTACAAGAGGAGAGACCGTACTTGATTTGGTATTGGGAAATGAACCTGGTCAGGTGTCAGATCTCTCAGTGGGAGAGCATTTTGCAATCCTTTACAATAGCATTGGAGAGAGATAGACAAGTTAGAAAAGTGTTTAATTGGAGTAAAGGGAATTATGAGGCTATCAGGCAGGAAATTGGAAGCTTAAATGCAAACAGAATTTCTCAGAGAAGTACTGAAGAAATATGGCAAATGTTCAGGGGATATTTGTGTGGAGTTCTGCATAGTTACGTTCCAATGAGACAGGGAAGTTATGGTAGGGTACAGGAACCGTGGTGTATAAAGGCTGTAACAAATCCAGTCAAGAAGAAAAAAAGAGCTTACAAAAGGTTCAGAGAGCTAAGTAATGTTAGAGATCGAGAAGATTATAAGGCTAACAGGAAGGAGCTTAAGAAGGAAATTAGGAGAGCCAGAAGGAGCCATGAGAAGGCCTTGGCAGGCAGAATTAAGGAAAACCCCAAGGCATTCTACAAGTATGTGAAGAGCAAGAGGATAAGACGTGAAAGAATAGGACCTATCAAGTGTGACAATGGGGAAGTGTGTATGGAACTGGAGGAAATAGCAGAGGTACTTAATGAATACTTCAGTATTCATTATGGAAAAGGATCTTGGTGATTGTAGTGATGACTTGCAGCAAACTGAAAAGCTTGAGCATGTAGATATTAAGAAAGAGAATGTGCTTGAGCTTTTGGAAAGCATCAAGTTAGGGACCGGATGAGATGTACTCCAGGCTACTGTGAGGGGGGAGATTATTGAGCCTTTGGCAATGATCTTTGCATCATTAATGGGGACGGGAGAGGTTCCGGAGGATTGGAGGGTTGTGGATGTTGTTCCTTTATTCAAGAAAGGGAGTAGAGATAGCCCAGGAAATTATAGACCAGTGTGTCTTACTTCAGTGGTAGGTAAGTTGATGGAGAAGATCCTGAGAGGCAGGATTTATGAACATTTGGAGAGGTTTAATATGATTAGTAATAGTCAGCATGGCTTTGTCAAGGGAGTTCGTGCCTTGCGAGCCTGATTGAATTTTTTGAGGATGTGACTAAACACATTGATGAAGGAAGAGCAGTAGATGTAGTGTATATGGATTTCAGCAAGGCCTTTGATAAGGTACCCCATGCAAGGCTTATTGAGAAAGTAAAGACACATGGGATCCAAGGGGACATTGCTTTGTGGATCCGGAACTAGCTTGCACAGAAGGCAAAGAGTGGCTGTAGATGGGTCATATTCTGTATGGAGGTCGGTGACCAGTGGTGTGCTTCAAGGATCTGTTCTAGGACCCTTACCCTTGGTGATTTTTATAAATGACTTGGATGAGGAAGTGGAGTGATATGTTAGTAAGTTTGCTGATGACACAAAGGTTGGAGGTGTTGTGGATAGTATGGAGGACTGTCAGAGGTTACAGCGGGACATTAATGGGATGCAAAACTGGGCTGAGAAAGTGGCAGATGGAGTTCAACCCAGATAAGTGTGAAGTGGTTCATTTTGGTAGGTCAGATATGATGGCAGAATATAGTATTAATGTTAAGACTCTTGGCAGTGTGGAGGATCAGAGGGATCTTGGGGTCCGAGTCCGTAGGATGCGCAAAACAGCTGCGCAGGTTGACCCTGTGGTTAAGAAGGCATTTGATGTATTGGCCTTCATCAATCGTGGAATTGAATTTAGGAGCCGAGAGACCCCACTTGGAGTACTGTGCTCGGTTCTGGTGGCCTCACTACAGGAAGGATGTGGAAGCCATAGAAAGAATGCAGAGGAGATTTGCAAGGATGTCGCCTGGATTGGGGAGCATGTCTTATGAGAATAGGTTGAGTGATCTCAGCCTTTTCTCCTTGGAGCAACAGAGGATGAGAGGTGACATGATAGAGGTGTATAAGATGATGAGAGGTATTGATGGTGTGGATAGTCAGAGGCTTTTTCCCAGGGCTGAAATAGTTGCCACAGGAGGACACAGGTTTAAGATGCTGGGGAGTAGGTACAGAGGAGATGTCAGGGGTAAGTTTTTTATGCAGAGAGTGGTGAGTATGTGGAATAGGCTGCTGGCTACGGTAGTGGAGGCGGGTACGATAGGGTCTTTTAAGAGACGGATGGGTACCAGGAGCTTAGAAAAATAGAGGGCTATGTGTAAGCTTAGTAATTTCTAAGGTTGGGACATGTTCGGCACAACTTTGTGGGCCGAAGGGCCTGTATTATGCTGTAAGTTTTCTATGTTTCTATCTCTTGCTAAATGATTTTGAGAATTTGTATATGTAGAACCAATACTGTGTGAGTGAAGGGTATCTACCTAAAACATCCACTGTCCATTTCCCTCCTTAGATGTTGCCTGACCCTCCGAGTTCTTCCAGCATTTTGTGTGTTGAATCAATCTTGTTGTTCTTTCTATTACTTTGCGTTGTCAGCTTTTCATAACTATTGTTCTGATGCTTCTGTAGTGACCCTGACTGCGAAGGACATGCATGTGCAAGTGGCAATGTGTACGATCATCAGCAGTTTGATGGTGAAGAAAGTCAAGACGAAGACAGCTGCTCAGAACATAGCTCCAGTACCTCAACATCAACTAATCAGAAGGAAGGAAAATACTGTGACTGCTGCTACTGTGAATTCTTTGGGCATGGTGGGGTGAGTGATCCTTGGTCAGGAGTGGCTCTTTTACCCGAGGTGCTGCTGCTTTCACTGTTGGTCTAAGTGTTCTATTGACACGTTAAGGAGTCCAAACTAGAGGGCACAGATACAAGATAAGAGGGAGAGGTTGAGGGGTAGCATCTTTATACAGAGGGTAGTGAGCTGCCAGAGGGAAGTGGTCAAGTTGGTACAATTGCAACATCTAAGAAGCATTTGGATAGATCTATGGAGGGGGAGCTGCTCAGAGGTTTACGGGCCAAACTGGGACTCACGGCGTGGATGCTGTGGTTGGCATGGACCAGTTGGGCTGAATAATCTGTTTTTGTGCTATGTTACTCGATTCTATGTAAGCATGCTGTATCCCTTCAGCTGGCCAGTGACACTGCCCTGACAGTGAACAGAGTTCACATTTTTCCATTACAGGTGTCCCCTGCTTTAAGAATGTTCGCTTTAACAAAAGATCTACATTAGTAACCTGTTTTCACATTACAAAGAGGATTTTCTTTTTTTTGTAATTTATTTTTTTATTGAAGTTCATCAAACAAACATTTCCATAAGATGTATTTCAGATATTGTACATATATATTATATAATCATATATATCACAAATCTCCACAAATTATTTTTCTGAGGTATACACTTATAGAAAAGAGTGGAAAGAAAAAAACAAGCAAAAGGGAAGAACTATGTACAAATAGGGAGTGATCTTTTTTTACAACAGATTCATTGATTTGTGAGAATAAAATCAGGCCTATGAGGCATTATGTAGTTAAACCATTTTTCCCAGTATGAATCAAATTGTTCCAGCTTATGATTAACAGATGCTTTTATCTTCTCCATTTTGTAAATGTCCATTGTAATTTCCATCCATGTATTTAAAGTTGGGCTCTTCTGTGATAACCATTTCCTAGTAAGAGTCTTTTTACCAGCCACCAACAGTATATTCATTAAATATTTATCTCTTTTCAACCATTCTTGAGGTATATATCCAAAATATATGGTCTTACTCTCCAAGGGTATTTCACATTTAAAGATGTCTTGCAGGACATTGTGTATCCCCCTCCAATAGTTTTTGATAACTGGGCAGTCCCAAAAAATATGATAATGGTTTGCATTTTGATTTCCACAACTTCTCCAGCAAACAGGGATGTTACTATCATAATGGGATTTCTGAGAGGGTGTAATAAGATATCTTATCAGGTTTTTCCATCCAAACTCCCTCCATTTCTGTGAATTGGTACACTTCCATTGATATCTCCATATTGTTGTCCATTCTTCCTCAGATATAATTATCCCTCCTTCCTTCTCCCATTTTGTTTTAATGTATGAAGTCGAATGTGTTTTAAGATTTGACAACCCCTTACACATGCTTGAAATGATTCTACTACCATTATCTGAATTATATGCTTTTCTAAAGAGCTCTATCAAGCATGTATTTGCCTTGGTTACATTTTTAAGTGTCTTATTAACATATTGTCGCATCTGTAAATACTGATAAAAAATCTTGTTTTTCTAATAAGTGTTTCTCTTTAAGCATTTCAAAACTGAACAATGTTCCTTCTTTCATTATGTTGCAAAGAACTGTTATTCCTTTAGCTGTCCAGTCCTTAAATCTAGCATCCAATTTATTTGGTGTAAAATCAGAGTCATATGCACACAATTTAAGAATTGCAATATCTCCCTCTAGATTATATTCTTTTATAGTGGTTTTCCATATTTTAAGAGTCAATTTCACCCATGGGTTATCAATAGTATTTACGTACCTTTGCAGGTTGTTATCAGCCAAAATTGCTTGTATGGGGATGGGAAGTACCTGGTCCTCAATGTTTTTCCATTGAGCGTCATATGATGGGTTGCACCAACATATCACAGCTCTCAACTGTGCTGCAAAATAATAATCTCTAAGAGAAGGCAAGCCCCATCCCCCCACAAAGAGGATTTTCACTGTTAAGAAAATTTTTCCCATATAAATTAATGGTTCTTCGCTTTACGCCATTTTAGCTTAAGAAAGGTTTCATAGAAATGCTCTACCTTTACGAAGAGAATGAAAGGTCCAGGGGCTGGTTTAACATAGAACATAGAAATTAACAGCATATTACAGGCCCTTCAGCCCACAATGTTGTAACCTACTCTAGAGACTGCCTAGAATTTCCCTAGCACATAACCCTCTATTTTTCTCAACCCTATGTACCTATCTAAGAAGCTCTTAAAAGACCCTGTTGTATCCGCTTCCATCACTGCCACCGGCAGTGTATTCCATGCACCCACTACTCTCTGTGTGAAAAACTTACCCCTGACATCCCCTCGGTACGTATTTCCAAGCACCTTAAAACTATGCCCCCTCACGCTAGCCATTTCAGCCCTGGGAAAAAGCCTCTGGCTATCCATGCGATCAATGCCCCTCATCATCTTATACACCTCTATCAGGTCACCGCTCATCCTCCGTCGCTCCGAGGAGAAAAGGCCAAATACACTCAACCTATTTTCTTAAGGTATGCCCTCCAATCCAGGCAACATCCTTGTAAATCTCCTCTGCACTCTCTCTATAGTATCTACATCCTTCCTGTATTGAGGTGACCAGAACTGAACACAGTTTAACTGCGATAAAGTAAGCAGCCATGCTGAAGCACACAGTGACTGTGTTCTGCTTCGCTCTGGAAGGATATTTTTTCCAACTTGTCAGAGGTATCCAGTACATTTGACTGTAAAATATGAAATTGGATTCATAGATCCTCCATAGTGACCACAATTTAGGATATGGAACTCTCAAGAAAATTATATTTGGGGGCATGATACTGTAGCAATGAGCGTAACACCATTACAGTGCCAGTGGCTCTGGTTCAGTTCCGCTGCTGTCTGGACGTAGTTTGCACATTTTCCTTGTGACGTTTCATCCAGGTGCTCATTTCCTCTCTTATTCCAAAGTTGTACGGGATAGTGGATTATGCCATTTTTTTTCACCAGTATTAATATATTCCATCGGTCGTTACAGTAGTTGGCTGGTCATGCAAATCACAAGGTAGAAAGCTGCGTTATTGGGTCAGTGGTCCCTCAGCCAGGTATGAGGTTAGGTAGTTAGTTGTGCCTGAGATTGCAAGCAGGGGCCGTGAACAAAATCAGTTTGTAGCTCAGAATCTGATTTATTATCATTGATTTATATGAAATGAAATTGGTTGTTTTGTGGCAGCAGTGCAGTGTGAAGATGTCACATTATAATCTACATGTGCATATGCAAGGTAATGAGGTAGTGTTCATGGGCCGTTCAGAAATTTGACAGCGGAGAGTAAGAAACTGCTCCTAAATTGTTGAACCTTCAGACTCTTGTGCCAGCTTCCCAATGGTAGAAATGAGAAGAGGGCAAGCCTGTCTTGCTGGTAGCCTGCTCCTGCCTTGATTTATAAGAATTATAATGAGAATTATTATAATGAGGACCCATTGCAATTTGCCTGTTGTCACAATAGGTTAACGGCAGACGCAATCTGAATGGCTCTCCACACGGCTTTAGACCACCTGGACAACACAAGCACCTGCGTCAGGATGCTGTTCATCGACTATAGCTTAACATTTAATACCATCATTCCCACAATCCTGATTGAGAAGTTGCCAAACCTGGGCCTCTGTACCTCCCTCTGCAACTGGATCCTCAACTTCCTCACAGGAAGTGCAGAATCTGTGCAGATTGGTGATAACATATCCTCCTCGCTGATGATCAACACTGGCAGGGATGTGTCTTAACCCACTGCTCTACTCTCTATATACACATGATTGTGTGGCTAGGCATAGCTCAAATACCATCTGTAAATTTGCTGACGATGCAACCATTGTTGGTAGAATCTCAGGTGATGACAAGAGGGCAAACAGAAGTGAGATATGCCAACTAGTGGTTGGTGCAGCAGCAACAACCTGGTACTCAACGTCAGTAAGACAAAAGAGCTGATTGTGGACTTCAGGAAGGGTAAGAAGAAGGGACACATACCAATCCTCAAAGAGGGACCAGAAGTGGAGAGAGTGAGCAGCTTCAAGTTCTTGGGTGTCAAGATCTCTGAGAATCTAACCTCGTCCCAACATATCGATGTAGTTATAAAGAAGGCAAGATAGCGGCTGTACCTTATTAGGAGTCTGAAGAGATTTTGGCATGTCAACAAATTCACTCAAAAAACTTCTATAGTTGTTCTGTGGAGAGCATTCTGACAGGCTGCATCACTGTCTGGTATGGAGGGGCTACTGCACAGGACCGAAAGAAGCTGTAGACGGTTGTAAATCTAGTCAGCTCCATCTTGGGTGCTGGCCTACAAAGTACCCAGGACATCTTCAGGGAGCAGTGTCTCAGAAAGGCAGTGTCTGTTATTAAGGACCTCCAGCACCCAGGGCATGCCCTTTTCTCACTGTTACCATCAGGTAGGAGGTACAGAAGCCTGAAGCCTGAAGGCACTCAGCGATTCAGGAACAGCTTCTTCGCCTCTGCCATCTGATTCCTAAATGGACATTGAATCTTTGGACACTACCTCACTTTTTTAAAAAATATACAGTATTTCTGTTTTTGCACATTTTTTGAAATCTATTCAATATATGTAATTGATGTACTTATTTATTATTATTATTTTTATTATAATTTTTTTCTCTGCTAGATTATGTATCGCATTGAACTACTGCTGCTAAGTTAACAAATTTCACGTCACATGCTGGTGATAATAAACCTGATTCTGATTCTGAATTAAAAGTCAGACTCCCTGTGGGAGCAAGTGGAACATTTTAACAGTTCTCACTATTGGATTTATTGTTTGATTGCTGTGGTCCCTGGTTTTAGGCTTCACAGTTGAAAATGCTGTTTCTACATCTTCTCCAACATGATTTTAAAGATCACTGTATTGTAGAGCACTAACTTTTACATGGATTGCTGGTAATTTAAAAACAATTCTATGAAAAGGCACTTCATGCCTTCTTCGCTGTAAGATTTCAGTGAAAAATTTTGTTTGATATTTTAAACACAAGCTTGAGTCTTGAGTAGAGCACCTGCAACATCATTCCCTCCCCTCCCCACCCACGCACCTTCTCCCTTCACCTGGTCTCAGTTGTCAGCTTGTTCTCCTTCACACTTCATTCCTTATCTGGCTTCTTCCCCCCCTTCCTTTCCAATGCTCATGGTCCGAAACGTCAGCTGTTTAGAAACATAGAAAACCTACAGCACAATCCAGGCCTTTCAGCCCACAACGCTGTGCCAAATACGTACGTACTTTAGAAATTACCTCAGCTTACCCGTAGCCCTCTATTTTGCTGAGCTCCATGTACCTATCAAGGAGTCTCTTAAAAGACCCTGTTGTATCTGCCTCCAACACCGTCGCTGGCAGCCCATTCCGCGCACTCACCACCCTATGCATAAAAAAACTTACCCCTGTTACGTATCCCGTAACTGGATCACTTACCAGCAAAGATAGAGAGGTCCACTGAAGTCTGATGGTACCATTTTTAAACGTTTTTATTTATAAAGGGGCACAAAAGGAAGGTTAATACAAACATTTTGATAACATACGTTGTCAATACCCAATCTAAAGCACAGGTATAGTAATGATCAATCAGAAATAAGCTCTATCGTTGTCTAGGGGATAATATCTTGTCCATTTGGAAAATATAACAGTCATTCAAAAGTCGGCAGGCTTCAGCCTTTTGGGAACCGCTGAGTTTCCCGTGTTGGAGAGAGAGAGAGAGATTGGTGAGAAAAGGAACACTTGCCCGGGTCCTTACGAAGCAAAGCCGTGGAATCAAGAGAGCAGGCTTTCCTGTTAGTTAAAAGCGATTTTCCGTGATTCCAGCCACAGACTCCCGATTCGGAATCTAACGCACGTGGCTTCCTTCAAAATGACTTCCCGCTACGACGGGATCGCTATCGTGTCTCCTTGGTGCGTCTGGAGGGGTCCCCCCCCCCCCCCCCCCAGACCCTCCTTTATACTTCCTCACGGGATCGCAGGTGTCAATCTCTCTCTCAACCAGCCCACTTTGCCCGAGGGCTTTACACGTGGTCTTCATGAGACAATAGTCAGGGTCGCTTTATTCTGCATCCCGGTGGAACGTGGTATTCAGCACGTCTCTTTCTCTCTCCCATTTCCTGTGTCTATTCAGCACGTCTCTCTCTCTCTCTCTCTTGGGTCATTGACCCCCCCCCCCCTCCCCTTCACTAGGGCTCTTGCGATTCTCGCAAAGGAGGGGGCTGGTATCATAACACCTCCCCTCTTAAACATTTTTTACCAGCGGTTAAAAACAGTGGTATAGAGTCTTACAGTATTTTTGAATCTACCACAATACACAAGCTTTTCTTTTCACAGAGTACTACTGTTATACATTCAAGTCAGTATCTAAACAGTTAACGATTACAGTGTCCCTTTCTTTTATATCTTAACATCGCGTACCGTACTGAAAATCTTGTAGCATCAGACTTCAATTAACCGTTGCCTCTTTTTCGAGGAGTCCCCCTGTGGGGAACTTGAGTAATTTGGCGTGGTGAACTCTCGCCTGTCTCATTCATCGGGGTCATCTTATCAACACCACTTAGACCATTTCCACCCAATTCTGTAATTTTACCCAGGCGGCTAGCCCTTTTGTCAGGACCATGCAGGCTGATGGGTTTCAGTTCGAACCTTTCCCTCAGGCCGCATTCAAATTTCGGCTTTTTCACAGCGCTCTCTTGAATAACAACAGCGTGTGGGGCACCTTTACATTCCAAATCAACCTGTAATCGATGCGCAGGCACCGCGTTCCCAAGCCATCGTTTCTGTAGCTTGGTTGCTTCTTCCGACACCAATCTAAACTTTAAATTTTCTTCATTCGATTTGGGAACTGCAAACTTCCCGTTCCCTTCAATAATGATGTTTATTCCCCCATGGTCGAGTTCCACTTTAAGGTTCACCACCCCTTTGTGTACCAACACCTGGGAACCCTCCCTTCCCCCAATTACCAGGGTTAACCCTGTCTTCACTAAACCCAGTCCATCTGACCCACAGGGACTGCATTCCTTTTCAACTGAATCAAATACCTCAGACTTGTTCTGAGCTCCATTACTAGGTTCAGTACCACGTGCATCCACATCTTGGACACACTGAAACGGGACATCTGCCTCTCCCAGGCTTTCAATACCTGTACCTTTTTCAGATTCTAAATTCCCCTGATCCTCCCAGTTCCTCTCTGGGCAACTCCCTTCCGGAGTAAACTCAACTCCGTGGGCTGAAACAACCTCGTCTGCCAACCCAGCGGACCTCTCCAAGGTAATGGCATCCTTTTCATCTAGGACTGCCTTCATCTCATTATCGGGAACACCTTGATAACTCTCAACTTCTTCAAACAGGGCTGCCACCCCCGACAGATCATCCATGTCCAGCTCTGGACCTTTTAACAGCTTTTCCTGTCTCTCATCTTTATTTCCTACCTCTAGGACCTTTCTCTTCGCTAAGGGCAGATCTCGCTCCTCTCCCTTAACCCCTTTCACTTTACTACTCTTCAGTTTACCACCCTCAGAACCCCCGTGGTACAGGGTCGGTAGGACCGTCTCGGCCAAATCAATACTGGCCAGATTTAAACTGCTCGCTTTCTCAGCTGCCTTTCTCGACAGGCTGCGAATGCTCGCGCCTGTGGTACAGACTGGAGATGCGAGGGGCGGGGCTGCAATCCTCACAGGCGGTTTGAGCCGTGTCCAAACCTGTCCCCCGGCTAAATCATTTCCGAGGAGGACGTCCGCGTCAGTTCTCGGGAATTCTGCTGGCACCCCTATTTCGATTGGTCCAGATACCAGCTCACAATCCATAATTACCTGATGTAGGGGCACCATTTCTATTCTTGTACCTATCCCCTTCACGGCGACCATTCCCCTTCTCCGACCGAAATCTAGTATCTCACGGCGGATCAACGACAGCTCTGCCCCGGTGTCTCGCCAGATTCGGACGGGAATGGGTGGGTCTCCCCCCTTCACGGACACGGTTCCGGGTGACAGCCAGGTCTCTGACCCTTCTCGTACTCTGTCTATCCGGGGCTCTCTCGGCGATTTACTGATTACCACGGCACACCCGATAGGGACCGCTGCTCTCCCTTTTTCTGGCTCCTTTCTCAGAGCAAAGCACCTAGAGGCCATATGTCCTCCCTTCCCACAATTAAAACAGGTCAAGCCCGGAAATCTCGGGCCGCCTGGCCTTTCCCCCTCAACCTTACCACTAGCTCCCGGCGGGACCTCTGCCTCAGCCGGCGGACTTTCCCTACCGTTCCGACGGTCTCTCGGGTAACCTTTTGGCGAGGAAATCTTTAGCCTGTGGGTTAGGGCATATTCATCTGCGAACCTAGCAATTTCTGAGATGGACTTATTCGCCTTCTCATTCAAATACACCCGGATCTCCTCCGGAACACACCCTTTTAATTCCTCAATCAGAAATAACTCCCTGATATGCCCATAATCCCCGTCCACCTGTTCCGCGGTGCACCAATGGTCCAAGAGCACACCCTTTTCGTAGGCTAGTTCGGTATACGTTTGATTCCACCCTTTCCGTAAATTTCTGAACCTTTGTCTATACGCTTCAGGTACTAGCTCGTAACTCTGGAAAATGGCCTCTTTTACTTTGGCATAATTTTCCGCTTCCCCTTCCTCGACGGCCAAGGCCGCATATGCTCGTTGTGCCTTCCCCTTTAACACACTTTGTAACAACGCCACCCACTGCTCTTTGGGCCATTTTTGATTTACTGCCACCTTTTCAAAAAGCAAGAAATAACTATCAACATCCGACTCTTCGAATGGAGGTACTACCCTCAACTCCCGACTAACATTAAACCTCTCCTCTCGATCTAACCCGAGATCTCTTCGCTCTTTCTTTAACTTCTCCATCTCCAAGTCATGTTCCCTCTGTTCTCGTCTCTCCTCACTCTCTTTGCCTTTCAGCTCGTTCCCTCTCTTTCTCGGCTCGTTCTCTCTCGTTCTCGGCTACTTCTATCTCTTTTAGCTGAATTTCATGCTGTCTTTGCTTTTCAGCTTGGTCCCGCTCTTTTTTCACCTCTAACTCCTTTAGTTGGAGCTCCTGGTCCCTTTCTTTCTCTCTCTCAGCCGCTTCCAGCTGCTTCATTTTAAATTCATGTTCCAGCCTTAATTTCTCCAACTCTAGCTGATCCATTCCACTCGCTGGTACTTTTTCAGGGATATTTTCCAAGACCTCAGCTCCGAACACTTTCTTCCCAATGTAATACCGAGTTATGACCCCTCACACCTCCCGCTTTTTCATGGACAACCTCACTTCTGTGAGGTCCAATCCCTTCGCCAAATTTAACAAGACTGATTTAGTGGCTGCCTCTAGCGCCTCCACAGTCGGGCTTTTCATAAATTCATCCACGTCCATCTTTGCTGGTTTCCCGTCTGGCTACCCGCGTACCAGATCCAATTTTATTTATTTATTTATTTATTGACTTACAAACCCGATTCACTGCCCTCCCAATTAGGTTTCAAATCTCGAGACGAGGCACCCACGTTGTTACGTATCCCGTAACTGGATCACTTACCAGCAAAGATAGAGAGGTCCACTGAAGTCTGATGGTACCATTTTTAAACGTTTTTATTTATAAAGGGGCACAAAAGGAAGGTTAAGACAAACATTTTGATAACATACGTCGTCAATACCCAATCTAAAGCGCAGGTATAGTATTGATCAATCAGAAATAAGCTCTATAGTTGTCTAGGGGATAATATCTTGTCCATTTGGAAAATATAACAGTCATTCAAAAGTCGGCAGGCTTCAGCCTTTTGGGAACCGCTGAGTTTCCCGTGTTGGAGAGAGAGAGAGAGATTGGTGAGAAAAGGAACACTTACCCAGGTCCTTACGAAGCAAAGCCGTGGAATCAGGAGAGCAGGCTTTCCTGTTGTTAGTTAAAAGCGATTTTCCATGATTCCATCCACAGACTCCCGATTCGGAATCTAACGCACGTGGCTTCCTTCAAAATGACTTCCCGCTACGACGGGATCGCTATCGTGTCTCCTTGGTGCGTCTGGAGGGGTCCCCCCCCCCCCCCCCCCCAGACCCTCCTTTATACTTCCTCACGGGATCGCAGGTGTCAATCTCTCTCTCAACCAGCCCACTTTGCCCGAGGGCTTTACACGTGGTCTTCATGAGACAATAGTCAGGGTCGCTTTATTCTGCATCCCGGTGGAACGTGGTATTCAGCACGTCTCTTTCTCTCTCCCATTTCCTGTGTCTATTCAGCACGTCTCTCTCTCTCTCTTGGGTCATTGACCCCCCCCCCCGCACTAGGGCTCTTGTGATTCTCGCAAAGGAGGGGGCTGGTATCATAACACCCCTGACATCTCTACCTATTTCCAAGCACCTTAAAACTGTGCCCTCTCATGTTAGCCATGTCAGCCCTGGGAAAAAGTCTCCAAGTACCCACACGATCAATGCCTCTCAGCATCTTGTACACCTCTGTCAGGTCACCTCTCATCCTCCATCGCTCCAAGGAGGAAAAAGCCAAATTCACCTAACCTATTCTCATAAGGTATGCTGCCCAATCCAGGCAACACCCTTGTAAATCTCCTCTGCACCCTTTCTACAGTTTCCACATCTTTCATGTAGTGAGGTGACCAGAACTGAGCACAGTACTCCAAGTGGGGTCTGACCAGGGTCCTCAATAGCTGCAACATCACCTCTCGGCTCTTGAACTCAATCCCACGGTTGATGAAGGCCAATACACCGTATGCCTTCTTAACCACAGAGTCAACCTGCACAGCTGCTTTGAGTGTCCTATGGATCCCCAAGATCCCTCTGATCTTCCACATGACCAAGAGTCTTACTATTAATACTATATTCTGCAATCATATTCAGCCTACCAAAATGAACCACACAATATCACACCTCACACAATAGTCCTGACAAAGGGTCTCGGCCCAAAACGTCGACAGCGCTTCTCCTTATAGATGCTGCCTTGCCTGCTGTGTTCGACCAGCATTTTGTGTGTGTTGTTGTTTGAATTTCCTGCAGATTTCCTCGTGTTTGCCACCTCACACATATTTGGGTTGAACTCCATCTGCCACTTCTCAGCCCAGTCTTGCATCCTATTGATGTTCCACTATAACCTCTGACAGCCCTCCACACTATCCACAGCACCCACCAAACTTTGTGTCAGCAAATTTACTAACCCATCCCTCCACTTCCTCATCCAGGTAATTTATAAAAATCATGAAGAGAAGGTCCCAGAACAGATCCCTGAGGCATGCCATTGGTCTCTGACCTCCATGTAGAAAATGACATGTCTGCAACCACTCTTTGCCTTATGTGTGCAAGCCAGTTCTGGATCCACAGAGCAAGGTCCCCTTGGATCCCATTCCTCCTTACTTTCTCAATAAGCCTTGCATGGGGTACCTTATCAAATGCCTTGCTGAAATCCATACACACTACATCTACGGCTTTTCCTTCATCATTGTGTTTAGTCACATCCTCAAAAAATTCAATCAGGCTCATAAGGCACGACCTGCCTTTCACAAAGCAACGCTGACCATTCCTAATCATATTATGCCCCTCCAGATGTTCATAAATCCTGCCTCTCAGGATCTTCATCAATTTACCAAGCACTGAAGTAAGACTCACTGATCCATAATTTCCTGGGCTCTCTCTGCCCTCTTTCTTGAACAGGGGAACAACATCTGCAACCCTCCAGTCCTCCGGAACCTCTGCTGTCCCCATTAATTTATTTCCCTCCATAGGTACTGCCTGACCTGCTGAGTTCCTCCAGCTTTTCGTGTGTGTTGCTCAAGATTTCCAACATCTGCAGAATGTCTTGTGTTTATGAGACACTGAGGTAGACCTTTCAGGCCACATAGCCAGCATCCAATCTGGAGGAACATATTTTCTGTAACCTGTGTAAAACATAATAAAATATTTTCTCCCCTTCAGTTCCCTAGCCTCCTCGTCACTGCAGGAAATACAAAATAGCACATTGCTTTCTGTACATCAGAATCAAGTTTATTATCACCAGCATGTAAAGTGAAATTTGTTAACTTAGCAGCAGTTCAAAGCAATACAGTATCTAGCAGAGAGAGAGAAAAAAAGCATAACAACAAATAAACAAGTAAATCAATTACATATTGAATAGATTTTAAAATATGTGCAAAAACAGAAATACTGTATATTAAAAAAAGTTGAGATAGTGTCCAAAGCTTCAATGTCCATTTAGACGTTAAAGCTTCGGATGGCAGAGAGGAAGATGCTGTTCCTGAATCGCTGCGTGTCATCTGTACATTGGTTTGTGTTAGTGTATTTTTAGTATATTTCTTTATTTCAAAATTGTACTGTATTCATGGTAATATCCACAGAAGGAGAAACAGTGCATACCTTAAACACTAGAGATTGTTCAGATACTGGAAATCTTAAGCAACATACACAAAATGCTGGCGGAACTCAGCAAATCATTCCTGATGAAGGGTGTCAGCTTGAAATATTGACTGTCTATTCCCCTCCATAGATGCTGTCTGACTGCAGAGTTCCTCCAGCATTTTGCTTAGTGAAAAACTGACAGTCATGGTCATTGCATTGAGTAGTGTATACTTTATTTTAAGAGGCATCATTTCTGTCCCCTGGGGAGATGCAGTCTTGCATTGTTTGAAGAGCTTCACTACTTGACTCATCCTGAGGGAACAGACATGGTGGTCCTATCCCCACAGACCATTTGCACTGCTGCAGCAAGCTTCAGTGTGTCCCTCAGCACAAAAACCTGCAGCCTGGAGTATGCAATCCAGAACGTGAAGTATTGAGAGTCAGAATTCTGGATAGAGGGGCAGCACCTGAACTGAACATCAAACTCACCAGAGACATCCGAATAAAATCTTTGATATGCAGGATGATAATGCCTCACTTCCAAACCACCTTTTCTAACTGCCTTTGAATGACTGCCAAGCTTTGAATTTATTTGAAATGTGTCCCCTGTGCATGTAAATGAACAGGTGGCTGGAGTAATTTGCATAACATGGTCAGAGGCTGTTTTGTAGGCTTGTTTATTCTAAATCGAACTGCAAAATAACTATACCAATGCAAATAACAGAGTTAATGTTATAGTATGAGATTTATAACTTAATAGTGGTGTTCAAAGTGATGCGTGATCTGTAGTTCAGAGTGGTCCGTGACCTGCAGCATTGTGATGGTGGTCCGTGTCCTGTTGCTTCATGATCATCTAAGTTTGTGTCCTCTCTGGCTTTGCTGATTTATATTATGTTGCTTGGGAAGCAGCAGACATCTGCAATTAAACACTGTTACCCGTGTGTTTCAGCCACCTGCTGCCCCAACGAGTAGAAACTATGCAGAGATGCGGGAGAAGCTCCGTTTACGGCTCACAAAGCGGAAAGAGGAGCAGCCAAAGAAAGCAGATCCGATCCTTGAGAAAGAGCAGATAGTAGACCATAGAAAAGTAGAAGATCTATTACAGTTTATAAATAGCACAGAGTCAAAACCGGTCAGCAGCTCGAGGGCAGCGAAACGAGCACGACACAAGCAACGAAAGGTAAGGGGTTTCTCCATGTAATGGTTGGAAAACACACCCAGCAGTCATCTCCACTCTAATAGTTGGTCTTTTGATTCAGACCAGTGCTTCAAGTGTCCACACTCTAACTGTAAACAGTAACTCTGTTCATTGGCAAGGGAGTTATATCTATTATTCTGATGTCAATGCTTGAACCAGAGAACAGGAAATTACTGTTCAGCTCCATCCAGATTTTAAAGATTTCCCTGCAAGCTATCTGACGTAAATTTTTTTCTAGAGTTCCCCTGAGAATGTGGAGTGCTTGACATTTTTTTAATCCTTTTCAATTGGTATTTCTTATGGAGATACTGTCTTGAAATAAATTCCCACCTCTGAGAGACTAATCATAGAGTTCATTATCTTGTGGGATAATGAAAATAAGGTTTTGTTTTTCCCATCCTCCTCCTCTTTAAAGCTAGCAGTTATTTTTCCTTGTATCGTTTGGTGCTGTGCCCAAGTGAAGTAACTTGTATAATTCAATGTCATCAAACATTTTTATCCCCATATTATTCTCCTTTGTTCTGTTCCAGCTGCTGAGATTATTGACTGGAGCCTTTCTTCATTACGTTGTTCCCTTGGCTTTGAAGCATCCTGCCATGTCTGCTTGGAACTATTAATAATAAAGTGCATCTTTTTTAATGGAAGGGGAATCAAAATGACATTCCAAACCCCATTCTGTCGACATTTATCAATACTTTCTCCTCCAGATCCACCCAGTGTCAAAGTTAATGCCTTTGCTGCAATATGTTTATTATTCCCTGTTTTGTGATGCATTCTCACTCCTTTTCTTGGAGAATTCTGTTCATTTTTGGTCACCTCTTTAAGGGAAAGATGTGGGAACTTCAGAGAGGCTGCAGAGGAGACTTACCAAGATGCTTTTGGATTTATAGAGATATACAAGATGATGAGAGGCATAGATGGAGTGGGCAGGCAGCAACGTTTTCCCAGGGTGGAAATGGTAAATAACAGTAGTCTTTTGAGGTGATTGGAGGAAAGTACGGGGGTGGTGGGGGGGAATGTCAGTTACGTTTTTTTTCCAGAGTGGTGTGTGTATGGAACACCTGACAGCGATGGTGGTAGAGGCAGATACATTCGGGACTTTCTTTAAGAGACTCTGAGTTAAGCACATGGGTGATAGAAAAATGGAGAGTGATGAAGGAGGGAGGCGTTACATTGATATTCGAGTAGGCTAAAAGGCCAGCACAAGATTGTGGGCTGAAGGCCCTCTACTATACTGTTCCATGTTCTACCTACCTCAACAAGCCTGTAACCTGGCATGAGGCATGGGGAAGAGCATTTGCAGGTGGGAGTCTCTTTATGTATATAGCAGTTATTTTTACATTGTGTTTTATAGGACTGCTTTTATCTTTTTTGTTTATTGTGTTTTTTAAAATCTGGAACAACAATCGTTTCATTCTTCTTTACACTCGTCTACTGCAGAATGACAATAAACAATCTTGAATTTTGGGCAAAAGCATGGCCTTATTTTCCCACCCAGAGTTGTGGGCCCCAGTTTGTGATTGGTGTTGAGTGTGGGGAAAAATTAAAGATCTGAAGGGTCACCTAGGTGAGTGACCCAACTCTGGCTCAATAAACTGACTGCAGTTTTCCTCCAGCAGGAAGAGAAGGCGCGCCTTGAGGCCGAGGCCCGTGAGAGGGAGCAGCTACAGCTGCTGGAGGAGCAGAGGCAGCGGGAGGAGGAAGAGGAGCGGCTAAAACAGGAGCTGCAACGCCTCCAGGAACTTCAGCAAATCCGGTCGGCCAAGAAAAAGAAAAAAGAAAGGACTAAAGAGTCCCAAAAGGGCGAATGTTTTCTGCAAAACGCACGGCTAAAGGAAGCCGCTGTGGATCTGGTGAACGATAGTGGTAAATGCCAGCACCAAGACCCCATAGCGAAACCCAACAACCCTCCACCTGAGCAGGCAGACAGTAAGGAAGAGCAGAAGGCAGAGCCGGATCCCAGTGCACTGCAGCTGATGCCAACAAATGGAAAAGACCCTCGAGTGCCCCAAGCCCCACCTCAACGGGAGACAAAGACCAAGCAGCCGGATGTCAGCATCAGCCCAGAACCCACACTCGTACACAATGAAGTGAATGGCAAGCAGAAGTTAAAACTGCCGGCAGTCAAACCAAGTACTGAGCGGCAGCCGAAACCGGCCGAGGGCCTAAGACCCTGCGAAGTCCACCAGAAAACCTTGGCCAAGTGCCAGCCTGAGCCGGGGGCACCCAAACCAAAGCTGCCTGAGTGCCAAATGCTGCCAGAGCTGAGAAAGGAGGAGAAGAAAGGGGTGAACGGCAATGGGAGGAAACTCAACCATGTGAAGGAAGACCGCATGCTAGCAGTGAGCGAGCCTGTACCTTCCCCTGATCAGCAGCAGCTGAACAAGGGTACTGCAGAATCACCACAGCCCAAAGGCAAGGCCAAGAAAAACAAAAAGAAGAAGGGTGACAAGCTAAACAACTCCATTGGTAAGGTTCACCAGTTTTCCACCCACTTAATCATAGTCAGAAAGTACTGCAACACAGCAACAGTCCTTTCAGTCCACCAGTCTGTGCTGAATTGTTATTCTGCCTTGTCCTGTTCCAAACTTCTCTTAAATGTTGCAATCAAACTACATCCACCACTTCTGCTGGCAGCTCGTTCCACACTCTCATCACTCTCTGAGTGAAGAAGTTCCCTTTAAATATTTCACTCTTCACCCTTAACATATGACCTCTATTTCTTGTCTCACCTGATCTCAATGGAAAGACTGCTTGCATTTTCCCATCTATACTAATAATTTTGTATCTTTCTGTCAAATCTCCTCTTTTTCTCCTAGGTTCCAGGGAATATTTTTCTAACCTATTCAACCTTCCATATAATGATTCTTGAGCATCAGTTCACCCCACAGCTAAAGTAACTAGTCATACACTGCGAATTTCCATTAATCCAGTATGCTTGGGGCTTTGGTGGCCAGCTGGTTTACCTGAATGTTGGATGTTATTTCAATTAATATTCCAGCTTTCTTTTGATTCACTATTATCAGACATTAAAAGTTGGTATGAATTTTTTGGTCAGCTCAGTAGAGTTTAAAGTTAGGAATGGAAACTGGATGCCAAGTTTTGAGGGAGTTGGGGCCCAGTGAATCTCAAGTGACTGGGAGTGGTACCTGGTGACCGTTGAGAGGGTGATGAAGCCTGTGACTCTTGAAGGGCCAAGGCTGACATGCCTGGTGATTCTCCTGGGACCAAGGGAGATGGGGCCCAGGGATCCCCATGGGGTAGAGGAAGACTGGGTCCTCTGAATCTTAAGGGACTAAAGGGGATATAGTTTTGATGTCGAGCCATTAGCATTTCCAAAAAATTGGATAACAGGTTATTGTTTTGCTATGTAGTGTTTGAAACAGTATTTTTGACCATTCATTATTTATTCTCATCCATCATTGTAATTGAATGGTGTGATACCAAGTTATAAATTTACAAGCTTGGAAAGACTGCAGCAGTTCCCCGTTCATGATCCTGAAGTAATACGGTGAAACTCTTCCCTCTGACCATTTGACAGAGAAACAGCCAGCTGCACCCTATCCTCCATCCAGTTTTTTTTAAAGTGGGGAATTGCTTGCAAAATAATATATTACTGATTGAGGAATCATTCTTAAACTCTGCAAGTTAGGCAGCAGCTGTGCTTCTGGTGTTCACTGTTAAATTCTTCACAAAGGTCAGAATACTTGCTGAGTATTTCAAGTCAGTTTTTTTTAATTTCAGAGTTTCAGTACCCTAGCTGTTTTGCTTTTGCTTCCTTTAATTCTCTGCTCGGTAATTTATGTATTTTCCAGTTCTAGCATTTTGTATTTAGATGGACATCAGAGGTGGAATTGAGGATTGGGAGTATGAAACCCTATATAACGTAATATTAACAAAATTCCTTTACACCATACAATTCTTAACATCCTCAAATGCATTCTTTGTAACACTAAAATGTGAAGGACACTTAAAAGGCTGCAGCATTTCAAGGTAACCTGAATGGCATCTTCTCAGGACAAATTGGATAGTGAAAGTTATACTCCTGCCTGCAAGTTCCAGTATTTCAGAATCCCCCCTGGTATTCTGCAGGCTGCCTCAGTCAGATGAGCAATTCTCCTCTACTTTTCAATTCTCTATGTAAAGCGTTTGCTGATTTGTGTGGTCAGCACAGAAACAGGCCCTTCGGTGAAGCTCATCCTTGTCAGTCGAGGTCCTTCCTTGAGCTAATCCCATTTGTCTGTGTTTGGGCCATATCCCTTTAAAACTTTGCTGTCCATGTACCTGTCCAAGAGTCTTTTAAATATTTGTACTTGCCTTGATCACTTCCACTGGCAGCTCCTTCTACATACCCATCACCCTCAGGTTCCCTTTAAGTCTTTCCCCTCAGCCTGAGCTCATCCCCTCTGGTTTTATCGGCATTTTGCATTTCACAGAAACAGACTTTGAGATTCAGATTTATTCATCAAACATCAAAACATAGAGTGAAACATGTCATTTGTGTTAACAACCAACATGCCCAAAGTTATCCTGGAGGTAGCCTTCAAGTATCATTACACATTCCAGTGCCAACATAGCATGCCCACAATGCAAAACAACACAAGCAGCAGCAGCAACAATAGCGAATAGTAAATACATCCCATTCTCTCTCACACACACGCACAGACACAGACAGGCGTGTATGCACACGCACACACAAATGCACACAATCCCTCTTCTCTCTCCGCTACCCCCACTCCCCCACCCCCGCCTCCACCTGTGGGCCTCCAGTCCTTTGGCCCCAGACTTGCAGACATTGGTCATCTAATCTCCAATCCCTGGCCTAGATTTACAGACATTTGGCTTCTCGCCTCTGATCTAGTCAACTCGGCCTATAGCTTAATCCATTGCATATCCAGCTGTAATAATTTTTAATAGGGATTTGTGTTCATCAGTCTAGATTGATTTCTCCAACACCAGCTAATGCAGCATTGGAGCTTGTTGGTACCTACTTGCTAAATCAAGTAATGTCCATTTTCCATTTATTCATGGGTTGCCAGTGTTATGTCATCCATTTACTAAGGAGACATCTGAGCCTTGGTGATATGAATGTATCTGACATCATATAGGCTATACCAGGGCAATGGCATTGAGAATCTAATAGTTCAACATAAGACCAAAATGTACAGAAGCAGAATTAGGCCATTTGGCCCATCAAGTCTGCTCCACCATTTCATCATGGCTGATCCAATTTTCCTCTCCACCCTAATCTCCTGCCTTCTCCCCATATGCCCTTGTGCCCTGACCAATCAAGAATTTATCAACCTCTGCCTTAAATATCCATAACGACTTGGCCTCCACAGCTGCCTGTAGCAATGAATTCCACAGATTCACCAATGTCTGGCTAAAGTTATTTTTCCCTGAATTCTAGTGAATATAAGCCCAGAGCCATCAAATACTCTTCATATCACAAGCTATTTAATCCTGGAATCATTTTCTCCTTTGAACCCTCTCCAGTTTCAGCATATCTTTTCTAAGATACTCCAAGAGAGGCCTCACCAGTACTTTATACAGTATCAACAGTATATCTCTGCTTTTATCTTCTTGTTCTCTTGAAATGACTGCTGATATTGCATTTGCCTTCTTTATCACAGGCTGAACCTGCAAATTAGCTTTTAGGGAACCCTGCACAAGTCCTATGTGCCTCAGATTTTTGTATTTTCTCTCCGTTTAAAAAAAAAGTCAGCCCTTTCATTTCTTCTACCAAAGTGCATGACCATACACTTCCCAACACTGTATTCCATCTGCCACTTCTTTGCTCATTCTCCTAATCTGTGAAAGTCCTCTGTGGCCTCTTACTTCCTCAAACTACCTGCCACTCCACCTGTCTTTATATCGTCTGCAAACTTTGCAACTAAGCTATCAATTCCATCATCCAAATCATTGGCGTATGACGTAAAATTGGACCTAACGCAGACTCCTATGGAGCACCATTAGTCACCGGCAGCCAACCAGAAAAGGCTCCCTTTATTCCCACCCTTTGCCTCCTGCCATTCAACGACTGCTTTACCCGTGCTAGAATCTTTCCTGCAATACCATGGGCTCGTATTTTGTGAAACAGCCTCATGTGGTACCTTGTAAAGGCCTTCTGAAAATCCAAGTATACAACATCAGCCAATCTCCCTTTGTCTATCCTGCTTGTTATTTCTTCAAAGAATTTTTACAGATTTGTCAAGTAAGATTTTCCCTTGTGCTGATTATGGCCGATTTTATTATGTGCCTCCAAGTACCTCAAAACCACACCATTAACAATCAATTCCAACATCTTCCCAACCACTGAGGTCAGACTAACTGGCCTAGAATTTCCTTTCTTGAAGAGTGGAGTGACATTTGCAGTTTTCCTTTTTTCTGGAATCATTCCAGAATCTAGTGATTCTTGATTATTAATGCTTTCACAGTCTCTTCAGCCACCTCTTTCAGAACTCCAGGGTGTACACTATCTGGTCCAGCTCACTTACCAGCCTTCAGAACTTTCTCTCGAGTTATGGTAACTTCACACACTTCATGAACCCTGACACCTGGAACTTCCACCATACTGCTAGTATTTCCTACAGTGAAGACTGATGCAAAATATTTATTCACTTCGTCTGCCATTTTCTTGTCCCATTACTATCTCTCCAGTATTGTTTTCCAGTGGTCTGATATTCACTCTCACTTCTCTTACACTTTATTGTATCTGAAGAAACTTTCGGTATCCTCCTTAATATTTTACAACTCCTCCCTAGGAGTGTCAGACACACTGAACCAATAGGCTGGTCCTGGACTTATTTCCACTGGGCATGATTAACTTATTATTTAATTATTTATGGTTTTATATTGCTATATTTCTTCACTATTCTTAGTTGGTGCGGCAGTAACGAAACCCAATTTCCCTCGGGATCAATAAAGTATGTCTGTCTGTCTGTCTGTAATATTATTGGCTAGTTTACTTTTGTATTCCATCTTTAGCTTAATGCCTTCTGTTGGTATTTAAATGCTTCCCAATTCTCTAACTTGCCACTAATCTTTGCTCTTTTATAAGACCATAGGACACAGGAGCAGAATTAGGTCATCTGGCCCATCGAGTCTGCTCTGCCATTCAATCATGGCCGATCCTTTTTTTTCTCTCCTCCTCAACCCTAGTTCCTGGTCTTCTCCCTGTAACCTTTGATGCCGTGTCCAAACAAGAAACTATCAATCTCGAATGCTAACATTGGCATTGGTCTTCCTCACCACCGACTCAACCTGCAAGTTTAACCTTCAGGGTGTTCTGCACAAGGACTCCAAGCCCCTCTGCATCTCACATTCCTGGATTTTCTCCCTGTTTAGAAAATAGTCTGCACATTTATTTCTACTACCAAAGTGCATGACCATGCATTCTCCAACATTGTATTTTATTTGCCACTTTCTTACCCATTCTCCTAATCTGTGTAAGCCCTTATGCATCCTGCTTATTTCCTCAACATTACCTGACCCTCCACCAGTCTTTGTATGCCCTCTCTTTTGCTTTTATGCTGGCTTTGACTTCCCTTGTTAGCCAAAGTTGTTTCATCTTGTCTTTAGAATACTTCTTCCTCTTTAGGATGTATCTATCCTGTGCCTTCTGAATTGCTTCCAGAAATTCCACACATTACTGGTCTGCTGTCATCCCTGCCAGTGTTCGTTTCCAGTCAATTCTTGTCAGTTCCTCTCTTATGCCTGTGTAATTCCCTTCACTGCACTGTAATACGATCAAATTATGATCATTCACCCTAAGGGTTCCTTTACCTTAAGCTGTCTGGTCAATTCCTGTTGATTGCACAACACCCACCCACAATGGCCACACACTTCAATTCCACAGACCACTCCCACTCTGACATGTCTGTCCATGGCCGCCTCTACCGTCAAGATGAGGCCACACACAGGTCGATGGAGCAATACCTTATCTCCTGCCTAGGTAGCCTCCTTCCTGCCGGCATGAACATCCAACTCACTGACCTCCGTTGATACCCCTGCCCCCCACCCTTACCCCCATCCCTATCTATTATTTTAGTCTGCTTCTCTTTCTCTCTCTTTTTCCCCCTAACTATAATCTCTCCCCCCAGCCCTATCTTTCTTTCTCTTTTATTTCCCATAATTCTCCACCTTCCCCCTAGCCCATTTCCCTCCAGCCTATCACTTCCCAGCTCTCTACTTTATGCCTCCCCCCACTTCTTATACCCACTTGACCATCCCATGTTACTTCACTCCTGATGAAGGGTTTCGGCCCGAAACGTCGTTATTACCTCCTCCCATAGATGCTGTCTGGTCTGCTGAGTTCTGCCAGCATTTCGTGTTTTTTAAATTTTTTTCCAGCATCTGCAGATTCATTCGGGTTACCCAATCCAGAATAGCTGTTCCCCTCGTGGGCTCAACCACGAGCTGATCTAAAAACCCACCTTGTAGAAATTACCCCTCTTGGAATCCCACACCAACCTGATTTATCCAAACTACCTGCATATTGAAACCCCCCATGACTATTGTAACATTGCCCTCTGGCATACATTTTATACCTCCCATTGTAACACTTTCTACTGTTGGGAGTCTGGAAATAACTCCCATCACGGTCTTTTTACCCTTGCAGTTCCTTAGCTCTACACATGACAACTCAACACCTTCTGGCCATATTTCACCTTTTTAATGATTTTTTATTATCAGCAGTCATGCCACCCCTCTGCTTTCATGCCTGGCCCCTCAATACAATATGCATCCTTGGATATTAAGCTCCCAGCTATAATCTTTCAGCCATGATTCAGTGATGCCTACATCATATTGCAACAACATCATCTGTAACTTTGCTGCAGGTTCATTAACCTTACTCCATATGCTGCATGCATTCAAATACACACCTTCAGTCCTGTATTCACCCTTTTCAATCTTGTCTGCCTTTTACATTCTGTTGAATGCAGTTTTGTCCTAAAATCAGCCTCTCCTTGCTAGGAGTCTCACTACACATAGTTTCTGTTTATAAACCAATTACTTTCAGCACTGTCACTCTGTCCCATTCCCCACCTGAACTCCAGGATATTGGTCCTCCTCAGGTTCAGGTGTAACCTGTCCCTGTTTTACAGGTCATACTTTTCCCAGAAGAGATCACAGTGATTCATAAATCTGAGCCCCCGCTCCCTGCACCAGATCCTCGGCCATGCATTCACCTGCCAACTCGTCCTATTCTTACCCTCACTGGCATGTGGCATAGGCAGCAATCCAAAGATTACTACCCTGGAGGTTCTGTTTCTCAGCTTTCTACCTAGCTCCCTAAAATTCCTCTTCAAGACCCCCTCACCTTGTCTACCCGTATCATTGGTGCTAGTATATACCAAGACTTCTGGCTGCTCACCCTCGCCCTTGAGAATGCCGTGGACCTGATCCTGGCACCAGGGAGGCAACATACCATCTGGATGTGTCTATCGCACCCACAGAACCTCATCTCTATCCCTCTAACTAAGCAATCTCCAATCAGTCCTCTTCACCTTTCTGCTCTTTTGAGCCATGGCACCAAACTCAGTGCCAGAGACATGGCCACTGTGGCGCCCTCCGGTAGGTCATCTGCTCAATAGAATCTTAAGTTGTATATTTATTATTGGGGGGAACAGCCACAGGTGCACTCTGCACTGGCTGTGCATTTTCTCTCCTCCTGATAGTCATCCAGTTACCTGTCTCCGGCAACCTAGAGGTAACTGCCTTTCTGTAGCTCCTGTCTATCACCTCCTCATTCTCCTGTGTGAGTCGAAGGTCATTGAGCTGCATCTCCAGTTCCTTAATGTTTTCTCAGGAGCTGCAACTGGGTGCACCTGGTGCAGATGTGATTACCTGGGAAACTGGACGTGTCTCAGACTTCCCACATGCCACTCAGTACAAAACACTGTCCTGGAACCATTCTCATGAAACTATCATACCCTAATAGATGAGGAATGAGCAAATAAGTGCAGGGAGACAGTTACTTACAAGATAATTTACTTCACCAAGCCTGTTGAGCCAAAGCCACTTGACAGATTGGTTGGAATTTTTTGGCCTTTTCCCTTGCTAATTTGTCATTCCTCAACTCAGAGAAACTTCCACGAAACTTTGCCTTTAAATCTCGATTGCCATCCTGATTAAAAAGCTGTTCTTTTTGCACACCACTGATGTGGATTATCCAAGTCAAATGTATTTTTAAATTTAGACCATGGACCATAAGACACAGGAGCAGAATTGTGCCATTTGGCCCATCGAGTCTGCTCTGCCATTCAATCATGGCTGATACTCTCCCCCCCCCCCCCCCCCCCCCACACTCCTTGAGCCCATTCCCTAGCCTTCTCCCTGTAACCTGTGATGCTGTGTACAATCAATAATTTATCAAGCTCTGCCTTAAATGCACAGCTGCCTGTGGTAATAAATTCCACAAGTTCACCACCCTCTGACATAAAAAATTACTCTGCATCTCCATTTTAAATACGGAGAAATTTTTTATGCCAGAGGGTGGTGAACTTGTGGAATTTAAATGCGTCACTCTATCCTGAGGCTGTGCCACCTTGTCCTTGACTCCCCCACCATGGGAAACATCCTTTCCACATCTACCATGTCCAGGCCTTTCAACTTCCGAAAGATTTCATTGAGATCCCCACCCCACCCCGTCATCCTTCTAAATTGCAGTGTGTAAAGACCCAGAAGTATCAGAAGTTCCTCATATGATGACCTTTTCATTCTCGGAATCATCTTTGTGAACCTCCTCTGAACCCTGTCCAAAGCCAGCACATCTTAGATGAGGAGCCCAAAACTGTTCACAATACTCAAGGTGAGGCCTCACCAGTAACTCATAAACAGCCTCAGCATCACATCCCTGCTGTTGTATTCTAGACCCCTTGAAATGAATGTTAACACGGCATTTGCCCTCCTCACCACCAACTTTACCTGCAAGTTAATCTTTAGGGTATTCTGTGCAAGGGATCCCAAGTCCCCTGCATCTCAGATTTTTGGATTTTCTCCCCGTTCAGAAAATAGTCTGCACATCTATTTCTCTACCAAAGTGAGAAGTCCAACATTGTATTTAATTTGCCACTTTCTTGCCTAGTCTCCTAATCTGTCTAAGTCCTTCTGCATCCTACCTGTTTCCTCAACACTTCCTGCTCCTTCACCAATCTTCGTATCATCTGCAAACTTGGCAACAAAGCCATCTATTCCGTCATCATTGATATACAGCATAAAAAGAAGCGGTCCCAACACCAACTCCTGTGGAACTCCACTTGTCACTGCCACACAACCTGAAAAGTGTCTTTTTATACCCATTTGCTGCCTCCTACCAATCAGCCAATGGTTTAACCATGCCAGTAACTTCCCCCATGGGCTTTTAACTTGGTAAGCAGCCTCATGTGTGGTAACTTTTCAGAGGCCTTCTGAAAGCCCAAATATACAACATCCACTGCATCCCCTTTGTTTATCCTACTTGTAATCTCCTCAAAGAATTCCAGCAGGTTTGTCAGGCAAGATTTTCCCTTAAGGAAACCACGCTGACTTTGTCCTATCTTGTCCTGTGTCACCAAGTACTCCATAAACTCATCCTTAACAGTTGATTCCAACATCTTCCCAACCACTGAGGACAGGCGAACTGGTCTGTAATTTCCTTTCTGCTGCCTTCCTCCTTTCTTAAAGAGCGGAGTGACATTTGCAATTTTCCAGTCCTCTGGCTCCATGCCAGAGTCCAATGAGTTTTGAAAGATTATACTTTCTCTACTGCTACCTCTTTCAGAACCCTGCAGTACAGTTCATCTGATCAGGGTTACTTATGTATCCTCGGGTCTTGCAGCTTTTTTTTCCACCACTGCCTTGTAATAGTAACTGTACTCACTTCTCTTCCCTCACACCCTTCAACATCTTGCCCACTGCTAGTCTTTTCCACAGTGAACGCTGAAGCAAAATACTCATTTAGTTCATCTGTTATCTCCTTGTTCCCCGTTACTATTTCTCTGCCCTCATTTTCTAGCGGTCCTATATCGTCATGTCTGTTTTAGTTTGCTTTCATATTTCATCTTTTCCCTCCTAATGACTCTTTAACAAACAGAAGAAAATCTGCAGATGCTTGAAATCCAGAGCAGCACACACAAAATGCTGGAGGAATTCAGCAGGGTCAGGCAGTATCTATGGAAGAGAGTACAGTCGATATTTCAGGCTGAGTCCTGCCAAAGGGTCTCAGCCCCAAACCAGCATTTTGTTGGTGTTATTAATGACTTTTAGTTGTTCTCTGTAGATTTTTAAAAGCTTTCAAGTCCCCTGTCTTCCCACTAATTTAAGTTCTCCATTTGGTATACTAGGAATCAAATCAGTGTCTGTGATTCAATGATCTTGGACTATAACTGCTAATCCAATAATTATCCATGGAGCTTACCCGAAGTGTTGTATTTTTTAATTTAAATTCTCCTTTCACCATAATGGACTCAAATCAGTGTCTGTGGATCACCGTAACTGTTGGTCCAATAATTCAGCCACAGAGTATACCATTCTGCATCTGTTTTACTTATGTTCCGTATGGCCTGCCACTGAAACTGAAATGTGGAAATGCAGTATTTAAAACCCCACCACTCTTGTGCTTCCCTGAAGGGTTGATACCATGACAATCATTGCAGTTGGATCTGGATTCATTTAGAATCAACTCTTGGGGAAGGATTAGACTTTTATACTGTTCTTGCTTCCTGCCCTCATCCCACAATATCTCTTTCTAATCCTTGCATTAACTGGTAACTGAAACCCACAGTCTAAAGATGACTTAATGTTTTGGAGCACGTTTGTCAAGCTGCAGTCAGTTTCACCACAAGAGGGAGCATTGAGACCAGTTGATGAAAATTGCTGAGCTTGTTAACTTCTGAAAACTATTTAGAATCGATCAGGTTTATTATCACTGACATGTTGTGAAATTTGTTGCTCTGCAGCAGCTGTACAATGCATACATACAGTATAGTATAAATTACAATAAAAAGTGTATATGTGTGTATTCTTCTTACAGAATGTTTGTATTAAAGATTAATACAAAAGTGTTCATGAACCATTCAGAAATCTGATGGCGGAGGTGTTCCTAAAACATTGAGTGTTGTCTCCAGGCTCCTGTACCTCCTCTCATGGTAGTAATGAGAAGAAGGCATGTTCTAAGTGAGAGTACTGCCTAGGCGCCCTGGAAGTATCTAAGTATCTTCTTCCCCTCTGCCATCCGACTCCTAAATTGTCTTTGAAGCTTTGGACACTGCTTCACTTTTTTTAATATACAGTATTTCTGTTTTTGCACATTTTAAAAATAATCTATTCAATATATGTAATTGATTTACTTGTTTATAATGTTTTATTTTATTATATTTTCTCTCTCTCTCTCTCTCTCTCTCTCTCTTGCTCTCTGCTAGATTATGTATTGCATTGAACTGCTGCTGCTAAGTTAACAAATTTCACATGACATGCGGGTGATAATAATTCTGATTCTGAAGTGGCTGGTGTCCCTAATAATGGATGCCTCCTTTTTGAGGCATTACCTTTTGAACATGTCTTTGATGGTGGGGAGGCTGGTGCCCATGATGGAGCTGGCTCAGTCTACAATGCCCGGAAGCTTTTTCCAATATAGTGCATTGGCTCCTCCATACCAGAGAGTGATGCAACCAGTACCACCTTAAAGACTCCAGCCAATTATTTTGAAAGCAAAAGCTGTAATTTAAAGACATCAAAGTGGTAATGTCACTCCTGTGATAACAAGTTTTGCAAGAACCTAGAAGCTGAAACCAAACCCATTCCACCACTTTATTTAAAGTAATGGTTTATCTGCACCCTCTCATCTTTAATTATCTGACTTGCACAGTTATTGACCTTGATCTGGAATACTTTAGTTGACATAATAGCTTTTGGAAACTGGCATTTCAACCCCCATCCCCGCTCTGCACCAAGTGGCAAATGTGTTTGAAGTACCAATAAAAAGTAAATGACTGACGATTGATAAAACAAGATTTACAATCTGATTTAACTGCAGTGTTTCTTCAGTGATTTCAATGCATTTGCCAAATTGGTGTGCTGAACAATAGCAACACAGAATTTATTCTTCAACTTCCCACCCTGGGGTTCAGCTGGAGAGAAGAAAAAATTTTGTCCTTCCTGTTTTGTGGAAGCGATATCTGTCTGCCAGTAATGTGTGCCAAGTCAGAGCAACATGAAAATTATTTGATAAGAAATAAGTGGTGAAACTAACGTTTGTGGGTGTTGCATGGTTTTTGTTGGTTTATTGAAGAAGAATTGAGACCATGAAATCCCTGCAGTACTGGGAACTTTGGAAATCAACGTTCCAAAGTCACCCGTTATTCACTGCATTTTGCTCTAGTCTCAAGTTTTAATTATAGTGTCATAAAATGTGTGCTGAAATGGCTCTCAAACATGTCAGTCATTGTATGTTGTTTCTAACACAATAGATGATGTATTCCTACCTAAAGACATCGATTTGGACAGTGTGGAAATGGATGAAACCGAGAGAGAAGTAGAATACTTTAAGAGGTAACACAAAACCTATTGGCTTGTTATCCAGCACCACTGACATTGCTGTGTGGGGCTGGGTGTGTTGTAATGTTTAGCTTTTTACTTGAAGGGGAATCTTCTCCCAGTAGAGATTCAAGGGGATGGATGCCTTTTTTTTAAATTGTAAAATTAATGTCACGAATATGGGTATTGAATAATTTAACCACATTGTGTCTTCTCTCTTAAATCAGTCTCACTTATCCATTGTCCATTACAGCTTGATGGTAAACAAGCATGTTGTAGCGAGGTCATAGAGTTGTAGGAAACTTTAACACTTAAACTGCAGCAAGCTTCAGGCACCTTGGCACCCACTTACACCAATCACATTTAATTCTCCCACAAACACGAGATCCTGTAGATGTTGAAATTCTTGAGCGGTTTGCACAACGCTATTACAGCTTGGGTTGTTCAGAGTTCGACTCCGGCATCCTCTGTAAGGAGTCGCTGTATGTCCTCCCTTGGAGTGCTTGGGTTTTTTCCAGGTGCTTTGGTTTCCTCTCGCAGTTAATTGGCCTTTGTAAATTGTCCTGCGATTTGGTTAGGTTTAAGTGGAGGTTGTTGGGATTGCATGCTCTAAGGGCCAGAAATAAAATGCTGGAGAAACCGCTGGAGTTAGGCAGCATCTATGGAGGGGAATAAACTGTCAATGTTTTGGGTTGAAACCCTCCATACTGCACTAATCTGAGTTTTCTGGTTCTCTTTTACGATTCTTACCCGCAGCCTCCCACCCATCCCATCACCGAGTGTTGTTCCCTCCCAACCTGTCTCCCTCTGCTCATCTTTCCCTTATCTGGTTCCACTAATCATCTACCTTACTTATCAGATTCCAGTCTCTGCAACCTCTTATCTCTTTCCAACCTGCGTCTCTACTTCTACATCTCTTTGCCCCACTTGATTCCATCTGCCCCTTTTTCTCCTTGCCCATCTCTACTTATCTCCCACCAACTGCTGCCTCCCACCCACCCACTCTACCTCCATTTCCACATCACACCTCTCCTCACCTTGTCCACCTATTACTTGCCAACCTCTTTAGTCTGGCTCCCTCCCCTCTCTGCTCTGTGTCCTAAAGCAAGTTCTTGCTGAGTTTCTGCAACTGTTTGTTTTCTTCCTCCAGATTTTAGCACCTATTGTCTCGTCTTCACCTTAACTCTCCCATCCCACTTCTGACGAAAGCATCACATAAAATGCATTGGTAAAACTTTGTGTTTTTTTTAAAATCACAATCAAATATTATAGTTACCTTTTGTGTTCTGGTTATGTAGCTGAAGGAAATCTGCCAGACCTTGAGACAGGCAGTGCATTCTCACTCCTCATCCTCCCACAACTTGATTTGCAATACACTTGCCAGTGATAAAGTTGAAGATTTTTTCCCCCCCATCATATAGTGTGGAAAATGTGTTTCAAGTTGTTTGTTATCTGATTTCAAAACCTATTGTTAGGACAATGTGTATTGCATTCTGCTTATAACTCAATAATCTGCTATATCTATTTGGTGCAGCATTTTGTAATGTTAATTCCGCATTATTAATGTTAATAAACGGAATTTATCCATTTAAGTAGCAGGGTTAATTGGAAAGTAAGCTCTCATAAGCTACCATCCTTCAGGTGTCTTTGCAGTGTAGTTGCATCTTTAAACCCAATACTTGCTTGCGTCTCTAACAGCCTCTGACAACTAGGTTCAACTCTTGGCCTTCAAGTGTGGCTTAGGTACTAGGCTCGGAGAAACTGTTTCTACTGACAAGAGAAGGGGCACTTGCATTATCAGCCAGAATTTGTAAACCATTTGAATTGGTTAATTGATTTTAGTTCAGGCTGGACCAGCTGCCTCATATCATTTGTTCCTCATTCCTCTGTATATGACAGAATATAAATAAGTAAATAGTACTTCTGTAATGTCACATTATACAAAGCTCATTTGTGTGTGAATCTCTTCATTAATTTGTCATGTGCAGTGTTTTTCAGACGAGGTTTATTATCTCTGACATGTCGTGAAATTTGTTGTTTGGCAGCAGTACAACGCAATACATTTTTAATTCCTAAAAGTTACAATAACAAATACTAAAAAATAAAAAAGTAGTGCAAAAAGAGAACAAAATACAAAAATTTTAAACACAAGATTCTGTATATACTGGGTTCTGATCAAGGGTCTGGGCCTAAAATGTTGACTGTTTCTTTCCTTTCTGTCGATGGCTACCTGACCTGCTGAGTTCCTCGAGCATTTTATGTTTAACACAAGATTCTTGTACAAAACAATGCTAAAAGAGTGCTGCTAAGGGTGGGTGAGATTGACAAAAGAATGGATTATGAAAATTTCATGGTGGGGTGGGGGGGGGAGAGCGCAGTGAGTCGACTTGTTTCTTGATACAGATCACTCTTCATTAATGCCCTTAAACTATTGTGTTTATAACATGGAGAGTGATTAGTAAACCTGTTTTCTGGCTTGACTGAAACATATTAGCTAAGTGTATAGCCCAAAGTTGTTGAGGCTGAACATAGACGAGCTTTCAAATGGCTGACTGATTCACAATCAGCTCTGCTTTTGTCTTGGTTTTAATTAACTTTCTGTGGACATGTGTATTTGTCTAACTTCCAATTTTCAGGTGATTGGAAGAAAGTATGGTGGGCAATGTGAGAGGTAGGTTTTATACAGAGTGGTAGGTGTGGAATATGCTGTCAAGGGGTGGTGGTAGAAGCAGATTCATTAGGGACATTTAAGAATCTCTTGGAGATAGGCACATGGACGAAAGGAAAATGGAGGGCTATGTGAGAGAGAAGGGTTAGTTTGACCCTTTCTGACACAACTTCATGGGCTGAAAGACCTCATTGTTCTATGCTCCGTTTACCAGATTCTCTCTTTTCCTGCCAGGTTCTGCTTGGATTCAGCCCGACAAAACAGACAGAGGCTCTCCATCAACTGGTCCAACTTCAGTTTGAAGAAAACCACTTATGCTGCTCACTAATCGGATGGCAAGTTTCCCCGAAGGAACCAACGTTTCGCTCCTCTGAATATTCTCACTTGGATACACAGTACTCTGCTGCGCTGAGAGCTAACCAGGTGGTGGACCCTGGAACTGCCTTGCCTTCCCATCCCCCACCACCACTGCCTGTCCCTACCATCACCATCTCCCCCACTGCTGTGTGAGATTCTGCACTGGGATAGGGTGCAGAGCACCTTGGTCCTTCTGACTTTGTTGCAGTGTATGGAGAGAGAGTTGGCCAGCTGTTGATCCACTTTCTCCATACCTGTTTTTTTTTTTTTCCCGTTTGCTTGTGTGTTTGTAGTCTGTGAGTGGAACTTGCTCGACGGTATCCGCAACCTGCCCGGGTTGATGCTCAAACAGCGCCTCTGCTTCTCACGGCCCCATGGTTCTGCTCGGGTGAAGATCAATCTGTTTGGTCTTTCCTTCGCATCAACCCCGCTGTAACATTTTATTCACATCTTGCATTCAGCACTGTACATACAGTCCGACTACTGACAAGGGAATGGACAGCATCAGTTTTTACTCTTCCTTGCTCCAGCGTTCCCCTCAGATGAGAAGGTTTGAATGAAGACACTGCTCATACTGAACTGGGCAGTGGGAAACCCAGTCGCCTCCAGTACTCCTTCACAAACTCACTGTTTGAAGTGTACAAGGTTACGCTATATTGTGTTTGATTTCTGACTTGTAGCCAGCTTGTGTAAGAATACTTGCAGAATGAATTCAAAAGAACAATGCTCACACTATCGACCTGTTATAGAGTGTATAATTGTATTAACACTGAAGCCTGAACTGGCTACTTTTTTTAACATATTGTTAAGTAATATTAAAAAAAATCATGTCTTTCTTTTTGAAAGATGGAATACAGTAGTATGGCAGAAATGTGAATGTCTGGTTTGCCTTTTTCTCAGAAGTCCACATGCCTTTTAGGGTCTTGTGTTTCTTAACGCACAGGAGGAAGATTGATGAGAGGGTGTGGGTAATAAGTTAGTAAAATTTATGGAACAACACACAAAATGCTAGAATAACTCAGCAGGTCAGACAGCATCTATGGAAAAGAATAAAGTTAGAAACATAGAAAATAGGTGTGGGAGTAGGCCCTTCGGCCCTTCGAGCCTGCACTGCCATTCAGTATGATCATGGCTGATCATCCAACTCAGAACCCTGTACCTGCTTTCTCTCCATACCCCCCGATCCCTTTAGCCACAAGGGCCATATCTAACTTCCTCTTAAATATAGCCAATGAACCGGCCTCAACTGTTTCCTGTGACAGAGAATTCCACAGATTCACCACTCTCTGTGTGAAGAAGTTTTTCCTCATCTCGGTCCTAAAAGGCTTCCCCTTTATCCTTAAACTGTGACCCCTTGTTCTGGACTTCCCCAACATCAGAAACAATCTTCCTGCATCTAGCCTGTCCAATCCCTTTAGAATTTTATACGTTTCAATAAGATCTCCCCTCAATCTTCTAAATTCCAGTGAGTATAAGCCTCGTCGATCCAGTCTTTCTTCATATGAAAGTCCTGCCATCCCAGGAATCAATCTGGTGAACCTTCTCTGTACTCCCTCTATGGCAAGAATGTCTTTCCTTGGATTAGGGGACCAAAACTGCACACAATATTCTAGGTGCGGTCTCACCAAGGCCTTGTACAACTGCAGTAGAACCTCCCTGCTCCTGTACTCAAATCCTTTTGTTATGAATGCCAACATACCATTTGCCTTTTTCACCGCCTGCTGTAACTGCATGCCTACCTTCAATGACTGGTGTACAATGACACCCAGGTCTCGTTGCATCTCCCCTTTTCCTAATCGGCCACCATTCAGATAATAATCTGTTTTCCTGTTCTTGCAACCAAAGTGGATAACCTCACATTTATCCACATTAAATTGCATCTGCCATGAATTTACCCACTCACCTAACCTATCCAAGTCACCCTGCATCCTCTTAGCATCCTCCTCACAGCTAACACCGCCGCTCAGCTTCATGTCATCCGCAAACTTGGAGATGCTGCATTTAATTCCCTCGTCTAAATCATTAATTTCAAGCCAAAATCATGGCTCTTGCACTATGTCTACCTGCCGGTAAAGAACACTTGCTCTGTAACTGTTAACACTATTTTCTGCATCCTGAAGAAGGGTCTCTGCCTGAAATGTCGACTCTTTATTCCTTTCCATTGATGCTGCCTGACCTGCTCAGTTCCTCCAGCATTTTGCATATATTACTCTGGATTTCCAGCATTTGCAGAAATCTCTTGTATTTAAAATTTGGAGAGCTTTGTAGAAGCAGAGAGATTTGAGCATTGAGTTTCATAAACCTTATAAGGTGGAGCTCCAAGTTGATAAAAGGTGAGCAGCTTCAGAATGTCTGAAGTACCTTGGAGCTGTGAAGTGTTTGGCATCTGAAATGTGTAGAATTAACTTGTTTGCAAGTTGCATCATGTTTCCACAAACAGCACTGTTGGCATGATGTGAAGAGTCTTGCCTCAAACCATCAGCTCTTTATTTCTCTTCATAGATGCTGCCTGACTTGCCGAGTTCCTCCAGCAGTTTGTGTCTGTTATTGTGTTCATGTTGACATAATTATATTTTTGCAATCAGTGTTGGACCATTTTTATCCCCTAACCAACATGAGAAAAGTACTTTAAATCAATTCAAATCAAGGTTATGGATGTTTTACAAAACTCCTTGCCTTATTTCAACAACTCCAAGAAATTTGCCTCGGACAGTATCATAGTCTCCCAGCAGCATGGCTGCCTGGACTTGGTGCTCAAGCCTATGGATTTGGGCTTACTCTCACAAAGTTCAGCTGCACAGCAAGACACCAATTCAAAATGTAGGAGCATATTGATTCGGAATTTAATAAAAAGGAGATGTGGGTAATAAATCAAAGTTAATGCTTAAAAATATCATTCAGTTGACGAATCCAGAATATAAAGAGTTTTTGATGTTCTCTGGAAGGACATCAAGGCCATGAAGAGTCCAGAAGATGGTCAATAAATTCAGCAGACAGGAAGCTTGCTCTTTAAAACAGTTGCTGAATCTCAATGGACAGAAAAGAGGAAGTTTAGGGACTGTGGGAAAAGCAGAACCAATGTTAGTTGTTAAATTTGGGAAGTAGATCATTATTTGGCAGAAGTATCAAAAGTGGACAATACCAGGTAAAAAGTATGTAAGTAGAGTTGATGCAGGCTGAATGTTCTCCTCGACTTAAGTGTGAGGATCAGGGCACCATTCTGATACCCAGTCTAAAGCCAACCACATTCTGTCCTTTTATCACTTTCTGATGGCCAGTCTAAAACTGACTGCCCTTTCATTTATCTTATGGCCAGCAGAAGTGGTAGTTTTAAACATTGAAGAGAAATCTGGATAGATAAATAGATGGAAGGGGTATGGAGGGCCTTGGTCTGGGTGCAGGTCAATTGGAGGAGGCAGATGAGTAATTCAGCATGAACTAGATGGGCCCAAGGGCCTGTTTCTGTGCTGTAGTGTTCAATGACTCTATCATCACATTTTATGTCCAGGCAAGCTTGTACATTCACTGCAGACTGCTGAACCAAGCCATTCCTCTTGTTTTGTGGACTGTTTTGGCAGCCATGCTTTCTTGTGTTTCAAAAGGCTTGGATTAATTTCCAGCCAGTCACAACTCGATGGCACCCAGCTTGGAACCTGATGGCAACCTGGCACATGGTTGAAATAGATTATGAAGAGCTGGAGTCTCAGTGATATTCTTCAGGTTGCAACCTGCCAGCCTCAAAATTACCCACTGATTCCCCTTGTGTTTTTGTGACCTAATCTCCAATCTATACCTGTGTATTACTCCCAGTCCCCTGGAGTTTATTAGCTTCTTATGAGGTCACCTTCTGAGGTGGCACTGTAAAATAGCAGTTAGTGTAATGCTATTACAGTGCAAGTGACCTGGTTCAATTCCCACCTCTCCAAAGATTTTTTTCTTTACTTTCTCCCTGTGGCCTTGTGTGTATCTTCTGGGTGCTCCGGTTTCCTCCCTCATCCCACAGACGTACAGGTTAGTAGGTTAATTGATCATATGGCTGTAATTAGGTAACACGGGCTTGCTGGTTTCGAGGGGTCTGTTACTATGCTGCATCTCTAAATATTAAATTCACTTGAAGTCTAAAAGTGCCACATCCATTGGCACCACCAATTACTGAATTTGAAGTTTGCTGAAGTTGTATTACTGAAACTGCAAATGAAACTCCAGCAGTTTCATTAATCATTATTTCCTTGCCATTAATTTTGCTGGCTCTGACTAACCATATTTTCTGTTATTACTTCCTCAATTTTAAAAAAAATTACCCCAGCTTTTCCAGTCTATAGCTGAGATCACTCATCCCTGAAGCCCAATAAATATTTGATCCACCCTCTTTTGAGCTTCCACATCTTTCCTTGTTTGGGTGACGAGAACTGGCTGCTTCTACATTTGCAGCCTGATAGGAACATGGCTAACCATCTTTGTTTCTATTTATGAATCCTAGAATCCCATGTGCTATATTTTACCTCTTTCAAAATCCCCTGTACTTTCAAAGATTGACACACGGGTGTCTCTTCCCACATACCCCACAGAACAGTACCACATACCATGTCTGCCACAGTGCATACCTTTTTATCTTTCTAATCTGATTCCCACCACTTTGTGGTTAAAGGCAACTTGAGTATCTGACCATGTACAGTCAACCATTCCACCACCACCTGTGTTCTATTGGACTAGTTAGGTTCCACTTCTAACTGTCCCAGCGCTTCCTATACTACATTTAACCTTTATTCATTCAGAGTGTCGGTGTTGAAGGCAGAGATAACTTTGATTGCCCATTCATGAGTGGGTGTTGGTGTGCTCCATTATTGATGAATTGCTCATTAAGCCATTTCAGAAGGTAATCAGCCTTGTTCTGCATCAGATTTATTATCACTGAGATATATTATGAAATTGGTTGTTTTGCAGCAGCAGTACAGTGCAATATATAAAAAATTACTCTAGGTTACAATAAGAAATATTGTGAGAAAAGTAAAATAAGGAGGTAAGTTCATGGACCATTCAGAAATCTGATAGTGGAGGGGGAGAAGCTGTTTCTAAACTGTTAAGTGTGTGTCTTCGAGCTCCCTGATTGTGAATATATTATCACCTCCTTGTTATAGAGTCTGACAGCACAAGAACCGATCCTTTGGTGCAGTTTGTTCATGCTAACCATGATGCCCATCTAAACATGTCCCTTTTGTTCATTCTTGACCTATATCCCTGTGAGCCTTAACTGTCCAGCTGTATTTTAAGTGTTAATGTATTTACTTCTACCACTTCCTCTGGCAGCTCGATCTATATATGCATGAAGTTTCCCTTCAGGTCTTTTAAAAATCTTTTCCATCTCACATTAAGGCCTGTAGTTTGTCATTCCCTTTCCTTGCAAAAGAGAAAGACTTTATTCATTCACCATATCTATACACCTCTTGAGCTGTTTCACTTTTAGGTCACCTCTCAGTCTCCTGTGCTACAGTAACTGAAATCCTCGTCCTGACCTCTCCCTGTAACTCGGGTCTTTGAGTCTTGATGCTGTTATCTTCTTGTGGGCCTTCCTTTCCTCCTTGTGTGGAAAGTTAATGTCCACATATAGTTGTTCACTCTGGACTTTGTTGCGAGACGTTTCCACTTGGGATTGGGCCAGGAACAGGTAGCACAACTTTTTGAAAAATGAGCCATCCATTGAAGACCAACATGGGGGAATTTTTTAGATCGTTGCAAATCTTAGAAATTCACTATCCCAAAGTATTGTGGGAGCATTAAACCTATGGAGACTGAGCTCATTTTGGAATGCAAGGGAATAGATGGTGATGGGGAAATGATCAGGAATGTGGAGCTGAGACGAAGTGATCAGGTGGATTGGCCAGTTGCCCAATCCCTTTTTGTTTTCTCAACATTCATGTGGATCTGGGGTTCAGAAAATGAGGGTGCTTTGCCTACAACTCAATCCTTGGCTCCGGGCACTAGTTTAGTATCCCTGGACTTGAAGCTTAATTTCCTCAATTTTGTTTTCCACCCTTTAATGTTGTTTTAGCTTTGATCACCTGCAAATGCACTAGATGGGCCAAAAGGCCTGTTTCTGTGCTGTTCTGGTGCACCAAAAGTTTGCATCAGACAGCAGAGAAATGGGCCCTTTAGCCCATTGACCATTTAACCACCCTGTGATGCCAGTCCCATTCCATGCAGCCCAAACGTCTTCAGCCCATACACTTGGGGAATTTTCAATGGCCCACATGGTCACAGGAAGAACGTGCAAACTTCACACACTCAAGACAATGCCAGAGATTGGTATCTCTGGCGCTGTAAGCCAGCTGCTTTATCCACTGTGCCACTGTGCTGTCCCAAGCTTTCAATGGTCTGTGTACCAGGACACTCAATTCACTTTGCTTTTCCAAAGTCATCTGCTGTTGAGGAAAAGTCCATTTCAGATAAAAGTGGGTTATGTTGTTCTTCACGTTGATCCGTATATTTCCACTTTGCAGCTGTAAGCCCTCTCCTTTCCACCTAAATAACTAATTGTCTCTTAATAGTACTAACTGAGATCTCTTGTTCTCTACTCTATCCATTGATGTGGCTGAGACTGTAGTACTCTTGAGTCCTTCTGGAGTTCCACTCCCCTCTCTGTACTGCCTTCAATCCTGTATTATCTGCTCAATGGTCTTTACATTTTACTTCTTCTCTCCTCTTCCAGCAATGCATCCTAAGCTATGATTAACTTCTCAAAATCTGTATGCTCCCTACCGTGCTCTTCTGCCTCCATTTAAACATTTCCCGGTGTCTCCACCTTAATGCAGTGCTATGAAATGTTCTGTTATGTTGTTGACTCTGCATCCTGTGGCCAGAGAGCCAGTTTTCATGAATTCAGCCCATAGGGCTGGTCGGTTGATGTAAAAGAATTGGCATTTGATATCAAGATATCCTGCTGCTAGGAGGAGGGAGTTGTCTCCTTTGCTGTCCTCAATCAGGAAACTTCAAGCTGGCTGAGGTGCTGGGGAGCAAGCAGAGCCACCCAAAATGAGTTTCTAATCAAATAGACCAGAGCAACGTCCACCAGCAGGTAAGGCATGGTTTGTATTTTGCTCTTCTTTCAAGACAGATGGGGCTGTGAAATAAATACAGAAAGTGTGTTTCATTTGGATTTTACCCTTAAAAATAAAAGGATTGCACCTTCATAACACGTGCTTTTGTTCTGAGATTTGGTGCTTTCCTGAAGCTATTGTTGCAGCACACACCTTTGTTCATCTGACACAGAAAGTGGGATTTCCTGGTGGCCTTCCATTTCCCATTCCCATTCCAACATGTTGGTCTATGGCCACCTCTGCTGCCATGTTGAGGCCACTCAGATTGGAGGAGTAACACCTCATATTCTGTCTGAGTAGCCTCCAACCACATGGCATGAACATCAATTTATCTAAATTCTGTGGTAATTTCTCTTCCCCACCCTCTCTCATCTCTTTTTCTTTTACCCATTATGGTTCCCCTTTTATCCCTTCTTTTCTCACCTGCCCATCACCTCCCTATGGTGCCCCTTTTCCTTCCCTTTCTCCTATGGTCGACTGTCCTATAAGATTCCTCCTTCAGCCCTTTACCTCTTCCAAGCATCCCCACCTGGTTTCTCACATCATCACCCACCCACCTTCCTTCCCCTCACCTGGCTTCACCAATCACCTGCCAGCTTGTATTCCTTCCCCTTCCCCCACCACCTTATTCTGGCTTCTGTCCCCTTCCAGTCCTGATGGAGGTTCTCAGCCCAAAATGTCAATTATTTATTCCCCTCCATAGATGCTGTCTGACCTGCTCAGTTCCTTTAGCATTTTGTGAGTGCTGCTCTAGATTTCCAGCATCTGCAGAATCTGTTCTGTTTATGAGCATAAGAATTAAGTGCTGTACTTTTAGGGAAACTGAGATATATCACATCTTTAAAGAATCCAAAGGTTTATGGATGGGATAAGAAATGATCCATGGAAGTGTTAGCTAAATTTGACCAAACTAGGAAGCTTTGGGTAAGGCGACCAAAAGCTCAGTTGAAGAGGAGGGTTTTAGTTAGTGAGTTAATAGAGAATGGGAACATAAAGCTATGAATGATGGTGCAGTCAATAATTTGTTACACTAGAAGTCACGATTTGGCCTATTGCATTGATCTAGAAGGATGGTGGTGACTGGAGGAAGTTGAAGGACAAAAGAAAGATGAGTGTCTGGAAATAACCAGAAGAATCTGGTTTGAGAGAAATGTTTAAAGTCAGTGAACAGACCTCACTTAAACCTGCATTAATACACAGGCACAGAGTGGCAGACACACATAATATATAGGTTGGTATCTTGGGTAGCCATGCCACTTAACATAGTCACTATCCAGTCAGGAAATCTTGCATATGATCCAGATATACTGGGGTGGGAGAAACAGTTCTTGCAACATAGCAGTTAAATCTTGTGTTGCTCTCAAGTTTGCAAGTGAAATCTGAGCTCTTCCATTGTTTAAAATTTACATTTCATGCTAAGTAGATGAAACATCTGGAAATAATTTTTAATTCTCAGCAGCTTGACAATAGTATGGTCTGTGATGGATATGTACTGGATTCCTAACATGAACCATCCATCTCAAGGAATAAAGAAGCCTCTTGTGAAATTCTTGAGAGGTTGGACAAACTTGGGTTGTTTTCTCTGGAGTGGCAGAGGCTGAGGGGAGATCTGATAGAGGTTTATAAGATTATGTGAGACATAGAGTAGACGAACAGTATCTTTTTCCCAGAGTTGAAATGTCTAATACCAGAAAACATGCATTTAGGTGAAGGCAGTAATTTCAAAAAAAGATGTGAGGAGCAATGTTTTTTATGCAGAGAGTGGTGGGTGTCTGGATGCATTGCCTTGGGTGGTGGCAGAGACAGTTACATTACAGGCTTCTAGAGACATTTAGGCGCATGAATGTGAGGGAAATGGAAGGATATGGACATTATGTAAATGGAAAAATTAGTCTTGTTGGCCAATTCGATTAATTTAATTGGTTCGGCACAATGTTGTGGGCTGAAGGGTCTGTTCTTGTACTGGTGTATGCTCTGTTTTGCTTTTCCATTACTGGATTTCCTTTGGTTAATTATAACCAATTGAAAATGTTTAATGTTCGGAGTAGTAGAGGACATGGGTTAACTTTGAGGAGAAAGGAAGGAGTTATGAAAGGGATCTGGGGAAAGTTTCTTGTTCACATCAAGATTAGAAGGTGCTACCAGAGGTGGTGGTGAAATCACACAATCTCTATCGTAAAGAGGGAATCAGACTCTGAAATAGGCAAGGCGTAGAAGGATATGGACCTAATGAAAACAACTGGGATTAGTGTAGATGGGATTAATGTTGATAATGGATATGGTGAACTAAAGCATCTATTTTTCTATGCTTTATAACTCTGACTCTATGAAGAGCAGTGAAGCCTTGGCAGAATTGTGTTCATGTATGGTTGAGCTGTTAGCTCTGTAATAATCAAAATTTTGCCATAGAGAAATCCACTAAACGGCTGCTGAAGAGATCTCCAAAACATGACCTAGCCTTGGATTAAAGTTTGTCATTCAGTTCTTCAATCCAATTCCATCAACCATTTGCGTCATGGCTTAACTGAAGTTTGTTTCCATCCTGAAGTATAGGATGTGGAAGCTTTTGAAAGGGTGCAGAGAAAATTTACGAGGATGCTGTCTGGATTAAACAGCATGTCTTGTGAGGAAAGGTTAAGCAAGCTAGGACTTCTTTGGAGCAAAGGGGAAGAAAAAATGATTTGATAGTGCACAAGGTGATAAGAGGCATAGATTGAGTGGACACTCATAAATACTTACCCAGAGTGATAAGAGCTCATGTGAATGAAAAATGTAGGGCTATGTATGTAGGAGGGAAGGGTTAGATTAATTTGAGAGAGGGTTAAGAGGTTGGCACAATATTCTGGTCCAAAGGGACTATAGTGTTCTATGTTTGAAAACTAGGTGGACAGGTGCGTATACATGGGGGACAAGCATCAGGAGAGTCTGTTACCTGAAATTTGAAAGCTCTACATTCATACCATTTTGTTGTAAGATGTCGATTTAGAATATGAGATATTCCTCCAATTTGCATTCAGTCTCGCCACAGCAATAATGAAGGCTGAGATAAGACAGGTCGGTGTGGAAGTGGGATGAAAATGAGAGGTAAAGGGGAAGTGCAAGCCTCTCATGGCAGAGGCAGGCACTCAGCCAAACAATTGCCCAGTTTGTGCTTGATTCATCAATGATGAGGCACACCATGGTGGTGAGGGATGATGTGTAGGGACAGGTGTTACCCTTCCTTTTGTTGCAGGGAAATGTGCCAGGAGTGGGATGGGTGGTAAGGAAGGAGCAAACCAAAGTTCCTGCAGAAAGGGCAGGAAGAGGGGAAGATGCGAGTGGTAATAGGATCATGTTGGAGCTGGCAACAACAGTAGTATATGCTATACGTACACGACGCTGGAAGAACTCAGCAGGTTAGGCAGCATCTGTGAGAAAAGAGTAGCCAACGTTTCGGGTTGAGACCCTTTATCAGGAATGGGGGGGTGGGGAGAGAGGGCCAAAGCCCAGTAATAGAGATAGGGGAGGGGGAAGGGCTAGAGGCGCCAGGTGGAGAACCAATCAGAGGAAGGATAAAGGGGGGAGGGGATAAGCATGACAGAACTAGAGATAAAGGAGCAGAAAGTTCATTGAATTCTCCAATTTCCAGTAATTCCCTCCCCCTCCCCCCATCCTAGGTCCCTCTCTGCCCCTCTCCCCTTTCAACTTTCTGCTCCTTTATCTCTACAGTTCTTTCATGCTTATCCTCCTCCCCCCCCCCCCCCCATCCTTCCTCTGATTGGTTCTCCACCTGGCGCCTCTAGCCCTTCCCCCTCCCCTATCTCTATTACTGGGCTTCAGCCCTCTCTCCCCCCCCCCCCCCCCCATTCCTGATGAAGGGTCTCAGCCCGAAACGTTGGCTACTCTTTTCTCACAGATGCTGCCTGACCTGCTGAGTTCTTCCAGCGTCGTGTACGTATTCTTTGATCCACAGCATCTGCAGTTGTATTTTTGTGCAGTATATACTATGTTTGTTGTGGAGGGGTGGGGTAAAAGCTGAGGCTGTACTCTTGCTGCTAAGCAGGGAAGAGGTGAGAACAAACAGGTGAAATCTTTTTGAGGGATCTTCAGTTATTTCATTGGTTAAAACTTTTGTTCTGGGTTTAAATCACAAATTGCAATAGCAACGGGATTAGCTTTGCAGTGATCCCTTTATAAAAAGGTGTTGGCTATTGAGCAGACGAAAATCCCACCCTGTTTTCTGTCCTTTCAAAATAAACTGCCCATTGTTGTGTTCAGAGAAATAAGTTTGCAGTGCTCAGTAAAAATTGTGCAAAGAGCAATTATAGATGTATTGATGGAAAAGCTGCCAGTAAAGCTGATGTCAGCCAAAACCAACTGTTTCTGTAAGTCATTGAGGTCACTAACAGTATAGGATCTTCTTTTGGTGTCCTAAACTTGGGAAATCCAATTATCTGCTTCCTCCTCTTCTCATCCCCTTCCAAGACAGAAAAAAGAATACTGGAAGAACTCAGCCAGGCAGTCAGCACCTGTAGAGGCATAAGGTGTTTATTTATGTTATTTAGTTTTAGTTGGCACGTGGCCTAGTGGATAAGGCATCGGTCTAGTGATCTGAAGGTCACTGGTTTGAGCCTCAGCTGAGGCAACGTGTTGTATCCTTGAGCAAGCCACTTAACAACACATTGCTCTGTGATGACACCGGTGCCAAGCTGCTTGGGTCCTATTGCCGTTCCCTTGGACAACATCGGTGTTGTGGAGAGGGGAAGGCTTGCAGCATGGGCAACTGCTGGTCTCCCATACAACCCTGCCCAGGCCTATGCCCTGGAAACCTTCCAAGACGCAAATCTATGGTCTCACGAGACTCACAGATGCCTCTGTGTTATTTAGCAATACAGTGTGGATTAACCCACGCCACCCAGTGGCCCCACAACCCTGATTAACCCTAACCTTAATCACTTAGTATTAGCCATTTCCTCCCAAGGATAAAAGGTGCTGGCAGTCCATCTATCTATGTCTCTTATCCCAATGTGAGTGCAGTATGGAATAGATCAGGTTGCAAGAGGTTAAGGTGCACATCTGCCTTACCTGGAAGAGTTGTTTAGCTCCCTGGATGCTGGTAAGGGAGGGGAGATGGAAGGTGGTGTTCTACCTCCTTCAGTTTGAGGGAAGTGCTGGGAGACAGGTGGATGAGAAGGAATAAGTGGACCAGGGAATTACAAAGGAAGCGGGAGGACAGAGTGGAACGTGTGACTGCTGGTGGGAAGATTGGAGCTGGCGGAAATGGAGGGGGATGAATATTGGCTGCTGAGGATGATGGAATGAAAGGTGAGCACCAAGACATCGCTTACTGTTCTGTTGGGAGTTTCAGTAAACTTGCTTATTCATAATGTAATACTTAACTTCAAATGCAATTTCATTTTGTGAGAATGGTTTTGGTGTCAGTACTTTTCATTGAGAAAGCCCAAAAGAGTAGTACAGAATGTGCTTGTGGCAGAAAGAGCTGAAACCACCAGAGAGAAGAAATAGGGTTTGGTCATCAACTCAGGACACTGAAACACACTCCATGGAGACACCATGTAGATGTTCCATGATCAAGCAGTCATCTGTAAGGAGTGTTGTTCCCAGAGCAGGGCAGGAAAAACGGTGGAAGGGTTTTAATTTTTAGCAAGGTTAGCATTATTTTCCATATACCAAACAATCAAAGGAAATTTAATGTGTTAAATTTTCAAGAGTGTTCAGGAGCTAAATGTTAATAATTCGGCAGAGTCCTGCTGAAGGGTTTCAGCATGAAATGTCGACTGGACTCTTATTCCTAGGTGCTGCCTGGCCTGCTGGGTTCCTCAAGCATTTTGTGTGTGTTACTTGAATTTCCAGCACCTTCAGATTTTCTCTTGTTTGTGATAATGTTTTTTCTCTTTAGTGTACAGGAGGCTGAGCAGTGATCTGACAGAGGTGTACAAGATGATCACAGGCATGGAGAAAGTGAACAGCCAGAGATTTTTTCCCAGGGCAGTAATGGCTAATAGGAGGAGGCGTAATTTTGAAGTGATTGGAGAAAAGTTTAAGGTAGCTTATTTTTCCCCCACAGAGGTGGGTGCATAAAATGCCCTGCCAGGGGCAGTGGTAGAAGCAGATACTTTAGGGGCTTTTAAGAGACTCATAGACACATGGATGGCTATGTGAGATGGAAAGTTTAGATTGATCTTAGAGTAGTTTAAAAGGTCAGCACGGATCGAAGGGCCTGTGCTATGCTATACTGTTCTATGTTAACCACCGCACAGAAACTTGGTGGATAAAGCAGCAAGTCAGCATTCATTGTAGCTTACCATACGTCGATAGAGTCATACCATAAGACTTAGGAGCAGAATTAGGCCATTTTGGCCCATTGAGCCTACTCCATCATTCAATCATAGCTGATCCATTTCTCCCCCTCCTCAGTCCCACTCCCCAGCTTTCTCCCTGTAACCTTTGATGCCATGTTCCGTCAAGAAACTGTCAAGTTCTGCCTTAAATACACCCAACAACCTAACCTCCACAGTGCCTCGAGTAACAGATTCCAAAGGTTCACCCACCCTCCAGCTAAAAACATTTCTCTGCATCCCTGTTTTAAATGGATGCCCCTCTATTCTTTGGCAGTGCCCTCTTGTTTGACACTCCCCCACCATGGGGAAACAACCTTTTCACATCAGTCACGGCTACGCTATTCAACATTTGAAAAGTTTCAATGAGATTCCCCCTCATCCTTCTAAATTCCAGCAAGTACAGACCCAGAGCTATCAAACATTCCTCATATGTTAACCCTTTCATTCCTAGAATCATCCTTGTGAAACTCCTCTGAACCCTCTCCAATGCCAGCACATCTTTTCTTAGATGAGGAGCCCAAAACTGTTCACAATACTCAAGGTGAGGCCCCACCAGTGCCTTTAAAGCCTCAGCATCACATCCCTGCTCTTGTATTCTACACCTCTTGAAATGAATGCTAACATTGTTTTTGCCTTTATCACTCTACCTGCAAGTTAACCTTTAGGTTGTTCTGCAGATGGATCCCCAAGACCCTTTGATTCTCAGATTTTTGGATTTTCTCCCCATTTAGAAAATAGCCTGCACGTTTATTTCTGCTACCAAATTGCATGACCATACATTTTTCAACATTGTATTTCGTTTGCCATTTTCTTGCCTAGCCTCCTAATCTGTCTGTGGTGAACTACATATACCTGTCTGGACACGCCCCCCTGCTGACTGCTCCTGTGGCTCCTCCCACTGACCCCGGTATAAAGGCGATTGAGGCCTGAGCCCTGCCCTCAGTCTCCAGGATGTAGTATGGTGGTCAACTACTGCTTGTTCTTTCTTCCAGTCAATAAAAGCCGATATCTCGCCTTCCGTCTCAGAGAGTTATTGATGGTGCATCACTGTCTAAGTCTTTCTGCATCCCACCTGTTTCCTCAACACTTCCTGCTCCTCCACCAATCTTCGTATCATCTGCAAACTTGGCAACAAAGCCATCTATTCCAACATCTAAATAATTGATATACAACATAAAAAGAAGCCATCCCAACACCAACCCCTGCGGAGCACCACTAGTGACTAGCAGCCAACCAGAAAAGGATCTTTTTATTCCCATTCGCTGCCTCCTACCAATCAGCCAATGCTCTAACCATGCCAGTAACCATGGGCTCTTAACGTGGTAAGCAGCCTCATGTATGGCACCTAGTCAAAGGCCTTCTGAAAGTCCAAATATACAAAATTCTCTGCATCTCCTTTATCTATCCTACTTGTAATCTCCTCAAAGAATTCCAACAGGTTCATCAGGCAAAAATTTCTCTGAAGGAAACCATGCTGACTTTGTCCCCTGTCACCAAGTATTCCAAAACCTTGTCCTTAACAGTTGACTCCAACATCTTCCCAACCACTGAGGTCAGTCTCAGCAGTCTCTTTCCTTTCTGCTGCCTTTCTCCTTTCCTAGAGAGTGGAGTGGAGTGACATTTGCAATGTTCCAATCCTCTGGCACCGTGCCAGAGTTCAATGATTTGTGAAAGATTATTAATACAATCTCTACCGCTACCACTTTCAGGACCCGTTGGTTCAGTTCATCTGATCCAGGTGATTTATGTACCCTTAAGTCCTCCTCCCTTGTAATAGTAACTGCACTCACTTCTTTTCCCTCACTCTTCAACATCTGGCACACAGTGAAGACTAATGCAAAGTACTCATTTATTTCATCTATCTCCTTGTTCCACGTTATTATTTCTCCAGCTTCATTTTCCAGTGGTCTTTTATCCACTCTCTTTTATTTTTTACATACTTGCAAAAGCTTTCACTATCCACTTTGATTCAGGACTGAAATAGGCCTTTCAGCCCAATTGTTCCACACCAATCAAGATTGCCATCTAAATTAGTCCCATTTGGCCCATATCCCTTTAAATCTCTATGTATCCGTCCAAATACCTTTAAATGTAATTTACTTCAAATCGAGGGTGAGGAGGGAAAGATTTAAAAGGGATCTGAATGGCATCTCTTCATGCACAGAATGCTGGGTATATGGGACAAGCTGCTAGAGGAAGTGACAGGCATATACTTTGGTATTGCTTAAGATGCACTTCGATAGATACATAGAGAGGCAGGGATTATTGAGGAAGAGAAGCTGTATTGTGGTTGACTACAGATTTCTGCAGTATTCATGGGCCCAGATCTGGACTATTTGTGTGGTATTTTGCGATATCTTAGATGTACTTGCTATCTCGCATGTGCTATATGTGTTTTGTGCTGTGTGACTGTTGGTACTGTTAGACTCCTTGGCCCCTGAGTAATACTGTTTCATTTGAGGTATTCATGTATGGTTGTATGACCATTAAACTTAAATTGAATTAGAGTGATATGGGCTGAACACAGGAAATTGGGACGAACTGGATGAGGACCATGATCCACATGGATTCATTGGGCCGAAGGGCCTGTACCCATTCTGTATTGTTCTTTGACTCTAAATCTGCTTCAACCACTCCTCTCGCGGTTCGTTCCATATACCGACCACTCTCGGGTTCCAATTAAAACTCTCCCCTCATGTTGGCCAGGATATCAGGATAACAGTCCTTGGAAATAATGAATTCTGGGAGACTATACAGAAGTCTGAAAATCAGGACAAATTAAGATAGACTTTTGGCCTTGCAATCTATCTCATTACAATCTTGCACTTTATTGCTTACTTGCACTGCACTTTTTCAGGAGCTATTACACTTTAAGCTAAGGTAAAACAGTAATAATGCAGAATAATGTGTAATGATTTGAAACCTTAACCCTGTTTCCTCCTCCTGATGCCCCCTCTCCATTCTTGATTCCCCAACCCTTGGGATAAGATGTGGTGAATACCATCCCCGCTAAATGTGCTTGCTGTTTTTGACTTCAGGATGAGAGGCCAAGGCTGAACCACAGCCAGATTCAGTGTAAGTTATGTTCATGGACTCTTTGTCCCACTTCTATCAAGGGGAATGCTATGTAGCATACACACCAGGTCTACCAGATTTAAAATCAATTTCTTTCCCCAAGCGCTAAGGCTGATCAATACCTCCACCTACTTGCCCATTCCTCCAACCCCTTCTGTCCCGTCCCCCCCCCGCCAACCCCATCCCCAACTACCACTACTTTATCATTTCCTGTCAGTCACCTTAAGTACGGACACTCCTGTGCCAAGCATCACTTTATGGATGTACAATCAATGTATATAAGCTGTCTCACGCGTTAATATTTGTTGTATTGTTTTCTTTGTTTTTTCTGTGCTGCATTGGTCTGGAGTAACAATTATTTTGTTCTCCTTTACACTGTGTACTGAAGATCACATTAAACCATTTTGAATCTTGTGTTTATGCTGCTGCTCCTTGGCAGCTTTGCTTGGCAATCTGTTGATGACAGTGTCCCAGATACAACAGTTACAAGCCAGCAACGGTACACTGATGGTAAGAGAGTGCGTTTGTGCATGTGTATGCATATGCTCCTAAATTTCCTTGAAGTTGTATCAAAAGTTCCTTAAAATTACCAGTGTGGGTTATTTCAGAAATGACAAAAGAGAAAGCTGACTGCCTTTAGCGTTGTGTTGGTGGGGAAACTATACGTAGTGTTGCTCGTGCTGGGGTCTGTGTTCTCTTCCTGTTTCGGGGGATTGGCTTCCTCGTTTCCTGTATTTGTCTGCAGTGACCTTTATGATCAGAAAATGTAACCTTTAAAGCCCTGTGTTGGGGGTGGTGGGGGAAGCAGAGAGAGAAAAAGATGAGGGAGATCAAAAGAACATAATCACCATATTTAGTACCACAGAGGGGAATGTGCCTCCAGTCATAACTAATAATAGCAACCATGCACTCAATGTCAGTAAGACTAAGGAATTGATTGTGACTTCAGGAAGGGGAAGTTGGGGGGAACACACAGCAGTCCTCATCGAGTGATCAGTTGTGGAAAGGGTGAGCAGTTTCAAGTTCCTGAGTGTCAACATCTCTGAACATCTATCCTGGGCTCAGTATATCGATACAATTACAAAGAAGGCACAACAGTGGCCATATTTCATTAGGAGTTTGAGAGACTTGGCATGTCACCAAAGACTAGCAAATTTCTGCAGATGTACTGTGGTTCAAGCAGGTTGCGTTACCATCTGGTGTGGGCGGGGGGGGGGGGGTGCTTCTTTCCCTCTGCCATCAGAATCCTGAATAGACAATGAAGCCACGTACACTATCTCCCTATTTTTTAAAAACATTTTTTGCTCTTTTTTCCACTACTAATTTTACCTAATTTTTAAAAATATATTTCTTACTGTTACATAGTTTTTTATTATTATGTATCCCACCAGACTGCTGCCGCAAAACAACAAATGTCATGACATATGCCAGTGATATTAAACCTGATTCTGACTCTGACCTTTTACGAATGAAAATCTAGTTCTCTTGAAGACCAGGAAAGTACAGTTTGAGATAAAGTTTGACTAGATTCAGACTTCATTCCCTGGAGTGTAAGAGAATGAGGGGAGATTTGGTAGAGGTATACAAAATAATGAGAGGTATAGATGCAAGTAGGCTTTTTCCATTGAGGTTGTGTGGGATTACAGCCAGATATTTAAGGGGAACCTGAGAGGGAATGTCTTCAGTTCAAGTGTGGAATGACCTACCAGTAGAAGTGGTGGATACTGATTTGATTACAACATTGAAGATATGTTTATATGAAGTACTTGGAAGGGAGGGAAATAAATGAGCTATGGTCCAGGTGTGGGTCAATAGGATGAGGCAAAGTAGCAGTTTGTCATGGACCAGATGGGCCAAAAGGTCTTTCTGTGCTGTAGCATTCTATGACTCTACAAATCTAGGTCTTCAAGTCCTGGCAACATCCTTGTAATTTTTCTCTGTAGTCTTTCAATCTCATTGATATCTTTCCCGCAAGTAGATGACCAGAACTGAGCACAATACTTCAGATTTGGTCTCACCAATGAATTATACAATTACAACATAATCCTGAGCAATAATGGCAAATTCATTTAAAGACAACATTCCTATTGGTTGTATCTGATGTGTACATGCCTGTAAAACTGAGGTGCAGTTACACGTCCTCCCCAGGTTCCAACAGGGTTCTATCCTTGTTAACTGTTGATAACCTGGATAGTTTGCAAGTCAGAAAAGTCACAGGGCAGAAGGTGCCAACATCTCCGCAAATCTATCCTGCTGGTCTCCCAGGCCCTCGTTTGAACGTATGGGCTGTGCATGAGACCGGAAGAAAAGTAGGGCAATCAAAGTTTTTCCAGAACAGCCAAGGGAGAAGGAGATTAATCAGATAAACCAAATATGTTGTGTGGGAAATGGTTTACTGAAAATAGCAATGCAAGATTGGAGAAAAGAGAAAATCCAAATATAATTCCTTTGGGAGACAGTATCAGGCAAAACTAATAATTTTCATGAAAATGAAAAAATCCCTTTTTATTCATGCGAAGGAACCATGGAAAATCCCTTTTTATTCATGCAGATATTTCTGGCAAGTCCAATGTTAATTTAACAGTCACTAAACAAGTCAGAGCAATTCTGTATTTTTTGACAAGAAGTGTCACTCAAAGGCTACTTTATCAGGTACAGGAGTGGAACCCAGTGTGGCCTTCTACTGTTGCCCATCCACTTCAAAGTTTGACGTGTAGTGTGATCACAGATGCTCTTCTATACACAACTGTTGTAACGTGTGGTTATTTGTGTTCCTGTCACCATGACAGCTTGAACCAGTCTGGCCATTCTCCTCTGACTTCTCTCATTATAAAGACATTTTCACTCACCATACTGCTACTCACTGGATTTTTAAAATTTTGTTTTTCACACCATTTTCTAAACTCTAAAGGTCATTCTGTGTGAACATTTCAGGACACCAGTTTCAAACCGCCCCATCTGGCACCAACAATCATTCCATGGTCAAAGTCACTAAGATCACGTTTCTTCCCCATTCTAATATTTGGTCTTAAGAACAACTTGACCATATCTGCATTCATTTCTTCAGGAGTTGCTGCCACATGATTGGCTGATTGAACATTTACATTAACAAACAAATAAAGTGGCCACTGAGTGTAGGCCATTTCAGTCGAATTTAGGAAGAAATGTATATAAAGTCTAGAGTGGAAGTAGTGTTTGTCATTAATTCTGTATGTCCAAACAGTAGAAGGGTAAATATAGATTGACTGGTGTGTGGAAAAGGCAAAATAACTTGTTAGAAAACACAAGAGATGCCTATTAGAAGAATTGATAAATAGTGATGACAATCTCTTACGTAATCAGTTGGAGATGTAATAGCTGAAGCTGTCAGTTCACCCCAAACATCAATACTTGTAGACGAGGCACCATATTCAGCAACAGTCCGATCCATCCTTCTTGTCCCAGTGGGTTTCATCTTCAAGAAACTGGACATGCAACAAGCACTGGGGTGATCATTGATCTGTTTTTTAATTGGTGATGGAAAGCCCAAAATTTAAAGTGAATTCATTATCAAAGTACATGTATGTTCACACATGCTACCTTGAGATTCATTTTCTTGCAAACACTAACAAAAAAAAGATTGAATCTATAAAAGACATACATAGACAAAGGCTAACAATCAATGTGCCAAAGAAGACAAATTGTACAGAAATAATGCTGAGAATGAGTTGTCAAGTCATTGCAAGTGAGTCTGTGGATTGTCGAATCAGTTTAGAATTGTGGTGAGTGAAGGAGCTCGTTCAGAAGCCTAATAGTTGAGGGATAACAACTGTTCCTGTGGTGTGAGTCCTGAGGCTCCTGTACATTCTTCCTGAAGGCAGCAGCGAGGAGAAACCATGGCGTGTATGATCGGGGTCCTGATGATGGATGCTGCTGCAGCATTCCATGTAAATGTGTTGAATGGTGGGGAGGCTTTAGCCTGTGCTGGACTGGGCTATAACCTTCATCTTCCCTAGGATTTTCCATTCCTAGATAGGATATTGGTGTGTCCATACCAGGTCAGGGTAGTCTCCACTGTGCATCTATAGAGGTTTGTCAAAGTTTTTGATAACACACAAACTTCTAAGAAAATGGAGGTACTTTCATGCACTGTGATGACACTTGTGTGCTGGTCTCTGGATAGATCCTCAGAAAGTGTACAGACCTCGGAATAAATGAGTCCTCCAGAGCCTTCATCATAACAGTTGGCGTTTGAGTATTTTATTACCACCTTGGTTTAATTTCTCACATCAGGGATAGTGTCAGGCGGGCGGTAATTCACTCAAAGCAGATTCCTACCAGCCTTGTTTTGCTCAGCGTACATTTACCTTTGTACAGGATGGGTGTGGGCTCTTGGCTTGGACCACGAAAGGCCTTTTGACAAAATATTGCATCTGGGCACTCAGATCCCTGGCTCCATACAGACTGCATCCTCTGAAGTGGAGATCTCAGAGAAATGCCTTCCTTTATGCGGATGAGTTGGTGTTGGTCCACAGATTGCTGGTCAGCATAGGAGCACAGCAGTTAGCGTAACGCTATTATGCCAGTAACGCGGGTTCAATTCAGCCACTATCAGTAAAGGATTTGTGCAATCTCCCTGTGATTGTGCATCTCTGTTTCAGATACTTAGGTTTCTACGCACATTCCCAAGACTTGCAGGTTAGTAGGTTAATTTATCATATGTAATTGCACATCACATGCTCATCAGCCTGTTACCATGCTGTATCTCTAATTAATAATAAATAAATAAAGTAAGTGATGGGTTGGAATTGAGTGAATCACGGTCAGAGAGGGTCTGTGTTCAGGTCCATCCGAGCCTTGGCTCCCTTCACCGCGAGGTCCCATTACATCAATACGGTGATGGAGTCAGAGGTGAGAAATAATTAAAGTGTAGAATGATATTTTAATAAGTACTTTATTGATTCCCGGTGGGAGATTATTTTGTTACAGTAGCAACATTTAAAAACACTTAGCAATAATAATAAATATAATATTAACCAATAATAAAGTACAGAACAATATACACAATTTACCAATATGCAGTAATGTGCAATAATGTCTGAAATAATAAAACAGAGACTATTGTTCTATGTTGTGCATTCTCCTGTTGCACAGAGATGATTAGTAAAGGTTATGGGGAGAAGTAGTTGAGAAGGATAATAAATCAGCCCAGATGGCGTGGTGGAGCAGATTTGATGAGCTGAATGGCCCAATTCTGCCCCTCTACTTTATGACCTAAATCAATAGTGCAAAACGAGAGTGAAGTAGTGAGGTTGTGTTCATTAAAGAGATAGCTCAGCACATTAGTCAGGAGCAGCTGCTGAGGTTTGTACACAAATGTCTGGAGTGCCACTATTGACTTAGAAGTGAGGGGTCCACCCACTCAAATGTGACTGACCAAAACTTGAAGTTCCTGAGTTTCAGTAAAAAAATACCCAGTTTTATCTGATCCCCTTGTGTGGCTTGAACTTTCTCATCACTTGATGATTAATAGCAAGTTTCACTGATTAGTTTTGGTAGCAAATTGTCAGTTATCCTTTGTAAAACTTCCACAGGTGTCAATATGACACAACTTTTTATTCTCCCAAAGGATGACAGAGAAAGATACTGCAATATTACATCATATGATATAACACCAAGGTCATTAATCCTTTTCAGACGATGGATGTTGTAAGTGGTTTGACCATTCTTTTTCTTTCTTGAAGCATTCTTACTGGTTGCATCACCTCCTGGCATGGTGGTTCCAACACACAGGACAAGAGTTTGCAGATTCAGCCAGCTCCATCAGAGGTTAGTGCAGTCACTTTCCAGTGCCAGCGATCACTGATCCGAGTTCAATCCTGCCGCTGTCTGTAAGGAGTTTGTACATTCTTCCCGTGTTCATGCGGGTTACCTGGGGTGCTTCGGTTTCCTCCCCCATTCAAAACATGCACGGTGAGGTTTAGTGAGTTCTGGGCACGCTATGTTGGTGCCAGAAGCATGGTGATACTTTGTGGGCTGCCCAGAACAATCCTGGCTTGTTTGATTTGATGCAGACAACGCATTTTGGTGTTTAGATGCACATGTGCCAAATAAAGCTAATCTAATCTTTAAAAAAAAACCATCAAGGACGTGTTCTAAATCTAAAGGCAGGGCCTAAAGAAGGTGGCATCCATCATTGTCCAGGACAATGCCCTCTTCTGATACAACATGGAACAATAGGGCACAGTATGGGCCCTCCCAACCACAATTTGTGCTGACCTATATAATCCTGCTCTACGATCAATCTATTCCTTGCCTTCTCTATTTTTCTTACATCCATGTGTCTATCTACAAGTCTCTTAAATGTCCCTAATGTATCTGCCTATACCACCAACCCAGCAATGTGTTCTTTTGCATTCCTTGGCAGTAGGTCAAACTACCTGAGGGGCAAATTTTTCCACACGGAGGGCGGTGGTCACATGGATTGAGCTGCAAGAGGAAATAGTTGAGGCGGGTACAATTATAATATTGAAATGATATTTAACCATTTTATCAATAGGAGTTTGATCCAAATGCAAGCAATTGGGACCAACTCAGTTATGGTCAGCAGGGGCACACTGGGCCAAAGGGTCTGTTTCTGTTTCTATGATTTGGTTTTCATTTGGGACGGTACGGGAGCAAAGTAGTTAGTGTAACACCAGTGACCCAGGTTCATTTCCACTGTTTTCGGTCAAGTTTGTATGTTCTTCCAGTGACCGCATGTGTTTCCTTCGGGAGTTCCTGTTTCCTCCCACATTACAAAGATGTGCCAGTTGGTAGGTTAATTTGTCATGTGGGTATAATTGCACAGTATCGGCTCATAGGGATGATAGGGCCTGATACTGTGCTGTGTATCTAAATAAAATAAAGTCCTTGAGCTGCCAAACCCTCTCCTATCTAGGTTTCACTCCTACTCCAGCCTTTTAATCATCCCAATTTCTCTAGGTATGTGTACTTTTCACAATCCTCACAGTGGGCTCTGACTGTATAGAAAGCAAGGCACCAATTTACAAATAAGGTCCACAGCACCAATGGGACAATGTCCAGATAACCAAGATGGTTTAATCAATCTTTTATTATCTTAGACACAATTTAAAACCTCTCTTTGATCTTCTCGAAGAAGCACCTCTCAACTCTTTCTCCTAACACAGCATGGCCCTTTTTTTTTGACAGGACCTTTAATGGGGAAAAGCTGTCATTTCGATGAGGCACAGGGGATGTTTGTGTGGAGGATGGTGGGGAGGAGTGGGGGAGGTTACCTGGAGTTTGGCTTTAATGAAAGTTTGACAGGAGTGTCATAAGCAGGGGAATCCCTGCCCTTTAAGAACAATACTGTGATTTGTTCATCGTGAAACACAGCTTATTTGAATGCAGAATAAAGCATGGACTGGGCTGCACAGAGCTGGTTTCCCTTTGTCACATTCACAGCCCCCATCAGGAACGAGGTGTTGGAGTCTGAAGACACACTCAACATTTCAGAAGCAGCTTCTTCCCCTCCACCATCAGATTTCTGAACGGACAACGACCCCCATGTATACTACCTCACTTTTTCCTCTTGTTTACATTCTTCTTGCACTAATTTAATTTACTATATATACTTATTGTAATTTATAGTTTTTGTTAAGTATTGTAATAGACTGCTGCCAAAAAGCAACAGAGTTCACGACATATGCCAGTGATGCTAAACCTGATTCTGATTGGGATGTGGGTTGGTAGGCAGAGGGGAGAATGGCGATATTGGGGATAGGAAGAGAAAACGAGAATTAAGACTGTGAATGGGAAGAGCTCCCTGGTCTGTTTATCTGTATATTGACATACTGCACGGAGTAGGCCCTTCTGGCCATTCAGCCAAATTTAACCCTAGCCTGATCACAGGACAATTTACAATGACCAATTAACCTACCAACCGGTACATCTTTGGACTGTGGAAGGAAACCGGAGCACCCAGAGGAAACCCATGTGGTCACGGAGAGAGCATACAAACGCCCTACAGGCAGCAGCGGGAACTGAACTGGGGTTGCTGGTACTATAAAGCGTTGCAGCAGCCACTTTGCTACAGACAAACCCAGAGAAATTCCCCAAGAAGTTCTGGTCAACACTTCTATTCTCGACTAGAAGTTTAAGCAAGGGGAAAATAATCCAGACAGAGAATCAGAGAAGAGTGCAGCACAGAAACAGGCCCATCAACCTGTCTAATCCATGCCAAACTATTATTCTGCCTGCTCCCATCAACCTGCACCTGGACCTTCCATACCTCTACCATCCATGAACTTATCCAAACTTCTCTTAAATGTTACAATCAAACTCTCATCCACTACTTCCATTGGCAGCTCATTCCACACTTCCAAGTGAAGAAGTTCCTGTCATGCTCCCCTAAAATATTTTCACCTTTCACCCTTAACTCATGACCTCTAATTCTAGTCTCACCGACCTCAGATGAAAAACTCTGCTTGCATTTACTCTATCTGTGCCCCTGATACTTAGGTATACTTCAATCAAATCTCCCCTCAGTCTTCTGAACTCCACCTGTTCAACCTTTCCCTCTAATTCAGGTCCTCAAGTCCCAGCAACAACCTTGTAAATTTACAACGAAGGCTAATGTGCCAAAAGCTTTATGACCCTGTCTGCCTGTGCCACTATTTTCAAGGAATCCCAGCATAGACCTGGAGTAGACTGATGGAATTAACTTGTCTATAACTTTTATGCAGCCTCCCATTGCTGTCATTCTGTTTTGATCTGATTCCAGGTTGGTGGAGGCTGTCCGTACAACTGACCTGTGCAGACGTAGCTGTGCAGGCTGCAAATCACAGTATTCTTCTTAAAGGATGGGGATTTCCCTGCTTACCACACTCAAGTCAAGCTTTTATTAAAACCAGACCCCAGATAGCTCACCCCTCCCACAAACATCCCCCATGTCTCGCCAAAATGGCAGCCTTTCTCCATTAAAAGTCCAGTGGAAAAAGGAGGGTTAGGCTGTGTGTTAGGAGAAAGAGTTGAGGAAATGGCATCATGCTTCTTGAAGGAGGTCAGGGTGGGTATGTTTTAAGCCATGTCCAAAATTATGGAAGTTTCATTTTATTTCATTTTGAGATACAGCACTGTAACAGGCCCTTCTGGCCCAATGAGCCCACACTGCCTTTTTACATCCATGTTACCAAAAAACCTACTAACCCATATGTATTTGGAATCTGGAGAACCCAGAGGAAGCCCACACAGTCACAGAGAAACACACAAACTACTTGCAGATAGCAGCGGGAATTGAACCTAGGTTGCTGGTGCTGTAATAGTGTTATGCTCACCACTATGCTACTGTGCTGCCCCAGCAGAATAAAATGTTATTCGTACGTGGAGAGTAGGGATATGGTCCCGGTGCAGGTCAATGGGAGTAGGCCGTTTAAATGGTTTTGGCATGAATTAGATGGGCTGAAGGACTTGCTTCTGTGCTGTACTTTTCTTTGACTCTATGAATTAAAGCAGAGTACAGCACAGGAATGGACGCTTCAGCCTACGTGATGCCAAAGTGAACTAATCCCATCTACCCACACATGATCCATATCTCACCATTCCTGCATATTCATATATCCATCTAACAGCCATCTAAGTTCAAACACTTGTATTTGCTTCCACCATTACCCCAGCAGTTAGTTCCAGGCACTGTGTGTGTGTGAGAGAGAGACTTCAGGATGTGTACAGCCCAGGGACTGAGCACCTGTTTATGTAAGGGGTCTCAAAGAAATTTTGTGGTCAGGTCCCAGGGTGCTGGACTAGTGCAGTAGTGTATTTTATAACTTCAAAGTTCAAAGTAAATTTATTATCGAAGTACATATGTCATCATATACAACCCTGAGATTCGTTTTCTTGTGAAATCCATAGAATAATAACAATAACAGAATCAATGAAAGACCATATCAACTTGGGCATTCAACCAGTGTACAAAAGACAACAAATCGGGCAAATACAAAAAGAAAGAAATAATAATTAAGCAATAAATATTGAGAACATGAGATGAAGAGTCCTTAAAGGTGAGTCCATTGGTTGTGGGAATATTTCAGTGATGGGGCAGGTGATGTTGAGTGAAGTTATCCTGTTTGGTTCAAGAACCTTATGGTTGAGGTGTAGTAACCATTCCTGAACCTGGTGGTGTGAGTCCTGAGGCTCCTGTACCACCTTCCTGATGGCAGCAGCTAGAAGAGATAATGACCTGGGTGGTGAGGGTCCCTGATAATGAAAGATGTTTTCCTGCTACAAAGCTCCATGTATTTGAGCTCAGTGGTAGGGAAGGTTTTTCCCATGATGGACTGGGCAGTATCTATATTTTGTAAGATTTTCTATTCAAGGGCATCAGCGTTTCCATACCAGGCTGTGATACAGCTAGTCAATATACTCTCCACCTCACATCTATAAAAATCCCAAAGTTTTAGATGTCCTGTGAATTTTCTCAGACTCCTAGGGAAGCAGAGGCACTGCTCTTCCTCCTTTTGTAATTGCACTTAGTACTGGGCCCAGGGCAGGTCCTCCAAAATACTAACCCCGAGGAATTTAAAGTTGCTGACTCTCTCCACCTCTGATCCTCTAATGAGGACTGGCTCATGGTCCTCTTGTTTCCTTCTCCTGAAGTCAATAATTAGCTCCTTGATCTTGCTGACATCGAGTAAGGAGGCTGTTGCTATGGCACACTCGGCCAACTATTCAATCTCCCTTCTCTCTGCTGATTCATCATTACCATTGATTCTGCCTGCAACAGCCGGGGTCTGCAAGTGGGGAAATCAAAGATACAATTCCACAAGGAGGTACTGAGGCTAAGGTCTGTGAGCTTATTGATTAATTTTAAGGGGACGATGGTATTGAATGTTGAGATGTAGTCCATAAAGAACATCTGGATATACTCATCTTTGCTGTCCAGTTGTGTGAGTGAAGAGCCAGTGAGATGGTCTCTACTGTGGACCTGTTGCTCCAGTAGGCAAATTGGAGCAGATCTAGGTTGCTTCTCAGACAGGAGTTGACTTTTCATCACCACCCTGTCAAAACACTTCTGTGGATGTAAGTGCTACTGGATGATGGTCATTGAGGTAGGTCACCATGTTATTCTTGGGCACCAGCATAAGTGAAGCCTGCTTGAAGCAGGTGAGTGCCTCAGACTGCCAAAGGTCTCAGTGAACACTCCAGCAGGTTGTTTAGCACAGGTCTTTAGTACTTGTATCTCCAGCAACTTGTGCTGTATAACAATTGTATTTGTTTCCTCCTTTATCTTTGCACAGTTAGGGCAATAGGGATGCCAGGCAGGATGGTTAAATGTTCCTCTTGTGGGATGTGGAAAGGCAAGGAGACCTCCAGTGATGCTGACGACTTCACTTGCAAGAAGTGCATCCATCTGCAGCTTCTAACACTCCATGGAGCTGGAACTGTATGAACTCCAGATCATTCAGGAGGCTGACGGGGTGATAAGACATATAGAAAGGTAGTTACATCCAATATGCGGAACACAGGAGACTGGGAGACAGGAAGGTGAAGGGGAAAGGGTTAAACAGCCAGTACAGAGTATCCCTGTGCCTATTCACCTCAACAACAGGTCTACTATCTTGGATACTGTTGGGAAGCGGTGGGAGGGGGTGTGGGGGGAGAAATGACCTAGCAAAGGAAAGTCAGGTCTCTGGAACTGAGTCTGACACTGTAACTAAGAAAGGAATGGGGAAGAAGAGGCAAACCATGGTGATAGGGGATTCATTACTTAACGGAACGGACAGGAGGTTCTGAGGATGAGATTGAGATTCTGGGGTGGTAAGTTGCCTCCTGGGTGCCAGGATCCGAGACATTGCAGATCAACTCCTCAGCACTCTGAGTGGGAGGGTGAATAGCCAGAGGTCAGGGTCCAAGTGGGTACTGATGGCATAGATAGGAAGAGTGACGAGGTTCTGCAAAATGAGTTTAGGGCTAAGTTAAAGGACAGTATGTCCAGGTTTGTGATCTCAGGATTGTTACCTGTGCCCCTTGCTAATAAGGCTAGAAGTAGGAAGATCATACAGTTTAACACTTGGCTAAGAGGTTGGTGTAGGAGGGAGGGTGTCAAATTTTTGGATTATTGGGCTCTCCTCCAGGGGAGGTGGGACTGTACAGAAGAGGCTGCTTGCACCTGAACTGGAAGGGTGGGGCGGGGGTGGGGAGAAACTACTATCCTAGCGGAAAGGTTTCCGTGTACTGCACGGGGTGGGGGTCTAAACTAGGAGGATGAGAGCCAGAGTGCCAGATAATGGAGAGGTTGTGGAGAACAATGTTGACAAGACCTCAGACAAAGTCAGGAATCAATTGGTTGAGCATGGTGTGACTGATGTTCTGAGCTGCATATGTTTCAGTGCAAAAAGTATTGTAGGAAAGGCAGATGAGCTCAGGGCATGGATCAACACCTGGAATCATGACGTTGTAGCCATGAGTGAGAGTTGATTGTGTGAGGGGGAGGACTGGCAGTTCCAGGTTCCATTGTTTTAGATGTAACAGATTGGGAGGGATTAAAGGGGAGAGATGACATTACTAGTCAGGGAGTATGTCACAACAGTGCTCAGTCAGGAGAACTCATCTAGTGAGGTGTTATGGGTGGAACTGAGCAATAAGAAAGGCACGACCATGTTAAAAGGGCTATGTTATAGAATACCCAACAGTCTGCATGATTTTAAAGGAACAAATTTGTAGAGCGATCACAGACTGTTGCAAGAAACACAAGGTTGTTACAATAGGTTATTTTAACTTTCCACTTATTGACTGGGACTCCCATACTGTAAAAGGATTAGATGGGATAGAATTTGTCACATGTTCGGGAATGTTTTCCTAATCGGTACATAGAAGTCCCAATGAGAGAGTGCGATTATCGATCTCCTATTAGGGAACGAGACAGAAATTTGTGTAGGGGGACACTTTGCATCTAGTGATCATAGTGCCAGTAGTTAAAGTAAATATTCAAAAGATAGGTCTGATCTGTGGGTTGAGATTCTAAATTGGAGTAAGGCTGTTTTCTGACAAAGGTGTACTTTGTAAGTGGGAGGCCTTCAAAAGTGAAATTTTGAGAGTGCCAAACTTGTATGTACCTGTCAGAATAAAAGGTAAAGATAATGGGCTTAGGGAACCTCGGTTTTCAAGAGATATTGAGGACCTGGTTAAGAAAAAGAGGAGGTGCACAGCAGGTATAAGCAGGGAGGTAAGAAATCAGGAGGGCTCAAAGAAGGCATGAGGTTGGCCAAGCAGACAAGGTAAAGGAGAATCTTAAGGGTTCTCCAGATCTATGAAGAGTAAAAGGATTGCAAGGGACAATACTGACCCTCTGGAAGATAAAAAAGGTCATCCATGCGTGGAGCGAACCGAGATGGAAAGATCTAAAATGCATTTTGGCATCTGCATTTACTTTGGAGACAGTCTATAGAAGTGAGGCAAAACAGCGTCAACTTCATAGACCCTGTACAGATTACAGAGGGGGAAATGTTTGACGTCTTTTGGAAAATTATTGTGGATAAATCCCCAGGGGCCTGACAAGGTTTTCTGTTGGACTCTATGGAAAGCAAGTGCAGAAATTGTAGCAGAGATAATTAAATCATCCTTAACGACAGATAAGGTACTGGAGGATTGGAGAATGGCCAATGTTGTTCAACTGTTGAATAAAGGCTCTAAAAATGAATCAGGAAATAATTGGCCAGTGGGCCTGACATCAGTAATGGGAAAGTTATTGGAAGGCATTTTTCGGAACCAGATATGAGTATTTGAATGGACAGGGACTAATTAGGGATAGTCAGCATGGCTTTGTAGGTCTTAGCTAACCAATCATTGAGAGTTTTTCAAGTAAGTTACCAGAAAAGTTGATGAAGGCAAGGCAGTGGATGTTGTCTACATGGACATTCGTAAGGCATTTGATAAAGTCCCACATAAAGGTTGGTCAAGAAGATTTAGTCGCTTGACATTCATGATGAGGTAGTAAATTGGATTAGAGACTGGCTTTGTGGGAGAAGTCAGAGATCGTCCGTAAATGATTGCCTCTCTGACTGGAGGCCTGTGACTAGTCATGCGCGACAGGGATCGGCAGTAGGCTTGTTTTTGTTTATCATATATATCAATGATCTGGATGATAATGTGGTTAACTGGATCAGCAAATTTGTGGATGACGTCAAGATTGGGGGTGTGGTGGACAGGGAGGAAGACTATCAGAGCTTGGAGTGAGATGTGAATTAGCTGGAAAAATGGCAGATGGAATTTAATAGTGACAAGTGCGAGGTGTTGTGCAGGACCAAACAGCACAGGTCTTACACAGTGAACAGTAGGGCACTGAAGAGTGTGGTAGAGCAAAGGGATCTGGGAGTACAGGTCAATAACTCATTGAAAGTGGTGGGTTGTAAAGAAACCTTTTGGCACATCAGCCTTCATAAATCAAAGTATTAAACACAGGAAATGGGATGTTATGTTGAAGTTGTATAAGATGCACAGCCTGATTTGGAGAAGTGTGTGCAGTTTTGGTCACCTACCTACAGGAAAGATGTAAATGAGATTGAAATAGTACAGAGAAAATTTACAAGGTTGTTGCCAGGTCTGGAGGACCTGAGTTACAAGGAAAGATGGAAAAGGTCAGGACTCGGAACATAGAAGATTGAGGGGAGATTTGATGGGGGTTTATACAGTTGAGGGGTACGGATAGCGTAAGTGCAAGCAGGCTTTTACTACTGACGTTGGGTGGGTCTGCTCGAGGTCATGAGCGAAGGGTGAAAGGTAAAATATTTAAGGGGAACATGAGAGGAAACTTCATGCAGAGGGCCGTAAGGGTGTGGAATGAGCTGCCAGTGCAAGTTGGTGCAATCAAACTTGATTTCAACATTAAAGAGAAGTTTGGATAGGTATGTGGACAGGAGGGTATGGAGGGCTGTGGTCCAGGTGCAAGTCGATGGGACAAGGCAATTTAAATGGTTAGGCTCAGACTAGATGGACTGAAGGGACTGTTTGAGTGCTATAATTTTTTATGACTCTATGGTTCACACTCCAAAAGATATCTGAAATCTCTGAGTAACTTGGTAAATTAAAATTATTCTCTGGTGATTTTCGCAATTGCAGAATCCCCCGAGAGGATTTTCAGACACAGCAATATGTCATGAGTCTGCAACGAAGCTGAACTAATTATCTAGATTTTAAGTGTTTAGCAGGACTTGGGGCAGTGAGATCCTTTTGATAAACTTGGAAATGCAAGCTGAACTTCATTGCCTTACTGGGAACCTATAACAGTACAGCACAGGAACAGGCCCTTCAGTCCACAATATTGTACAGATCTAATGAATCCAGTGACATCTAATCCCTTCTTCCAGCACATGGTCCATATTCTCTAATCTCTGCAGAGAATGGAAGGATGTGGACCATGTGTAGGCAGAAATGTCTTAATTAAAGTTCAGCATTCAAGAAGTTCAATGTAAATTTATTCTCAAAGTGCGTATGTCACTATATATAACCTTGAAATTAATTTTGTTGTGAGCCTAAACAATAAATCCATACTAGAATAATAGCCACAATAGAATCAGTGAAGGACCGCCCCAACTTGGGCTTAAACCAGTGTGCAAAAGACAACACACTGTGCAAATACAAAATGAAAGAAATAATAAATAAGGAACAAATATTGAGAACATGAGATGAAGAGTCCTTAAAAGTGAGTCTGTAGGTTGTGGGACCATTTCAATAAAGAAGTGAAATTGGTTCAAGAGCCTGATGGTTAAATGTTCCTGGTGCTCCTGTATATACCACCTTCCTGAAGGCAGCAGCAAGAAGAGAGCATAACTTGGATGGTGAAGGACCCTGGTGATGAATGCTGCTTTCCTGTGCTAATGCTTCATGTAGCTGTGCTTAGCGGTGGGGATATACACCAACATGAACAATTACTCAGAGCCTTTAAAGTGCCTTTATTGTAGCTGACTCCACTATCACTCCAGAAGTGAATTCCATTACTCTTTTTTTTAAAAAAGCTGTCCCATACTCCTCCTTTGTACTTTTCCCCTCTCTCCTTAAATGCATATCCTCCCAGTGTTAGACATTTTAACATTGAGATGATGATTTTGGCTGACTTCTCTATCTGCCTCTCATGATTTTATAAAGTTCTATGAGGTCTTCCCTCAGCCTCCAGAAGCTGTGTGTGTGTGTGTGTGTGTGTGTGTGTGTGTGTGTGTGTGTGTGTCCATTGTTGCCTCTCTAGTCTCTGTCAGCTCAGCCTAGAACCAAACTTTTCTAGAGTGAGGATTAACCTGACACAAGGGGGCAAATATTGCACTCACCCATACATAGAAACATAGAAAATAGGTGCGGGAGTAGGCCCTTCGGCCCTTCGAGCCTGCACCGCCATTCAGTATAATCATGGCTGACCATCCAACTCAGAACCCTGTACCTGCCTTCTCTCCATACCCCCTAACCCCTTTAGCCACAAGGGCCATATCTAACTTCCTCTTAAGTACAGCCAATGAACCGGCCTCAACTGTTTCCTGTGGCAGAGAATTCCACAGATTCACCGCTCTCTGTGTGAAGAAGTTTTTCCTCATCTCGGTCCTAAAAGGCTTCCCCTTTATCCTTAAACTGTGACCCCTTGTTCTGGACTTCCCCAACATCAGAAACAATCTTCCTGCATCTAGCCTGTCCAATCCCTTTAGAATTTTATACGTTTCAATAACATCCCCCCTCAATCTTCTAAATTCCAGTGAGTATAAGCCTCGTCGATCCAGTCTTTCTTCATAGGAAAATCCTGCCATCCCAGAAATCAATCTGGTGAACCTTCTTTGTACTCCCTCTATGGCAAGAATGTCTTTCCTTGGATTAGGGGACCAAAACTGCACACAATACTCTAGGTGCGGTCTCACCAAGGCCTTGTACAACTGCAGTAGAATCTCCCTGCTCCTGTACTCAAATCCTTTTGCTATGAATGCCAACATACCATTTGCCTTTTTCACCACCTGCTGTACCTGCATGCCCACCTTCAATGACTGGTGTACAATGACACCCAGGTCTCGTGGCATCTCCCCTTTTCCTAATCGGCCACCGTTCAGATAATAATCTGTTTTCCTGTTTTTGCAACCAAAGTGAATAACCTCACATTTATCCACATTAAATTGCATCTGCCATGAATTTGCCCACTCACCTAACCTATCCAAGTCACCCTGCATCCTCTTAGCATCCTCCTCACAGCTAACACCGCCGCCCAGCTTCGTGTCATCCGCAAACTTGGAGATGCTGCATTTAATTCCCTCGTCTAAATCATTAATATATATTGTAAACGACTGGGGTCCCAGCACTGAGCCTTGCGGTACCCCACTAGTCACTGCCTGCCATTCTGAAAAGGTCCTGTTTACTCCCACTCTTTGCTTCCTGTCTGCCAACCAATTCTCTATCCATATCAATACCATACCCCCAATACCGTGTGCTCTAAGTTTGCACACTAATCTCCTGTGTGGGACCTTGTCAAAAGCCTTTTGAAAATTTACAAGTAACCATACGAAAGTACTGTGTTACAAAACTGAATGTACCACATTCTGTTACACAAGGCTTTTTCCTGTGGGACGATTTCACAATTTCAGACTTTTTTCTTGCTTAATTTTTTTTGTCATTCATTCAGTGTTCTTCTGAATGAGATGCAAACAGTCTTTTCAGCTCTTTTGACCCTGGTTACTTCACTTTCTCTATGCCTTCCTACTGTGCTCGTTGCTGCTTGATCTTTGATCAGCATAATACAAAATCAAAAGTTTAGTCAGAGTATGGGGAAGGCTTCAGATCACAGCGTCAGTCTCTTTATTTGGTCCACACAGAGTGACTGTTGACACACCACTGGTGTCCTTACTCTGCACAAGTGCAAACTGAGTTTTGTTCTGAGATTACAGTTCTTATACAAAAACAAATTCTTATACATAAAAATTAGGTTGCAGGAAAGTGATCTTGATTTCAAAATGTATTCATCAGGGACCCCACCATCCAAGCCATTCACTCTTCTCACTGCTGCCATCAGGAAGAAAGTACAGGAACCTTGGATCCCACACCACCATGTTTTGAACAGTTTTTACCCTTCAACCATCAAGCTCCTGAACCTGCATGGATAACTTCGCTCACCTCACAATGAACTGATTCCACAACCTACAGACTTGCTCTCAAGGACTACAAATCATATTCTCAAAATTACTTATTAATTTTTTTGGTACTTGCTATGTTTGGCACTTTTTGCACATTCGGTTGTTGGTCAGTGTTTATTTGTGTGTAGCTTTTCATCGATTCTATTGTTTTTTTTGTTCTGTGAATGCCTGGAGGAAAACAAATGGTGGATTCATATACATACTTCAATAGCAAATTTACTTAGAGCATACCTGTCCATTGGCACAATGAGGCCAAAGTTGGGTTTGAGGAGCAACACCTCATTACAAGGCACAGTAGCGTAGAGGTTAGCCAAACACTATTCAGTCTTGGGACTCACACCTCTAGTTCAGGAGAAGTTATCATCTCTCAACCGTCAGACAGACAGACATACTTTATTGATCCCGAGGGAAATTGGGATTTGTTACAGCCGCACTAACCAAGAATAGTGAAGAAATATAGCAATATAAAACCATAAATAATTAAATAATAATAAGTTAATCATGCCAAGTGGAAATAAGTCCAGGACCAGCCTATTGGCTTAGGGTGTCTGACACTCCGAGGGAGTTGTTGTAAAGTTTGATGGCCACAGGTAGGAATGACTTCCTATGACTCTCAGTGTTACATCTCGGTGGAATGAGTCTCCGGCTGAATGTACTCCTGTGCCTAACCAGTACATTATGGAGGCTCTTGAACCAGAGAGGATAGCTTCACTTGTCCCATCACACTGTCCCCACAACTTGTAGACTCACTTTCAAAGACTCTTCATCTCATGTTCTCTATTTATTGCTGTTTTTTGTATTTGCTCAGTTTGTTGCCTTCACACATTGGTTGCTTGTCTGTCTTGTGTGCGATCTTTCACTGATTCTATTACGTTTATTTGTATTTACTGTGAATGCCTACAAGAAAGTGAATCTGAGTTGTATGTGGTGACATACAAATACTTTGATAATATAATTACTTTGAACTTTGATTACAGTGCCAGCATCCTGGGTTAACTCTGCCAAATGGCCTAAATCTGCTCCTATGCCTCCCATTTGATTTGTCATCACCACTGGTTGTTGTTATCCCTCAGAATTTCTATAAAAGGCAGCTGGAAAATGAGAACAAAAGATGTACTCCCACTGCCCTGGAAAAAATGACGATGGTAATTGTTTCCAGCTGTCAGAACAAAAAACATTCAGCAGAAGTTATTAAAAAAAAAATCATGAACACAAGAGATTGTGCAGATGCTGGAAATCCAGAGCAACACACAGAGAAATGCCAGAGGAGCGCAGCAAGTCAGGCAGCATCTAAGAAAAATAAGTCGTCGACGTTTTGGGCTGAGATTAAAGTAAAAATAAACTTGCACCTTTGTTGTTTTAGCTATCTTGTCTCTGCATCGTTTGGCAGAATCAGGCCTTTCGGCCCTCTACATCCATGTCAACCACCAAGACTACCTGTTCAAATCCCAGTTAGCAGCGCCTGGTCCTCAGTCTTCAACGTGACTCCGGTGCGGGTCTGTCTTATCTCCAGCAGCCTCCTGTTTCCTGCCCCGTTTTTCACTCTGCCTTTGTAATTGAGATGAAACCATTTGATAAAACTCTCCGACGAAACATTGCCCTGATGACTGAACTGTTTCTCTCTGCAGCTGTTGACTGATCCACTGAGCAGATTCTCAGCCGTAGCTCTCTGTCCCTGACAGAAGTGGAGGGAGTTGAGGTTGCTTCCTCTATTGATATCACTGGACAACAAACTTTGTGTTCCTTCCTCAGCATTTTTTTATGATAGACTGCTTGAAGCTGAGCACAAATATAATTTTCAGACTGCTTGTACCATGTAGGAATTTAGAGAAACAAGAATTGAACTTTTAATGTATATAATGTGTTTAATTGCATAACTGTGCTGACTTTTTGAAATAGTTTAACTAAGCTAAAATGTTTTGTTGATATAGAAACATTGAAAACCTACAGCACAATACAGGCCCTTCAGCCCACGAAGTTGTGCCAAACATGTCCCTACCTTAGAAATTACTAGGGTTACCTATATCCCTTTATTTTTCTAAGCTGCATGTACCTATCTAAAAGCCTCTCAAAAGACCCTATCATATCTGCCTCCACCACCGTTGCTGGCAGCCCATTCCACGCACTCACCACTCTCTGAGTAAAAAAACTTACCTCTGACATCTCCTCTATACCTACTCCCCAGCACCTTAAACCTGTGTCCTCTTGTGGCAATCATTTCAGCCCTGGGAAAAAGCCTCTGACTATCCACACGATCAATGCCTCTCATCATCTTGTACACCACTATCAGGTCACCTCTCATCCTCCTTCGCTCCAAGGAGAAAAGGCCGAGTTCATTCAACTTATTCTTGTAACGCTTGCTCCCCAATCCAGGCAACATCCTTGAAAATCTCCTCTGCACCCTTTCTATGGCTTCCACATTCTTCCTGTAGTGAGACGACCAGAACTCAGCACAGTACTCCAAGTGGGGTCTGACCAGGGTCCTATATGGGCTGAGTGCAGGGTGGAGAGTTATGGGCTGAGTGCAGGTCGGTGGGACTAGGTGAGAGAAAGCATTCGGAAAGGACTATAAGGGCCAAGATGGCCTGTTTTCGTGCTGTAATTGTTATATGGTTATATATAGCTGCAACATTACCTCTCGACTCCTAATTCAATTCCATGATTGATGAAGGCAAATACACCATATGCCTCTTTAGCAACAGAGTCAACCTGCGCAGCTGCTTTGAGCGTCCTATGGACAGACCCCAAGATCCCTCTGATCCTCCACACTGCCAAGAGTCTTACCATTAATACTATATTCTGTCATCATATTTGACCTAACAAAATGAACCACTTCACACTTATCTGGGCTGAACTCCATCTGCCACTTCTCAGCCCAGTTTTGCATCCTATCAATGTCCAACTGTAACCTCTGACAGCGCTCCACACTATCCACAACACTTCCAACCTTTTGTGTCATCAGCAAACTTAATAACCCATCCCTCCACTTCCTCATCCGGGTCATTTATAAAAATCACAAAGAGTAAGGGTCCCAGAACAGATTCCTGAGGCACTCCACTGGTGACTGGCCTCCATGCAGAATATGACCCATCTACAACCACTCTTTGCCTTCTGTGGGCAAGCCAGTTCTGGATCCATGAAGCAATGTCCCCTTGGATCCCATGCTTCTTTACTTTCTCAATAAGCCTTGCATGGGGTACCTTATCAAATGTCTTGCTGAAATCCATATACACTACACCTACTGCTCTTCCTTCATCAATGTGTTTAGTCACATCCTCAAAAAATTCAATCAGGCTCGTAAGGCACAACCTGCCCTTGACAAAGCCATGCTGACTACTCCTAATCATATTATACCTCTCCAAATGTTCATAAATTCTGCCTCTCAGGATCTTCTCCATCAACTTACCTACCACTGAGGTAAGACTCACTGGTCTATAATTTCCTGGGCTATCTCTACTCCCTTTCTTGAATAAAGGAACAACATTCACAATCCTCCAATACTCTGGAACTTCTCCCGTCCCCATTGATGATGCAAAGATCATCGCCAGAGGCTCAGCAATCTCCTTCCTCGCCTCCCACAGTAGCCTGGGGTACATTTTGTCTGGTCCCGGCAACTTATCCAACTTGATGCTTTCCAAATGCTCCAGCACATCTTCTATCCTAATATCTACATGCTCAAGCTTTTCAGTCTGCTGCAAGTCATCACTACAATCACCAAGATCCTTTTCCATAGTAAATACTGAAATAAATTATTCATTAAGTACCTCTGCTATTTCCTCTGGTTCCATACACATTTTCCCACTGTCACACTTGATAGGTCCTATTCTTTCATGTCTTAGCCTCTCGCTCTTCACGTTCTTGTTGAATGTCTTGGGGTTTTCCTTAATCCTGCCCGCCTATACCTTCTCACGGCCCCTTCTGGCTCTCCTAATTTCCTCCTTAAGCTCCTTTCTATTAGCCTTATAATCTTCAAGATCTCTAACATTATCTAGCTCTCTGAACCTTTTGTAAGCTTTTCTTTTCTTCTTGACTCAATTTATTACAGCCTTTGTACACCATGGCTCCTGTACCCTACCATATCTTCCCTGTCTCATTGGAATGTACCTATACAGAACTCCACACAAATATCCTCTGAACATTTGCCACATTTCTTCTGTACTTTTCCCTGAGAACATCTGTTTCCAATTTAAGCTTCCAACTTCCTGCCTGATAGCCTCATATTTCCCCTTACTCCAATTAAACGCTTTTCTAACTTGTCTGTTCCTATCTCTCTCCAATGCTATTGTAAAGGAGACAGTATTATGATCACTATCTCCAAAATGCTCTCCCACTGAGAGATCTGACACCTGACCAGGTTCATTTCCCAATACTAAATCAAGTACAGCCTCTCCTCTTGTAGGCTTATCTACATATTGGGTCAAGAAACCTTCCTGAACACACCTAACAAACTCCACCCCATCTAAACCCCTTGCTGTAGAGAGATGCCAATCAATATTTGGGAAATTAAAATCTCCCATCACGACAACTCTATTATTATTACACCTTTCCAGGATCTGTTTCCCTATCTGCTTCTCGATATCCCTGTTACTATTGGGCGGCCTGTGAAAAACACCCAGTAAAGTTATTGACCCCTTCCTGTTCCTAACCTCCATACACAGAGACTCAGTAGACAACCCCTCCATGACTTCCTCCTTTTCTGCAGCCGTGACACTATCTCTGATCAACAGTGCCACACCCCACCTTGTTTGCCTCCCTCCCTGTCCTTTCTGAAACATTTAAAACCTGGCACTCGAAATAACCATTCCTGTCCCTGAGCCATCAAAGTCTCTGTAATGGCCACCACATCATATTTCCAAGTACTGATCCACGCTCTAAGATCATCTGCTTTGTTCACAACACACCTTGTGTTAAAATAGACACATCTCAAACCTTTGGTCTGAGCGCATCCCTTCTCTATCACCTGCCTATCCTCCCTCTTGTACCATCTACAAGCTTTCTCCATTTGTGAGCCAACCTCCTCTTCCCCAGTCTCTTCAATTCGATCCCCCCCCCCCCCAACAATTCTAGTTTAAACTCTCCTCAGTAGCCTTAGCAAACCTCCCTGCCAGGATACTGGTCCCCCTGGGATTCAAGTGCAATCTTCCTTTTTGTACAGGTCACACCTGCCCCAAGAGAGATCCCAATGATCCAGAAATCTGAATCCCTGCCCCCTGCTCTAATCCCTCAGCCACGCATTTATTCTCCACCTCATTCTATTCCTACTCTCACTGTCGCGTGGCACAGGCAGTGATCCCGAGATTACTACCTTTGCAGTCCTGCTTCTCAACTTCCTTCCTAACTCCCTGTAGTCTTTTTTTCAAGACCTCTTCCCTTTTCCTACCTATGTCATTGGTCCCAATATGTACCATGATCTCTGGCTGTTCTCTATCCCACTGCAGGATATCTTGGACAAGATCCAAAACATCCCAGGTCCTGGCACCTGGGAGGCAAACTACCACCTGAGTTTCTTTCCTTCGTCCACAGAATCACCTGTCTGACCCCCTAACTATAGAGTCCCCTATCACTACTGCCTTCCTCTTCCCTTCTGAGCCACAGGGCCAGACTCTGTGCCAGAGGCACGGCCTCTGTTGCTTCCCCTAGGTAGGTTGTCCCCTCCAACAGTACTCAAACAGGAGTACTTATTGTCAAGGGGTATGGCCACAGGGGTACTCTCTAGTACCTGACTCTTCCCCTTCCCTCTCCTGACTGTGACCCACCTGTCTGTCTCCCGTGGCCCTGGTGTGACCACCTGCCTATAACCCCTTTCGATCACCTCCTCGGTCTCCCTGACCAGACGAAGGTCATCGAGCTGCATCTCCAGTTCCCTAACTCGGTCCCTCAGGAGCTGCAGCTCAACACACCTGGTGCAGATGTAGCCGTCTGGGAAGCTGGGAGACTCCAGGACCCCCCCCACATCTGACACCCAGCACAGAAAACTAGCCTCACACACATACTACCTCCTTTCTACAATTAACACGGTAAACCTACCTTGCCTTGTCCCGTTACCGCCTAAGTCTGTTGAGCCAAAGCCCTATCACTCTGCTGCCCGCAGGATATGGCGGTCTTTTTAAACCTTTCGTGATTTTCGTTTGTACTCAGTGTCTGAGACTTCAACTGTGCAACAATAATCAGCCAGCATTGATGGATTCCAGTTGCCCTGATACTGTTCCTCCATGACCACAATGTCCTAGAGAAACCATTCAGCATACTCGTCATTGACAGTGCCAAGATTTGCAGGGAAGAATTCTAAATGGGAATGCAGAAAACGAATCTTCAGTAACATGTTGCACACATGGTTTTGTGTGCTTGAAGCATATTCTCAAGCAGCTTTGGTGCTCTGTAGTTGACAAGAAAATTTTCAAAAACATCCTTGAACACCTTCCATGTGATTTTCTCTGGTCCCACTAGAAGTTCTTCAAATTGCCTGTCATTGAAGACCCGTTTGGATTGATGACTAACAAAAATGCCTGCCTTAACCTTGGCATCAGTTATTCTGGGGAGCATCTGCCTCAAATATCAAAATCCTCCATGGAAATTTATAGCCTCTCTAAAACCTGTCCAGCCATGCAGCATCTGCAGAAAAGTTTCCAGCTCATATTGTGGGCAATGTTTTAACTGACTTGAATTATAAATTGAAATAACATATATAGGCGATTTTTTTTTTAATGTTGCATGTTAGGGAATTTTCATGGTGATCTTCATGATCAGTAGCTCAAAATCCGTAAGATATCCCTGAAAGTATTCAGGAAGCAAAATCTTTGTTGTCCAGTGTACTTCTCTCCCAAGGCACAGTTGACTGAGAAACATTTATTTATTTAGCAATACAACGCAGAGTACGCCCTTCTGGCCCGCCACTCCGGCAACCACTATTTAACCATACTCGTAATGTCTTCGGACTGTGAGAGGAAACTGGAGCTGCTGGGGAAAACCCATGCATTCCATGGAGAGAACGTGCAGAGGAAGTCAGAATTTAACTCCCAACACCCTGAGCTCTAATAGTGTCGTGCTAACTGCTACGCTAGGATGGCATCTAAAACACTGGAGGAACACAGGTCAGGGAGCACCTATAGAATAGGATAAACATTCCACTGTCTGGGCCAAGACCCTTCATCAGGAATAGGGTTAGAGGACAGTTTCTGTGTTGGTGGATTAGGGGCAGGAACAGGCTTGTTTTGCTCTTGTTCTGTTCTGGTCTGTGTTGTTCTGCTAAATATTACGTGCATGCCATGTTGGTGCTGGAATGTGCAGCAACACTCACGGGCTTCCCCCAGCACCTCTGTTGGTTGCCAACACAACTGACACATTTCACCGTCCGTTTTGCTGTACATGTGATCAATAAATGTGAATCTGTAAAGGGGGCAAAAGCCAGAACAAGGAGGTGGGGGAGGGAAGGTGAAGAAAGGCCCTTGGAGGTGATTGGTGGAAGAGATGAGGGATGAAGATGATGGAATGTAATACTAGAGGACAGCGGACCATGGAAGGAAGCACAGGGAGGTGATGGGCAAGTGAGAAGAGGAATAGAAGAAGAAATAACTGGAAGTTAGAGAAATCAGTGTTCATACCATCAAGTTGGAGGCTATACCAGAGAGAATGAGGTGTTGCTCCTCTTATCTGGGTAGACTGAGATGGTGAAACAGTACATTCGATAACACAACAGCTTCTCAAAAACAATTTTAATATAAAAATAAGTTACTCTGTATATTCTCATATTTAACAGTTTAAAATAAAATAACCAGTTAAAAATTGTAAAAATCCTGAAAAGCAGGAATTGTAACAATAATAAAACATCAATTGAAATGTATGGGGGGGAGGGAGAGATATCACAATTGAACAATAAAATGAAAACAGACAGAGCAAACCCACGGTCAAATTTGATTCAAATGTTTTAACATTTGATAACTGACTGCAATAAGCAGAATACAAATGATTTGTGTGCGGAGTGCTGGAACACTGCATTTCTGTTTCAGTTTCTTTAAAGGTAAAAACAAGTTTGAAGTTCTAAAGCATTTTCCTCGCTGTCACTCCGGAGGCAATTTGGTAGTGAAGTGCGTACATGGCTGAGCTGGGGTGTTGGGCTTCAGGACTGGGATGGGTTTAGTATTCCATCGGTACAACAGGAGGACTCCACTGGGAGCAACATTCACTTGAAGACATATCTGATTAGAACAGCTCCCTCCGAACGGCCATGGAATTGTAACGTGTGAAAGCAGGCTCTTTGGATGCCTGGAATGCACTTCCAGGAATGGTGGTGGAGGCAGATGAGCTCAAGGTGTTTGAGAGGTTGTGTAGACAGAAAGGATTAATTTATGGATCAGTACACTGAGCAACTTTTACAGCCAGCAATGTTGTGCCAATCTATATAAACTCCACAATCAATCTCACCCTTCCATTCCTCCATTTTTCTAACACCTATCTTAAACGTCCCTTGTGTATCAGATGCCATCACCACTCCCAGCAGTACATTCCATGCACGCACCACTCTCCATGTTACACAAAAAGAAACTTGCCTCAGTTATCCTCCCTATACATTCCTCCAAGCACCTTCTGTCTCCTGGCATAAGCTATTTCCACCCTGGGGGAAAATGTTTCTGGCTGTCCACTCTATCTCTCTTGCCATCTTGTACTGTTGAGGGGAAAGATCTTAAGAGGATCTGAGGGGCAGGTTTTTACAGAGAGAGGTGGGTACCTGGAACAAGCCCCTAAACCTCCTGCCACTCATCTTAAACAGACATCCTCTGGTATTGACAGAGTTTACAAACAGCACATTCAGCTAAGTGTTTAATTAGTTGGTTCAGGACATGCTGCCTTCTCATTACTACCATCAGGGAGAAGGTGCAGGAGCCTAGAGATACAAATTCAACATTCCAGTAACAGCTGCCGCGCCTCCACTAAAAGGTTTCTGAACAGTCCATGTACCCTACCTCACTATTCTGCTCTTTCTCTCTTCACATACTGTATATACTTGTTGTAATTTGTGATGTTTTGTATTGCTGTCACAAAACAACAAATTTCATCACACGTCACTGATATTAAAGCAGATTCTGACCAGTGACCCATACAAATGTAACAATATTTTCCGATCTCTAAACTCCAACCAACCCTTTTGCAAGAAAGACCAAAGGGTATGTTCTTTTGCTGTAATGTTCTATGATCTATATCTTTTAGCTTGACCTGAAACAGAAAGATATTGGCTCGAAACATCGACTGTACTTTTTTCCATAGATACTGCCTGGCCTGTTGAGTTCCTTCAGCATTTTGTGTGTGTTGCTCGGATTTCCAGCATCTGCAGATCTTCTCTTGTTTCTAATGTTTCCTTGGTTCCAAAAATGCCAGACATCCAACATGTGATGCTTGTGACATGATGCTGGAAGCAACTTTACACAGCAAGCTCCCACAGACGAGACTTCGTGGCACTCTTTAGTAATTTTCAAAGATGGATTAAAACTGCTTCAGCATCAAGCTGGAAGACCCCTTCTCTGGGCAGCAAGCACCTTGGACACAGTTATCCTCTCCAGTACCTGGGTACAATCTTGTTTTAACAAGGCCTCTTGCCCCTCTGGTGCAAGGACAATCCCTGAGGCATCATGGTGGAGGGAGTGCTGGTGGATAGTCCTCTCGAACAACGCTGGCCTCCCTGGTCTAGTAGGAGAGGTGAGGAGGGAGGGTGTGGTCACCATCACTGGCAGCACTCTGAGATGTGCCTGAGGCACTCTTCGCTAACCTCGTCGTTGAATAACCTCATGCACTTGGGACACTGCAGGAGTCCTTGATGGCCAAGCTCGGAGGCGGGAACCTCTGACGAGGTTGCGTTACTCCTACCGCCGCGGTGCGACAGCATGCGATCCGTACTGTTCCCAAACGCCGGATCTGCCAAGCCCGTCTCCAGCCGATAGGCACTGGTGTTGCCGTGGCGACGGGCACCAGAGTCATGGATGTCCTGCAGGGCGAAAGGAATAAATGTGAGCCATCTACTGAACAATATCAATACATGGGAATGAGTTGCTGAAGGAAGTGGTTGAGGCAGGTACATTAACAATGTTTAAAAGTCATTTAGACAAGTACATGGATAGGAAAGGTGGCAGGGGATGTAGGCCAAACATAAGGAAAGGAGGATGAAGCAGATAAAGTGGACGGCCAGTGCCTTTTTCCCAGGGCGGAAATGGCAATTATGAGAAGGCGTAATTTGAAGGTGATTGTGGAGATCTTAGATGGGCGCATGAATGAAAGAGAAATGGAGGGCCATGTGGGAGGGGAGGGTTAGATTGATCTCAGAGTAGTTTAAAAAGTTGGCACATTTTGAGTTGAAGGGCCTGTACTGTTGTGTAGATGTTTGATGTAAATATGCATGTTCTATGTCTAAACTATAAATAAGTTAATAAAATATAATTCGACATGCATTTTGAATTATATTTTGGTTTATATGCTGTGCGTGATGCATATTGTGTGGGGGCAGCGTGGTCCCACGTTGTTTCGTTTGGTTGTATATCTGTGCAGTCAGATGGCAATAAATTGAACTTCAGCATGGACCAGTTGGGCCAAAGGGCCTGTTTCTGTGCTGTATGACTCTAAATGCATCGTATCTCACAAGTCTGTCAGATCAAATTTCTATTGCATTCTGAAAGGATAGAGTGGACTTGGAGAGGACGGGGGAAGTCCAGGACCCGAGGGCACAGCCTCAGAACAGAAGGACATCCATTTAGAATGATGATGATGAATTTCTTTAGCCAGAGGGCTCTTGTGATTCTAAAGAGCAGGGGTCCCCAACCCTTTATATGCCATGGCCAAATACCATTAACCAAGGGCTCCACAGACCCCAGGTAAGGAATCTCTGCATGACTCCCGCAAATACGAATGCAATAATAACCAGGTCTGTGGTTACAATGGGCAAGGATTAAATATTGACCAGGTGACTTGGAACAGCACCATAGGAGCTTTTGTGTTGACCCCCAAAGAGTCCTGGCAACAGAGGCCACTTCTGACAGTGCAGTCTTCTGCCTGGAGTTTTCCCTGGAATGGGGTTGCTGGCTGAACTGAGCAACAGCTGATGCCCAATCACAGGACCAGTTGCTGCACTGTGCTAAATGTGCCAGCCACACTTTGTCTCCAAGTTACCTGTTTCCGTGGCAGCTGGAGTCGGAGTCGAGCCAGTTCCTCCTCCAGCTCCTGAATCCTGCTCTGGGCCCTCTCTCGGTCCTCCCGTTCTGACTTGAAGTCATCCTTGTAGACCAGGACCTAGGACAAAGGACATAACTTTGCTCAGTCACGAGGTTCTGCAGATGCTGGAAATCTTGAGCAACACACACACTCAATCACTCCTTGGTGTTAGATTGGTGGTTGGAAGCTTGGTGTCTGCGCATCTGAGGCCAAGGAGGTGGTCTGACATGGTGTTGGAGATTCTGTGTGTGGGTGGGTGGGTGAGAAAGCAGCTTGTTTTATAGAATCAGAATTAAGCTTAATATCACCAGCACGTGTTGTGAAATTTGTTAACTTTGTGGCAGCAATACAATGTAATACATAAGAGGGAAAAAATGAATTACAGTAAGTATGTATATATTAAATAGTCAAGTTACAAAAGTAGAACAAAAAATAGAAATAAAAAAGTAGTGAGATAGTGTTCATGGGTTCTACATCCATTCAGAAATCGGATGACAGAGGGGAAGAAGCTGTTCCTAAACAGCTGAGTGTGTATCTGCAGGTTTCTGTACCTCCTTCCTGATGACAGCAGTAAGAGGTGATGGGGTCCTTAATGATGGGTGCTGCCTTTTTGAGACTCTGCTCCTTGCAGATATTCTGAATACTCCGGAGGCTAGTGCCTACGATGGAGCTGACTAATTTTACAACTCTCTGCAGCTTGCTTCAATCCGATGCAGTTACCCTCCCTACCCTAGACAAGACAGTGATGCAGCCAGTTAGAATGTTCTCCACTGTACCTCTGCAGGAACTTGCGAGTGTTTTTGGTGACATATCAAATCTCCTCAAACTCCAAATAAAATATAGCTGCTGCCGTGCCTTCTTTACAGCTATGTTGGATCCAGATTAGGTCCTCAGAGATATTGACACACAGGAACTAGAAGTTGCCCATCCTTTCCACTTCTGATTCCCCTAGAGGACTGGTCAGTGTTCCCTCATCTCACCCTTTCTGAAGTCCACAATCAGCTCTTCGGTCCTATTGACACTGAATGCAACGTTGTTGCTGCGATACCACTCAACTAACTGATATACCTCACTCTTGTACACCCTCTCATTCCCATCCGAGATTCTGCCAGTATCGCCAGCAGACTTCTAGATGGACTTGTGCTGTGCCTGGCCACAATATAGTTGTGCACAGTAAACAGCCTTGAATCTTCTTGTGCTGAACATTGTGGGTGTGTTACTTTGGTGCTGGAATGTACAGCGACACTTTTGGACTGACCCCAGCACAATTTTGGATGTATTGTTTGTTGACGCAAAAGATGCGTTTCACTGGATCTTTCAATGTATGTGTGATAAGTAAATCTGACTCTGGTTCAAAATGCCGGAGGAACTCAAGTCAAGCAGCATTTATGGAAGGGAGTGAACTTGGAAGGAAACAGTCCCGATGAAGGGTCTCAGCTCGAACCCCTCCATTTATGCTGCCTGGCTTACTGAGTTTCCCCCAGTGCTTTGTTTACAGGCGGCTGGCAAAAGGGATGAATGCAGCGAGAATCGCCTCCATCACTGGGCACACACCTCACACGGAGGCACAGACAACCTGCATCTCTACCCCAGGGGAGAAATATCTAATATACCAGGGCATGCATCTGAGGTAAGAGGGGGGTAAGTTTAAAATGAGATGTATGGAGCAACACTTTTTTAAAAAAAAACGCAGAGTGGTGGCTGTGTGGAACATGCTGCCGAGGTGGAGGCTGGGGTGTTTAAGAGGCAAGACAGGTACATGAATGTGCAGAGAATGGAGGGACATAGACACAGTGTAGGCAGAAAGGAATAGATTACGGTACTTTTATTCCAAGATTCAGCACATTAACAGTCCCATTCAGCCCAACATACTTACACTGCCCAATTACACCCACCAGTCCAGTAACCCGCCAACCCGCACATCTTTGGAATGTGGGAGGAAACCCACGTCGTCATGGGGGAAACTGTACAAACACACTGGGTGGGAATTGAACTTGCATCACTAGCGCTGTAACACCGTTACGCTAACCGCAATGCTACCATGCCGCCCCATGAAAGAGTGGAGAAGAGAGAATGTCCGGGGTGGAGGGGCCTTTGCTTGTACTTTACTGAGGCAGTGAAAAGTGTACACAGTGTCCACACAGGGGTGACTGGTTTCCATAAACAGAGCGCTAAGATTCACGAGAAGTCTCGACTCTGATGTACGAGGGAACCAAACCTAGCGAGATCATCTCCACATACAAGTGGAAGGGCAATTTTGCTGTGATCCTATTGAGATTTTTTTAAACATACAAAAACCTTGGTGATGTTCCTGTCTTCGGATTCCTTTTGTGTATCATTAGTCTTGTTAGTTAAACGGATACTTTATCTGTCGTCCTAGGTAAATTTAGAAAAAAATCCCATGGCACTAATTCAAAACAGAGTGGGGAACTTCCCGTGTCCAGAGTTATCACCGCAGGGTAAGTACATGGAATTCCAGACTAGAATGTCGGGAACATTGAAGGGTTGATTTTTTTGGGAAGTTAAAACCAGAGCTGGACTTTCACAGTGAGTGACAGGGCACTGGGGAATGTTGTGGATCAGAGGGACATAGAAGTAGAAGTATATGGTTCCCTGAAAATGGAGCCACAGGTAGACAGGGTGGCCTGCACCAGTCAGGGCACTGCGTATAGAATTTGGGATGTTACACTATAGCTGTACAGGATGTTGTTGAAGCTGAACTTGGAGGACTGTGGAATCACAAACAAGAGAAATTCTGCAGATGCTGGAAATCCAAGCAACACACACACACACACGGCAGCATCCATGGGGGAAAAAATGTCCAGTCGATGTCTCATGCCGATCAACTCCCCAGCTCTTTATGTCATCCTGCCCCTTCATGTTTTACCTATCACCTTTTAAATTTACACCTCAGCTTTTTTTCCTCCAGTCCTGCCAGAGGGTCTCAGCTCAAAATATCAAGAGTACTTTTGTCCCCATAGATGCTGCCTGGCCTGCTGAGTTCTTCCAGCATTCTGTGTGTATTGTTTGGAGGACTGTGTACAGTTTTGGTCACCCTGTTGTAGGAAAGATGTCATTAAGCTGGAAACTGTGCCAAGATTATTTATGAGTTATTGAGCAAGACTGAAAGATTTTTTCATTAAGGGTGTCAACGGTTATGGGAGAAAGGAGGATTTTGCTTTCGCTGTGGAAGACACTAGCAATATGATGGAAGTTCCAGGTGTCAGGGGGCTTGAAATGTGTGAAGTTACCATAACTGGACAGAAGGTTCTTGGGAAACTGAAAGGTCCGAAGCTATATAAGTCACCTGAACGAGATGGTGTATACCCTAGAGTTCTGAAAGAGGTGGCAGAAGAGATTGTGGAGGCATTAGTAATGATCGTTCAAGAAACATTAGATTCTGGAATGGCTCCGGAAGACTGGAAAATTGCAAAGAAGGGAGAGGCAAAGAAAGGAAACTATAGGCCTGTTAGTCTGACCTCAGTGGCTGGGAAGATGTTAGAGTCCATTATTCAGGATGAGGTCTCGGAGTATTTGAGGGTAGATGATTAAACAGGCCATAGTCAACATGGTTTCCTCAAGGAATAATCTTGCTTGATAAATCTGTTGGAATTCTTTGAAGAAATAACAAGCAGGATGGACAAAGGAGAATTGGTTGATGTTGTGTACTTGGATTTTCAGAAGGCCTTTGACAAGCTATGAGCCCATGGTATTACTGGAAAGATTCTAGCATGGATAAAGCAGAGGCTGATTGACAGGAGGCAAAAAGTGGGAATAAAAGGAGCCTTTTCTGGATGGCTGCCGGTGACTAGCCATGTTCCACAGGGGTCTTTGTTGGGACCAATTCATTTTATGTTGTATGTTAATGATTTGGATGATGGAATTGATAACTTTGTTGCAAAGTGCAGATGCTAGGAAGATAAGTGGAGGAACAGGTAGTTTTGAGGAAGTGGAGAGGCTTCAGAAGGGTTGACTATTTTCTAAATGGAGAGAAAATACAAAACACAGGTTGAATCTGGTGAGGAAAGCAAATGCGATGCGAGCATTCATTTCAAGAGGACTAGAATATAAAAGCAAGGATGTCATGTTGAAACTTTATAAAGCACTGGTGAGGCCTCACTTGGAATATTGTGAGCAGGTTTGGGCCCCTTATCTCAGAAAGGATGTGTTGAAACTGGAGGGGGTTCAATGGAGGCTCACGAAAATGATTCCAGGATTAAATGGCTTGTCATATGAAGGCCTGTATTCACTAGAATTCAGAAGAAATAGAAGTGACCTCATTGAAACCTATCAGCTGGTGAAATGCCTTGATAGAGTGGGTGTGGAAAGGTTAGTTCCTGTGTTAAAAGAGTCTCAGACCAGGGGACACAGCCTCTTAGGAGAGGCATCCTTTTAGAATGGAGATGAGGAATTTCTTCAGCCAGAGAGTGGTGAATCTGTGGAATTCTTTGCCACAGGCAGATGTGGAGGCCAAGTCTTTATGTATATTTAAGGCAGAGTTTGATAGATTCTTGTTTGGTCAGGGCATGAAGGGATTCGGGGAGAAGGCAAGAATCTAGGTCTGAAAGTAAAGTCGGATCAGCCATGATGAAATGGTGGAGCAGACTCAATGGGCCAAATGGCCTAATTCTGCTCCTATATCTTATAAAATGCTGGAGGAACGCAGCAGGTCAGGTAGCATTTCTGGTGAGTAAGAAATAGTCGATGATTCGGGCTTCATCAGGATACTAATACCATTGCATTATTCTAACATTCCTGTCAACTCCCCCTAGATTCTTCCACTCACGGACAATTAACATGCAAACCCTCGAGTATCAGAGAGCTGGGAGGAAGAACATAAAAACTCTACACAGCCAGTGCCGGAGGCCGGAATCAAACCTGGGTCTCTGGCCCTGAGGCATTGATTGAGTGACATGATTGAGCAGGGCAAAATCTGAGCAAGTAACAGATTGTGGAACCCTGGCTATCAACTTAATTAAGCTTAAATCCAGTGACTTCATCACAGAGATGGGCAGATGCGGAGACTGCACTCCCTCTCAGCCGTGAGGTAGATGAAAGAAAAATCCCATGACGCATCCGCCAAGAGCTGGAGAAATCACCTCAGCATTGGTGAATGACCACTATTCATCCAATGACTGAAACAATGACTAGTGCTGTCTATGAATCGGCCACCAGGCTTCCTGTTACAATGGGGACTTCCCTCGGTTACCGGTGATGTGCTATTATTGACCCAATTAGGAAACTGAATGAGTTACAGTGGGGACTATCCAAGTGATGGATGTGACTGGTGAGGTCCAGCAAGAGTTTGCTGAGACTACACTCTGGACCTGGAGAGAAGAGTATGTATCCCCTGGCACCGACAAACAAGATGGTCGACATGTGATGGCACTGTGATACTGGCTAAATCTGACATAACATGAAAAAATGATTGGATCTAAAATAAAATGTAGATCACTTAAGCAGTAGTCTGAAAGCAGTAGCGACTTGAGGCCCACATACAAATATCATTACCGCAAGAGATGGAAGCAGAATTAGACCATCGAGTCTGCTGTGTCAGAGCTGATTTATTATCCCTTTCAATCTCAATTCTCCTGTCTTCTCCTCATAAGCACCACTAAATGTTAGTGTACTGTTATTACAAACCAGGGTGTTGAAGCTCTCTGCAGACGGGACCCCCACCATTTCCTCCCACGTTCCAGAGTAGTACAAGTTAATTAGTCATTGTGTTTAGGTCAGTGTTGACTAAGTGGGTTGCTGGGCAGCGATTTGGGCTGGAAGGGCCTGTTCCATGATGTATTTCCAAATAAATAACCTTTCACACCCTTACTAATCAAGAAAATAAGTTTTCCATTTTAGGTTTTCCCAATGACTTGGCCTCCACAGCTATCTGTCACAATGAATTCCACAGATTCTCACACTCTTGCTAAAGAAATTCCTCATTTCTGTTCTAAAGTGACACACTACCATTCTCCACTGCGGGAAATATCCTCTCCACGTCCACTCTGTCTAGGGGCCTTTCACTGGTTGATAGGTATCAATGAGATCCCCCTTTCGTTCATCTAAACTCTGGTGAATACAGGCTCAGAGCCATCAATTACTCCTCTGTTAACCCTTTTATTCCTGGAATCATCCTCGTGAACCTCCTCTGGACACTCCCTGATGTCAGTGCATCCTTTCTTGGATAAGTGGCCCAAAACTGTTCACAATACTCCAAGTGCTGTCTGCCCAATGCCTTAAAAAACCTCAGCATTACATCCTTGCTTTTATATTCCAGTCATCTCAAAATGAATTCTTACAGTCCATTCTTATCAACAGTGGCAGATAGGAACAAAATTAGATTTGAAGTGCAATCTATTAAACACTAAGTTAAAGAGTAACTTGGTTAAATCAAGCCCAGAATACTGGACCCACATTGGAAGGAGTCCAGTGTAGGCCTTACAAGATAAACACAAGAGATTCTGCAGATGCTGCAAATCCTAAGCAACACACACAAAATGCAGAAGGAACTCAGCAGGTCAGGCAGCATCTATGGAGGGGAATAAACAGTCAACGTTTCAGGCCAAACCCCTTCAACAGGACTGGAAAGGAGGAGGAAGCAGCTTCCTTTCCATTAGGAGATCTTAGGCTGGTATTACTCTAGTAGTTTCAGTGCTTATTGTTTTATCAACAACCACTTATCAGTTTAAAAGGCAGAGCAGACAGCCAACGCCCTTCTTCCCCCCAGGGTGGAAATGGCTGATATACGAGAGGGCATAATTTTAAGGTGATTGGAGCAAAGTACTGGGGGGGGTGGTCACAGGCAAGTTTTTATTTTAAACACACAGCGATGAGTGCATGAAACATCCTACCAGAGTGGTGGTAGGTGTGTTTCGGATATTTAAGAGACTCTTAGATAGATAGATGAATTAAAGAAAAATGGCATATTATATTGAAGGAAAGGGTTAAAAGGCTGGCACAACATTGCCTGTACTGGCATAGTACATAATATTGCTCGTCTTGCATGCTATTCCAGGTAATTACCATTCCCTGTGTTAAAAACCACTCCTCCCCACCTTCAACGTCAATCTGACATTTAAATCCCAGAGAAAAGACTGTGTATGGGCCGGGGGTTCCCAACCTGGGTTCCACAGAACCCTTGGTTAATAGTATGGGTTCATGGCATAAAAAAACAGCTGGGAACCCCTAGTCTACCCTACCTATGCCTCTCAAACTGGTATTGGCATCAGCTTAGTATTGTCATATGTACCAAGATACAGTGAAAAGCTTGTCTCCCATACTGTTCATACACATCAAATCATTACACAGGGCACTGAGGTAGAACAAGGTTAAAAAAAAATAGTAGAATGCAGAATGTAAGTGTAAAAGCTACTGAAAAAGTGCAAGATCAAAACGAGGTCAAGAGTCCACCTTATTTTACAAGGGGTCCATTCAAAAGCCTGATAACAATGGAGTAGAAGCGGTCCTTGATCCTGGTGGTATATGTTTTTTTTAAGGCAATTTGCATCTTCTGCTGAAGATTTACAGAACATAGAACCGTACAGCAGAAGAACAGGCCCTTCAGCCCGCAATGTTGTGTTGACCATAAATTAGTAATCAAGTGGCCTACTAAACTGATCCCTTCTGCCTACACAATGTCCATATCCTTCCACTTTCCTCATATTTGTGTGTCTATCAAAACATGTCTCAAAAGTTCTGAATGCTTCTGCCTCTACCACCATACCAGGCTATAAAATATAAGCTTCTATCGGGTCTCCAGTTAAGGCTGTTATTGTCAGGGGTGGTAATGGGGACGAGCTCACACTGTCTATTAAATGCTCCCAATGGTGTGTGTCTCAAATAGCCTCTGACATCCAAGTTCAACTCCTGACACATGGCTTAGCTACTAACCCTGGCAGAACCGTTTCTACTAACAGGAAAACAGGCAATGGCAGGTTACTGGCACCTTAAAACTGGCCCCAACCTCCTGCCTTCTCCCCATATCCCTTCATACCCTGACTAACCAAGAATCTATCAACCTCTGCCTTAAACATAACCAATGACTTGGCCTTCACAGCCACCTATGGCAAAGAATTCCACAGACCCTTCAGCTAAAGATAGGTTGGGAATGTCTGAAGATGGAGGCAGCTACCAGCACAATACCTAGACAAGTAACTAAGAGTTGAGTGCTGTTGAGTTGCTAGCGACTCATGGTGACCCCCACGAATAGTGTAGTTGTGTACCTTGCCACGAAAACCCTATGGACAAGTAGATTGCCAGGCTTTTCTTCCGCACAGATGCTACCCAGGTTGGGACGCGGCCGAGTTCAAACTCGGGGACTATCTGCCCAAAGTCCAGAGCTGATGTTACTACACCGTTACCAGCCGGCCCGCAGTAAAATACAGAATGGTAAACTGTATCAGTACAGATACTGGACAATAAGAGCAAAGGTCCTGTTCCTGTGCTCTATGACTCTAGGACATGTGGAATGACCAATCCACTGTAGCATCAGTAAATTGTGGGCATGCGATATTGGCAATGAAAGCATCGCAACACTTGCGGGCTGCCCCACTCCACCTCAGACTGCCGTCATTGATGCAAACGGCCCATTTCACTGTATGGTTCAATGCACATAAGACACACTAAGCTAATCTTTATCTTTTAAGATCTAGGTTCAATTCCCACTGCTATCTGTAAGGAGTTTGTACATTCTCCCTGGGTCTGTGTGGGTCATGTTCTCTCTTATTAGTAATGACAAGTGTGCACAAGACTCTTGTGATGTCCAATTTTTTACTCAGTGACCACACCATGAGCACACTGAAAATTTCTTCAATTAAAACAGTGTAAATATGTCAGTTCTAAAATCTGCAGTCAAATCATCACAAACACCATTTTGCCAACACTGTCCGCATCAGAAGCTAGAAAAGGAAATGTGATTGTGTATGATAGTGAAATATACTTAACATGCCAACAAGGTAGAGGGTGACAACCTTTCGCGTGCAGTTTAAATTCTTTTGTGTGGCAGAGGGAATGCCGTGTGAGGGTTTCCTCCAGCTTCCTCCCACATTCCAGAGACGTACGGGTTACGGTTAGTGCATATTACGTTGGCGCCACTTGCGGGCTGCCATTAGCACATTCTCGCACGTTGATGCGAACGCTGCATTTTACCGCATGCTTCTATGTACGTGTAGCAAGTAAAATGCAGCGTTCGAAACAGGCTCGAGAGTGTAACTGACCTTGTCCGGTTCCTTTGTTGACAAACACAAGTTCCTTATTTAGCAGGAATAAAATGAACTGGGTTGGATTTGGAGGGGGTGGGGAATAGGAGGAAACATGTTTGTGGAAAGAACATGGGAGAAGGTTAAACAGGAAGAGATAGTCCACATCATAGGGCTCATTCTTGGAACAAACCAGTAGGCATCACGAAGTGAGTCACTGCAGTCCCACATTGAAAAGAATAGGGAACTCATCAGTAGAAGAGGTCATTTTCTGTTATTGGAGTGAATCATAGTTCCTGGTGCCTTAGAGTTTAAGAGGAATTTCCCAAGCTGTTCCTCAATTGATCATAGATTGATTAATGTCTTGTTGTGGCTCGAGAGGTGGAGGGCTGAAACTTTCACCAGGGACGTTACTGACTCTCCTAAGGTCCACTTTCCCTCTGAAAGCAGAGTGAGGACAGTCTCTGAGGGAAACGTGAATGTTTGAGGCTTTGTAAGGCATTCGTCAGACCACACTTGGAGCAGTTTTGAGCCCCATATCCAAGAACAGGTGTGTTTAGCCTTCAGAGGTTCACGAGAATTATCCTGGGAATGAAAGGGTGAACTTGATGGCTCTGGCTCTAAACTCATTGGAGTTTAGAAGAATGAAGGAGGATCTCATTGAATCCTATAAAATATCAAAATACCTAGATAGAGTGGATGTGGAAAGGATGTTTCCTATAGTGGGGGAGTCTAGGACCAGAAGGCACAGCCTCAGAATAGAAGGCTGTCGCTTCAGAAAAGAGATGAGGAGGAATTTCTTTATTCAGATGGTGGTGAATCTGTGGAATTCATTGTCATGGACAGCTGTGAAGGGCAAGTCATAGGATGTACTTACTTGAAGCAGAGGTTAATAGGTTCTTGATTAGTAAGGGAGTCTAAGATTACAGGGAGAAGGCAGGAGAATAGGGTTGAGAGGGAAAAATAAATGAGCCAATCAAATAGTGGAGCAGACTCAATGGGCTGAATAGCCTAATTCTGCTCCTTTGTCTTATGGGCTTATGGAATGGAGAGAGATGGTCCACGTAAAAGTGGAAGCAATTAAGTTTAATTTGGCATTGGGGTCAGCACAGACATGGTGGGCTGAATGGCCTGTTCCTGTGCTGCACTATATATTTTCTGTAAATAATGAAAATGGGACCAACAAACTGCCGGAGAGACTCAGCAGGTCAAGCAGCATCTGTGGGGAGGAAAGGAACTGTCAATGGTTTGGGTTGAAACCTTGCGTCAGAACTGAGGAGAATGGGGCTTCCTAGTTCACTGATCATCTCAGGCCCCTGTCAATTAGCTGACACAGGGCCAAGTTAATTGGTAACCAAGCATGATGGGCAGAGGGATGGAGTCAAAGAGTCACGCAGCACAGAAACAGGCCCTTCAGCCCAACTTATCCAAGCCAACCAAAGTGCCCATCTAAAGGAAAACTTCAAAAGATGATACAAGATGATCTTTTTAATATGTAAACACAGAGTGGTAGATGCCTAGAATAGATTACCAGGGCAATATGGAAGCAGGCAGTTTGGTGAAGTTGGAGAGGCTTTTCAACTGACACAGGAATATAAACGTATGGGTATGGATAATACACAGGAAGATATTTAGTATAAATTGGCATCAAGATTGACTCAACTGTGTCAGCCAAATGGCCTGTCCAGTGCTATACTGTTCTAAGCTGGTTCCACTTGCTCACATCTGACCCCTCTCTCACTAAAGCTTTCCTATCCCTGTTCAAAATTCAAAGTGAATTTAATATCAAAGTACATTTGTCACTACCTTGAGATTCATCTTCTTGCAGGCATTCACAGAACTAAGAATTACAATAGAATCAATGAAAAATAAAACAGACATGCTGCGAAGATGGATCGTAGAGTCCTTGAAAGTCAGTGTGCAGGTTGCGGAATCAGTCCAGAGTGAGTGAGGGAGCTGATTTCGGTCACTGATGGTTGAGGGGTAGTAACCGTTCCTGAACCTGCTGGTGTGAAACCAATGGCAGCAGCAAGAAGAGAGCATGGCCTGGATAGTGGGTGTCCTTGTTGATGGACGCTGACTCCTTGTAATTGTGCTCAATAGTGGGAAGGGCTTTTCCTGTGATGGACAGAGCCATAGCCACCATTTTTAATTGGCTTTTCTGTTCTTGGGCGTTGGTGTCTCCATATCAGGCCGTGATGCAACCAGGCAGTATATATAGAAGTCTGTCGAAGTTTTAGGTAACATGTCAAATCCATGCAGGTGATAGGAGAACCACCACCAAGGGTAATATCTGTTCCTGAACCTGGTGGTGTGGGACCTTGGTGTAACATGAGTTGCAGAGTCCTTGAAAGTGAGTCCATATGTTGTTTAGAATGATCAGATCAGTGTTGAGCTGAGTAAAGTTATCCACACTGGTTCAGAAGGGTAGATACTGGTGGTGTGGGACCCATTTCCTGATAACAGCAGTGAGAAGAGAATGGCCTGGATGGTGGGGGTCCTTGATGATGGACGCTACTTTCTGTCCGAATTGCTTTAAGTAAGAGACAGAGCCAAGTGAATGATAGCTGGAGTGAGGGGAGAGTGAAGGTGGAGATAGTTGGTGGAGGGTGATGAGAAGGAACAGTGCTGGAATCTAATACCCGAGCTGATAATCAGAACCCAGAGGAGAGTAACATGGACACAATTTTTATTTGGACTTTGGTGTGGTATGTTGTAGAGTCCTTGACAGCGAGTCCATAGGTTGTGTTCAGTGTTGAGGTGAATGAAGTTAGCTACCACAACATATAGTGAAATGTGTCATTTGCATCAAAGCAAATCAGCGCACAAGTTTTGCCACACTTCTGCTGCCAACAAGGCATGCCCACTACTTACTAATCCTAATCTGTACATTCTTTGGATTGGAGGAGGAACTGGAGCACCCAGAGGAAACCCACACAGTCACTAAGAATGTACAAACTCCTTTCAGACAGCGGCAGGAATCAAACCCAAATGTTACAGTTGGAGCTGTACAGTGATTGCACTAACCAGCACAGTACCCTGCTGGCCCAAAACAAAAGGGGAACATGAGCAGCAGGTTCCAGGAACCGAATGGACAAAACCATCTTTCCTGTAAAGTCCAAACTGTAGTGGTTTTCTGCAGTGAGAGCTATTTCTGTTTCTCTCTTGGTCAGCTTGTACTAGTGCCTTAGTTTACTTTGTCACGAAAGTGTTGTGTAATTCACGTTGATCAGCAGATGGAATGATGGCACGGTATCCAGGAGTGAGACTTGGTTGCTGCAGGGGCAGGACTGGCAGTTCAATGTTCCGAGATTCCTTTGCTTTAGACATGGGAGTGCGGGAGGGATTAAAGGGGGACGAATGGCATTGCTAATCAGGGAAAATGTCACAGCAGTGTTCAGACAGGACTGACTGGAGAGCTTGTCTACTGAGGCTTTAAGGGTAGAACCGAGGAATATGAAAAGGATGACTATGGTAATGGAATTATACTATAGACCACGCAACAGGATTTAGAGGAGCAAATTTGTAGAGAGATTGCAGGCCGTTGAAAGGAACAGAAGGTTGTGACAGTAGGTGATTTTAAACTTTCCACATATTGACTGGGATTCCAATATTGTCACATGTTCAGGAAAGTTTCCTTAATCAATATGTAGAGGTCCCAGCTAGAGGAAGTCTGATATTTGATCTCCTATTAGGGAATGAGACAGGGCAGGTGACAGAAGTTTGTGTAGGGGAACACTTTGCATCATAATGCCATTAGTTTCAAGATAATTATGGAGGATTGACCTGGTCCTTGGAATGAGATTCGAAATTGGTGAAAGGCCAATTTTGATCGCATCAGAATGCATCTGGCAGTTTGTTTTCTGAGAAAAGTGATTTTGATAAGAGGTAGAACTTCAAAGGTGACATTTTGAGAGTTCAGTTTTTATGTTCCTGTTGGAATAAAAGCCAGGGAATGATTAGTTTATGGAACCTTGATTTGCAAGAGATAACGAGGCCCTGGTTAAGAGAAAGAAGGAAGTGCACAGCAGGCAGAAGCAGGAAGGAGCAAATGAGATACTTCAGGAGTACAAGAAATGCAAGAGAACACTTAATGGTGAAATCAGGAGGCCAAAGAGGATACACGAAATTGCTCTAGCAGACAAGGTGAAGGAAAATCCCAAGGGCTTCTACAGGTATATTAAGAGCAAAAGAATAGCAAACAACAAAATTGGTCCTCTCAAAGATCAGAATGGTAATCAAAGTTTAGAGCCAAAAGAGATGAGGGAGATCTTAAATGGATTTTTTTGCAACAGTATTTATTCAGGAGACAGACAAGACTGTAGATGTGAGGCAATGTAGCAGTGAGGTCATGGACACTACACAGATTACAGAGGAGATGGTGTTTGCTATCATGAGGCAAATTATGATGGATAAATCCCCAGGGCCGGACAAGATGTTCCCTCAGATCCTACGGGAGGCTACAGCAGAAATTGCAGGGACCCTGGCAGAGATATTTAAAATGTCCTTAGCCACAGGTGAGGTGCCAGAGGATTGGAGGATAGCTGATGTTGTTCTGTTATTGGAAAGTGTTCTAAAAGGACCAAATGTATAAGTATTTTGATAGACAGGGACTGATTAGGGATAATCAACATGGCTTAGTGTGCGGTAGGTCGAGTCTAACCAATCTGAGAGTTCTTTTTGATGAAGTTACCAGGAAAGGTGATGAAGGCAAAGCAGTAGATGTTGTCTACATGGACTTTAGCAAGGCCTCTGACAAGGTTCTGCATGGGAGGTTGGTCAAGAAGGTTCAGTCGCTTGGCATTCACGATGAGATAGTAACTTAGATTGGACACTGGCTTGCAGGAGAAGCCACAGAGTGATTGTAGATGGTTGCCTCTCCGACTGGCGTACCACAGAGATCAGCGCTGGGTCCAGGGCATAATTTTAAGGTGCTTGTGGATGTCAGAGGTAGGTGAATATGTTTTTTGGACACAAAGCGTGGCGGGTGCATGTAACGTGCTACCAGGAGAGCTGGTGCAGGCAGATACATTAGGGACATTTAAGAGACTCTTCAATGGGCACCTGGATAAAAGAAAAATGGAGGACTATGTAGGAGGGAAGGGTTAAATTAATCTTGTAGTAGGTTAAAAGGTCAGCACAGCACTATGGGCCGAAGGAGAGAAATGCCCCTCAGGTCCCCTTTCAATCCTTCCCCTCTCACCTTAAATCTGTACCTTGTAGTTTTAGACAGCCCTACCCTGGGGAAATGTCTGTGACAACCTACCTTATCTATGCCTCTCATGATTTTCCAAACAAGGCTCTTGCCTACAATAATGAATTTGAACCAGTCACCCTCCAGGTACATGGCGGGTTATCCCCAGATGAGGAAGGTATCCATACCTGTTGCTCCAGCATCTGCATGCGCTCCCTGGTGGCTCCACCTGCCGCCTGCATGTCCTGCAGCTGCTCGCGGAGCTGGCGGTTGACTGCCCGCTCCTTGTCCAGGCCGTCCCTGAACCCCGCCAGCCGATCGCACTCTTCCATCTTCTCCTCCAGCCGCCGGTTCAGTCGCACGATCTCTTGCCGTAGGACGTCCGCGTTGGCTTGGGGGCCCCCGAATCCAGCCAGCTGCTCCAGCCGCGACCTCAGGTCCTTCAGCTCGAGGTGGAGCCTCTTCACGTAGTCCTCCCGCCCAATGTCGTACTTCTGCCATTTGGTGTTGAGGTCTTCCACCTGGAGGGAGAAGAAACCAGAGACGTCACAACTCTTGGGATGTCTCAGTCCTGCTTGTGGTGTGGACAAAGTCTCAGAGTCACTCAGGAGGGAAACAGGCCCTTTGGAACAGCTCACCTAAGCTAATCCCATTACGTCTGTCCTATCTCTGTCCCTGCCCAAATGTCTTTTGGGCATCGTAACAACACCTACCTTGTGGGCAGTGAAGTGGCAAAACTGGTGGAGTTGCTGGACCTTCAATCCCCCAAGAAAATAAGGAAGAATTTCTTTAGCCAAAGGATGGTGAATCTGTGGAATTCGTTGCCACAGGTGACAGTGGAGGCCAAGTCAGTGGGTATATTTAGGGCAGAGATTCTAGATTAGTCAGGGAATGTAGGGATGCGGGGAAAGGCAGAAGATTGGGGCTAAGAGGGAAAATGGAGGCAGGTAGACTTGATGGGCCAAATGGCCTAATTCTGCTCATATATCTTATGGTCTTAAGATACCACCACCTGCCTCCACATTGAGAATTTTATAACCGACAACTAATCTACTGATCTGCAAATCTTTGGGCCATAGGAAGAAATGGGAAAGCAGCTTACGTTAAAGATCCCACCACCGTGAACATCACTCTTCTCCTTCTTCCTGTCAGGCAGAAGATAAGGCCACCCTCAAGAGTGGAGGAGTAACATCTCATATTCCATCTAGCCACCCTCCAACCTGATGGCACGAATATCAATTTCTCCTTCTGGTAAAAAAAAATTCCTCCCCCCCCCCCCCTTTCTATTCCCCACTCAGGCCTCTCATCTCTTCTCACTTGCCGATCACTTCTCCCTGGGTCCCCTGCTCCTTCACTTTCTTCTACAGTCCACTCTCCTCTCATCAGATTCCTTCCTTTCCAACTCTTTACCTTTCCCACCCTCCAGGCTTCACCCATCACCTCCTAGCTATCCTCCTTCCCGTTTCCCCCACCCCATCTTTTTATTCTGGTGTCTTCCCCCTTCCTTTCAAGTCCCGAAGAAGGGTCTCGGCCTGAGACATTGGCTGTTTATTCATTTCCATAGATGTTCCCTGACCTGCCGAGTTACTCCAGCATTTTGAAAGATACAAAAAAAACTTGTTTTGCTGAACACATCATGTTGGTGCTGAAATGTGTGGCAACACTTGCGGGCTGCTCCCAGTCTGTCAGTTGTTAATGCAAATTATGCATTTCACTGTATAAATCTGAAGCCTGGAAGCATGTCGCACAAGGACATCATCTATCCCATTGCAACACTATTCCATGGACCTCTCACTTGCTAAAAGATCATCTCCCAATCTACCTCCTTATGGCCCTTGCACGTTACCGGCTCTGTAACTTGAACACCTTATTCTGCATTGCTTTTTCACCCTTTTGTACTATCGCAACATACTCAAGTTCAAAATGATCTGTCTGGATGGCACACAAACAGAATCTTCTCCCTGCACCTCAGTCCTTCAAGTTCAAGTTTGTCATCTGACATGCAGCCAAATGAAACAATGTTCCTCCAGACCACGTCACACACAGCACATAAACCAAGTATTACCATAAATAAGTTCATAAAACACAATTCAAAAAGTACATGTAGTGCACAGCAGAGGTAAGCAACTCACTATTGTAGTGAGGAGACCTCAGAGGTGACAGGGCATTCGTTAGTCTCAGAGCCTGACGGAAGAAGCGATTAACCCAGTTCGACAGTCCTAGTTCTGATGCTCCTGTACGTGTGACAACATCAACGGGGACACCCACCGGAATTAGCTTATTACCGAGTGCTGCTTGGAAATGGTGGATAGAGAGAGAACAGGAGAAAGTAGGAGGAGGAGGAGTAGGCCCTTTGGCCCCTCATCTCTGCCCCATCATAAATATGACCATGGTTGATCTGCTGAAGACGTCGACTTTTCTGTGCCAGTTCCACATAGCCTTGATTCCGCAATCCTTCAAACACTTATAGAACATGGAACATTACAGTAAAGGCCATTCAGCCCATAATGTTGTGCCAACCCTTTAACCTACTCCAAGATCAATATAACCCTTCCCTTGCCCATAGCCCTCCATTTTTCTTTCATCTCAAAGTCTTTTAAGCATTCCTAATCTGCCTGTACCACCCCCACCCCAACCCTCCCCAGCAGTGTGATCCATGCACCCACCACTCCGTGTAATTTTAAAAAAAAGCCTATGTCTGGCATCTCCCCACCCCACCACCCATAATCTTTGTCTAAACACCTTAAAACTATGCCCACTCGTATTAGCCATTTCCTCCCTGGGAAAAAGTCACTGGCTGTCCACTCTATCTATGGCTCTTATCTTGTACACCTCTATCAAGACACCTTTCATCCTTCACTCCAAAGTGAAAAGCCCTAACTCCAGGCAGCAATTTGCACTCCCTCTCTGAAGCTTTCATATCCTTCCTATAATGAGGTGAGCAGAACTGAACACATTTATCTACAATTATATAGCCACAACCCTGCCAGGTAGGGGATTCACATCCCTCCAAGACGTCATCCCTGCTGACCCGAGCTCTGAATGATCTCCCCTCCCTAACCTTGTTCAAGACTCTCCATCAGTGGAGTCACCCGAACACTCTCCCTCTTATACTCACCAAGAATCTAATACTTCAGTAAGATAAGGTTACATAGAAAACATGGCATGCATTAGTCGAGGCACTGAGTTTGAAAGTTATGTTGCAGCTTTATAAAACTCTCGCTAGGCTGCAGCTGGAGTATTGTACATATTTCTGGTCACCCCATCATAAGAAGAATGTTGAGGCTTTGGAGAAGTTTAGCAGGATGTTTCTTGCTTAGAGGCATGTGTTATAATAAGAAGTTGGACGAGCATGGCTTTTCTCTCTGGGGCAGTGGAAGCTTGTGAGATCTGATAGAGGTCTAAAAGATCATGAGCGGCATAGAGGGAGTAGACAGAAAGCATCTTCTATCCAGGGTTGAAACGTCTAATACCAGAGGGCATTCATTTAAGGTGAGAGGGTGTATTTCAAAAGGAGATGTGAGGAGCAAGTTTGTTTTTATTTATAAACTCAGTGGTGGGTGCCTGGGACGTGCTGCCTGGGGTGGTGATACAAGCAGATACATCAGAGACTTCTACCAAACGTTTAAATAGGCACATGAATGTGAGGGAAATGGAAGGACATGGACATGTGAAGGAAGAAGGAATTAGTTTAGTTGGCCATTTAATTAATTTGGCACAACATTGTGTGCCGAAGGGCCTGTTCCTGTGCTGTTCTATGTACTACCACCCCTCGTTCTTCTGAACAAAGAATACAGATCAGAGTTCTTTCCCTCTCATCCCAGTAATACTTCATGGATTGCCTCCAACACTGGAAATTCTCTTCTAGGCAGCTGCCAGTAAAAGCTGGAACCAGAGGAGTCCAGTTGTCAAGATGAAGAAAGAGGCATTTGATACTACAAAGAAACCCAAAAGACTTAAAATGTCATTACTTACATAAATAACTTTCTGCCTGAGAATGCGGTTCTCTTCCTGAACTTTGGACATGATGGTCTCTGGGGAATCTCCCTGTTGTAGCTGTTGGGAAAATGAGAGAACTTAGATCAGAAGTTTGACACCGGCCCTGAATTTTGATCTAACGTTCAAATGTTACTATGGAAACACCTTGTGAATTTGTAAATACTCAGTAGGTCAGGCAGCATCAGGGAAAGAAACACTATTCATCATTAGAACTATACACTGAGTTCACCAACCTAAAATGATAACTCTCCTCTGAGATGCTCCTGACCTTCTGAGTGTTTCCAGAATTTTTGTTTTTATTTCATATTTCCAGCCTCTGCAGTGTTTTTTTTTTGTAGTTATTCTCGCAAGTGAGCAAGTTGTGGGGAAGTGGTGTTTGGTGGTGTCACTAACCGCACTGCAATAGCCAGGCGTCTGGAACCACAGACTAACTTTATTTATGTTGAGATACGTCACAGTAACAGGCCTTTCCAGCCCTTGCCGTCCAATTACCACCCATGTGATCAATTAATCTACTAACCTGCATGTCTTTGGGACTCAAACACCCAGAGGAAACTGCGTGGTCATGGGGAGAAGGTACAAACGCTTTACGAGCAGTGGCGGGAATTGAACCCAGGTTGCTGGCACTGTGCAGCATTGTGCTGGCTACTGATCTACCATACCAAAGGTTTCATAAAATGCAGGGGACAATAATCTTTGTGGCATTTGAGGAGAAAGTCTCTTCTGATTTAATTACAAATTTCTGAAAACAATCATGCTTGATGCGCAAAGACCTAGTTGGATAATGAGAAGATCTATTTGCCTCCTGATTGGCTGGGAGAGAAAGCAAGAGAGATGGGCACTTGGGTTAACCGATGCTGGCAGTGCAGTGGCGGGTTTTAAGGAAGCTGACAAATGAGCAGAGGTCACACCCACTCTCGAGTCAGGTCCAGCGTTTAGTAAGATCACAACCCATCTGACTACTTGTGTCCTCTCCTCCAAACCAAGAAACTGTGGACTTCAGGAAGGGGAAATTCTATCTATTTCCTGAATAGATTGTTGTCTAAATTAGAACACAGAGCAGTCCTCTTTGAAGGGTCAGTTGTTAAAAGGATGAACAGCTCAAATTCCTGGGCGTTAAAATCTCTGGAGTTTATCCCTGGTCCAACATATTGATGCAATTATGAAGGAGGCACACATTTGACTATTTCATTAGCAGCTTGAGGATCTTTGATATCTCTGACTGGAGCATTCTGGATCATCCATTCATCAAGGTGCAGTTGTTGGGCTGTAACAAAACCCCAGAGAGTGGGGGACACACCCAGACACACCCTCCCCACCATCGACTGCACTTAACATGGAATGCTGCCAGAAGAAAGCAGAATCCACCATCGAGAACTCTTTGTCACCCAGGCCATTGGGAAGGAAGTTACAGGCGCTTTTAGGTCCCACATCACCAGGTTCAGGAAGAGTTAAGCCCCTGAACTGGCATGGATAACTTCAGTCACTACAACTCTGAACTTATTCTACAACCTACAGACTCACTTTCAAGAACTCTTTGCAACTCCTGTTCTCAGGATTTCTCTTTTTGCAGTTTGTCTTCTTGTGCACATTGGTTGTTAGTCAGTTTTGTCTAGTTTTATGAAAAGTTCTATTGCATTTTATTTTCCCCCCCCCCCCCCATAAATACCTGCAGGAAATTGAATCCCAGGGTAGTGTGGTTACATACATGTACTTTGAACTTTTTATATGACATGACCCCCGTCAGAATGCCTGCTGTTGCATCATTTTAGATTCAATCAGAGTTTTAAAAATTTAAGCATCAAATCAGATTAAGAAACATATTAAAAAAAAGAAAGAACTCCAGTTAAAAAGGATCAAAGCCCAGTCAACAGGAAGGGTAGAACCTACTGCGAACCATGGTTACATTTATAACACGCTCTCTGTAACCTTGTTCCTTCCTGTTGCTGGAAAGTCCCGTCATTAATCAAATCAGATCAAGAGCCTGAATGGGAAAGTCCACATTCACATTGCGAGGTTGCCTCCAACAGCAGCTGGCTGGAGACGATCTCTCTCAGCTGACACCAGGTAGCTGCAAAACCATCCCTTGGAAGACTGATCATCGAGGGGAATCTTGGCATCGTCGCCCTGTGCAGGTTCATGGTGGGATTTGGTGGGGGGGGGGGGGGTGGTGGTAGGTGGGGAAAAGAATACGTCGGGATTGCAGACTGTATCAGAGTGAAATTCTAGGCTGGGGAGTGGGGAGGGAGGTGAGTAATCCATTAGCTACGAGTTTCCATAACTGGTGTCTACAAGGTGTGTGGGCAGAAAGCCCACTCTACAAGGATGGGGTCCATTAACTTTCCATAGTATTAGAACAGACAATACTACACAGGCAGCCTACATCTTCCTTCAGCAACCTCATTCAGTTGTTGCTCTCCAGATACGATCTACATCTACAAGACGATGTAACACTGAGGCTTTATAAAGCATTGGTCAGACCAAATTCGGAGGATTGTGAGCAGAAAGTAGCCTGATGAATGTCCCTTGGACTGTCTCCAATGCTGGCATCTTCTTTCATAAACAAGGAGACAAATACTGTGTACGGAAGTTTTTGAGTGTATTGGACTCTACCACCTCACTCCCCACCATTGGTAGTATCAACAGGAAGGCAATATCCAAAGGAAAATGTAAAAGTCCCATTTTAAAAATGGACAAGCTACTAAGTTATAATGCATTGGTCAGACTGCACTTGGAGTATTGAGAGTTTGGGCCCCTTATCTCAGACAGGATGTGCTGGGATTGGACAGGATCAAGAGGAGGTTCATGAGAATGATCCCAGGAATGAAAGGGTTAACGTATAAGAAGCATTTGATGTACCTGGGCCTGTACTCACTGGAATTAAGAAGAATGAGGGGCAATCTCATTGAAACCAGCTGAATACTGAAATGCTTAAATGGAGTGGATGTGCAGAGGATGTTTCCAATAGTGAGAGAGTCGAGAACTGGGGGCGGGGGGCACAGCTTCAGAATACAAGGACATCCCTTTAGAACAGAGATGGGGAAGAATTCCTTTGGTGATGAATCTGTGGAATTTTTTTGCTGTGGAGACCAAGTCATGAGTATATTAAGAGCAGAGGTTGATAGGATCTTGATTAGTAAGGCATCAAAGGTTGAAGAGAAGAGGCAGGAGAATGGGGTTGAGAGGAATCGTGATGGAACAGACTTAATGGGCTCAATTGCCTAATTCTACTCCTATAGCTTATTGTACCAAAAACTGGGGTGGGGGGGGGGGGGGCGCGGACACACTACGCAGGATCCAAAAAAAAGCAGCTTAAAGTTGCAAACTCAGCTCCAGCGAGGGCACTCAGCTCCCCACCATCAAGGACACCCCGAAAAGGCAGCATCCATCATTAAAGGCTCCCCTCACCCAGGACACGGCCTCTTTTCATTGCCACCGTCGAGCTGGCGGTCCAGGAGCCTGAAGACACACTCTCAACGTTTCAGAAACAGTTTCTTTCCCTCCGATATCAGATTTCTCCCTCACTGTTATTTTCTTCTTTTTTTATCCTTTCTTCTAACACTACTCGTTTAATTTATTTACTTATTATAATTTAGTTATTTTTATTATTAAGTATTGCAATGTACTGCTGCTGCAAATCAAATTTCAGGACAAAAACCAGGATATTAAACCTGATTCTGGACAAGACGACAAAGTGTAAGTTCCCCAGTGCAGGTGTAAATGCCCCAATGTAAAATATAATTTTGAATATAAATGAGTAAAAATGATCAAGTCAACAAGATATCAAAAACTGAGACATGCCACTCAGTTCTCCGTTGAGTGGTGCGAGGAAGGTCCGTTACCTCAGTGAGCTGCTGAGTGGAGGCCCGCCCAGTCTCCGCACCGTGCTGGCTCTTCTTGCGCTGTTCCTCCAGCTGTCGCGCCAGCTGTTGGCACATGTTGGCAGTGCCGGCCAGGCGCATCTGCAGCTGCTCCGTCTCCTCGGCCAGCGAGCGGCACCAGACATCCCTGGTGGCCTGGAGCCGCTCCTTCTCCTGCAGGGCCTGGCGCAGCCTGGCGATCTCGGCGTCCTTCTGGTAGGGGGGGTTGCTCACCATCCACTCCACCTGCTGTTCTTTCTCCCTCAGCAGCAGCTGAGTCTTCCGCAGTTCCTTCCATGAGGAGACAGGACACAGACAGATTAACATTACTGCACATCATCCTCTGCAGTCCCTTTTGCAAATTCCCCGGAAGTTTGATGAGATCATAGAGCAATACAGCACAGTTACAAGCTCTTTCGTCAATACTGAACGTGATGCTCAGCCAATTAGTCACAGTTTCCTACATTTGACCCACATCCCTGTAAGACCTGGCTCCCCATCTTCCTTCAGTACTGTGCAAAAGTCTTGGATACAAGACTTCCACGCAGTACTGTATCGAAGAGCTTCTTCTATTGTACCTGCCTCAACCACTTCCTCTGGTGCTCATTCATACACTGACCACTCTCTGTGTGAAAAGGAGGCCCTGTCAGGTCCCTTTTAAATCTTTTCTTTCTTATGTCAGACTTACACCCCTTAATTTTGGACTCTCCTACTCAGGGACCATCACTGTCCACCTTGGCGGCACCCCTCAATAATTTAAGCATTTCGGTAAGGTCACCCCTCTTTCTCCAAAAGAAAAGAAGGATTGATCCCTGTAACAAAGCACAAATTAAGCTTGAACAGGAGAATCTGCAGATGCTGGAAATCCAGAGAAACACAAACAAAATGCGGGAGGCACTCAGCAGGTCAGGCAACATCTATTAAAATGAATAAACAATCTGTTGGCATTTATAATCCTATGGTCCACTGTCCTCTTATCAGATTCCTCCTTTTTCAGTCCTTCAGCTTTCCCACCTGTCACCTCCCAGCTTCTTACCTCAGCTCTCCCCTTCCCCGACCCGGTCTCACCCGTCCCCTGCCAGCGTCTACTCCTTCCCCTCCCCCCAGCCTCTCATTTTGGCTTCTGCCTGACAGAGGGTCTCAGCCTTTACCAGCGACTCATTACTCACCCTCCACAGATGCTGCCCGACCTGCCGAGTTTCTCCAGCATTTTGTCTGTTACTCTGGACTTCCAGCATTCCGTGTGGGGATTTACACTCCACATGAGCCCCCATTCTGCCCCCTCCACCTGTTTATTTATCTTTGACTTCACTGAGTTCAGGTTCTTTTCCCTCAACCCTTCCCCACAGTTCCACCTCCTCACCACGATGTGTACAGAAGTGGCTCGTAAGCTTAAAAAAAAGTGGTTTGGGTTACTTGAGCTCACACAAATCAGAATGAGAGCCTTCAGAGTCAGTGCAGGTGTGTTTCCTGTAATAATTCCTCAAAGTTCCATAATCTCACCAGGGCCTTACCCCAGAGACTGTGGTCTGGAGCAGTATTAATGGACGTTTTTGATTCCTGCAGTGGGGAATGGAGGTCCCGCGGGAGGGGGAGGCCACAGTGGCTGCATTGACCAGATCCAATTAATCTGCTCATGAATTCAAACTGACTTTTTTCCTCTCTTTTTAACTATCTCCATCAGTCTGGATGGCCCGTAGACAAAAACTTTTCACTGCATCTCAGCACGTGTGACAATCGTAAACCAGCACCAGTTTTAGACAAGGAGTTTCGTTAGAATTAGACCTTTTACTCCCACAAATGAACTGTTTGCAGGTTGATTGGGCCACCGATTTACACTTGGGATGGACACACACACAAAATGCTGGAGGAACTCAGCAAGTTAAGCAATGTCCATGGACAGTCGAGATTTTAGTTCTGATTAAGATATCTCAACCTGATATGTAGCTGTTTACTGTGTGCCATAGATGCTGCCTGACCTGATGAATATTTATTTAGAGATATAGTGCAGAACAGGTCGTTTTGGCCCACAAGCCCAGCATCCCATCTCTTTAACACTGTCACAGGACAATTTACAATGACAAATTAACCCACGAACCATTTAGTCCAAAATGTAGGACAAAACCGGAGCACCCAGAGGAAATCTGTGCACTCACCGGGGGTGGGGGGGTGGGGGGGAACTACACGTACAAACTCCTGACAACTAGCACTGGAATTGAACTCTGACACAACAGCATCGTGCTAACCGCTACACCACCATGGTGACTGGCCAGCATTCTGTGTGTGTTGCTCAAGATTTCCAGCAACTGCAGAATCTCGTATGTTTATGATTTAAACTTGGAAACTTCCCAGTGAGCTGACCCCAGAGACAGTTCTGGCCTCAGGTTCCCCATCCCAAGCACAGACTGCTCCAAAGGTGGGAACACACAATCCGACCGGGTAACCCATCAGCTTCTCTGGAAGTACAAGTCACCAGTCAGAAACAGGCAGAATGCTGAGAACCCAGGTTATTTTTATTGTGGAATTGTGGTCAATTCCCTAGAACTCACAGGAAATCCTTCCAGAATTCCCCGTGGATACAAAACATTCCCAACACACCTGTCAATGGACTCAACTGCTGAAGGGAAATGGACAACAAACATTTCAGGTCAAGATCCTTCATTTGGACTGAGAGAGGGGAGTTGGGCTGCCCTCCAAAGTGAATGAGATAAGCACCAACATGCCAGTGACACACAGGAAGGGAGGAAAAAGACAGCAGAATGATTTAACACTCAAAGACAAGGAAGGGAACAGGAGCACTAGCTGCTTAGTCAGTGTGAGTACCCATGGGTCCTTGAGGCCCAGAGTCAAAATCCTACATGGAACATTACAGCACAATACAGGCCCTTCAGCCCACAATGCTGTACTGACTCTTTAACCTAATCCAAGATCAATCTAACCCTCCATTTTTGTATCATCCCTGTGCCTATTTAAGAGTCCCTTAAATGTACCTAACGTATCCATCTCTATCACCACCCCCGGCAGCATGTTCCACAGCCCACCACTGTGTAAAAAAAAACATTTACCTCAGACATTCCCCCCCACCAATCACCTTAAAATTATGCCCTTTTGTATTTACGCCCTAGGAAAAAGTCTCTGGCTAGCCACTTGATCTGTGCCTCTTATCATCTTGAAAAGCTATCATGTTGTCTTTCATCTTCCTTCGTTCCAAAGAAAAAAGCCCTAGTTCTCTCAACCAACTTTCACAAGTCATGCTCTCTAATCCAGGCCGCATCCTGGTAAATCTCCTCTCCACCCTCTCTAAAGCTTCCACATCCTTCCTATAACTGGGTGTCCAGAACAGAACACAATATTCCAAGCGAGGTCCAACCAGGGTTTTATGGAGCTACAATAACTGGGCTCCTGAACTCAGTCCCCTGACTAATGAAAGCCAACACACCTTAACCACCCTAACAATGTGCAAGGCAGCTTTGAGGGGTCCAAGACCTTGGACCTCTAGATCCCTCTGTTCCCCCACCGAGGGCAGACAAACAGAAGATTTCCATTGTTTTGAGGTGCAATAAATCATTACATCATTAAACCAAGACCCCATTGTGTGGAATTAAAAGAACTCATTCAAGTCAGAGTATAACAGCATAGAAACAGGCCCTTCAGCCCAACTTGCCCATGGTGACCACCAAAGTAGTCCCATTTACCTGCATTTTATCCCTCTAAACCCCTCCAATCAAAATACCTATCCAAACATCTTTTAAAAATGTTGCTCTTGCACCTGCTTCAACCACTTCCCTTGGCAGCTCATGAGGGGTATAGATAGGGTAAATGGAAGTAAGCTTTTTCCACTGAGGTTGAGTGAGACTAGAATGACGGGTCAGGGGTTAAGGGTGATGGGTGAAATATTTCAGGGGAACCTGAGGGGACATCGTGGCAGCGTAGCGGTGAACACGATGCTGTTACAGCTCGGAGACCAGAGTTCAATTCCAACACTGTCTGGAAAAAGTTTCTGCTCGGTTCCCGTGATCGGTCAGGTTTCCTCCGGGTGCTGCAGTTTCCTCCCAGTCATTGTAAATCATTCTGTGATCAGTCGAGTTGCTGGGCAGTGCAGATCGTTGGGCTGAAAAGGCCTGTTCCATGCAGTACCTCCGGAAAAAAAGAAAACTGAAAATATTTCTTTGCTCAGGAGGTGGCGAGAGTGTGGAACGAGCTGCCGGCGGATGTGGGTTCAACTACAATATTTAGAAGTTTGGATAGGTACATGGATGGGAGGGATAGGGAAGATTATGGTCCAGGTCGATGGAACTAGGTAGAACAGCAGTTCAGCATGGACTAGATGGGCAGAAGGGCCTGTTTCTGTACTGTACTGTTCTATGACTATGACTCATTCCATATGCAGGCCACTCTACGTGTGAAGAAGTTGGCCCTCAGGTTCCTTTGAAATCTCTGCCCCTTTATCTTAAACCTTTTGTTTGTCAGCCTTGGTTTGTGTCTAGTTTGGTCTGAGGTGTGATGAGAAGGAGAGGTCCAAAGTCCTCGGTTGCCAAAGCAGAATATCTGATTAGGGGCTGGTTGTTGGGCTGGAGTTCCATCACACCTGCATTTCCTACTCTGCCACACTTCCAAAGAGCCTGAAATACAAACTCATTGAGGAAAAATCCGAAGAGCAAGGGGAGCACTGACAGAAGGAAATGTCTGGTGGCACCGATGGCCAGTGTAGTTGGCTCATCTCGTGGAGATTCAAATATTAATAAATAGACGTTCCCCAGGCGCTGGGAATCCCTGTATTTCTTTGTTCTACTGTGAATGTCTGCGAGAAGCTGAATCTCAGGGTAGTACATGACGACATATACGCACATTGATAACATACTTACCTCGAACTCCAGGGTTCAAATGGTCTGATTCAGTTTCTACAGGTCTTCTCTGGGTTACAACACTCTGGCCACCCCAAATCTGAGTGAGCTCCCATAATATTAAATCCAAAATTCTGACGCACCTACATTCATGCCTTCCTGCAAACAGCCAGGCTAGTTTTCCCTCTCCACCTTTAGTAATCGCTGTCTTATCAATCTTGTGTTTTTGATGACATTCATTACAACACAATGAAGGTACGGGTACCATAGAGCGGAGGGCCCCGGACCAATGGAACATTAAGCAAGTTAGGAATCTCTGCCACAGCGTGATTTCTGCATATTTTCCAGATTATAGACAAAATTGGCTTATGGGCATCTGTAAAAACCGAAACCCCTTTCTTCCCCAGGGACCGCCATTTAACCTGCCTTTATGTCCCTGACTTTGTCAAGCTTTTACTCCGCTGACTGGGTTTTCTCAATAAGCTGGCAGACAGAACTTGCTGTAATTAAATCGTTACTCTTCCTGGGCATGTATGAGACACTGCTGACTTCCACAGACCCAACAGACCTGGGAATTAAGCCATTACCAGTGATAAATGCTTAAGGTTCTCACCAGGGTAACTACAATGAGCTGTGTAGCCTCTGCGCTGCTAAATCTTTGATCTATAGAGATTAAAGAGATTAGCTTTCTTTGACCAAGTACATCAAAACTTACAGTAAAACACATGGTTTGCGTCAATGACCAACAGTCCGAGACAGGTATTGCATAATTCATTACAGCTTGAGCGACCCGTGTTCAATTCTGCCACTGTCGTCAAAGAGATTATACGTTCTCTCTGTAACCATGTGGGTTTCTTCCGGGTGCTCTAGTTTCCTCCCACATTCTAAAGATGTACAGGTTAATAGGTTAATTGGTCACATGGGTGCAATTGGGCAGAGTGGCCTTGTTAGGCCGAAGGGCCATTACTGTGCTGTATCTTTACATTAAAAAATAAAAATAAGACATCCAGCACACGAACACTGCCAACATCAGGCAGGAGGTACCAGAGCCTTCGGTCCCACAACACCAGGTTCAGGAACAATTATTACCCTACAACAATCAGGGTTATCACCCAGAGGGGTTAACTTCACTCGCCTCAAATCTGAACTGATTCTATAACGTACAGACTCACTTTCAACGACTCCTTTACAACTCATGTTCTCAGTATTAATTTTTTATATTTGGACCATTTGTCTCCTTTTGCACATTGGTTGTTTGTTAGTCTTTGTTCTATAGCTTTCCCTTTAATTCTGTAGTATTTCTTCATTTTCCTTTAAATGTCTGCAAGGAGATGAATCTCAAGGTGACAGAGATAATTGACTTTGGGGAAGTGTCAGTTCCAGGTGGGTTCCTGCTGGTGTTCCCCAAGCCCAAGGGGATCACAGTCCATCGGTCAATGAAGCATTACTTTGTGGCTCTTCTCTCTGGCCTGTCTCAAGGGTCCACGTATGTAACCTAGCCCCACGCTCCCTTTACTGAAGCAGCCCGCAACAGGGGAGATGGAGACCCACACACACATTCCAGGCTGGGAATGCACAGAGACCTGGTCCACTTAAACAGCCAACTGCACAGCCAAACCATGCTCAGAACAATCCCATTTCACTCTCCCTTCAACACAGCCCAGATCCCACTCCCTCACTTACACGCACTAGAAGCAACCAATTAACCCACCAACCAGTGTGCTTCCCAGGTGCAGGAGGGCACTGGAGCATTCCCGGGAGAAAAAGCTCCAGGGCCACTGGAGTTCTCCAGCAGCAGCAGCTCAACTCACTGCTCATACACTTCTCACAAAGGATCAAGAACCAGTTTTATTCACCACATACATTTCCATGTTAGGAATCTGCTGAGGTGCGTTAGTCAGGGCGTGGCACGTAACAAAATACAACATTCAACAATTATATAAATACAGTTAGAGGTTAAAGTAACAATATGAAATAAAAGGTGCATAAAATTATGTTTAAAGGTATTTATAGTGTAAACAGCATTTGAAAAAGTGGTATAGAGTGCTTACAGTCCAGTGAGGGTGGGGTATTAGAGGTGATTGGTGGGGCTTGAATGAGCAAATTTTGGAAGAAACTTTTATGCTGGTGTGAAATTTTTGGTTTAATAGCACCATAGCACTTTCTAGAAAGGAGCTTGAGTAAGAGGCAGTTTGCTGGTTGGATTGTGTCCGCAATTATTGTCCCTGCCCACTTCTTTGTCCTGGACACATAAAGGTCCTGCAGTGATGGTAGGCTGCAGACAATGACCTTTACTGCTGACCTGACAGTGGAGAATCCCCGCCCCACCCATTGTCACAGCCAGCATTCCACTCCCACTCAAAAATAAACCAGAACACAGCATCTGGTCAATATCACATCACTGTAACTCTTTCTGCATCAAAATTCTGTCCAAAGTACGTCAGGGTCTCTTATTACAAACTATTTCCATTGGGTTTTATACTGCAGTGGATCACCACCAACAAACACACTGCTGGTAATGTGGTCACTCCTACAGCACAGGGAAAGGCTGAGCAGTTTAGGAGTTTATTCCCTGGAGTGTAGGGCAATGAGGGGAGATTGGATAGAGGTATACAAAATTTATGAGAGGGTAAATGCAAACAAGCTTTTGTCCCCACACTGAGGTTGGTTAAGGATAGAATCAGAGTTCACGGGTTAAGGGGGAAATGTGAAATTTCTGGATCAAGAGAGATTAATATTAGCTTTATTTATCACATGGACATTGAAACACAATTTGTGTCAAATCAAACCAGTGTGGATCGTGCTGGGGGCGGCCCAGGAGTGCCGCCAGGTCTCCGTGGGCAACGCAGCATGCCCACAACTCACTGACGTTCTCCGGACTATGGCAGGGAGCCACGGCAGCCAGAGGAAACACACACGGTCACGGTGAGAGCGTACAGACTCCTTACAGACAGTGCTGGGAATTGAACCCCGATCGGTGATCACTGGCGCTGTAATGGTGTTGCACCGACCACTACGATACTGCACCACCCTTCAAGAGGAACTGGAGGAGGAACTTGTTCACTCAGAGGGTGATGCGAATGCTGGAAGTGTGGACGCAGGTTTGATTGCAACACTGAAGAGAAGATACTACTTGGATGAAGAGATCACTACTTGGTGTCCACCAAATCATATTCTCCACAGCCAGATATGTACCACCTGTCCACCTCCCTTTTGATAGTAATTTGACCATAAGATATAGGAGCAGAATTAGGCTATTTTCCCCATCGAGTCTGTTGCCCCATGATCATTTTCCTCCTAGCCCCAATCTCCTCCACCCCCCTTATCCCTTCATACCCCAACTAATGAAGACCTATCAACCTCTGCCTTAAATATACCCATTGACCTGCCCTCCACTGCCACCTATGGCTAAAGAAGTTCCTCCTCCTCCTCTCTGTTCTAAAGAGAAACACAACCCCGTCAGGGTTCGGAGGCTTGCGTGCCTCAATGACCCAGAGAGCTACATTGGCTGGAGTCAGGACTTTATGCTTTGGTTCTTGGTAGGGTCACCCATGCCAAATAGGTCAAAGGGTAGAGGTCAGACTAAGAGTGGTCCACCAGTCCTCCAGGTTCAGGGGTTCAGCTCAGGGCTAACAACCCTGACTGGTAAAACAAAACTGTTATGGAAAGAGTAATGACAAATCCTTCTACATCTGAGTGTGATGGTATTCCTGAGTCTCCACCCAGCACTTGCATGGCTGACAGCAGTGAAAACCGAGAGGAAGCTACTGACACAATGAAGGAAGCCCAAACACAGCTAGAGATGGAGGACCTTCATTGGTGCCCTAATGGGCACCCATCATCCATTTTAAATGGACGTCCCTCTATTCTGAGGCTATGTCCTCCGGGGTCTCAGACTCCTCCACCATAGGAAATATCCTCTCCACATCCACTATATCAAGGCCTTTACTCCCACCATGGTTTGACAATGGGATCTTTCCATATGGGGTCTTCTTCACTGTAGTCAACTAGAATTAACAAATGAAATGCACTTCTATAGCAACCTTGCCCTCTCTCTCAGAACCTCACAAATGGCTTCACTGCCAGATTTCTTTTCTATTTTTGAAGATGCTACATAAATTGTAACTACAGTCGAGTACCCAGCATCCCACTGATGTTATCCACCTCTTTTTACACAGATTTAAAGAGGAAAACAAAAGTATTAACTGTGGGATTTCCTAGCCTCTGAAATGTCTTCAGGCATGGAGCAGCAGTTACATCTGACCAAAACCAAGGAAATAACTTAAAAGCAAGATATTCTTCAGATGCTGGAAATCCAGAGGAACACACACAAAATTGCTGAAGGAACTCAGCAGGTCAGGCAGCATCTATGGAGGGAAATAAACAGTCAATATTCCTGGCCAAGACCCTTCATCAGTACTGGAAAGGAAGGGAGGCAGAAACTAAATTAAAAGTGGGCCTGAAACATTGACTATATATTCTTTTCCATAGATGCCACCTGACCTGCTGAGTTTCATGTTTGGAAAATATGCAGAAATCAGCCCATGGTAACCATACCTCCACAGTGTTGTCATGAATGTCATCAAAAAGTTCAAAGTTCATTTGAGACTGTTGCTCTGGATTTCAGAATCTCTTGGTGTTTATTAAATAGGGCAGTCAATTTAAATGTCTGAGGGCTGATAACTGTGTGTGGTTCCTGAGGCTCCTGTACCACCTTCCTGATGGCAGCAATGAGAAGAGAGCGTGGCCTGCGTGGTGGGAATCCTTGATGATGGATGATGCTTTCCTTTGATAGTTCTCCATACAGACATGCTCAACATTGGCAGGGCTTATCCACAATGGACTGGGTTGTATCCACTACATTTTGTCAGCTTTTCCAATCAAGGTGTTTCCATACCAGGTGGTGATGCAAACAGTCAATATACTCTTCACTGCACATCTATAGAGGTGTGTCAAAGTTTTAGATGACATAATGAATCTTCACAAACTCCTGAGCAGGTAGGTGCACTAACTTTGCAATGGCACTTGTGTGCTGCGTCCAGGACAGATCCCCTGAAATTATATCGCCAAGGAATTTAAAGCTGCCATCCCTCTCCATTTCTGACCCTCGATGAAGCCTGGCTCATGGACCTCTAGTTTCCTGAGCCTGACATTAATAATCAGCTCCTTGGTCTTACTGACATTGAGAGAGATTGCTGTTGTGGTACCACTCAGCCAGATTTTCAATCTCCTATAGACTGATCCATCACCACCTTTAATTCGGCCAACAAGTCATTTTGTCAGCAAACTGACATATAACATTGGCGCTGTGCTTAGCCTCACGGTCGTAAGTGTAGAATGGGTAGAGCAGGGGGCTAAGCACTCAGCCTTGTGATGCACCTGTGCTGATGAAGATTATGGAGATGTTGTTGCCAATCCAAACTGACTGGGGTCTGCAAGTGAGGAAATCGAGGATCCCATTGCACAAGGTGGTATTGAGGTCAAGGTCTTGAAAGTTTTGAGAGGATGATAATATTGATAACAAGCACAGAGCCATCAAATTGTAGCAGGCTATTCCTGTGCACCACGTGGCTCAGATTTGTGTCAAAGTAGACTCTACCCACTCTATTTATTTGCCACTGAAGGGCAAATTATTCAGTCACAATATCAAGTTACCACCCAAGGATGGGATGGGGTCAGTTCCTCAATCTCACGCTGCATTTTAAACACCTTTCCAATTGTCCTGGGAGCAGCTTTGCTCTTTATTTAGTTAATTCACGATTTACAGACATCACTGACACACACTGGCTACTGTTATCCATCCATCAGAAAGGTCCCCCACAACCCAGGCCATGGCCTCTTCTCATTACTACCTTCAAGGAGGGGGTACAGGAAGTCTGAAGACCCACACTCAACAATTCATGAACAGCTTCTTCCCCTCGAGCATCAGATATCGGAACAGACAATGAACCCATGTACTCCATCTCACTACTTTGCTCTACTTCTGTTCTAAATAATTTCTTTTTATGATTTAAAGTACATATTACACATTGTACTGTGCTGTTTACATAAAACAACACATCAGTGACAATAATCCTGATTCCTCTTCTCCCAGCATGGACAACAGATCCCAAAGCCCAAGAACAGAAAAGTCTACAGTAAGTGGTGGGCGGATACAGCCCAGTCCATCACAGGCAAAGTCCGCCCTACCATTGAGCAGATTTACAAAGAGCACTGCCACATGAAAACAGCATCCATCACCAAGGACCCCCCCCCCCCCCACCCCCAGACCATGCTCTCCTCACCGCTACCATCAGGAAGGAGGTACCACACCACCAGGTTCAGGAACAGCTATTACCCCTCAACCATCAGGATCCCGAATGGCGTGGAAACCCTCACTCACCTCAACTCCGAACTGGTTCCACAACCTACACTCACTTTCAAGAAGTCTTTACAACTGACGCTCTCAGTATCATTTTTATTTGTACAATTTGTTTTATTTTGTACTTTGATTGCTTGCCAGGCTGTATGTATACTTTTATTTCTGTAAATGCCTGCAAGAAAATGGATCTTCAAGGTAACACATTTTGAAACTTACTTTGATAACCTTCCCCTGCAGGTATTAGGAAAGTAGATAATTTTTCCATATTTTAGTAAAAATAGAATACAATAAATATTGTTTGGGGGCTAAAAGTCCCACTTTATCTGTCCCCACTGCTGCCCGCACACTCGGGACAACTTCACGGTGGCCAATTAACCCCTGGGCTGCGGGAGCGGGGGGATAGGATTGAACCCTCACCTCACCCCGCTGGCTCCCAGTGGGACTCACCTCCTTTAGCCGCTCATTCTTCTCCTGCCAGTCTCTCGTCGAGTCCGCCAGCTCCTTCTTCACCTTGTTCATCTCCTGCAGGAGGCCATCCAGCAAGGAAGCGGAGGGGCCGGCGCCGGCGCCCGGCTCCCAGCCTAGGAGCGCGGCGCTGCTCTGGTAGGCGGCCAGGCGGCTCTGCAGTTCTTTCAGGCGCTCGTCCTTCTGCGTCACCTGCTCGTTCAGGCGGCACAATTCCTGCCGAGCTTCGTGGTAGAAAGTACCAATGGTGGAGCAACTTTTCAACTTGTTCTTTAGCGACCAGTTCTCCTTCTGCAACTTTTCTACCTGCTCCTGTAACTTGGATAAACGCTCCAATAATCTCCCCGCACCGTCATTATCCAAAGACATTGTACAGGCAGGACGCGACGAAAAGCAGAAAAAATAATCCAGTCTCCCTGACGCACACACAAAAAAGCAGCAATTAAAATAGATCTGTTAAGCAACAATTTCCTCCAATTAAGACATCGTTAAAATGCCAATGGAAGCACAATGTTGCTTGTAAAATATATTAAACGAAATGTAGCTAAACGTTGATACATTATACATTTCTTAAATGCCACTAAAGTCCCGCTTTTCAAAACAGAGTGGTTATATGCTGATTCTGAGCGTCTGGTTGAAGGTTTGAACTTTTCTCCGCGGACCCTGAATCGTGTCTTCCATTCCATTGGCCCCGTGTCATTTCATCAAACCGGGGAATTTCCTCCCCGGGAATTCCCCCTCTCCCTCTCCCTCTCCCTCTTTGGATTTTTCGCGTACTTTTTACTCTCTCTGGCTCACAGAAAACATTCGTCTGCTCACTCGCAAGCGTCTACCATCTTCTGATTAACGCTTCCAAGAACAAGAAAAAAAATCACCAATTTTTTTTTCATAAGAAATTAAGAGGGCCAGATCTTTCAGTCTCGAACTGGAAGGAAGTTACTGAAATCGAGGACGTTTTGGAGTGACGTTGGGGTGCTTCCTGTCTCGCCCTGCGAGTAATATTAGTTTCAATCCTTGACTTTTTCGTAAATATAATTTTTAATCATGGACAGCCAGAGATTTTGTCGCCGTGGGGCGACATGGCTAACACAGGGGAACATAATTTTCAGGTGACTGGGGGAAGTACAGGGGGCTGTCAAAAGCAATTCTTTACAGAGAGTGGTGGATACGTGAAACACACTATCATGGGTGGTGGTAAAGGCAGAGACATTCGAGACTTTTAATAGACACATGGTTGATAGAAAACTAGAGGGCTACGTGGGCGGGAAAGAGTAGGTTACAATGTCGGCACAGCATCATGGGCCGAAGGGCCTGTGCTGGGCGCAGCTGGGTTCACGAGAAAACGGTGGGGTGGAGGTGAGCGTAGGCAGCGGCTTTATCAGGCAAATTTTGTGGATTGGAATAACTTTTAAGAAGTAGACCCTTTTGGCATCCTGTGATTTAACAGGCGCGTGTTACTTTCTTTTTTTGTATCGCCGTTCAGGAACTGATACTCGCTGCATCTAGTGAGCCGCTGGTTTTTACTTCCCGTACGGCACAACAAAGATCCACGACTCGTCTTCTTCTATTCCCCTCCCCGACATCGTTTTCTCCTCAACTGTGATCCCCTGCCCTTTCGGCCCGAATTGGAATGGCACAGAAAGAGGCCAATCAGCCCAAGAGTTGAATCTATAATTTGGGAGCCCTGGGCCTGAAGCGTCAACTCTTTATTCCCCTCCATTGATGCTGCCTGACCAGCTGAGTTCCTTGTGTGTGTTCCCAGCATCTGCAGCACCTCTGGTGATTACCATTACTCAGCTATTCCTATCACCCTGAGTTCAACTACCTCTGCACTAATAGGGTCAAAGTTAATTTATTATCAAAGTACATACATATATGTCACCATATACAACCCTGAGATTCATTTTCTTGGGGACATACTCAGTATATCCACAGAATAATAACCATAACAGAATTAATGAAGACCTTACCAACCTGGGAGTTCAAACAATTGCAAAAGGCAACAAACTCTGCAGATACAAAAAGAACGAAAGAGATAATAAATAAGCAATAAATATTGAAAACATGAATTGAAAAGTCCTTCAAAGTGAGTTCATAGTTTGTGGGAACATCTCACTGAAGGGGTGAGTGAAGTTGAGTCAAGACCCTGATGGCTGAGGGGGAACAACTGTTCCTGAACCTGGTGGTGTGGGTCCTCAGGTTCCTGTACCTCCTTCCTGATGGCAGCAGCAAGAAGAGAGCATGTTGGGGGTCCCTGATGATGGATGCTGCTTTCCTGCGACAACATTCAATGTAGATGTGCTCAGTGGCTGTACCCGTGATGGACTGGGCCGTATCCACTGCTTTTTGTGGGATTTTCTGTTCAAGGGTATTGGTGTTTCCAAACCAGGCTGTAACATTTAACAGCAATCAGGCCTTTCAGCCCATTTAATCTGCCTAGTAATTTTCAGTTGTGGCTGATTTACAACCCAATTCTCCCGTTTTCTCTGCGTAACCTTCTCACCCCTTATTTACCAATCAAGCACCTATCTGTCTTGGATACACCCACTGGCAACAGATTTCACAGACTCGCCTCCCTTTGGCTGAAGAAAGTCTGCTTCATCCCTGTTCGAAAGGGACATCCCTTCGTTCTGAGACTGCGCTCTTCCATCCACTCCATCCACTCCATCCAGGCCTTTCAATATCCGGTTGGTTTCAATGAGACTGCACCACCCCCCACACACACCTCTCCTCCTGATCTGAACTTTCTCACCTTTCCCTTCAATTCTCGAGGGAGTTAATAGTGACTCTATTTCTACTTATCACTGATGTGGAATTCCCCACGTTCCCCCCCTCCTCCCCGCACAGGGGGAATCTCTCATTCTGTCTGGGTTCACTGCCTTTCTGGATGGTTCAGAAGGGAGGTTCAGTCTCTGTAAGGTTCAGATGTCTTACGTACGGTACCAAATATCGCACGTCTCTACAGACGTGGGGGTTGAGGGAATCACTGGGGACTTCGTCAGAGTTTTCAACATCTTCAAGTTCAGCTTTAATTGTCATTCAACCATACATGAATACCGCCAAATGAAACAGTGTTCCCCTGGAGTCGGGATGCAAAACACTGCACCAACAGGCACACACAGCACAGGCACATACAGCACATATAAGATATCAGTAAAATACAGTCAGACACAAAAATAATCATAGTCCAAGTCCCTGATTCCATGCATATTGCAGCAGTCTACAGTCGAATACAATACTGCTTGTCTTCTGCTGAGCAAACACTGGGGGGCAGCACTGACACTGGAATGCACCACTTGTGCCAAATAGACCCTATCCCACATTTATGAGGCTAAGCAATGGTAGTATGACAATTGACTATTCTTAGAATACGTTGGGGCAAGCTTTGTCAGAGAACGTAAAACAGCACAGTACAGGCACTTCGGCCCACAGTGTTGTGCCAGCCCTTTAACCTACTCCAAGATCAAGGTAGCTCTTCTTACATAGCCCTCCAATTTTCTTTCATACAGTGCCCATCTAAGACTTAAATGTCCCTAATGTATGTGTTTCTACCATCACTTAGCACTCTGTGTAAAAACCATACCTTAACACCCCCCCCCCATTACTTTCCCCTACACCTTCAATTTGCACACCCCTTGAATTAGCCATCGGATCTAGCAGTGACCATCAGGTTCCTGCACAGCCCTGACTCCACCTCAGCACTGGAACACCACAAACCACCTGTTGCATTAATGTGGCATTGTTTAGAGACGCAGCACGGTAACAGGCCCTCTGGCTGACAAGCCCATGCTGCCCAATTACTCCCATGTGACCAATTAACCTAGTCGTAGGTTCATGCGATCAATTAACCTATTAATCCATACAGTTTTGGAATGTGGGAGGAAGTGGGAGCACCTGGAGGAAACCCATGTGGTCATGGAGAGAACATACAGACTCCTTAGAGACAGCGGTAGGAATTGAACCGGGTCACTGAAGCTGAAATAGCGCTACACTACCGTGCCCCAGTTTGTCTCTAATTGCGTCTTTTGCACTAATGTCTTGTTCTTGCACAATCCTTCTCTCTCTCTGTCTTACGTAATTCTGTGTGCTGTCTGTGGTGCTGCTGCAGGCAAGTCTTCGCCTGTACCTGCGCCTCACATGACAATGAAGTTGGAAGAGTTCGATAAAAAATAAAGATTAGTTCTTTATTTGCCAGATGTACCTTGAAACATCAAAACATAATGTGAAATGTGTTGTTTGCGTCAGCTACAAACACAGTCCGAAGCTGAGCTGGGGAGAGCCCCCAGTGTCGGCACGCTGTTGGTGCCAATTCAGCAGGCCCACAACTTACTATACCTAACTCGTATGTCTTCGGAACATGGGAGCAAACTGGTCGGGAATGGGCCACAAAATGAATGTCGGGAACACCCGGCAGTTCAGGCAGCATCCGTGGAGGGAGAAACTTAACGTTTTAGAACACTTCATCAGAACAAAGCCACTTTGATCTGAAATATTACCTGTGATCTCGAGGGCCATTGCTCCCTGAAAGAGGTTACACATGCGGACAGTGTGGTAGAGAAGGCTTGCTTTCATCAGTCGGGGCATCGAACATTAAAGTTAGGAAGTAGTGTTCCATCTGAGTTACTCATTGGTTAGCCTGTGTTTGGAATGCTGTATGCAGCTCTGCTCACCATTTTACAGCAAGGTTGTGGAGGCTTTGGAGAGGGTGCAGAAGAATTTCACCAGGATACTGCCTGGATTAGAGAGTATTGGGTATAAGAGTGGTTAGACAAACTTGGGTTGTTTCTCTGGTGTGTCAGAGGCTGAGGGGAGACCTGATGGAAGTTTATAACATAATGAGAGCATAGAGAGAAATAGTCACAGTCTTTTCCCTCATATCAAGGTTCATATCAGATGTCAGAGGTTAAAGGTGAGAAGGGGAAAGTTCAAAGGAGAAATGGTGGATATCTGGAACGCACTGCCACAGGAAATGATCAGGGCAGATGCAATAACAGTGTTTAAGAGGCACTTAAACAGGCACATGAACAGGCAGGGAATGGAGGGATGTAGGCCTTATGCAGACAGATAGGTCAGCACAGACAGAGCGGGCCAAAGGACCTTTTTATAAGATTGTATTTGGCACGTGTGCACTGAAACATACAGAGAAATGTGATTTTTGCATCACTTACCAAAGTAGTTTGTGAATGTGCTGGGGGCCACACTTCCAGCGCCAGCAGAGAATGGCCACAACTTACTAACCCCTACATCTTTGGAACGAGGGAGGAAACCAGAGCACCCGGAGGAAACCCAAGTATTCACAGGGAGAACTTACAAACTGTGGGATGCTTTGAGATATTACCTCCCCTCCCTGCCCCCGCACTCGCCCATCCCAGTCCCAGACCTTCCCCTCACCACCCCACCCCATGTCACTGCTGCCTACACCATCAGTGGGAGGACAGTCCATGATCCACTTGCTTACTGAAATGTACAAGATGAGATATATTTCAAAGCTCAAAATAGATTTATTATCAAAGTACATATACTGTATGTCACCGTGTACAACCCTGAGATGACAGAACAAAGATCCACTCAGCCAGATGGTTTGAGGTGTGTCTATTTTAATGCAAGGAGTATCAAGAGCAAGGGGGATGAACTTACAGCGTGGATCAATACATGAAACTGTGACGTTGTGGCCATTACAGAGACTTGGATGACTCAGGGGCAGGAATGGCTGCTGAGAGTGCTGGGCTTGAGATGTTTCAAAAAGGTCAGGGAGGGAGGGGATTGGCACTGCTAATAAGGGATAGAATCACGGCTGCAGAAAAGGAGGAAGTCATGGAGGGATGGTCTACCGAGTCATTGTGGGTGGGTGTCAGAAACAGGAAAGGGGAATAAATCCACTGGGTGTTTTCATAGGCCCCTGAATAGTAACAGAAACATCGAGGGGCAGATATGGAGGCAGATTCTGGAATGGTGCAATAACAATAGGGTTCTTGTTTCCTTTCCTAATATTGACTGGCATCTCCTTAGAACAAGGAGTTGGGATGGGGTGGAGTTTGTTATGTGTGTTCAGGAAGGTTTCCTGATGCAATATGTAGATAAACCTACAAGAGGAGAGGCTGTACTCGATCTGGTATTGGGAAATGAACCTGGTCAGGTGTCAGATCTCTCGGTGGGAGAGCATTTTGGAGGCAGTGATCACAACTCTATCTCCTTTACCATAGTGCTGGAGAGGGGATAGGAGCAGACAATTTGCAAAAACATTTAATTGGGGTAGGGGGAAATTAGGCAGGAACTTGGGAACATAAATTGGGAGCAGATGTTCTCAGGGAAATGCATGGCAGAAATGTGGTAAATGTCCAGGAAACATCTGCATAGGTATGTTCCATTGAGGCAGGGAGCTAGGGCTTTACTCTTTGGAGAGAAGGAGGACGAGAGGAGACATGATAGAGATGTACAAGATTTTAAGAGGAATAGATAGAGTGGACAGCCAGCACCTCTTCCCCAGGGCACCACTGCTCAGTACAAGAGGACATGGCTTTAAGGTAAGGGGAGGGAAGTTCAAGGGGGATATTAGAGGAAGGTTTTTTCACTCAGAGAGTGGTTGGTGAGTGGAATGCACTGCCTGAGTCAGTGGTGGAGGCAGATACACTAGTGAAATTTAAGAGTCTACTAGACAGGTATATGGAGGAATTTAAGGTAGGGGGTTACATGGGAGGCAGGGTTTGAGGGTTGGCACAACATTGTGGGCTGAAGGGCCTGTGATGTGCTGTACTGTTCTATGTTCTATGTTCTATGGTAGGGTAAAAGAACCATCGTGTACAAAGATGTAGAAAAACTAGTTCAGAAGAAAAGACAAGTTTACAAAAGAGTTGGAGGGTTATGGGCTGAGTGCAGGTTGGTGGGACTAGGTGAGAGTAAGCGTTCAGCACGGACTAGAAGGGCTGAGATGGCCTGTTTCCGTGCTGTAATTTTTAAACGATTATAAGATTCAAGAAACTAGATACTGTTTGATCTCTAGAAAATTGCAAGGGTGCCAGGGAGCAGCTCAAGAATTAAATTAGGGGAGCTAGAAGGGGCCATGAAAAGGCCTCGGCAAGCAGGATTAAGGAAAACCCCAGGGGATTCTATGTGAAGAGCAAGAGGATGAGCCGTGTGAGAATAGGACCAATCGTGAGAGAGAGTGGAAATGTGCGTGGAGCTGGAGGAGGGAGTGGAGGTACGTAATGAATACTTCACCTCAGTATTTGCCAGGGAAAAGGACTTTGGCAATTGTGGGGATGATTTAGAGCGGACTGAAAAGCTTGAGTGTATAGAAACGGATTAAGAAAATCCATTTCTTAATCCATTAAGAAAACGGATGTGCTGGAGCTTTTGAAAGATATTAAGTTAGTTGCCAGGACTGGAGGAGGTATACCCCAGACTACTGTGGGAGGCGAGGGAGGAGGTTGCTGAGCCTCTGGCGATGATCTTTTCATCATCAATAGGGACGGGAGAAGTACCAGAGGATCGGAGGGTTGCAAACGTTGTTCCCTTGTTCAAGAAAGGGAGTAGAGATAACCCAGGAAATTATAGACCGGTGAGTCTGACTTCAGTGGTGGGCAAGTTGTTAAAGATCCTGAGAGGCAGGATTTATGAGCATTTGGAGAGAAATAATCTGATTAGGGATAGTCTGCATGGCTTTGTCAAGGGCAGGTCATGCCTTACGAACCTGATTGAATTCTTTGAGGATGTAACAAAACTCGTTGATGAGGGTAGAGCAGTGGATGTAGTGTATATGGATTTCAGTAAGGCATTTGATAAGGTTCCCCATATGAGGCTCATTCAATAGACAATAGACAATAGACAGGAGGTGCAGGAGTAGGCCATTCGGCCCTTCTAGCCAGCACCGCCATTCACTGTGATCATGGCTGATCATACACAATCAGTACCCCGTTCCTGCCCTCTCCCCATATCCCTTGACTCAGCTATCTATAAGAGCTCTATCTAACTCTCTCTTGAATGCATCCAGAGACTTGGCCTCCATTGCCTTCTGGGGCAGAGCATTCCACATATCCACCACTCTCTGGGTGAAAAAGTTTTTCCGCATCTCTGTTCTAAATGGCCTACCCCTTATTCTTAAACTGTGGCCTCTAGTTCTGGACTCACCCATCAGCGGGAACATGCTTCCTGCCTCCAGCGTGTCCAATCCCTTAATAATCTTATATGTTTCAATCAGGTAGTAATTCAGAAAGTAATGAGGCATGGGATCCAATGAGACCTCGCTTTCTGGATCCAGAATTGGCTTTCCCACAGAAGGCCAAGGGTGGTTGTGGACAGTTTGTATTTTGCATGGAGGACAGTGACCAGTGGTGTTTTACAGGGATCTGTTCTGGGGCCCCTCCTCTTTGTGATTTTTATAAATGACCTGGATGAGGAAGCAGAAGGGTGGGTTAGTAAGTTTGCTGATGGTACAAAAGTTAGGGGTGTTGTGAATGGTCTGGGGGGTTGTTAAAGGTTACAGCGGGACAGCAATAGGATGCAGAACTGGGCTGAGAAGTGGCAGATGGAGTTCAACCTAGATAAGTGTGAAGTGGTTCATTTCGGTAGGTCAAATTTGAAGACAGAATATAGTATTAAAGGTAAGACTCTTGGCAGTGTGGAAGATCAGCGAGATCTTGGGGACCATGTCCATAGAACACTCAAAGCTGCTACGCATGCTGATAGTGTTGTTAAGAAGGTGTATGGTGTGTTGGCATTCATCATTCTGGGATTGAGTTCAAGAGCCGTGAGGTAACATTGCAGCTTTATAAGACCTTAGTCAGACCCCACTTGGAGTACTGTGTTCAGTTCTGGTCACCTCATTACAGGAAGCATGTGGACACTATAGAGAGAATGTAGAGGAGATTTACCAGGATGTTGCCTGGATTGGGGAGCATGCCTTATGAGAATAGGTTGAGTGAACCTGGCCTTTCCTCCTTGGAGTGACGGAGGATGAGAGGTGACCTGATAGAGGTGTATAAGATGATGAGAAGCATTGATCGTGTGGATAGCCAAAAGCTTTTTTCCAGGGCTGAAATGGCTAACACAAAGGGGCGTAGTTTTAAGGTGCTTGGAAGTAGGTACAAGGGGGATGTCAGAGGTAAGTTTTTCACACAGAAGGTGGCGGGTGCGTGGAATGCCCTGCCAGCAATGACAGTGGAGGAGGATACAGTAGGGTTTTTTAAGAACCTCTTAGATAGATGCATGGAAATGAGAAAAACAGAGGGTTATGCGATAGGGAAATTCTAGGCAGTTTCTGGAGTAGATTACTTTGTTGGTACAACGTTATGAGCCTAGGGGCCTGTAATGTGCTCTAGATTTTCTATGTTCTATGTTCTAAAATTATATATTTTTTCCTGTCACAAGAATCTAGCAAATTTCCACAGCTTTAACGTGGAGAGCATCCTTATTGATTGCATTAGCATCTCATATGGAGGGGCCACTGCACAGGATCAGAAAAAGTTACAGAGAGTTGCAAACTCAGCCATCTCCATCATGAGCTCTAGCCTCCTGGCATCATGGACATCTTCAAAACACAATGCCTCAGGAAGGCAGCGTCCATCGTGAAGGTCCCTCACCACCCAGGACATGCCCTCTTCTCATTGCTACCATCAGGGAGGAGGCACAGGAGCCTCAGGGTTTAAGAACAGCTTCTTTCCCTCCAAAATCCGATTTCTGAACAGTAACTGAACCCGTGAACAGGACCTCACTATTTTGCTGTCTTTTGCACTATTTATTTAAATTTTATGATTCCTACTGTAACTTATAGTACATTTTGTACTGCTGCCACAAAACAAAAAATTTCATGACATATGTCAGTGAAAATAAATCTGGTTCTGATTCTGGATTCCGTCAGACATTGGAGCAAAGTTAGGCCTTTCAGTCTATCAGGTCTGCTCCACCATTCCATCTTGGCTGACTTTCAACCCCATTCTCCATAACCTTTGACACTTTGGCAAATCAAAAGCTTGTCAACTTCTGGTTTAAATATGCCCGATGACTTGAATTCCACAGGTTCACCAAACTCCAGCAAAAATAAATTCCCCCTCGCCTCTGTGCTGGGGGGGGGGGTGTCCTTCTATTCTGAGGCTGTGCCCCCCAGTCCTAGACTGGTGCACGTCCACTCTATCTAGGCCTTTCAATATTTGATAGATTTCAATGAGATTCCCCCCCCCCCTCATTCTTCTAAACTCCAGTGTCTACAGGTCCTGAGACAACAACACTCTTCATAAGTTAATTCTTTCATCCTGGGATCATTCTCGTGAACCTCTTCTGGACCCTCTCCAGTGCCAGCAAGTAAATGAGGGGCCCCAAACTTCTCACAGTACTCCAAGTATGATCTAACCAGTGCCTTATAAAGCCTCATCAATACATCCTTGCTTTTGTATTCTCGTCCTCTCGAAATGAATGCTGACATTGCATTTGCCTTCATTACAAATTCTGATTCTGACTGAATAGTTCTGTATTGTGGAAATTCCCTACCTTCATTTCATTACTCCAGGGTTTTGTGGAGCTTCCAGCTCTGATGTGAGCTCAGATCCAGCTGTTCAATTTGCATCTCACGGCCCTCCAGGAAAGTTCAGAATCCTGCAGGAAGTCAAAAAAAAACCTCAAACAAATTTCTAGGGATGTACTGTGGGGAGCATTGCCAGCTGGTACGGATACCCCAATGCTGTACAGGGCTGTGAACTTAGCCTGTCCATCATGGACACAAGCCTCCCCACCAGCGAGGACATCTTCAAAGAGCAGTGCCTCAGGAGGGCAGCATCCGTCAGTGAGGACTCTCACCATCCAGGACCTGCCCTCTTCTCATTACCGCTATCAGGAAGGAGCTGCAGGAGCCTGAAACGTACACTGAGCATTTTAGGGACAACTTCTTCCCCTCCGCCCTCAGATTTCGGAACCTTCTATGAACACTAACTCACTATCTCGCTTTCTTTTCGCGCTAATTACTGATATCTCATACTTCTTATTGTAATGATTGGTGATTTTTATGAACAGCACTGTTCTGCTGCCACAAAACAACAGATTTCACGACACATGTCGGTGATGATAAACTTGATTCTGACTCGGACCAAGCTGCTCTGTGTTGTGGAAACTCCCTCAGAATCAGAATCAGATTTATTGTCACCGGCATGTGTTGTGAAATTTGTTAACTTCGCAGCAGCAGTTCAATGCCATACATAATCTAACAGAAGAAGAAAAAAAATCAATCAATCTATCAATCACAGTATACATATATGGAATAGATTTTAAATCATGCAAAAAACAGAAATAATATATATTAAAAAGTGAGGTAGTGTTCATGGGTTCAATGTCCATTTAGGAGGGGAAGAAGCTGTTCCTGAATCACTGAGTGTTTGCCTTCAGGCTTCTGTACCTCCTACCTGATGGTAACAGTGAGAAAAGGGCATGCCCTGGGTGCTGGAGGTCCTTAATAATGGACGCTGCCTTTCTGAGACACCGCTGCCTGAAGATGTCCTGGGTACTTTATAGGCTAGTGCCCAAGATGGAGCTCACTAGATTTACGATCCTCTGCATCTTCTTTCGGTCCTGTGCGGTAGCTCCCCCACCCCACCCCCCCATACCAGACAGCAAAGCGGCCTGTCAGAATGATCTCCATAGTACATCTACAGAAGTTTTTGAGTGTTTTTGTTGACATACCAAATCTCTTCAAACTACTAATGAAGTACAGTCGCTGTCTTGCCTCCTTTATAGCTGCATCGATATAACCTACCTTAATTTCAGTTGTCCAGGGTTTTGTGGAGCTCCCAGGCAGTGTTTCTGAGCTCTGATGACAGGATATTGTGAGCTCCAATCCAGCTGTTCAACTTGCACCACACAAGGACATATATACAGAAAGGTGCCAGAAAAGGGCCAGTGACATCAGTAAAGATCCCACACACCCTGCTCATGGACTGTTTGTCCCAGTCCCATCAGGGAGGAGGCTACATACCAGGACTACTAGACTCTAAAACAGTTACTTTCCACAAACAGTTAGGCTGATCAACAATTCCACCCACTAACCCACCCCTCCACACCCCCAACCACCACTGTTTTATCATTTCCTATCAGGCACCCTTATCTACAGATACTGCAGTGCCTGGCACCAACAATCAATCTATGTATTTATATTTATTGTGTGTTTTTAAATTATTGTGTTCTTTATCTTATTGTGTTTTATATACAGCGCAGAATAGGTCCTTCCAGCCCTTTGAGCTGTACTACCCAGCAACTCCCGACTTAACCCGAGCCTGATCATGGGACGATTTTCGATGACCAATTAACCTACCAACCAAGTACATCTGTGGACTGTGGGAGGAAACTGGAACACCCAGAAGAAACCCACATGGTTCACAGGGAGAACGTACAAACCCCTTACAGGCAGCGGTGGGAATTGAACCCAGGTCACCTCTACCGGAAAGTGTTGTGCTATCATGCCACCCCACTTTTGTGCTGCCTCGGTTCTGGTGTAACAATTGTTTTGTTCTCTTTTACACTTGTCTGCTGGAAATGACATTAAACAGTCCTGGAGCTTGAATCTTGAGCCCTTGGGAAAGTTTCAGGAACCGCAGGAAGTTCAAAAACATATTGGAGACAGCCTCGGGTCATTGGTGTACAATTAAGCCCAGTGAAGGTTCTGAAGGTAATTAATGATATAAATCATAGCACAAGCAAAATAATTTGAGGAAACCACCTAATTTTTTGTTCTGTGTTAGCTTATTGAAATGGAATATTACACATCATTTTCTCTCTCAGATTTTTTTCCCACTGACGTGATTAGAAGTGACAGAGATCAGAAATCCTACCCTCCAGCCATTCAATCTGAAAGTGACCTGTAGAGGTGTCTATTAGTTGAATTGTGAATATTAGGGAGTTTAACCCACTCTTCTCTCACAGAGGGCTGGCAGGAGCACCTCTGAGGGCAGCAGGAGTGATGTCACCCACAGCTGCAAAAAATGACTTGCAGTTTCCGACCAGCAGTTTCACGAGATGTGACATTAACACACAGGCTTGGTGCCGCTCATTTCAGTTCTTATAAATTACTGAGTTATTCTTGTTTACCCTTCTTCAGTGGGCAGGCCTCTCGCCTCTGAATCAGAAGGTCAAGTCCCACTCGGAGACTTCAATGCAGAATCAGTGTTGTAGTAATGAGGGAGTGCTGAGTTATCAGAGGTGCTGGTTTTGAGTGAGATTACCAATAAAAGATCTTTTTACTGGAAACAAAGGACACACCTGAGTTATAGAGTAAAAAAAGTCAAGTAGGTTAGGACTTTATTCCCTGGAGCACAGGAGAATGAGGGAAGAGTAGATCGAGATAAACACAATTGTGAGGGGTATAGATAGTGTAAATGCAAACTGGCTTCAGGGTTTGGGATCGGGGTGGGAGTTCAGGGTTGGGGACTGGGGCCGGGAGTTCAGGGTTGGGGACTGGGGCCGGGAGTTCAGGGTTGGGGACTGGGCCGGGAGTTCAGGGTTTGGGATTGGGGTGGGAGTCCATGGTTGGGGACTGGGGCCGGGAGTTCAGGGTTGGGGACTGGGGCTGGGAGTTCAGGGTTGGGGACTGGGGCTGGGAGTTCAGGGTTTGGGATTGGGGTGGGAGTCCATGGTTGGGGACTGGGGCCGGGAGTTCAGGGTTGGGGACTGGGGCTGGGAGTTCAGGGTTGGGGACTGGGGCTGGGAGTCCAGGGTTGGGGACTGGGGCCGGGAGTTCAGGGTTGGGGACTGGGGCCGGGAGTTCAGGGTTGGGGACTGGGGCTGGGAGTTCAGGGTTGGGGACTGGGGCCGGGAGTTCAGGGTTGGGGACTGGGGCCGGGAGTTCAGGGTTGGGGACTGGGGCTGGGAGTTCAGGGTTTGGGATTGGGGTGGGAGTCCAGGGTTGGGGACTGGGGCCGGGAGTTCAGGGTTGGGGACTGGGGCCGGGAGTTCAGGGTTGGGGACTGGGGCTGGGAGTTCAGGGTTTGGGATTGGGGTGGGAGTCCATGGTTGGGGACTGGGGCCGGGAGTTCAGGGTTGGGGACTGGGGCTGGGAGTTCAGGGTTGGGGACTGGGGCCGGGAGTTCAGGGTTGGGGACTGGGGCTGGGAGTTCAGGGTTTGGGACTGGGGCTGGGAGTCCAGGGTTGGGGACTGGGGCTGGGAGTCCAGGGTTGGGGACTGGGGCCGGGAGTTCAGGGTTGGGGACTGGGGCTGGGAGTTCAGGGTTTGGGATTGGGGTGGGAGTCCATGGTTGGGGACTGGGGCCGGGAGTTCAGGGTTGGGGACTGGGGCTGGGAGTTCAGGGTTGGGGACTGGGGCTGGGAGTTCAGGGTTTGGGATTGGGGTGGGAGTCCATGGTTGGGGACTGGGGCCGGGAGTTCAGGGTTGGGGACAGGGGCTGGGAGTTCAGGGTTGGGGACTGGGGCCGGGAGTTCAGGGTTGGGGACTGGGGCTGGGAGTTCAGGGTTTGGGACTGGGGCTGGGAGTCCAGGGTTGGGGACTGGGGCTGGGAGTCCAGGGTTGGGGACTGGGGCCGGGAGTTCAGGGTTGGGGACTGGGGCTGGGAGTTCAGGGTTGGGGACTGGGGCCGGGAGTTCAGGGTTGGGGACTGGGGCTGGGAGTTCAGGGTTTGGGATTGGGGTGGGAGTCCAGGGTTGGGGACTGGGGCTGGGAGTCCAGGGTTGGGGACTGGGGCCGGGAGTTCAGGTTGGGGACTGGGACCGGGAGTTCAGGTTGGGAACTGGGACCGGGAGTTCAGGGTTTGGGGACTGGGGCCGGGAGTTCAGGGTTTGGGACTGGGGTGGGAGTCCAGGGTTGGGGACTGGGGCCGGGAGTTCAGGGTTGGGGACTGGGGCCGGGAGTTCAGGGTTGGGGACTGGGGCCGGGAGTTCAGGTTGGGAACTGGGACCGGGACCATCTCACTGAGGCTGGGTGAGATTTCCATAGGTCCATAACTGTCCAGAGGTCATAGATTAAGAGTGAAAAGTGCAATATTTAATGGGAACATGAGGGGAACTTGGTCATTCGGAGGGTGGTGCGAGTAAAAGTGGTGGATTGCAACATTTAAGAGAAGTTTGGATAGGTACAAAGACAAGAGGGGCATGTAGGGTTGTGGTCTGGCAGCAGAGAGATGGGACAAAGTAGGAAAAGAAGTCAGCATGGACTGGATGGGCTGTGTTGCACTGTGTATAGATAGGAGCGTTTTGGAGGGATATGGGCCAAATGTGGGTAGATTAGTGGGCAACATGATGACATGCACAAGATGGGCCAAAGGGCCTACTTCCATGCTGTGGTCGGGCAGCTTAGGACATCGTTCCTTGCCGTGTAGGAGATCAAGGGGTGACCTTATAGAGACATACAAAATCATGAGCGGCATGAATAGGTGAATACACACAGTCCTTGGACAGAGAAAATCTAGGAGGCATAGGTTTAGGGTGAGAGGGGAGTAAGATTTAAAAGAAGTTTGGGGGGGAGGGCAACTTCTTCTCATGAAGGGTGGTGTGTGTATGGAATGAGCTGCCAGAGCAGAGGTTCCCAGCCTGGGCTCCACGGTTAATGGTCGGGGTCCGTAGCAGAAGGAAGGTTGGGAACTCCTGTTGCAGAGGAAGTGGTTTTGATAATAAGATTTTAAAAACACTTGGCCAAGTCATTGGGTAAAGTTAAAGTGATGGTTGATAAGTATTCATTAGTAAAGGTGTCGAAGGTCACAGGGAGTAGGCACGAGAATGGGGTTGAAAGAGGTAATAAATCAGCCATGATGAGATGGTGGAGCAGACTCGATGGGCTGAATGGCCTAATTCTGCTCCTATATCTTTTGGTTTTAAGGCATAAGTACATGTTGAAGAAAGGTTTAGAGGGATGTGGGCCAAAGGTGGGCAAGTGGGACAGACCTGGATGGGTTTTTTTGTCAGCATTGACCAGTTGGGCCAAAGGGCCTGTTTCTGTGTGATATGCCTCTGTAACTCTATGTGGCCCCACCTCCCCTCGCATATGCTCATTCCATAAATGTCTTCCACTGTGTGCTCCAACGGTTCTGGAAAGCACATCCCAACATCTTCTCGAGTGTAATTCAGAATATTGGAGATTAGATGTCCATGACCAGCGGTGCACCACAGAGGTCGGTGCTGGATGTCATAGACACGAACAATTTGGATTTGAATGGAGGAGATACGACTATTTAGCTGTAGATGGCACAGAAACTAGTGATGTTGTTGATAGCGAGGATGGACTATCATAATTGCGATGGGTTGGTAGGACTGGCAGAGAAATGGTAGGTGGACTTTAATAACATGAGCAAAGTGATCCTCTTAGGGAGAACCATAAGAGTAGGACATACACACTGAATGATAAGGCCCAACAACAGAGGTACCCCTGTGCACAAGTCCAAGGATCTCTAAACGTGGTGGACCAGACTGATAGGAAGATGATGAAGGAACAGAGAATTGAAGCCTTCGTTAGCTGGATCAATAAATACAAAAGCAGGGAGGTTACGGTGCAGCTGAAGGCTAACGATTAGCTTTTACTTGTCACATCTACGTCGCAACATACAATAAAATGCAACGTTTGCGTCCGAGGGTCATGCTGGGGACAGCCCGTAAATGTTGCCATGTTTCTGTTGCCGACACAGCAGAATTGGAATCAGATTTAACATCTCTGGCAAATGCTGTGGGATTTGTTGTTTTGCAGCACCACTACATTGCAAAACAAAATAGCAAAAGAAACTCTGAATTACATTAAGAAGTATATATATAAAAAAATTAATCTCCAAGAGCACTACGACATGGTTTGCGGACTTGTGTGCCTCAATGACCCGGAGAGCTGTGCTGGCTGGGGTCAGGGCTTTATGCCTTGGCTCTTGGTAAGGTCACACGTGTCAAATGGGTCAAAGGGTAAAGGACAGACTAAGAGTGGTCCACCGGTGTTCACGGTTCAGGGGTTCAGCTCAGGGCTAACAACCCTGACTGGTAAAACAAAACTGTTATAGAAACAACAATGAAGAATCCTTCTACATCTGGGTACGATGGTATTCTTGAGTCTCCACCTGGGACTAGCACGACTGACAGTAGTGAAAACCGAGAGGAAGCTACTGGCACAACGTAGAAGCCCTGAACACTGCCAGAGATGGAGGACTTTCATTGCTGCCCAAAATGCCAGTCGTGTAACAGGCAGTAAGTTAAAAAATTTAATTAAACAAGTAGTTCAAAAAGAGAGTAAAAATTAGTGGTGAGATCGTGTTCATAGGTTCATTGTGCATTCAGAAATATGATGGCAGAAGGGATGAAACTGTTCCTGAAACATTGAGTGTGTGTCTTCAGGCTCCTGTACCTCCTTCCTGATGGTAGTAATGAGAAGAGGGTGTGTCCTGGGTGATGGTCCTTAATAACGATGCCACCTTTCTGAGACATCACCTTTTGAAGGTGTCCTGGATGCTGGGGAGGCTAGTGCCAATGGTGGAGCTGACTGAGTTTACAACATTCAGCAGCTTTTTCCGATCTTGTGCAGTGCCCCTCCCTCCATACCAGACAGTGATGCAGCCAGTTAGAATTCTCTCCTCGGTACATTTGGAGAAATTTGCGAATGTCTTTGCTGACATCTCCTCAAGCTCCTAATGAATTATAGCCACTGCTGTGCCTTCTTTGTAATTGCATCAATAATTTGGGCCCAGGATAGATCCTCAGAGATTCTGACTCCCAGGAAACTGAAACTGCTCACCCTTCCCACTTCTGATCCTTTGACGAAGGCTTGCGTATTCCCTCAACATTTCCCTCCTGAAGTCCACAATCCATTCCTTGGTCTTAATGACATTGAAAGTTGGGCTGTTGTTATGACGCAACTCAACCAACTGATCTATCTCACTCCTGAACACCTCCTCATCACCACCTGGAACTCTGCCAACAATAGTATCATTGACAAATTTATAGATGGTGTTTGAGCTGTGCCTAGCCACACAGTCGTGGGTGTAGAGAGAGTAGAGCAGTGGGCTAAACACACATCCTTGAGGTGCACCAGTGTTGACTGTCAGCGTGGAGGAGATGCTATTTCGAATCTGCATAGACTGTGGTCTCCAGTGAGGAAGTCAAGGATCAGGTTGCAAGGGGAAGTACAAAGACTTGTTGATTAGAACTGAAGGTATGATGGTGTTGAATGCTGAGCTATAATCCATAAGACCATAAGACACAGCGGCAGAACGAGGCCGTTAGGCCCATTGAATCTGCTCCACCATTTCATCATGGCTGATCCAATTTTCCTCTCACCCCTAATCTCCTGTCTTCTCCCCATATCCCTTCATGCCCCGACCAATCAATCTCTACCTTAAATAAGCATAAAGACTTGGTCTCCACAGCTACCTGTGGCAAAGAATTCCACAGATTCAGCACCTTCTGGCTGAAGAAATTCCTCCTCATTTCCATTTTAAATGGATGCCCCTCTATTCTGAGGCTGTGTCCTCTGGTCCTAGACTCTCCCACGATAGGAAATATTCTCTCCACATCCACTCTATCAAGGCCTTTCACTATTCAATAGGTTTCAATAAGTTCACCCCTCATTCTTCTGAATTCCAGAGCCATCAAACGCTCTTCATATAACATCATTTCGTGAACTTCCTTTGAATATGCTCCAGTTTCAGCTCATCCTTTCTGAGATAAGGAGCCCAAACCTGCTCACAATATTCCAAATGAGGCCTCACCAGAGCTTTATAAAGTTCAACATTCTTGCTTTTATATTCTAGTCCTCTTGAAATGAATTCTAACATTGCATTTGCCTTCCTCACCACAGACTCGACCTGCAAATTAACCTTGAGGGAATCCTGCACAAGGACTCCCAAGCCCCTTTGCACCTCAGTTTTTTTTAATATTTTCTCTCCATTTAGAAAATAGTCAACCCTTTCATTTCTTCTACCAAAGTGCTTTGCTACACGTTTGTGTGCTCAGTGGGGGGTGTCGATGCTTTTTTGCTGGTGGGGGAGGGATTGCTTGGCTGCTGCTTGTGCGTGGGAGGGGGGAGCTGGGGGGGGCTTTGGGGTTCTAACATTTAACTGTCATTCATTCTTTGGGGCACTCCTGAAGGAAGAGAATTTCAGGATGTATGTTGTATACACTTCTCTGACATTAAATGTAGGTATTGACTATACACTTCACAACAACCCATTCCACCTGCCATTTCTTTGCCCATTCTCCTAATCTGTCTAAGTCCTTCTGTAACCTCTCTACTTCCTCAAAACTACCTGCCCCTCCAGCTTTCTTCATTTTATCTGCAAACTTTGCAACAAAGCCATCAATTCCATCATCCAAATCATTGACATATAATGTAAAAAGAATGGGTCCCAACACAGACTCCTGTGGAACATCACCAGACACCAGCAGCCAATCAGAAAAGGCTTCCTTTATTCCCATTCTTGGCTTCCTGCCAATCAGCCACTCTCTGCCAATCCTCTTCTCTCCTCTCCTTTATCCATACTGGAAACTTTCCAGTACTCCCACTTCTACAGTCACTTCCAGGACAGCGGCGACACGCGGCGCATGTGGAAGGGCATCCAGGACATCACCAATTACAGGACAACATCACCTGACTGTGTGTGTGATGCCTCACTCCCAGATGCGCTGAAAAACTTCTATGCTCGTTTTGAGGTGGAAAATGACATGGCAGCGAGGAAGTCCACCCCTCCTCCAAATGACCAGGTGCTGTGTCTCACCGTGGCCGATGTGAGAAGAACCCTGTGCAGGGTCAACTCACGGAAGGCTGCTGGACCAGACAACATCCCTGGTAGAGTGCTCAGAGGATGTGCAGACCAGCTAGCAGATGTTCTCACTGACATCTTCAACATCTCCCTGAGCAGCGCCACCGATCCAACGTGCTTCAAGGCCGCCACCATCGTCCCCGTGCCGAAGAAGTCTTCAGTGTCCTACCTCAGTGACTACCGTCCCATTGCACTCACATCCATCATCATGAAGTGTTTCGAGAGGCTAGTCATGAGGCATATCAAGACCCTGCTGCCCCCTCACTGGACCCCCTGCAGTTCGTGCACCATCCCAACCACACAACAGATGACGCCATTGCCACCACCCTCCACCTGGCCCTAACCCACCTGGACAAAAAAGACACATACGTTCAGATGCTGTTCGTAGACTTCAGTTCAGCATTCAACACAATCATCCCTCAGAAACTGATCGGAAAGCTGAGCCTACTGGGCCTGAACACCTCCCTCTGCAACTGGATCCTAGACTTCCTGACTGGAAGACCTCAGTCAGTCCGGATCGGGAGCAGCATCTCCAACACCATCACACTGAGCACGGGGGCTCCCCAGGGCTGTGTGCTCAGTCCACTGCTGTTCACTCTGCTGACCCACGACTGTGCTGCAACACACAGCTCGAACCACATCATCAAGTTCGCCGATGACACGACTGTGGTGGGTCTCATCAGCAAGAACGGCAAGTCAGCTTACAGAGAGGAGGTGCAGCGGCTAACGGACTGGTGCAGAGCCAACAACCTGTCTCTGAATGTGAACAAAACAAAAGAGATGGTTGTTGACTTCAGGAGGGCACGGAGCAACCACTCCCCGCTGAACATCGACGGCTCCTTGGTAGAGATCGTTAAGAGCACCAAATTTCTTGGTGTTCACCTGGTGGAAAATCTCACCTGGTCCCTCAACACCAGCTCCATAGCAAAGAAAGCCCAGCTTTCTCTACTTTCTGTGAAGGCTGAGGAAAGTCCATCTCCCACCCCCCATCCTCATCACATTCTACAGGGGTTGTATTGGGAGCATCCTGAGCAGCTGCATCACTGTCTGGTTCAGAAATTGCACCATCTCGGATTGCAAGACTCTGCAGTGAGGTCAGCTGAGAAGATCATCGGGGTCTCTCTTCCCACCATTACAGACATTTACACTACATGCTGCATTCACAAAGCAAACAACATTATGAAGGACCCCACGCACCCCTCATACAAACTCTTCTCCCTCCTGCCGTCTGGGAAAAGGCACCGAAGTATTCAGGCTCTCACGACCAGACTATGTAACAATTTCTTACCCCAAGCCATCAGACTCCTCAATACCCAGACTGACACCAACTTACTGCCCTCTACTATGCCTATTGTCCTGTTCATTATTTATTGTAATGCCTGCACTGTTTTGTGCACTTTATGCAGTCCTGGGTAGGTCTATTGTCTATTGTAGTTTTTTTCTGTGTTGTTTTTACGTAGTTCAGTCTAGTTTTTGTACTGTTTCATGTAGCACCATGGTCCTGAAAAACGTTGTCTCATTTTTACTGTGTACTGTACCAGCAGTTATGGTCGAAATGACAATAAACAGTGACTTGACTTGACTAATACTTGACTAATAAATTTTAATAAAATTTAAAGATAGGTCATACATCATAAAAGAATTTTTTTATATAAAAAATTTATTTTATGATGTATGACCTATCTTTAAATTTTTGATTACAGAGTGGTATACCTTTATGTGTTATGCTAAAACATTTTGATCAATTTTATCACAATATATGAATGTACACAAGTTATGTTGAGATGTATCTATGTGTTGCACTCTGTAAATCTTGGGGGTTTTTCTGAATAAAAATATTGTAAAAAGAAAAGAAAGACTTGACTAATACCACGGGCTTGTAGCTTGTTAAGCAGCTTTGTGTGTGGCACCATATCAAAGGCCTTCTGAAAATCCAAGTACACAACATCAACCGATTCTCCTTTGTCCATCCTGCTTGTTACTTCCTTAAAGAATTCCAGCAGATTTTTCAGGCAGGATTATGGCCCATTTAATCATGTGCCTCCAAGTACCCGGAGACCTCATCCTGAACCTTCCCAACCACTGGGGTCAAACTAACTAGCCTACAGTTTCCTTTCTCCTGCCTGTCTCCCTTCTTGAAGAGTGGAGTGGCTTTTGCAATTTTCCAGTCAATATTCAATAAGGAGCAGCCTGATGTAGGTATTGTCCCGCTTGGTGGCGCAATAATATCAGCGCCGGACTCCGAAGCAAAGGTTCCCGAGTTCGAATCCAAGTGGGGTTGAGCGTCGAGCTAGCAACTCGGCCTCATAAAAACAAGAACAGCTTGCTACGGAAACACCATCATGATGGTGCCCCGATAACTCCACTGCCAAGTTAAGGGCTATTCTTCTTCTTCTCGATGTAGGTATTGTCCAGGTGACCCAAGGCTGAGTGGAGAGCCAATGAGACCGACTGTGGCGACAGGCAAATTGCACCAAGTTCAGGTCCTTGCTTAGGCAGGAATTAATTCCAGCCATGAACCAACCTCTCAAAGCACTTCCTCACAGTAGATGTGAGTGTTACTGGATGGTAGTTGTTCAGGCAGCTCACAATACCCTTCCTGGGCCCTGGTATGATTGTTGCCCTTTTGAAGCAGGTGGGAACCTCCAACTGCAGCGGTGAGAGATTGAAGATGTCCTTGAACACTCCTGTCAGTTGGTTGGCCACAGGTTTTCAATGTCCTACCAGCTATCTGTCCAAAGTCCTTACAGACAGCGTCAGGATTTGAACCCCAACTGCTGATTGCTGGTGCTGTAATAGCTTCCACCATGCCAGCCTGTATAATGTCGGTCACAGTCGGAGTATTGTTTGCAGTGTTGGTTAAGAGGAAGAGATAGCAGTGGCGATGGTGCAGAGGAGATTCACCAGGATGTTGACTGGGGAGGACCATTTCAGTTCTGGAGAGAGACGGAAAAGGATGAGTGGTTTCCCTTGATCGGGTGAAGACCGAGGTGGAACCTGCTGGAGATGCTCGAAATTATGAGAGGTTGTTGGTGAGGACAGATTGAGTAAGCTTGGTGCTTTTCTGTTTGGAGTGTAGTAAGACGAGAAGTGACTTGATAGTGGTGTATAAGACCACTAGCAAGTTGGGATGGCGCAGTAGTGTAGTGGCTAGCACAACGCTTTACAGTACAAGCGATCCAGGTTCAATTCCCACCAACGCCTGTAAGCAGTTTGTACCTTCTCCCCATGACCATGTGGGTTTCCTCCGGGTGCTCTGGTTTCCTCCCACAGTCCAAAGACACACCGGTTAGTAGGTTAATAGATCATTGTAAATTGTCCTGTGAATGGACTAGAATTAAATAGGAGGATTGCTGGGGGGCACAGCTCGAACCAGAAGGGCCTGTTCTGCACTGGGTCTCATTAAATAAATAAATGAGATTATAGGAGGCAGAGACATATTAGACAAACAACACCTGTTTCCCAGGGTGGAAATGGCTATTGGAAGGAGGCATCATCTTAAGGCATTTGGTGAGAAGTATACGGGGGATGTCAAAGTTAAGTTTTTTTTAATGCAGGGAGTAATCTTGTTACTGTATGTGCAGAATCAGAATATGTATATATTTAGCTAGGGTGCCTAAGACTTCACACAGTACTGTATTTGTCAATGTGGAGCGGAGAGCGAGTTTGTACATCTGGTGGGAGTAAAGGATGTTGGGAATGGTGAGGGTGGAGCACCACGGGAGGGGTGTGGGACAGGTGGCAGAGAAGGAGTGTCAGGGATAGGGGGTGGTGTGGGTGCAGACACACCCAGCCTGAGACAGGAGGCAAGCTCATTTAATTCCAAATAGTTGGTTTATTGTTCATTATGGAATGTCTCTCTGGAGTTTCCCGCTCCCTCCCCTCTTCCCAACCATGATTCCCCTCTCCCAGCCCCCTTCCCATTCTCAGTCCAGAACACAAATGTAATGTATGGATCTATTTCCTTTCAGAGCAATGACATCCCCCCCCCACCCAGCACTACGTATTGATCTGTTGTCTACACACGTGCATTGTTCTCTCTTTCGTTGCAATGTGAATACAACAGTTAAAGGCATCTCCCGTGAGCGTGCTTTTATTTCATCGACATGTACTCGTGCACAGACACAACACGTCGGTGACAAGTACGAACCTGAATGTCAGAAAATATCACCAACTTCACCAACAGTTACGGGATAAAACAGCAAGAGTTAAACAGCCCGAGAAAGCCATCACAGACACTAACAAATCTGTGAGTAGAGCACATGGTAACGGTGAAAGATGCGCTGAATTTAAAGTGAAAATAATGTGGTAATGGATTCATTCGGGAAAGTTGACAAAGTTGATGGTGCTAATGGAGTCTGGGAGTCGTATATCGTTACTGTATTGTAACGTGAACAACATGGAGGAGCAACAGAAAGCCCCTACACTTCATAGCTTAATGGCCCAAGAACGTACAATCTCTTGCGCAACTCGGTAACCCCTGAAAGGCCAGCAAACAAGACATTCGATGAAGTTGTAACAATTTTACAAAATCTCTTGAGCCCTAAACTGTTGGTAATAGCTGAGAGATTTAGATTTTACAAAAAGGAACCAGTCAAAGGATGAAAGCATTTCTGAATACATTGCAGAACTGTGCAAACTTTCCCAGTACCGTGACTTTAGAGACAGACTTTCTGATGCATTAGGGGACAGGCTTGTATGTGGCATACGTAGTCAAAGTACTCCAAGGAGGCTACTATACAAAAGATCCCTAACCTTAGAATGGGCATTGACCATTGCAATATCATTAGGGACTGCAGCAGAACCACAGAAAAAGAGGTTCAGAATGTGAAATGCACAAAATGTCCCTGAGTGGTGCAAAAAGCCAAAGATGTTATCGATGTGGTTAATTAAACCCATGATGCAAATCACTGTTGGTTCAAAGAAAATGTTGGCAGAAAGTGTCACAGACAAGGTCACATAGAGAGAGTGTGCAAGTCGGGCAAAAACACAACCGAGTGAGAAGTCACAAACACAGCAGTTAGAGTTTATGTACTGGAAAGTGGAGGGCCAGCACTTTTCAGACGTGAATGGTGGAGAAAAATCCAACTAGACTGGCACTCAGTCAAAGTGTGGCAACATCAGGAACGGCAGCGCGAATGGTAGCGCTAGCCAGGGACCGGCACAGCTGCTTAATGCTAATGAGAAGCTGGTTGAGCAGGAGACTGGTAAACTCAAAGGCATGGAGGCCAGAGTTGAACTGGATGAAACAGCAACACCAAGATTCCATAAGGCGCGACCAGTGGCTTTCACACTACGCCCTAGAGTGGATGCTGAACTGCAGACCTTTGGGGCATCTGGAATTCTCTCTAAGGTTGAGTGGAGCAATTGGGCCATGCCCATTGTCCCGGTGATCAAGAAGGGGAAGGCCGGAACTGTTTGTATGTATAGAGAATTCTAAGTGAGCATCATCGCGTTGCGGGGTACTGCGCAGTATACCCCGTCACAAATAGAAGATACTTTTGCATGTTGGCTGGCAGAGAGAGGCTTTCAAAGATTGACTTATCACAAGCCTATCTACAAATGGAGATTGATGAGTCAAGCAGGAAGTTCCTCACAATCAACACTCACAAGGGACTGTACCAGTATAATCGTCTCATCTTTGGCAACGCATCAGCTCCAGCAATTTGGAAAAGAGCGATAGACCAAGTGTTCCAAGATATCCCAGGAACACAATGTTACCTTGAAGACATCATTGTGACTGGCAAAAATGATAAAGAGCACCTCCAGAACCTTGGTAAAGTGCTTACCAGGCTGAGTGAATATGGTCTGTGTGCAAAGAGAGACAAGTGTGAGTTTTTCAAGAATGAGATCTCATTGTGGACATGTCGTTGACAAGCGTGGCTGACAAAGGTCACAAGAGAAGATTGAAGCAGTGATGCAGGCACCCAAACTGGAAAATGTTTCACAGCTGAGGTCATACTTGGGCCTTGTAAACTACCACCACCGGTTTCTACCAAACATTGCTACAGTGCTGTCCCATTGAACGGACCGTTGCAGACAGGAGCAAAGTGGGAACGGTCAGAAAGACATAGGAACATAGAAACATAGAAAACCTTCAGCACAATACAGGCCCTTTGGCCCACAAAGTTGTGCCAAACATGTCCCTACCTTAGAAATTACTAGGCTTACCTATAGCCCTCTATTTTCTTAAGCTTCATGTAACTATCCAATAGTCTCTAAAAGATCCTATCGTATCCACCTCCACCACCGTTGCCGGCAGCCCATTCCACACACTCACCACTCTCTGAGTAAAAAACCTACCCCTGATATCTCCTCTGTACCTACTCCCCAGCACCTTAAACCTGTGTCCTCTTGCGTTAGCCATTTCAGCCCTGGGAAAAAGCCTCTGACTATCCACACGATCAATACCTCTCATCATCTTATACACCTCTATCAGGTCACCTCTCATCCTCCGTCGCTCCAAGGAGAAAAGGCCAAGTTCACTCAATCTATTCTCATAAGGCATGCTCCCCAATCCAGGCAACATCCTTGTAAATCTCCTCTGCACCCTTTCTATGGCTTCCACATCTTTCCTGTAGTGAGGTGACCATCCAGAGACAGAGAAGCAGTTTCAGCGACAGGATGCTATCGATGCAATGCTCCTCAGACAGGATGAAGAGGTCAATACTCCCCAATACCATTAGGCTTTACAATTCAACCGCCAGGAGTAAGATATGTTAAAGTGCCGGGGTTGATTGTATTTAATGTATCTAAGTAAACTACTTAAGAACTTTTTAAAAGCTATTATTAATGCTTTTTGAGAGAGTGATTTAGATGCATATCATATTTTTACTGAGTTAAGTATTGTATGTAATTAGTTTTGCTAAAACAAGTGTATGGGACATTGGAAAAAATGTTGAATTTCCCCATGGGGATGAATAAAGTATCTATCTATCTATCTATCTATCTATCAGAACTGAGCACAGTACTCCAAGTGGGGTCTGACCAGGGTCCTATATAACTGCAACATTACCTCTTGGCTCCTAAATTCAATTCCACAATTGATGAAGGCAAATACACCATACGCCTTCTTAACCACATAGTCTACCTGCGCAGCTGCTTTGAGCATCCTAAGGACTCGGACCCCAAGATTCCTCTGATCCTCCACACTGCCAAGAGTCTTACCATTAATTCTATATTCTGCTATCATATTTGACATACCAAAATGAACCACTTCACACTTATCTGGGTTGAAATCCATCTGCCACTTCTCAGCCCAGTTTTGCATCCTATCAATGTCCCGCTATAAACTCTGACAGCCCTCCACACTATCCACAACACCTCCAACCTTTGTGTCATCAGCAAACTTACTAACGCATTCCTTCACTTCCTCATCCAGGTCATTTATAAAAATCACAAAGAGTAGGGGTCCCAGAACAGATCCCTGAGGCACTCCACTGGCGACTGACCTCCATGCAGAATATGACCCGTCTACAACCACTCTTTGCCTTCTGTGAGCAAGCCAGTTCTGGATCCACAAAGCAATGCCCCCTTGGATCCCATGCCTCCTTATTTTCTCAATAAGCCTTGCATGGGACACCTTATCAAATGCCTTCCTGAAATCCATATACACTACATCTACTGCCCTTCCTTCATCAATGTGTTTAGTCACAACTCAAAAAATTCAATCAGGCTCGTAAGGCACAACCTGCTCTTGACAAAGCCATGCTGACTATTCCTATCCATATTATAGTTCTCCAAATGTTCATAAATCCTGCCTCTCAGGATCTTTTCCAGCAACTTAACAACCACTGAGGTAAGACTCACTGGTCTATAATTTCCTGGGCTATCTCTATTCCCTTTCTTGAATAAAGGAACATCTGCAACCCTGCAAGACATGAAAGAACATTCAAGGAAACAAAGAGACTAATAACCTCAGATGAATTGCTCACCCATTATGACCCATCTCAACCTATCAGACTGGGGTGCTATTTTGTAACACAGTATCTGAAAGCCCGGTTGTGTTTGATTCATGACCACTGACAAGCACAAAGTGCAACTATGAACAGATCTGCTTGAGTCTAGTGTGGTGAATAAAGAAGTTCTGCCACTACCCCTGCCGACAAAAGTTTCTGCTAGTGACAGATCACCAGCCCCTTGTGTCCATTTTTAACCCCAGGAAGGGAATTCCAGTGATGACTGCTACCCGGTTACAACATTGGGCGCTGCTCCTGGAAGCCCACTCTTAGGATGTAGAGTTCAAGGGCACCAAACAACACAGCAAGGCCGATGGTTGGTCATGTCTTCCACTATTGGCAACTAAAGAAGAGAAGTCTTCATACTATGGTTCAGCAGAAGTGTTCCTCACCACGTTGGTGGACCGGTTGCCGATAACAAATATAGAAATACAAACGGAAACAAGGAATGACACGACATTGTCAGAAGTCTTTGAAATCAGCATGCAAGGATGGCCAGCTCATTGTAACCCTAAGTTCCCAGAGCTCTCAGGGAGACGAGACCAACCGTCGGTATGTCAAAGAACGCAGATGTGTGGATCTTGTGTTGTGGTTCCCTCTAAACTGCATATCAGAGTGTTAAAGAATCTGCTTGAAGAACACCTGGGCACAGTCAGGATGAAGTGTTTAATTCAGAGCTATGTGTGGTGGCCGGGAATAGATAAATAGATTGGAAACTTTGCTAAAAGCTGTTCGAGACGCCAAAAAGTTCAAAGTACACCCCCACAGGAACCGTTACACCCATGGGAGTAGCCGTTGTCACCATGGAAAAGAGTAAATATTGACTTTGCTGGGCCATTCATGAACTCCATGTTTCTAATTGCCGTGGATGCTCACTCGAAGTGGCCAGAGGTTAATACCTCAGCAAAGACTGTATCTGCCCTGAGGACTACCTTCACCAGAAATGGCTCATCAGAACAATCTGTGTGTGACAACGGACCACAATGCACATCAGAGGAATTCCGACTGCTCATGGAGATAAGTGGCATCAGATATATCAAGTCAGTTCTTCGCTGAAAAGTTTATCCAAACCTTCAGGAAGTCCATTAAAGCTTTGGGCAAGGAGGACATTTCTCTACAGCACAAAGTGGACAACTTCCTTTTTGTGTATGGGAACTCTGTACATGCGATGACACATCAAACATTTGCAATGATCATGAGCAGGAATCTGAGATCTCACGTAGACCTCCTGAAACCAGATGTACAGAGGGAAGTGCAGAATAAACAGTTCAGCCAGTTGCCAAGTGAAGCAGAAAGGACCTTCAAAATTGGACAGGAAGTCCTAGCGCATGATTACCGAGAAGACAAGTGGACACCCAGGACAGCTACAAGAACTGGACCACTGTTGGACATTGGAGACCATATACTTGTAATGCATTGTAAGGTTTCACTGCTGACGTAATGGTTTCTCTGTAGCAGCAATGTTTGGGTTCTGACTAGAGATAACGGGGGCTTTGGAATGTGTGCGATCCAATGAGAGGCGTGTTTCTTTCTTCTGGGGCTCAGAGAAGGGATTCACGGTCTTTTGTTGGCGAATGGTGAAGAGAGAAGACGCGAATGGAGAGAGGGTCCGAGGGTCAGCAACGCTCGGAGGAGGTCAATGGGGAACGGATGGATGGAACCGTGAGCTCCAACGTGCGTATTAGACTGTTTCATTAAAATGGGCCCTTTTACTTTTTATTTTCTTTACTAACCCTCTATCCAGATTAAGATTTATAAAGTTCAGTCATTTAATTGCATATGGTGTACTGTCTGATATTTTGCGGTGCGGATTTGTAACTGGCAACACATCACGCAGCATCCACACAAACGGGATTTCTCAGTTTGGCAGGCGGGACCAGAAGTTGTTTTCCCCAGACAAACACATGCTGGCCGAACCTGAGGGTTACATACTCGACTGAAGAACGCACCTGAGTCGATTGCATCCAACGAGACGGGCACATTACAGTCACCGGACTTACCTCTCAGTGATGATCAGGTCACTGACAGCAGAAACCGTGAATGTTGTCTTTGACAGGACACCTGCCAAACCTGAAGCCACTCCACAGGTCCAGAGGCGCGGTCCTGAAAGAAACAGACTGAACCTTTAGAACTGTGAAGTTAGTTATGGACTGTTACTGTGAAAGTATGTTTATTTGGAATATGGGTTTATGAAAGGTAAATTGTATGTTTTGTATATATACAGTTTTATGGTGCATTGATCTAGAGGGGGAAGGAAGCATAATGTGTGGATCTATTTATTTTAGAGCAATGACCCCCCCCCCAGCATTACGTATTGACCTGCTGTCAGCACATGTGCATTGTCTTTTCTCCCTACAATGTGAATACACCTGTTCAAGCCATCTCCCGCGTGCGTGCATTTAAATAATATATATGTAGTTGTACACAACAACAACAGAAGCCCATATCAGAATCAGTTTATCATCACTCACATATGCCATGAAATTTGTTTTTTTTTGTGGCAGCAGTACAGTGTAAAAGCTTAGGCATCCTGGCGATGTGTATGTGCCTAGGACTTTTGCACAGCACTGTATATAAAATACTAACTAAGTAGTGCAAAAGATAGCAAAATCATCGGTGTGGTGTTCACCATTCAGAATATCAGTAAAGTAAATTAAACAAAAACTTGCCCAGTAAAAATCCTTGAAGACTCTCCCTAATCAGGCTATTTAAAAAAAAAAGTTCTTTAAATCTTTGAATCTTTTCTATTTCCAGAAGTGAGTAAATCATATCCGGAGAAATGGTCTGATGACGGAGGGGAAGAAGCTGTTCCCGAGTCGTTGATTGAGGGTCGTCAGGCTCCTGTATCTCCTCCTGGACGGTAGCAGAGAGAAGAGGGCATGTCCTGGGTGGTGGGATACACTGTACCACTGGCACAAAACAACAAATTTCATGACATATATCAGCGATAATAAACCTGATTCTGATCTTTGGCGAGTGAGAGGTCTGTTTAAGAGTTTGAAAACAGTGGGACGAAGCTGCCCTTGAGATTGGTGGTACTTGTTTTCAATATCTTGTACTTCCTGCCCAACAGGAGGGGGAAGAGGAAAACGTGACTGGGGCAGGGGTGAGAAAATAAACCAAACATCCTTGCCAAGGGAGTGTTGGGAGTTCGGATGGAGGAGCCATTTGGAGAAATTGAGGTGACAAGCATGGTCTATTCAAGGGGATAATGAGATTTTAATTTAAAAATTGCACAATTTGTCTTCTTTTGCACATTGGTTGTTTGTCAGTCTTTTTGTGTCTGTATAGTTTTTCATAAATCCTCCTGTATTTCTTTATTTTCCTGTAAATGCCAGCAGGATAATGAATTTCAAAGTAGTCTCAATAAATGTGCTTTGATTTTAATGAGGATAAGTGAGGGACAGCTTGGTGGGACAAGGTAGCTGTGGAGTTTCAACCCCAGCATGCATCAGGTAGGCCGTGGGGTCGGATATATGCTGTAAAATTCAGTGAAATTCTCTGCCTATTCAATCTCAAGCCTCCCTGACTCACTCAGCTGCCCTCAGTTCTCTTTGAGTATTATTTATTTAGAGATACAGACAGCCCCTCCAGCCCAACAAGCTGCACCACCCAGCAACCCACCTCTTTAACCCTGGCCTAATCGCAGGACAATTTACAGTGACCAATGGACCTACTAACCAGTACATCTTTGAACTGTAGGAGCCCCCACACTCTCAGGAAGGATACAAGCTTCTTACAGATGTGTGGGAATTGAACTCTGAACTCCAGTGTCCCGAGCTGGAACTGTGTCGAGCCAATCGGAACAGTACGCTCAGTGCTCCTGAGCTGGTATTTGCTGCAATAGCGCCCCCTATGGACTTATATCAAATTCTTCACTTAACAAATCGGTTGTGTCCTGTGAGCTTTAGCGCACAATTCCAGTGTTTATAGATTAGATTTATTTATTAATCGCCTGTACATCAAAACATACAGAGAAATGTGTAATTTGCATTAACAACCAACACAACCTGAGGATGTCCTAAGGATTGCCACACATTCCAGCGCCAACAAAGCTTGCCCACAATGGAACGACACATGAAGAACAAGCAACACACACAAAATGCCGGAGGAACTCAGCAGGCCAGGCAGCCTCTATGGAAAAGAGTACAGTCAATGCTTTGGGCCGAGACCCTTCAGCAGGACAACAAAACAAGCCCCTTTCACACCCCAACCACCACCACACCCTACTCACGCATACAGACAAGCATCCAGTCCCAGGACTGGCCACCTCAGGGCCTCTGACCTTCAGATCAATGTTGGAAAGTACATGGCCATGCACTTTGGTAGTAGAAATAAATGTGGGGGCTGTTTTCTAAACAAGGAAAAAATCCAAAAATATGAGATGCAAAGGTACTTGTGAGACATAGTGCAGAACAACCTGAAGGTTAACTTGCAGGTTGAGTCAGTGGTGAGGAAGGCAAATGCCACGTTAGCATTCATTTCAAGAGGTCTAGAATACAAGAGCAGGGATGTGATGCTGAGGCTTTAAAGGCACTGGCAAGGCCTCACCTTGAGTATTGTGAACAATTTTGGGCTCCTCATCTAACAAGCGATGTGCTGGTATTGGAGAGGGTCCAGAGGAGGTTCACATGGATGATTCCAGGAATGAAAGGGTTATCATATGAGGAACATTTCATGAATCTGGGTCTGTACTCGCTGGAATTCAGAAGGATGAGGGGAATCTCATTGAAACCTTTTGAATGTTGAAAGGGCCAGACAGAGTAGATGTGGAAAGGATGTTTCCCATGGTGGGAGAGTCTAGGACAAGCGGGCACAGCCTCAGGATAGAGGGGCGCCCTTTCAAAACAGAGATGCAGAGTAATTTCTTTAGCCAAAGTGTGGTGAATTTGTGGAATTTGTTGCCACGTGCAGCTGTGGAGGCCGGGTCGTTGGGTGTATTTAAGGTAGAGATTGATAGGCTCTTGATTGGACATGGCATCAAAGGTTATGGGGAGAAGGCCGAGAACTGGGCTGAGGAGGAGAAAAATAAGGATCAACCATGTTTGGATGGTGGAGCAAACTCGATGGGCCAGATGGTCTAATTCTGCTCCTATATCTTATGGTCTTATTACGAAACCTGCAAAGATGTATGATCTTATATTGATAAATAAAACAACAAAACTAAATTTTATTTATATATATATAGCAATCTTAGCAAAACCAATTAGCGATACTAAGCAGTATAATAGCATAATTGAGGATCTAATTAGCAAAATAACAAAGTTAGCGTAATCAGCGTAATAAGCTATCGAATTAGTGAAGTTAGTGGTCAACAAATAAACATCATTCCTCATGGTTCATTCGCTCTTCATTTGACTAAACTAAACTGAGACAAAATGTGAATATGTACCTCATTTGCTTCTACCACACCCCAACCCATTTGACAGATTATTGTAATGAAGACGCCACAAAGTACAATACAGACAGAATGTAGATGCATGGCTCCTAAACTATACATGTACCTATCCAAATGTCTTTTAAAATTGTTATCGTACCACTTCCTCTGGCAGCTTGTTCCACAAACTCATCACCCTTTGTGTTAAAAAGTATTTGCCCCCTCAGATCCCTATTAAATTTCATCCCTTTCACCTTAAACCTATGCCTCTGGTTCTTGATTCCCCAACCCTGAAATCGGACAGATTGCTTTCACCCCATTTATGCCCCTCGTGATTTTATACACCTCTGTGTTATGTACCCCATAACTGGGTGTCTGACCAGCAAAGATAGAAGAATCTGTTGGAGTCTGGTGGTACTATTTTCAAACAGTGTTTATTAGTAAAATATACAAATCAATATCAACAATGCAAATATATAGATAATACACATTAGCAATACTAAACCTAAAAGTGTGGGTATAATAATAATCAATAATAAACAAGCTCTATCGTTGTCTAGGGGATAATGAATTGTCATATGTGAATATAAAGTTCAGTTCAGTTCATACATGCTGAGGTAGTTGTTGGTTCTTGTGTTTTAATTGTTGGAGAGAGAGAGAGAGAGAGAGCAGTAACAGCTACAGGCAGGCAAACCTTCCTTTACGTTCTTGATCCGTCGATGTGTTGTTGTGGCCATTCAGGTATGACCCCTCTGTCCTTCAGCTAGACCATTCTTCAGTGGTGGACTCGTCACCCAGGCAAGGGTGGACACACACATAAGCCCCCACCGGCCTCGCTATAAACACTGTGAGTTAAACTGACTGATCCCTTGTTCGGTCTCCGATGCCCCACACCTTCTCGTGGGTTCCAACACTCAAGCAGTGCTCAATAGTGTGTCTCCTGGTGTGTCTGAGGGGTGTCTCCCCAGACCTCACTTTTATCCCCACTCACGGGGTCTCAGGTGTCAATCAGTTTTGAATGGCTGAGCCCATCAAACCAGCCCACTCCGGCTGTCCACTGAGGAATTTTAATGAACAGAATGGTACCAAGTAAACAGCCCTCTCCGGAGCCATAAGTCTTTCAGGAGTCATAATATGGTCTCTCTCCCCCGGTGTTATCTCTCCCTTGTCTGAAGCAGATGTTCCAGTCCCAGTATGTTTTCCCTTTGTCTCTCCTACTCTCTCATTAGCAGCGTGGTAACAGTAATGGGTTGTAATTCTCCCGGGGGGGGGGGGGGGGGGGGAACATGGGTAACTCTGCACCCTTCTACCCATCAGAGCTGTTCATCCTTCGTAACATCTGTAAGATCACTCCTCAGTCTCTTAAAACGTCCCACCCTGCCTCACCCTTCCCTGTAACTCGTGGAGCTATTTGTCAACTGGGAGAGAATAGGTCACCAGAAATTAGGAATTGCACAGAGGACTAGCAGCAGCTGAATGGCCTTCTTCCCCGTCATGTGTAAATATGAATCGCCGCTTCACAGGCAACATTTCTACATCATATCTACCAACCTGGCACAAATAGCAATCGTGTATCAGGTACGGATGCAATTGTTGGCACTAAGGTTTGGATTGGCTGTGGTCTATCAGAGTGAATTTGATGGGCTGAATGGCCTAAATCTGCTCCCACCTTACCTTCTGACCCAAGGAGATTCCTAACTGCAAGTCCATCATTAAAACATTCATTGGCCACTTTACTGGGTACCCCCTGTACCTAATAAGGTAGCCACAGTGTGTACGTTCATGGTCTTCTGCTGCTGTAGTTCATCCACTTCAAGGTGCAACGTGATGTCCATTCAGAGATGCTCTTCTGCAACACCACCTTTATAACACGTGGTTATTTGAGTTGCTGTCACCTTCGCATTAGCTCGATCCACTCCGGCCATTCCCCTCTGAGCTCCCTCACTAACAAGGTGTTTTCCTCACAGAACTGCTGCTCACTGGCTGTTTTTTGTTTCTGTAAACTCCAGAAACAGCTGTGCATGAGAATCCCAGGAGATCAGCGGTTTCTGAGATAGCCAAACTGCCCCGTCTCGCATGAACAATCATTCCACGGTCAAAGTCACTCAGATCACATTTCTTCCCCATTCTGGCATCTGAACCTCTTGACCATGTCTGCATGCTTTTATGCATTGGGTTGCTGCCACGTGATTGGCTGATGAGGTATTTGCGTTAATGGGCAGGTGTGCAGGTGTACCTAATAAAGCGGCCACTGAGTGTATAGCACCTGCCACGTTCAGCACCCTGAACGCCACACACTAACATAAACACAGTCGCTAACCTGCAGGGAGGCAAGTGGGAAGCTAACCTGACTGGCTAATATGCAGATACAGGCCTTTGAACCCACCATGTCCATGCTAACCCTGATACCAAACTAATCCTTTCTGCCGTAATTCATGTCTCTCCATTCCTTACATATTTACATGCCTTTCTATTAAAGCCACTATCATGTCCACTTCCACCTCTATCACAAGATCACAAGACAAAGGAGCAGGAGTAGGGCATTTGGCCCATCGAGTCTGCTCCACCACTCCACCATGAGCTAAACTATTCTCCCATCTAGTTCCACTTTCTGGCTTTTCCCCCCATATCCCTTGATACCCTGACTAATTAGGTACCTATCAATCTCCTCCTGTGGTAAACTACATATACCTGTCTGGACACGCCCCTCTGCTGACTGCTCCTGTGGCTCCTCCCACAGACCCCTGTATAAAGGCGATTGGGGCACTGCTCCCCCCTCAGTCTCCGAGATGCTGTGCTCCGTTTTGCTGCTAATAAAAGCCTATCGTTCGCCTCCCGTCTCCGAGAGTTATTGATGGTGCATCACCTCCTTAAACACCCTCAATGATTGGGCCTCCACAGCTGTATGTGGCAACGAATTCCATAAATCCACGACCCTCTGGCTAAAAAAAAAATTCTCCTCATCTCTGTTTTAAATGGGTACCCTCTAATTCTAAAACTATGGCCTCTTGTCCTGGACTCACCCACCAAGGGAAACAGTCTTTCCACATCTACTCTGTCCAACCCTTTCAACATGCAAAGTGTTTCTATTAAATCCCCTCTCATTCTTCTGTACTCTAATGAATACAGTCCAAGAGCCGACAAACGCTTCTCATATGTTAGCCCCTGCATTCCGAGAATCATCCTCGTAAATCTTCTCTGAACTCTCTCCAACATCAGCACATCCTTTCGAAGATAGGGGGCCCAAAACTGCACACAGTATTCCAAATGGGGTCTCACCAGTGCCCCATAGAGCCTCATCAACACCTCCTTACTCTTATACACTATTCCTCTTGAAATGAATGCCAACATAGCATTCGCTTTCCTTACTGCCGATCCAACCTTGTGGTTAACCTTTAGGGTATCCTGCACGAGAACCCCCATGTCCCTTTGCACTTCCGATTTTTGAATTTTTCCCCATCTAAATAATAGTCTGCCTGATTATTTCTTCTTCCAAAATGCAAAACTGTACACTTCTCAACATTGTATCTCATCTGCCATTTCTTTGCCCACTCTCCGAAACTGACCAAGTCTCTCTGCAACCTTTCCGTTTCTTCAACACTTCCTGCTCCTCCACCTGTCTTGGTGTCATCCGCAAACTTAGCCACAAAACCACTTAATCCATAATCTAAATCATTGATATACAGTGTAAAAAGAAGCGGCCCCAATACCGACCCCTGCGGAACACCACTAGTAACCGGCAACCAACCAGAATAGGATCCCTGTATTCCCACTCTTTGCTTTCTGCCTATCAGCCAATGCTCCACCCATTCCAATATCCTTCCTGTAATTCCATGGGCTCTCATCTGATTAAGCAGCCTCTTCTGTGGCACCTTATTGAAGGCCTTTTGAAAATCCAAATACACAACATCCACAGCCTCTCCCTTGTCAATCTTATTTGAGATTACCGCAAAAAATTCCAATAGGTTGGTGAGGCAGGATCTTCCCTTCATGAAACCATGTTGGCTTGGGCCTATTTTGTCATGCACCTCAAGGTAATTCATAATCATATCCTTGAGGATCGACTCCAATAACTTTCCAACTACCGATGTCAGACTAATAGGTCTGTAATTTTCTTTTTGCTGCCTCCCCCCTTTCTTAAACAACGGAAATACATTTGCGACCTTCCAGTCCTCCAGAACCATGCCAGAATCTATTGATTCCTGGAAGATTATTTCCAATGCCTCCACAATCTCCTCCAAAAGCCACCTCCTTCAGAACCCGTGGATGCACTTCATCCAGTCCGGGAGACTTATCTATCCTTAGTCCATTTAGCTTCCCAAGCACTTTCTCTCTTGTAATCTTGACTGTACCTAATTCTATTCCCTGAGACCTCTGGCTATCAGGTATGTTGCTAATGTCTTCCACTGTGAAGACTGATGCAAAATACTCATTTAGTTCCTCTGCCATCTCTTTGTTACCCATTATAATTTCTCCAGCATCATTTTCAATCGGTCCTATATCTACCCGTGTCACTCTTTTACTCTTCATATATTTTAAAAAAACTCTTAGTATCCTTTTTATGTTAATTGCCAACTTACTTTCATAATTCATCTTTTCTTTCCTAATGACTTTCTTAGTTTCCTTCTGTAAGTTTTTAAAAGTCATCCAGTCCTTAGTTTTCCCACTAATTTTTGCTTCCTTTTACGCCGTCTCTTTTGCTTTTATTTTAGCCTTAACCTCTCTCGTTAGTCACATTTGTGCCATTTTTCCATTCATGATTTTCTTTTTTCTTGGAATATATTTTTCCTACACTTTCCTTGTTTCTTATAGGAATATCATCCAATTCTGCTCTACCATCCCTCCATCTAGCTTACTTTTCCAATCAACTTGGGCCAGTTCCTCTCTCATACCACTGTAATTTCCTTTGTTCCACAGAAATATCAATACACCTGATACCAGATTCTCCTTTTCAAATTTGAAACTGAACTCAATCATATTATGATCGCTACTTCCAAGGGGCTCCATTACCTGTAGCTCCCGAATCGCCTCAGGTTCATTACACAGCACCCAATCCTAAACAGCTGACCCCCTGGGGGGCTTATGGACAAACTGCTCCAGAAAGCCATCCCGTAGGCATTCTACAAACTCCCTCTCCTGAGATCCAGTACCTTCCTGACTTTCCCAATTCACTTTCATATTAAAATCTCCCATAATTATCTTAACATTTTCCTTCTGACACGCTTTTTCTATTTCCAGCTGTAACTTGTAGTTCACATCCCAGCTGCTATTTGGAGGTCTGTATATAACTGCTATTAGTGTCTTTTTACCCTTGCCATTTCTTAACTCGACCCATAGGGATTCTACTTCTTCTGATCCTGTGTCCCTTCTTTCTAGTGATTTGATATCGTTGCTTACTATCAGGGCCACGCCACCCCCTTTACCTACCTTCCTATCTTTGAATATCCCTGACATTCAGCTGCAAGTTGAGGGAGGAATGTTGGCCAGGAAACAAGGATATCACCTATCCTTTTCAAATGCACCATCAACTTCTTATAGAATCGTGACTGGTTTGGTTTTATTAAAATTTCAGCTTATTCACTGCATGTGCGTGAAAGATTGTTGTCATAATGGGATTCGAATGTAGGTCTCTGCGTTATAGATACTGGCCCTTAGATTACTAGTAACTTTGGCACAGTTTGTAGGTGGTAATTGGTCCGTTACTGTCACACACACTGTGATACAGTGAAAAACATTTGCTTTCCAGACGGGTCATCCAGAAACATCAGTACGTCAGGTCCTGATGAAGGGTCTCGGCTAAAATATTGCCTGTTTCGTGCTCTGCCATAGACGCTGCCTCACCCTCTGAGCTGCTCCAGTACTTGTGTGTGTTAGTCAGTACATCAAGGTAGTACAAATGGGGGAAACTATAGCAGATGCAGAATACAGCGTGACAGTTACAGACATTGTGCGTGACCAGGTGGTTAAGGTGTTGGTCTAGTGATCTGAAGGTCACTAGTTGGAGCCTCAGCTGAGGCAGCGTGTTGTGCCCTTGAGCAAGGCACTTAACAACACATTGCTCTGCGACGACACCGGAGCCAAGCTGTATCGGCCCTTGCCCTTCCCTTGGACAACATCGGTGTTGTGGAGAGGGGAAGGCTTGCAGCATGGGCAACTGCCGGTCTCCCATACAACCCTGCCCAGGCCTGTGCCCTGGAAACTTTCCAAGGTGCAAATCCATGGTCTCCCGAGACTAACGGATGTCTATTAGTTACAGAGAAAGTGCAATGAATGCAGACAATAAGGTCCAAGGGCCACAATCTGGTAGATAGAGAGATCAAGAGTTCATATAAGAGGTCCATTTCAGAGACTTCTAACAGTGAGACAGAAACCATCAGCAAGCCTGATGGTGCACGTTTTCCATCTTTTACCCAACACGAGAAGGAGAAGGCAGAAAGTGAAGCGGGTCCTGAGGCTGCCAGTGGACAGGACAGGAGAGTGACTGGGCTGTGTTCTACAAATTCCTGCAATCTTGGGCAGAGCAGTTGCTGTACCAAGCTTGGATGCATCCAGATAGGGTGTTCTCTGTGATTAAACTCCAAACACCAGAGATTCTGCAGATACTCTAAGCTCCAAAGGAACACACACAAAATGCTGCAGAACTCAGCAGATCAGACAGCATCTATGGAAAAGAGTGAACGGTCAATGTTTCAGGCCAAGAGGCTTCTTCAGGACTGGGGGGTGGGGGGGGAGATGCCAGAATAAAAAGGTGGGGGGGGGGGTAGGGGAAAGAGGTTGGCTGGAAGGTGATAGGTGTCACCAGGTGGGTGGGAAAGTTCAAGGGCTGGAGGAGAAAGAGTTTGATAGGGGGGGAGAATGGATGATGGGAGAAAGGGAAGAAGGGGCACAGGGGGAAGTAATAAACAGGTGAGAAGAAGTAAAAGGTTGGAGTGGGGAATAGAGGAAGGTGGGCAGGTGATTTTTGTTCACTGGGAGGAGAAATTGATATTGTTATTCATGCCATCAGTTTGGAGAGTACCCAAGCAGAACATAAGGTGCTGCTTCTTCCCCCAAGGGTGCCTCACCGTGTCACAAGAGGAGCCAACACACCGGAACAGGGGTGAATGAGAATCAGAATCAGATTTAATATCACTGGCATATGTTGTGAAATTTGCTTCGGCTAGCAGCTTAATATAGGGGATGATAGCTCCCCTAAGAGATCTCGTTTGGGTGGATGCTGCAAGATGTGTCCTCTGTTACAAATCAGTACCCCGAAATAACAAACAGTACGCAATATGTGATTAAACGATTGAGCTTTATAATCCTTAATTTGACTATATGGTTAGTAAACAAAACAAAGGGCCCATTCTCATGAAACAGTCTAACGCGCAATGTTGGAACTCACTGACAAGGCCATTCATCCACCATCGACCTCCTCCGATCGTCGCTGCCCTTCGGACCCTCGCTCCAAGTCCACTCTGTCCAGCGGTCTACCAACTCTCTCCGTTCGCGTCTTCTCTCCTCATCTCTCCTTACCAAAAGACCGTGAATTCCCGACTCCCAGACACACTAGAAAGAACAACATCCCTCTCATTCACAAACATGCCCTGTTATCTCTAGTCATAACCCAAACATTGCTGCTCCAGAGAAACCATTACCTTAGCAGTGGAACATCACAGAGAAGCCATTACATTATTTATATATCTCTATCTATCTATTTATTTATTTATTTATTTATTGATATGTAATTAAATAGTTCAGTTAAAATAAATAGTGCAAAATAACAGAACTTAAAAGTAGTGAGGTGGTGTTCGTGGGCTCAATGTCCATTTAGAAATCGGACGGCAGAGGGGAAGAATCTGTTCCTGAATCGAGGAGTGTAATGAGAATCAAAATTACAATGTTTGGCCATTGGGAAGTACCCCTTGTGGCGGATAGTGAAGAGGTGCTGGACGAAGTGGTCCCCCAATTTATGACGACTCTTTCTAATGTAGAGAAGGCCGCATCAAGAGCATTGGACACAACAAAGGACCCCAGCAGATTTTCAGGTAAACTGTTTGGGGCCCTGAATGGAGGGGAGGGAGGAGGTATATGTGCAGGTGTAGCATTTAGGATGCCTGCTGGGGTAAGTGCTGGGAGAGACAAATGGACAAGGGAAATGCAGAGGGAGCGATGACTGTGATGTGCCGTAGAGTTGTAGGGTTCCCCTGGTGTTCCAACTGGGATTTAATTATGGTGCAATTACGATGAAGGCACTCAAGTGGCTCTGCTTCATTAGGAGTTTGATAATGTCACGAAAGACTCTAGCAAATTTACGCAGATATACCATGGAGAGCATTCTGACTGGTCGCATCACTGTCTGGTCTGGAGGGGCCACTGCACAGGATTGGAGAAAGCTGCAGGAAGTTGGAAACTCAGCCCGCTCTATCATGGGCACAAACCTCCCCAGCTTCGAGGACATCTTCAAAAGGCGATGCCTCAAAAGGACCATTCAGGACTCCCACCACCCAGAACCTGCCCTCCTCTCATTGTTACCATCAGGGAGGAGGTACAAGAGCCTGAAGAGACACACTCAGCATCTTAGGAACAGCTCCTTCCTGTCTGCCGTCAGATTTCTGAACAGCCCACAAACCCCTGGGCACTGCCTCACTATTTTGCACAGTTGTGCAATTGCTTATTTATTTGTTTTATTGTATTTCTGATTGTAACTTATAGAAAATTTCATGAATTGCACTGTATGGCTGTTGCAAAGCACCAAGTTTCACAACATTTGTCGCGACAATAAACCTAACTCTGATCTGCTTAAGATGAGTAAATAAGGGTCATGATTCAAGATTCAAGATTGTTTAATGTCTTTTCCAGTACACAAGTATAAAGGGGAATGAAATAATTGTTACTCTGGAACTGATACAGCACAAAAAACACAATAATAATTAGCAAACACGATAATAAATATAAATACATAAGATAGCTTATATACCTTGATTGTATGCCCATAAGGTGACACTAGGCACAAATGTGTGTGCGCATAAGGTGATTAACAGGAAATGATAAAGCAGTGGTGATGGGGGACTGATGGGTGGAAATGTTGATCAGATTTACTGCTTGGGGTAAGTAAATGTTTTAGAGTCTGGTGGTCCAGGCGTGAATGCTATTTAGCTTCTGGTTATTTCAGCATTTCAATTGTGAGGCATTCTTGTGTGGAAACAAGAAGCTTCATTTCCTGTATTGCAGTGGTGACAAAGTTCTCAAAAGTACCTTGAAGACTTCAGGAACTCATGAGATTGTGAAATATTGTGTGCAAAGTTACAAGCCCAAAGTTACAAGTGATTGAAGCGCCATGCCAGCAGGGGGAGGTAAAGAGCTAGTTTGCTTCAGCTGCTGAACCTCCGTCGTGGGAGCTCTGTACTTCTCTAAGAAAGCTCCCACCCAAACATCAAATGCCAAAGAGAACCCTGTAGGGGTTCAATCAGTGGGGGAGACCCCAGCTTTTCAAAAAATCCACTCGGATTACCATGGAAGGACAGTATTTCACATAATTTAGTCTGTAAACTGGCAAGATCATTGGGAAGTAAGTTGTGAGGACAAGAGACCAACTCTTGAAGGGACCTCTTGTGTGATAAAACGAACTCTTGGCCTTTCAAGCTACCTCGTAATGATCTTGCATTTGTGCTTTTTCAGAGGCTTTTATAGATTATTTTATTATTGTTTTATCTTATTCTATCACAATGCACTGCACAATGATTTGAACTGTAGAAACAATATGCTTCCCACTGTATCTTGATACAGGTGACAATATTAAACCAATACCAATACCAGTAAATATTCTAATCCTCCCATGGCTTTGAAGAGAGATTTTGAGATTGTTTCTGTTGACAGCCAATACTTGATCTGGCCACACTTTAGGTACCAAACTGTTCTAGCACAAAAATACAACTGCATTTGCTGTGGATCAAAGAATACGTACACAATGCTGGAAGAACTCAGCGGGTCAGGCAGCATCCATGAAAAAAGAGTAGTCAACGTTTTGGGCCGAGACCCTTCATCGGTAATCCTGATGAAGGGTCTCGGCCTGAAACATTGGCTACTCTTTTCTCACGGATGCTGCCTGACCTGCTGAGTTCTTCCAGTGTTGTGTACGTATTCTAGCACAACCCTATTTGTCGTCAGCTCTGGGCATCAGTGGAACAGTGGAAGAACGCAAAGCAGCCACTTTGCTGACCGAAATTGCAATTGCCCCGTGTAATGAGGTACAGTGAAAAACACGTCTTGTAAATTGTTCATACAGATCAATTCATTACAACAGCACATTGAGGCAGTACAGGGGTAAGCAATAGCAGAATGCAGATTAAAGTGTCACGGTTACAGAGAAACTGCAGTGCGGTCAGACAATAAGGTGAAAGTTCGTAACAAGGTATGTGGGAAGTTAAGAGGCCATCTTATCATACTAAGGGGTCATTCAATACTGTAACGGTGGGGTAGAGGCAGTTTCAAAAAGAGCACTAATCTGCATGCTGTTGATGCAAAATCTGATAATGATGAAAGTGAAACAGGACTGAGTAGCATTGAGATTTACAATGTGAAGACTGACAATAGACAAGCAATATGGCTTACACCAGAAGTGGATGGCAAATTAATCAAAATGGAATTGGACACAGTCTCAGCTGTTCCAGTCATTCCACAAAATGAGTTTGAACGGTATTTCAAAGATACTGAACTGAAGCCTGTAGATATTCGTGGTTGCATAACCAGGACTTGAGATATGCACCAGCTCCTCATGCAACGTCCATCACCTGCTCCCGTGGCTTCACATCACTCTGATTGGAGGTGAAGCAGGTGCCATTCCTCGCCCAAGGGTGACCTTCAGGCCAGTGGAGGGAAGGAGTGCCTTACACCTCCTTTGGTAGAGAGGTATCTCCACCCCATCATCCTGTCTGTGGATTGCCATGTAAGTACGGAGCATGACACAATCTGTTGAAGAAACTCAAGGGTTCAGGCAGCATCTGTGGAAGCAGAGAGAAAATTGATGTTTTCCATAAAACACGGGTGCAGAATTAGACCATTTGGCCCATCAAGTCTGCTCTGCCTTTCTATCAAGGCTGATTTATTTTCCTTCTCAACCCCGTTCTCCTGCCTTCTCCCCATAACCTTTGATATCCTGACTAATCAAGAACCTAGCAACCACCGCTTTGAATATACTCAATGACTTGGTCTACAAAGCTGTCTCTGGCAATGAATTCCACAGATTTGCCACCCTCCGGCGAAATAAATTCCTCCTCATCTCTGCTCTAAAAGGGAGATCCTTAATTTCTGAATCTGTACCCTCTGGTCCTAGACTGCCCAAATGTAGGAAACATCCACTTCATCTAGGCCTTTCAATATTTGGTAGGTATCAATGAGATCTCTCCCCGCCCCCCCCCCCCCCCCCCCATTCTTCTAAACTCCAGTGTGAACAGACCCGGAGGTATGAAATGCTCCTCATACATTAACCATTTCATTCACGGGATCTTTCTCTCCTCTGGAGCGTCACGCCTTTTCTCAGACATGGGGCCCAAAACTGCTCAGAATCAGTCTAGACATTGCATCAGGACTGAGTGTGTGGAAGGAAGGTAGCCAGTACAGGTGAACCCTGTATTATGGCTGTTCTGGTAATGGAAATTCACCCTTACAGAATTTACAAAACACCGCACAAAAATACGGGACACGGAATAAAATTTCTCTGATCGAATTAATGTGAAAAATAAGTAAATAAATCAACGCAATTTTATTCAACTCTGTTTCTCATCGAACATGCAGATGACAATGTTTCATATTCCGGGAAATCACAGTTGGGCCATTTTTCTAGGGACTCTTTCTGGAGTTGTCTGTAAATAGAATCAGAGGGCGGGTGCGAGGGAGACTAAATGGTGATTGGTGGAACAAGCTGAGGGAGATCTCAAAATACTCTGTAGATGCTGTGGTCAAAGCCACACGCACAACTTGCCGGAAGAACTCAGCAGGTCGGGCAGCGTCCGTGGAAACGAGCAGTCAATGTTTCGGGCCGAGACCCTTTGTCAGAGGGTCTGACCAATGGTCTCGGCCCGAAACGTTGACTGCTCGTTTCCACGGATGCTGCCCGACCTGCTGAGGTCCTCCAGCGTGTTGTGTGTGAAGCTGAGTGAGATGATGGGCAGATGGAACCAGGTGGCGGAGGGGAGATAGTGACTAGTTGGTGATTGGCAGAACCAGGTACTTTACCTTATCGTCACCAAACAATTGTTACTGGAGCTTACAATCATCACAGCGATATTTGATTCTGCACTTCGTGCTCCCTGGAGTACAAATCAAAGTAAATATAATAAAAATTTAAATTATAAATCATAATTAGAAAATAGAAAAGGGAAAGTAAGGTAGTGCAAGACAGGTCCAGATATTTGGAAGGTACGGCCCAGATCTGGGTCAGGATCTGTTCAGCGGTCTTATCACAGTTGGAAAGAAGCTGTTCCCAAATCTGGCCGTACGAATCTTCATGCTCCTGAACCTTCTCCCGGAGGGAAGAGGGACAAAAAGTGTGCTGGCTGGGTGGGTCCTGTCCTTGATTATCCTGGCAGCACTGCTCCGACAGTAAGTGTACAAGTGTGTGTAGCCTTGAGTTAGAGGTTGGTTGGTGGAGCAGGTTGGGTGGGGGGTGTTGAGACAGGGAGTGGGTGGTGATTGGTGGAGCAGGTTGGGTGGGGGGGTGTTGAGACAGGGAGTGGGTGGTGATTGGTGGAGCAGGTTGGGTGGGGGGTGTTGAGACAGGGAGTGGGTGGTGATTGGTGGAGCAGGTTGGGTGGGGGGTGTTGAGACAGGGAGTGGGTGGTGATTGGTGGAGCAGGTTGGGTGGGGGGTGTTGAGACAGGGAGTGGGTGGTGATTGGTGGAGCAGGTTGGGTGGGGGGTGTTGAGACAGGGAGTGGGTGGTGATTGGTGGAGCAGGTGGGGGGGGGGAGTAGTGTGGAGATAGGGATTGCTGTTTGATATGATTGGTGGAGCCAGGTAAGAGATGGATGAGGTTAATGGAACCAGGTGGAAAAACTTGGAACAAAATGCCAACGGACTTGCCCCCGCAGACGCTGCCTGACACATGTTGAGACAGGGACTGGTGGGTGAAGCAGTGGAGATGTAGTGTGGACATTGGTGGGGCCGATCAGGGAGAGGAGGAAATTGATGGATAACGTGAGGGGAGGGTAGCGTGTAAGCAGGAACTGGTAGGTGATTGGTGGAGAGATGAGGGGAGGAGTTGTGATTGGTGGAGCAGTTAAGGGGAGGAGGAGTACGGAGAAAGGGACTGGTAGGTGATTGGTGGAGAGATGAGGGGAGGAGTTGTGATTGGTGGAGAGATGAGGGGAGGAGTACGGAGAAAGGGACTGGTAGGTGATTGATGCGCCAGATAGGGGGCGAATGAGGCAGAATGAAGAATCTAGCGGGAAAGGTTGGATTTAAAGGTGGACGGAATTTGCTGTCTGATGCGAGTTTACACTTCGCCCTGGGTTCCAGTATCTGCCCCGCTTCGACATGGAGATATTCGTGTATTTAACGAATCCATTGGATTGACTGTCTTCCCCCAGCACCGGCTTCTCACCTCCGACTGAGGGTTTTGCCGCCGTCACTGCGGTCAAGACCCGCGTCCCCCGCACACACAGGCGGGGTTAACCTCTCTCACCTGGCCCCACACACACGGAGGGCAGCGTGCCATCGCGACGGTGGCAGAGAAACCCCTTCCTTCACTCCGCTTTCTCAAACTGGACGAGAGAAACTGTCAGTGAGTCATTGAGGAAGTGCCGAGAGAGAGAGAGAGAGGATTAAAGTCAGCACGCAACTCGAGGACTTCAACTCGAATGTCTGTCCCCTGAAACAACTCGGGGGACTTTGCTCGGGTATGAAAACGCTTGAATTGTTTAATTTATTGTTAGAGGTAGAATTGGGTTGAGTGAGATGCTGTTGGAATGGTTGGCGTTGCGAGACCCCTGATGGGTGTGAGTGACCCTCACACGTGCGAGAGCGGGGACGGGGGGTCTCGGCGATCCTTTGGCCGCTGGCCTTCGCGGTCGGCATGGGACTGCTACCCTGAACGTTGCTTGAGGAGTTTGGCGCCCGATGAGTGGGGAGGGAGACCGTCCAGAAGCTTCGAGCACCCAAAGCTTTGAACTTGCTTCCGCTGCTGGTAGACTTTGTTCTTTGGACTGGCAGCGGGCGGCAAGTGTCAGTCCATTCAAAAAAAGAACACGCTTTTGCAGACCTCGCCTTCCATTAAACCCACCTCTTAGATCGGTAGTTGTCACTACAAAGTCTCGTCTTCCCTATGAGAGGGGCCTGGGATTTTGTGTTTATAAACCCTAGAGGTTCTGCCGGTGCTGGAAATCCAGAGCAACACACACACAATACTGGGGGGAGGAGGGAGAATAAAGAGTCGACGTTTCGGGCCGAGACCCTTCAAACGTTGACCATTCCTTTCCATAGATGCTGCCTAACCTGCTGAGTTCCTCCAGCGTTTTGTGTGAGTGCTTTTTGTTTGTATCCCAGCCTGTCCCATCCAATAGGCTCCAGAGGTGTACATATAAAGTGGAGGTGGATAGGGTTTTTGTTTAGCTCGGGGGTCAAAGGTCACGGAGAAGACCAGAGAACGGGGTTGAGAGGGACAATAAACCAACTATAATGTTGTGGCAGAGCAGGCCGGATGGAACGAAACAGATAATTCTGAGCCCGTGTGTTCTGGTCTAAATCTAACCCTAAAGCCCCGAGTCTGATCGAAGTGCCAATTACCAATGAGGTTAATGGTCTCTGGTGATAACAGTCACAAACACAAGGAAGGGTCTAGAGCAGGGGTGTCAAACTCATTTTAGGTCACGGGCCGGATTGAGCAAAATGCAGCTTCATGCGGGCCGGATCAGTCGGACGCGTGTGAACGCAGCTTTCGTTGCCTCCGTTTCTTCAGCCTGCTCTCATGTGTCTCAGTCTCTGCTATAACTACAAAGTGTTTCACTTTACAAATTCCGTTTCTTATGAAGAAGACTGCCGAATAAACACTAAAAACCCTGAAAACCTGGTACCTGAATAAACTCAGCATTAGCCATATCATACGCCATAGGCGCTTCGATTACTGGGGCCAGCTTTAATAGTAATTAGATATTATCTCGCGGGCCAAAGATAATTCCACCACGGGCCGGATTTGGCCCGCGGGCCTTGAGTTTGACATATATGGCCTAGAGGGAAGATAGAACAGAACAGGCCCTTCGGCCCACCTTTCTGTACTGAGTTTTCCGCCAAATGAAACTACTATCTGATGATCATGGGTGGCAAAGTGGAGATGCTTCTCTACCAAAGGAGGTGTAAGGCGCTCCATCCTTCCAGTAGCCTGCAGGTCACCCTCGGGCAAGGTGTAGCACCTGCTTAGCATTCACCCCCCACCCCTCCCCGATCAGGGTCGTGTGAGCCATGACGGTGGATGGTCGTATGAGCATCGTACAGGTCACAAGCCCTGGTTATGTGACCACTGACCCCAGGCAGACAATCTCTGAAGAGTATTGATAATGGCTGGGGTCACCCGTCTTGTAAAGACACTGCCCAGAAGAAGGCAATGGCAAACCCACTTCAGTACAAAAATTCGTCAAGAAAAATTGCACAAGTCACAAGACATGGCGGATGATCATCATCATCATCATCATATTCCCTATCCCTTCATTCTCTGAATACTTGCATGTCTAACTAATGGCTTCTTAAGCACTGCTATTGAATCATAAGATTAAGATTCTGCAGATGCTCAAAATCCAGAGCAACACACACAAAATTCTGGAGGGACTCAGCAGGTCAGGCCGCGTCTACGGAGAGGAATAAACAGTCAAAATTTCAGGCAGAGACCCTTCATCAGAACTGGAAAGGAAGGGGACAGAGGCCAGAATACGATGAGGAAGAGGAGCAGTAGTAGAAGCTGGCCTGGTTTCACCTCAGAATACTTGAGCAACACATTACAAAAATATTTTGGGCCAAGAAGTGTCTTGGCGTGAGAAATGAAGAGGGGCAGGCCAAGACATGAGCTGCTTATCCCCCCTCCATAGATGCTGCCATATCTGCGAAGTTCTGCCAGTATGTCGTATCTGATTCCACCAGACGATCACCGCTGTCCGTTTAGATCGAAAACAAAAGTTGCCTGGCACATCTTCTCTAAACTTTCCCCTTTGACCTTAAATGCCCTCCAGTATTTGCTGTTTCTAGCCTGGGTGAAAAATTCTATCGACCCTTTCTATACCTCTTTTAATAAACTGAGAACAGATTTATCAGGATATGGGCCAAACATAGGGTAAATGGCAACGAGGTTGGCATGGGCAAGTTGGGCCAAATGGCCTTTTCTATGCTGTGTAACTCTTGGATTTGGAGTGCTGTGCTAGGTGCTGATTGACATATTAATACAGTCTAACCTGGCCTCCCTCGTCAGTCATAGAGATGTAGAACAGAAACTGGTCCTTCAGGCCACTTGCCATTTACATTAATTCCAATTTTTAAAAAAAACTTTAGCCGCTATAATTTGCTCTTCACCTCCCCCTTGAGATTACCACTCAGCCACACTTTAAGGGTACATTGGTGTGGCCAATTAACCTGCCAAGCCATATCCTTGGGAGATCTCCGTAGTTCCACAATACACACACTTGATAAAGGTGCACAAGATAAGAGGCATGGGTCGAGTGGACAGCCAGAGCCTTTTCCCCAGAGTGGAAAAAGTTAATGGGTACAATTTTAAGGTGATCGGAGGAAAGTATAGGGAGTGTCAGAGGTAGAGTTCTTAAGAGGGGTGAGTGTGTGGAGCACTTTGTCAGGGGTAGTGGCAGTGCCAGGTACGTTAGGGACATTTACGAGACTCTTGGGTAGGCATGTGGATGATAGGAAAATGGAGGGCTAAGTGAAAAAGGAAGGATTAGATTGATTTTTGGAGTAGGGTAAAAGGTTAGCATAACATCGTGGGCTGAAGGGCCGGTCCTGTTCTGATTCCCTCCTTAAAATGTTCTCCCTCCTCTTTAAAGCTTTGTCAGTTATGACTTCTACTTGTATGGCCTTAGTGGAATGTTTTATATGGAGGGTTGCTCTGGGTAAAGAACATCCTCTCTATACTTTCCTCCAGTCGCCTTAAAATTATGACTCCTAGTAGTAGCCATAAATTTGCTTGATGGTGCAGCTGTAAAGCACTTAAAAACACTCAGCCAGATTGGGTATCGATCCCATCATTGTAACCATTTGGAATTGGTTTATTACTGTCACATGTACCAAGATACAGTGACAAGCTCGTCTTGTTATTGTTCATACAGATCAGATCATTGCATAGTGCACTGAGGTAGAACAAGGTAATAAAATAACAATGCAGAATAAAGCATTGGACAATTTACCTATGTACATTTTAAGAATGTATTTCTTATTATAATTTATAGTCCGTTTTATGTATTTCTCTGTACTGTCACTGCGAAACAACAATTGTCATAACATATGTCACTGATAATGAACCTGATTCTGATTTAATGGCTCGATTTAATATCAGAAAGTGTATACAGTATACAGCCTGAAATTCTTGCTCTTCAGACATCCACGAAACAGAATAACCCCCAAAGAGTGAAAAATGTTAGAATCCCCAAAGCCCCCCTCGCCCGCATTACCCTTCTTCCTCCCCTCCCTCCACCTTCTAAAAGCTACGGAGAAAGTGCAGTGTAAGATCGTAATGAGACAGATTGTGAGCCCAAGAGTCTGTCTTATCATACAGGAGGTCCACTCCACAGTCTGATAACTGGGATAGAATCTGTCCCTGAGCCAGGTGGTATGTGTTTTTAAGCTTTTGTATCTTCTGCCTGATGAGAAAGGGGTGAAGAGAGAATGGGTGGGTTGAGGTCTCTGGTTATACTGGCTGCTTTACTGAGACAGTGAGGTGTGTATTCTGTCCATGGAGGGGACAACCATCACTTAACCATCAGGCTCTTGAACCAAAGGGGATATCTTCACCGCCCCATTATTGAAATATTACCTCAACCTACGGACACACTTTTAAGGACTCAGCATCTCATGTTCTTGGTATTTATGGTTATTTATTATTTTTTTCTTTTTGTATTTGTACAGTGTATTGTCTTTTACACTCTGGTTAAGTGCCCAAGTTGGCGTGGTCTTTCTTTGATTCTGTGATGGTCTTTATTCTATAGATTTATTGAGTATGCCTGCAAGAAAATGAATAATCTTTTGTATATGGTGACATGTATGTACTTTGATAATAAACTTACTTTGAAATCTAGGCATTCTTGGAGAGACAGCTCAGAAAAAGCCTTCTTGCCCACTTTCATAGTAATCCTATTTTATACCCCCCATCCCCTCCCCACACTCAAGTCAATTTGCCCAGATTCCCTCTTGCCTACGCACGATGGACAATTTACAGCAGCCTATTAGAGATTTGTTTTAAAGACTATTTTTATTTGTCACATGTACACTGGAATGCGTTGTTCCAACACGGTCTGAGGATGTGCTTGGGGGGGGGGGGGGGGGTCAGCCAGCAAGTGTTGCCGGGCTTCCAGCGCCAACAAAACATGCCCATCACTGATTAGCCCTAACACTGACCCGCACCTCTTTGGAATGTAGTTTGGGAACTTGCAAACGCTTGTAGGCAGCGGGGGAATGAATCCCCACTGATCATCACTGACACTGTAAAGCTAGGTGACTGTAGCCAACCAACCCTGTCAACCCACATATTTTTGGAGTGTAGGAGGAAACTGGAGCACTTGGCAAAAACCACATGATTACAGAAAGAACGTGCAAACTCCACACAGACAGCACCCAAGGTTCAATTTGAATCTGTCTCTCGTGTTGAATGATTGGTACCACTGTGTCCCCCTTACGCCCTTCCTCCCTCTCCTTAAAACTATTGAATCTGTCTTTCTGTTTGCCTGTGATGCTGTGCATGTCGTTATCCTTGGGTCTTTAAGTATTTGAAATCGTGTAGCTACAACATCATTAATTCTCTGTAAAATATCTTTGTCCCTTACTGATAAGTGGTGTAGAAAGGGCATTTATTTTATAGAAATCTCTCCTATCTTCATGCCAGTTGGAAGCTCTTTTTTTGCAAGGTAGTCCTGAGTTTGTATAATCAAGGCTGGTTTGCAAGTAAGGCAGCCTGCAGTACTGATGGGTTATCCACTGCTATATAAATATTCCCTCCCTGCCGCAGTGTATACCATTCTTCAAGTAGCACTGCAGCAACTCGCCAACTTCCAGCGTTCAAAGTAAATTTATCGTCAAAGTACGTACGTCACCAAGTCCCACCCTGAGATTAATTTTCTTGTTGGAAAGTAAAGAAACACGACAGAATCAATGAGAAATGACACACACAGACTGGCAAACAACCAGTGCCTTAGGCAGCACCTCTCAAACCCATGATCTCCCACTCGCCAGGAAGGTCTAGGGCACTGGTCTGGTGCACTCAGTTCAAAGTAAATTTATTGAAGTGTGTATACGTTGCCCTGTACTCCTGAGGAAAAGTGGATCAGCCATGATGAAATGGTGGAGCAGGCTTGATGGGCCGAATGACCCTAATTATACTCCGAGATCTAACGGTCTTAAATTTATTCAAGGGTGTGTATGTCACCTTTGAGATTAATTTTCTTGGGATATTCACAGTAGATACAAGAAAGCACAATAGGTATTGACAATAGAGCTGGGCAGTACAACAGAGTCAGTGAATAGCTACACACACAGAAAGGTGGGCAGACAACCAATGTGCAGAAGAAGGGAATCTGTCCAAGTGCTACGAATAATAATTAATACTGAGAATACGAGTTGTAGAGTCCATGAAAGTGAGTCTGTACGTTGTGGAATCGGTTCAGAGTCGAGGTGAATGAAGCTATCCACACTGGTTCAGGAGCCTGATGGTTGTAGGGTAATCACCAGGAAATGTACCTGTTTTTTTCCCCCCCTATTGTTGGGATCAAATCCCTGAGCTCCACTCTTGTCAGAAATGGTGCGGTACTTTCTGCTGGTTAGAGAGAGCATCTCTCCACTTCCTCCTTGGCACGTTTGGACAGTAGCAAATATTGGACTTCCCAGCAGTGGCTGCATTCTGTTGATGAACAAAAAGCCCCAGTCGAGAGGAAAGAGTCTTCTTTCTGTGACTCGGGACTTCCTTACAGTGAAGTATTTTGGTCAAAATGGAGGCATGGTATTCAATTTTTATGCAGCGAGCTCCACAAGCTGATAATAACTAGGTGATTAGCCTTTGATCTGATGGGAGTGTATTTTGGCCGAAATACTGCAGGGTGACTTCTCTGCCATTAGTACCACATAAACAGGCCATTCAGCAACTGTCTGTGCTTAATTAATCTACATCACTTCTGGCTATACACATCCCTCATTCTGTGTGCATTCACATATCTGGCTAACAGCCTCTTAAATGCCCCTCCCCACCGGATCAGGGTCATGTGAAGCCATGGGAGCAGGTGGTAGATGGTTGTATGAGCAGTGGGTGCATATCGCAAGTCCTGCGTATGTCACCACTGACACCACTGAAGATACTGATAAGAGCTGTGGTCTATGGCAGCCCTCATCTGTAGAAAAATTTGCCAAGAACAATTACGGCCATGGACATCATGATCGTCCACGGCACACGACATCGATGATGATTGTGTCCAAGAGTACCCCGGAAGACTGTTCTAGATTTTGTGTACCTACATACTCTTTAAGCAACCTCTTGCCATCAGCACGTGCTCTCTAAATCTGACATTTCGCCCTGAGGAGAGAGTTTCTAAATGCCTGCTCTATTATACTGACATAATAGATGGGTGGTGTAGTGACATCAGCACCCGACTTTGAGGCAAGTGGTCCCGGCTTCGAATCGGCTGGCACCTTCCGCCTTGCTGGGTTTAGCATCGAGCTAACAACTCAGCCTTGTGTATATAGAGAAAAACAAAGTGCTAAAGAAATGGCAAGGCTGCTCTGTGATGGGCCACAAGGAGCGGGGAGAAATAATAACGCTATCTATTCCCCTCATCATGTTATAATCTTCTCTCAGTCCTCCCATCAGTCTCTGACTCGCCAGAGAAAACAACCCAAGTTTATCTAAGCTCTCCTTATAGTTCGCACTCTCTAATCCATACAGCATCCTGGTGACCCTCTCCAAAGTCCCCACATCCTCCCTGTATTCTAATCCATACAGCGTCCTGGTGACCCTCTCCAAAGTCCCCACATCCTCCCTGTATTCTAATCCATACAGCGTCCTGGTGACCCTCTCCAAAGTCCCCACATCCTCCCTGTATTCTAATCCATACAGCGTCCTGGTGACCCTCTCCAAAGTCCCCACATCCTCCCTGTATTCTAATCCATACAGCGTCCTGGTGACCCTCTCCAAAGTCCCCACATCCTCCCTGTATTCTAATCCATACAGCGTCCTGGTGACCCTCTCCAAAGTCCCCACATCCTCCCTGTATTCTAATCCATACAGCGTCCTGGTGACCCTCTCCAAAGTCCCCACATCCTCCCTGTATTCTAATCCATACAGCGTCCTGGTGACCCTCTCCAAAGTCCCCACATCCTCCCTGTATTCTAATCCATACAGCATCCTGGTGACCCTCTCCAAAGTCCCCACATCCTCCCTGTATTCTAATCCATACAGCGTCCTGGTGACCCTCTCCAAAGTCCCCACATCCTCCCTGTATTCTAATCCATACAGCATCCTGGTGACCCTCTCCAAAGTCCCCACATCCTCCCTGTAATGCGGCACACTGGGGTCTTTACATCCTACACTTACATTTCACTGTATGTTTCAATATAACCATATAACTATTACAGCACGGAAACAGGCCATCTCGGCCCTTCTAGTCTGTGTCGAACGCTTACTCTCACCTAGTCCCACTGACCTGCACTCAGCCCGTAACCCTCCATTCCTTTCCTGTCCATATACCTATCCAATTATTTTTGTATATGTATGTGTGATAAGTAAATCTGAACTTGAATTGTGGCTTGATCATTCCTGAGATTTTATACAGTGTCCGGGTAAGCCTATAATGTCTCCCTGCTCCTGCCTCACCAAACTCATAATTTGAATCCATTCTGCCCCCCTTGTTCCAGTCCCTTCTCACCTGCATCAGTGATACTTCTCATGTTCTTGATCCCCGTAAGCTTTCAATTCCCTGGCCCTGACCACCTCACCTTCACCATGGGTGTTCAGCCCCTTTACATTTCTATCCTCCATCAAGAAGGCCTTAAAGCTCTCCGCTTCTTTCTCAATGAAAGAACCAACCAGTTCCTTTCCAGCACCACCACCCTCCATCTGGCAGAACTGGTCCTCGCACTCAACAATCTTTCCTTCTGCTTCTTCCACTTCCTCCAGACTCTGGGTAGCCATGGCACCCGCGTGGGCCCCAGCTGTGCCTGCTTCTTTCATTGGCTACATAGGACAGTCCATGTTCCAAGCCCTCCCCAGTAATGCTCCCCAACTCTTCCTCCGCTGCATTGGTGCTGCTTCATGCACCCGTGCTGAGCTTGTCAATTTCATCAACTTTGCCTCTAACTTCCACCCTGCCCTTAAATTCACTTGGTCCATTTCTGAGATCTTCTTCCCTTTCTTGACTGCTCTGTCAACCAACATCTTTCATAAACCTACTGATTCCCCCGGTTGTCTTGGCAATACCTCATCCCACCCTATCTCTTGTAAAAACGCTATTCCCCTTTCTCAGTTCTTTGCCTCCACTGTCACTGTTCCCAGAATGTGGTTTTCCTTTCCAGAAAATCAGAGATGTCTTCCTTCTTCAAAGAACTGGGTTTCTTTTCCTCCACTGTTGATGCTGCCTTCATCTCTATTTCCTGAATATCTGTGCTCACCCCACCTCAGCAGTACCACCCCAAGAGCCCCCACATCCAACATATTGTACTGCTCAACTTCCACCAGCTCCAAAGGGGCTTACCACTTTAACCTCCACTCCCCCCACCTCACACTTTCCATAGGGATCGTTCCCTCTCTGATTCCCTTGTCCCTCCCTACTAATCTCCCTCCTGGCACTTATCCCTGCAGGTGGCCCAAGTGCAACATCTGCCCTCCCCCCACCCCACCTCCATTCAGGGCCCCAAACAGTCCTTCCAGGTGAGGCAGCACTTCACCTGCAGACTGTCGGGGTTGTCGATTGTATCCAGTGCTCCCGAAGCAGCCTCCTCTACATTGCTGAGACCCGTCATCAATTGGGGGACCGGTTCATCGAGTGCATTCGCTCCATCCGCCAAAAGTGGAACTTCCTGGTGGCCAGACAGTTTAATTTCCATTCCGGCACGTTGGTCCATGACCCCTTGTGCCACGATGAGGCCACCCTTCTGTCTGGGTAGCCTCCAACCTGAGGGCATGAAAATCGATTTTTCCACTTTTTAAAAAAAAAGTTCCCTCTCACTCTAGCCCATTACCTCTTCTCACCTGCCTATCATCTCCCTCTAGGTCCCCTCTTCTTTCCCTCTCCCATCAGATTCCTCTTTCTCTAGCTCAGTATCTTCCCCATCCACCTGGCTTCACCTATCACCTTCTGACTATGCTCCTTCCTCCGCCCCACCCCATGCCATTTTTTATTCTGGCATCTTCCCCCTTCCCTTTCAATCCAAAAAGAGGGTCTCGGCCCAAAACAGTGACTGTTTATTCATTTCCATAGATGCTGCTTGACCTGCTGAGTTCCTCCAGCATTCTGTGTGTGTTATTTTATATTGTGTTTTATTTTATACAGTGTATTGTATGTGCTGCCTTTGAAGTGAGATGAATAGTGGCAGTGTTGTGCAATATCATCAGTTTGAATACGCTCTTCCTCATTCCTTTGCTTGTGACCAGTCTAAATGTTCTTCCTTGGTTTTTGAGATTGGTGTTGATGCAATCTGAGTTTCCAGGTTGCAGTCTGACACACTTAATACTGAACTGAGAGATGAGCTTACTCATTTAGACATCCAGACCCAACGGGCCAGTCGGTGTATTTACTAACTTGTGTTCCAAAATCTCTCATTGAAAATCATCCTCATCCCCACTCAAATAATGTTCCCATCTAGTTTCTTTATGGACCTTGTTTCCAGTAGTGCGATTGTCCATGACCAGAGTAGAAGGACACCGCTTTAGAACGGACATGTGGAGGAATGTCTTTGGCCAGAGGGTGGTGAATCTGCAGAATTCATTGCCATAGATGGCTGTGGAGGTCAAGTCAGTATATTTAAAGCAGAAGTCAATAGATTCTCTATTAGTATGGGAAGAAGAATTGGGTTGAGAGGGGAAATAAATCAGCCATATGGAGCAGACTTGATGGACTGAAGGTCTAATTCTGCTCCTATGTCTTATGGACTATATATATATATATATCCGATTGTATCCTACCCTAAACCTTACCTTATCCATTCATCCTTACTTGGTGTTGTGGGGAAGATCTCCTTTATGGGAGATGCCCAACAGTAATGACTCCCTAGAGGCTGTGTTGAGCCACTTCTTTGGTATAGGTACTCCTTGGAAGCAGTCCATTATTCCAAGTCAGGATGGTGAATGACTTGGAAGAGAACTTGCAGGGTAGAGTTCCCGTGAATTAGCTGTGCTGAAAGTGAGAAGCTGGGAGGTGTTGGGTGGAAGAGTTATAGGACTGAAGAAGGAGGAATCTCATAGGAGAGGACAGTTCTGCCCCTCCTCCTTCCCTTTCTCCCATGGTCCATTGTTCCAGTTTTAATGAAGATTGCTCAGTTTGAAACATTGACTCTACCTCTCCTTGCTGCTGTCTGACCTGCTGAGTGCTTTCTGCTGGATTTCTTGACCATGAACTGGCTGGAGAATTGGGCTGGCAGGGATAAGGGTGACTAGGGAAGGAGATTGTCCTGCTTCCCTGCCTTTTCCTCAGGATAGTGGCCAACTGGAAGTGTCTTCACTCTGGTCCATTTGGTTTTCAAAGTTCAAAGGTTATTTTTTATATCGAAAGTATGTATGCAGAATACAACTCCGAGATTTATCTTCTCCAGGTAGCCGTGAAATTCAGACAAAACCATGGAAGTTGTTGGGGAAAAAACATCAAACTCCACCCTCCCCCCCCCCACATGAAGTGAAAAAGAAACAAAAACACACAAATATGAATTTCAGCAAGGCATTTGATAAGGTACCCCACGCAAGGCTTATTGAGAAAGTAAGGAGGCATGGGATCCAAGTGGACATTGCTTTGTGGATCCAGAACTGGCTTGCCCACAGAAGGCAAAGAGTGGTTGTAGACAGGTCATATTCTGCATGGAGGTCGGTTACCAGTGGGGTACCTCAGGGATCTGTTCTGGGACCCTTACTCTTCGTGATTTTTATAAATGACCTGGATGAGGAAGTGGAGGGATGAGTTAGTAAGTTTGCTGATGACACAAAAGGTTGGAAGTGTTGTGGATAGTGTGGAAGGCTGTCAGAGCTTACAGCGGGACATTGATAGGATGCAAGACTGGGCTGAGAAGTGGCAGATGGAGTTCAACCCAGATAAGTGTGAAGTGGTTTATTTTGGTAGGTCAAATATGATGGCAGAATATAGTATTAATGGTAAGACTCTTGGCAGTGTGGAGGATCAGAGGGATCTTGGGGTCTGAGTCCATAGGATGCTCAAAGCAGCTGCGCAGGTTGACTCTGTGGTTAAGAAGGCATACGGTGTATTGGCCTTCATCAATCGTGGAATTGAATTTTGGAGTGAGAGGTAATGTTGCAGTTATATAGGACCCTGGTCAGACCCCACTTGGAGTACTGTGCTCAGTTCTGGTCACCTCACTACAGGAAAGATGTGGAAGCCATAGAAAGGGTGCAGAGGAGATTGTTGCCTGGATTGGGGAGCATGCCTTATGAGAATAGGTTGAGTGAACTTGGCCTTTCCTCCTTGGAGTGACGGAGGAAGAGAGGTGACCTGATAGAGGTGTACAAGATGATGAGAGGTATTGATCGTGTGGATAGTCAGAGGCTTTTTCCCAGGGCTGAAATGGTTGCCAAAAGAGGACACAGGTTTAAGGTGCTGGTGAGTGGGTACAGAGGTGATGTCGGGTAGGTTTTTTACTCAGAGAGTGGTGAGTGTGTGGAATGGGCTGCCAGCAACGGTAGTGGAGGTGGATACGATAGGGTCTTTTAAGAGGCTTTTGAATAAGTACATGGAGCTTAGTAAAATAGACGGCTATAGGTAAGCCTAGTAATTTCTGAGGTAGGGACATGTTCGGCACAACTTTGTGGGCCGAAGGGTCTGTATTGTGCTGTAGGTTTTCTATGTTCTATGTTTCTAAATATATAAGCCAAAAAAAAATATATATATAGATATGTATATGTCACCTGGAGGTTTACTGTCTTGTAGGCATTCACAGGAAAATAAAGAAATACAGCTATACATAAAGTATGACAAATATCCAAAGTGCAAATAAAAAATGTACAAATAAAAAAAACAAATAAATAATACTGAGAATATGAGCTGTAAAGCCCTTGAAAGTGAGTCTACAGGTTTGTTGTGTCAGTGAGGTGAGTGAAATTATCCACTCCAGCTCAGGAGGCTGATGGTTGTAGGGTAATAACTGTTTCTGTATGTGTGGGACCCATGTTCCCCTGCAGGTGTCTGCATTAAGTTCTGAGCTGCTGTTTTAGTTCCTTAATTTATAGCAGAGGAGGTGATTTGGCCCATCGTGTCACTACTGTGCTGTGAACGCGCAGTACATTCTCCATCTCTTTGCACCTCTGCGAGTTCCTCATCCTTCCCTCGCCCTCTATTATTTATGGACACTTTTTCCATCATGGATTTGGTCTGGATGTTCATGTTGTGGCAATCCTGAGTGAAAGATATACTGGCGGTGAAGTATTGAGACCCTCTTGCATGAGGTCTAACAGGGGGGGAAAAAAGAAGGCACAAAGGGTTAAGGAAGAAAAAATCGACAGGAAACATGGGCTGCTCTTTATTTAGGAGTGCACCTGTTATCTTCTACACGTGGAAAGTGAACTCTCTCTCTGGCACTCTGCTCAAAGCTCAAAGTACATTTATTATCAAAGTACATATACATTTGTCTCCTTACAGGCAGACACAAAACAAAGAATCACAAAAGAACCTGTTTAGAAAAAAAGACTGTCAAACACCCAATGTGCAGAGTGGGGAAAAATAGCAAATAAAATTAAGCAAATAGCACTCAGAGCAAAAGCATAGACATGAAGCCTCAGTTCAGCACAGAGCCGAGTAAATGTTGTGGAGCAGCGAATAGAACTGGCCTGACACCCTGCCTTTTCAATCCATCTGCCTGGCATTTAAATTGTTCAAACATTGAGTCGTTCCTTGCCCTAGGACCTGGGGCCTGGTACATCAGTACACTCTAGGCCTCGAGCCTGCTACCACATTTTGGGCCATGCCTAACCTTTCGCAATCAGCCTGGTGCTTGGGCTGATCAAACTTTGCTCTCGGTTTAGGTGGAGGGGCCTCAAATGTGCTTCCCCTGTGCTACGACTTTGTTCCACTCGCCCCAACTTTGCCTGAAGTATGCCTCGACTTCGCCTCGCACCCACATTCTTCGGCCCTCGACTCAGCCTTGCCTTCGCTTGCCTCTCCATTGTCTGTGGCGATTGTTTACTGTAAATTTTACAAGAAAATGTATTTAGTTGTATTCTTTGTTTTGTCTGCTGCCAGTAAGTAATCGCTGGGCTTCACCAGTGCCATCTTAAACCACCAGTCTAATGTTGGTATCGCTCATTGCGGGTTTCTGTGGAATAGCCTGGCTCTTGAACCAGAGGAGATAACTTCACTCACCCCAACACTGAACGGGTTCCACAACCTGTGGAGTCATTAATAACGACTCTGCAACTCTTGTTCTTTACATATTGCTGATCATTTTTATTATTAATTTGTATTTCAGTGTGACCTTTGTACATTGGTTATTCATCCATCTCTGCCGTTTGAGGTTTTTCATGGATTCTATTGTGTTTCTTTGTATTTACTGTGAATGTCCACAAGAAAACGCATGTTAGAGTAGTGTATGGTGACAGATGTGCACTTCGAGAGTAAATTTACTTTGGACTTTTAATGGTGGTTTCATGTTAAATTTGATTTAAAAAGAGTTGCTTTTAATGCAGATACTTTCAACATTTCAGAATACATCAAAGTGTTGTTTTTGAGTTAATGTAGCATTTGTGTAATGCAGGCAGTTGTGAGGTAGAAAATGGAATATTAAGTCAATGGTCAGCAAGCTCCCACATGATATTAAAAACAAAAGTAAAGTCAAAGTTAAGGTTATTGTCGTATGCACAAGTGCAATGGAAAAACTTGCAGAAGTACCAAAGAGACACAAGCATCATGTGTAAACAGCATTCACAAATATTCCGTTCCAGATGCCCGTTATTATCCCAGCTGTTTGTTTTTAAAACTCAGTTCCAATTTTTAAACATTTTGCACTGGAACAGAAGGGTGGCAGGGTGGAGATGCGTCTCTTCCAAAGGAGGTATAAGATGCCCCTTCCCATTGCTAGTCTGCACGTCACCCTGCGTGTGTGTGTGTGCGCGTCCCCCCCTCTCCCCCCTCAAGGGTCTCGGCCCAAAACCTCGACTGTACTCTTCCATCGATGCTGGCTGGCCTGCTGAGTTCCTTCAGCATTTTGTATCTGTTGCTCAGATTTTGATTTTTCTGTTGTTTGTCCTTAGACTGTTGTTCACTGACGCAAACGATGCGTTTCACCATATGTTTCGATGTACATGTGACAAATAAAGCTAATCTTTATCTTAAGGTGACCTTGTTTATCAAAGCCGGTTTTTATTATCACATGCATAGGGGCGTGTACATATGGGCTGAATTCAAAATATCTTGCAGCAGCATCACAGGGACACAAGAAAAAACCTAAATTACTGTACATGCTTTTTACAAGAAAGAACACAATTCGAACATAAAGAAAATGATGTCCAATTTAGTGCGAAGTGGTCAAGTTGTCAGTGTTGCTATACCAAAGTGGTGATTTGTTAGAATGGAGTGGTAGCCCAGTACACCATTAGTCACCAAGGACTGTATGATAGTGCAATTCTGCACTCGGTATTGTTGAGTGCTGGAGAGCCATGCTAATTGAAAGCACTTCCCTTCACGTGGAACCTTTCACATCCTGTCCCACGGTATCGCTACTCGTGAAATAACATTGGTGTTCTGAGTGACAGCCTGTTTGCACAGGAATATCCCACCAATTGTGAGTGAGTCTGTTGATCACACCATACTGCTCTTTAAATCTGACGTGCAGGGTTTGACAGTGTGATGGGGCTCTTCTAAAGATGAGGCCCATTGAAGGTGTTGGATCCTGACACTTTTGTCATTCAAAGGTCTTCGGAAGACAAGAATGTGGCATAAAACTTGTCGCTAATGATAATTTTATTCAGTGTTACAAGAGCGGAAGATGAACATGAAAGTCAAGATAAAGAATTTTTACGAATGAAGAACATTGTGGTCGCCTCATACTCAGATGAGAGATAATGCAAGTGGCAGTGATAACAACTGGCCAATAAAATGACCAGACTTAAGTGGCTCAAAACCTAAAAATTAAGAAATTTCTAAAAACAGTACAGAAGTAATTATACCACAATACTGAAATTCACTGAACAATCACATGTATATAAGTGATTATATAAAACCACAAATAAGCGAGGGGAAGTTAAATTATAAGAAAAATACAATAACATTTATTTATTTAGTGATACAGCATGGATTAACCCTTTGGTTCTTAGCCATGCTGTCCCAACAACCCCGATTAATCCTCACTTAATCATGGGGCAATTTACAATCACCAGTTAACCTACCTGCTACGTCTTTGGACTGTAGGGGGAAACCTACGCGTTCACCGGAGGGACGTACAGAGACACATTACAAAACTGTACCGGAGTTGAACACCAAACTCCGGAACGACCAGCTGGTAATAGCATCTATACCCCAATCGCACAAAGGGGAAAATGAAACGCATGAATCCTTAGAACTCTCTTTCTTGGAGGACTGTGGAAGAAGACTCTGAAGATCTTTTCTTTGCTTCCTTAGGAGGTTTGGCTTGTCACTTGAACACTAACCAACTTTTACATGTGTACTGTTGAAATATCTTGCCTGGTTGTATACCGATCTGGTATGTCAGTTGGAAGTTTGGAGTCCTGCACCACCAGCTATATCCTATCAACCATCAACTGGCAAAACCTCAATCACTATAATTTAGCAGACGCAGTTTCCCACGTGGGCAGGCTCGTTGATTATGTTGGCTGTACTTCTGAGACAGTGAGAATATGGACCAGGGGTTCCTAACGTTTTTTAATGCCGTGGACCAATGCTATTAAGCAAGGAGTCCATGGACCCTCGGTTGGGAACCCCTGGTATAGACAGTCTATGGAGAGTTAAGGAAGTTTTGTATCACTGAGCTTTTGGAAGCTCCATTTCATGTGTTCTGTTTAAAAAATTCACCTCTAAAGGTGCCTAAGGTTCCACCACATTGAGCCTTTTCAACATTCGAATGGTCTGAAGTGCTGTGTGTGTTTGCTGGCAGACTGCTTTGCTATTTACAAAAGTTGACTGGGTCATTTGAAATACTGATGGGACCTTGTGCTTTGTCAAGTCAACTTTTATTGTCATTTCGACCATAACTGCTGGTACAGTACACAGTAAAAATGAGACAACGTTTTTCAGGACCATGGTGTTACATGACACAGTACAAAAATTAGACTGAACTACGTAATAACAAAAAACCACAGAGAAAGCTACACTAGACTACAGACATACACAGGACTGCATAAAGTGCACAAAAACAGTGCAGGCATTACAATAAATAATAAACAGGACAGTAGGGCAAGGTGTCAGTCCAGGCTTTGGGTATTGAGGAGTCTGATGGCTTGGGGAAAGAAACTGTTACATAGTCTGGTCGTGAGAGCCTGAATGCTTTGGAGCCTTTTCCCAGACAGCAGGAGGGAGAAGAGATTGTATGAGGGGTGCATGGGGTCCTTCATAATGCTGTTTCCTTTGCAGATGCAGCGTGTAGTGTAAATGTCCGTGATGGCGGGAAGAGAGATCCCAATGATCTTCTCAGCTGACCTCAATATTCACTGCAGGGTCTTGTGATCCAAGATGGTGCAATTTCTGAACCAGGCAGTGATGCAGTTGCTCAGGACGCTCTCAATACAACCCCTGTAGAATGTGGTGAGGATGGGGGGTGGGAGATGGACTTTCCTCAGCCTTCGCAGAAAGTAGAGACGCTACTGGGCATACAAGCCAGGTAGCTGAGGTCCCTGTCCTCTTAAACGCTTCTGAGAACTGGCATGCCTATAGTAGGCTCCTCTGAGTACTGAAGAAATGCCACCATTCTCTGCAAAACCCTCCCAGTTCACTGAAAGGATGCAGGAGCTCGCATTATGTTCAGCTCCAGACCAGCATCTCGTGTTGAGGGTCTAATCGCACTCGACACCACCAGGCAGGTCACATCATTTGCAGGCTGACACCAAGTTCAAGTTGATTGCCATGGGCACTCATACACAGGGTACAAGTGCTGTGCAAATGGACTTCTTGCAGCATTTGCACATTACAAACTTAGAGCATAAAAAGGTGACAGTAACGAACAACCACATATTACAACAATGTTTTGCAGAACAACATCTCTGAACACACATCGAAGTGGATGGTCTACATCAGACTACAAACGTATACCCAGTGGCCACTGTTAAGTAGAGGAGGTACAGTGAACACTGAGTGTATGCCCTTAGCACTGAAGGCAAATGCTGAGGACCTAGACTCAATGGACCCCCAGTCAGAACACATTTTTCAGTTGAAAGTTATTGGACCAAGAAAGGCTTCACCACAAGTGGCTTTCCACTTCCTTTCTTAAAACAGAATCAGAATCGGGTTTATTATCATGTGTCATGAAATTTGTTGTTTTATGGCAGCAGTACAGTGCAATACACAAAAATACTCCCAAGTTACAATAATAATATATCTAAAAAGCAGTACAAAAAGAGAGCAAAATAGTGAGCTGGGGTTCAGAAAGGTTCTAAACATAAACCAGGAATTTATAGGCCGGTGAACCTGGCTTCAGTTGTGGGAAAGTTACTGGAAGATATTCTGAGGGGCCAGATATGAGTATTTGGATAGATGTGGACATTAGGGATAGTCAGCATACGTTCTAGGTAGCATTAAATCAATCTTAGAGTTTTTTGAGGAAGTTACCAGGAAAGTTGATAAAGGTTAGGTAGTGGCATGGACTTTAGCAAAGCATTTGACAATGTTCTGCTTGGGAGGTTGGTCAAGAGGTTCAGTCACTCGGTATTCAAGATGAGGCAGTAAATTCGAGAAGCCAGAGAGTGGTAGTAAATGGTTGCCTCTCTGACTGGAGGCCTGCGACTAGCAGAGTGCTGCAAGGATCCATTCTGGATCTATTGTTTGCCATCTATATCAGTGATCTGGATGATAATATGGTTTACTGGATCAGCACATTTAAGGATGACACCAAGAATGGGGATGTAGTGGAAATTGAGGAAGTCTATCTTGGTTTGAGGCAGGATCTTACACAGTGATCAGTAGGGTACTGAGGAGAGCGGTAGAACAAAAGGATCTGGGGATGCAGGTACATATTGAAAGTGGTGTCTCAAGTAGATAGGGTCATAAAGAAAGCTTTTGGCATGTTGGCCTTCATAAATCAATGTATTGAGTACAGGAGGTGGGATGTTATGTTGAAGAAGCTTTATCAGCTTCAGCCTGATAAAGCATTTGGCCCTGACCAGATTCCATCTGGGGTCTTAAAGGAATGCAGTGCAGAACTTGCACGTCCTCTCTGCCACCTCTTCCAGCTACGCTTCTCGAGTGGTGTATTCCCAGAACAATGGAAGATAGCATCAGTAACACCAGTACACGGGGGGATTCCACAGCTGACCCTACAAATTACCGCCCCATATCCTTACTCAGTATCATCAGCAAGGTAATGGGAGCAGCAGTCCACAAGCAAGTTCAGAACTACCTACTCCGTAACAACTTCAGTTCAAATAGGCAGTATGGATTTAGACCTGATCACAGTACAGCCGATCTCCTCACCACCTCACCTCAAATGTGGAACACTTCCTTAGACAAAGGTGGAGAAGTTTGTGTCATAAGCCCTGGATATCAAAGGAGCATTTGACAAGGTCTGGCATAATGGACTCCGTGTTAAGCTGAGATCCAAAGGAATATCTGGAAAGCTGCAGAACTACCTTCACGGACGGCCGTCAAAGTTGTCATCCCTGGTCAGGCTTCTCATTCTTCAACCATCGATGCATCTGTACCACAGGGTTCAATACTTGGGCCACTTCTGTTTTCCATCTTTATTGACGACTTGGTTGATGCCTGCAGTAACGAGCTATGACTCGTTATGCTGATGACTGCACACTATTTGCACCAGTTAGAGCAGGAGAGAGTAATACAGGGACAGCAGGCCTGAATAGGAATCTGGAGAGGATGAAAGCCTGGGCGGACGACTGGAATGTCACCTTTGAGCCTACTAAGTGCAAGGCGATGGTGACGTCTAGGGAGAAGAATTCATCTAACTGCGACCTGTATTTTGGGAATGGCAAGCTGGATTTAAAGAAGGAGCTAGTAATCCTTGGTGTTAATATTGACAGCAAGCTGGTGTGGGATAAACACCTTTCCACTATTTCAAACAAGGCTGGACAAAGGCTTGGAGCTCTGCGGAAAGTAGCATCCAAACTAGACAAAGAGGGCAGAGCCACGGTTTCCAAAGCCCAGGTACGAAGTATCTTGGAGTTTGCCTACTTATCATGGATGAATGCCTCACAGAGTGTCCTCAGCCAGTGTGATTCCAATCAAAGAAAGGCTCTCAGGATTATAGGTGTAGATGAAGCCACAGCTCGCGAGAAGCTAGCAATCAGTAGCTTACACCACAGACGACAGGTTGCTGCAGCTACTGTGCTATGCAAAATGCACACCAGCCACAGCCCTGCAGACCTTCGCACCATGCTGCCTTCATCTTATGAGAGACGGCGCACCACATGATCAAGTTTCTCTATGCCTGCTCATGCTGTTTCAATGCCTGATGTGAGAACCTATGCACTGGATAGAAGCTTCCTTCACTGTGCTATCAGAATTTGGAACAGCCTTCAAGACTCAGATGTTGGAAACATCTGCGACGATGGGGTCCAAGCCTCCAAGAGTCGAGTGCACAAACACCTATCATCTCTGGGAGGGAAGTCACAGGCTTCTTCATAAGCTATCATGAAGGGGACCAGGATGGCAATACTTGGTTATTGGCCAGTAGGGTTAATACCTGACTTTCAAGAGTACTAATGAGTTATGTTCCAGTTGGACTTAATCCTTAAGCTGCTGGAGAACAGTGTGGAAAGATCAGGTGCTGTTTTCTTCTGGTAGGGATTAGTTTTTAGTTCCAAGTGCTCCTGCCACATTTTGTCACTCTGCATCCTTATCCTTCAATCTCTTTGAATTATGGAGGACAGCATGTGTATAAATGTCTGTCTCCAGCAGACTTCATCATGATCATCATGACTCCAGTATTTCTGCTTTTTTTTTAATGTTTCTTAATTGTACGTGTGTTTTTTTTGTGTTCTGTTACTGAGCAGCGGTGAACCATCTGACTGGCCTATCAGAGTTCTCTTTGGGAACTGGTTGACTTGATCAGCATTTCTGATCTAGCTATTGTTCACAATTGCACTTAATAAAAAAGAAAGGTGTTGGTGAGGCCTAGTTTGGAGTTTTGTGTGCAGTTTTGGTCACCTAGCTACAGGAATTTTATATATATATATATGGTTAAAAGGTTACAGAGAAAATTTATAAGGATGTTGTCAGGACTGGAGGACCTGAGTTATAAGGACAGGTTGAATAGGTTTGGACTTTATTCCTTGGAATGTAGAAGATTGAGGGGAGATTTGATAGAGGTTTTATGAGGAGTATAGACAGGGTAAATGTGAAGGCTTTTTCCACTGAGGCTGGGTGGGACTACAACTAGACGCCATGGATTAAAGGTGAAAGGTGAAGTATTTAATGGGAACATGAGGGGAAACTTCTTAACTCAGAAGGTCATGAGTGTGTTGAATGAGCTGCCAGCACAACTGGTGCATGCAGTCTTGATTTCAACGTTTAAAAGAAGTTTGGATGGCTATATGGATGGTAGGGGTATGGAGAGCTGTGGTCTGGGTGCAGGTCAATAGCAGTAGGCAGTTTAAATGGTTCAGCATGGACTGGGTGAGCTGAAGGGCCTGTTTCTGTGCTGTAATTTTCTATGACTCTAAATCTGATAGTGGACGGGAGGAATTATGTTTCTGAAGTTTAGTGTGTGTCTTCAGGCTCCTGATTAATGACAGTAATGGGGACATGTCTCGGATGTTGAGGGTTTGTGATGGATGCTGCCTTCTTGAGTTGAAGTTGTCCTGAATGATAGGGCTGGCTAAGTCTAAAACCTTCTGTAGTTTTACCTAATCGTGCGCCTTGGTGCCCTGATGGTGAGGCATCAGTCAGAAAGTCCTTCACGGGACACCTATAGAAATTTGCTACGGATCTGCAAATCTGTCGGTTTGTGGACATGCCAGATCTGCTCAAACTCCTATCGAAATAAAACTGTTGGCATGCCTTCTTCATAATTGCATCAAAATGTTGGGCCCAGTGTAGATCTTCTGAGATGTCGACTCCCAGGACCTTGAAGCTACTCACTGCTGATCCCTCGAAGAGAACCTGTGTGTGTTCCCCTGATTTCATCATCCTGAAATCCACAGTCAATTCCTCAAACTTGCGATGCTAAGTGCAAGGTTGATGTTATGACACCGCTCGGTTAACTGATCTATCTCTCTCCTGTACATCTTGCCACCATCTGAGACTCTGCCCACAGCAGTTGTGTTGTCAGTGAATTTCGAGATGGTGTTTGAGCTGTGCCTAGCCACACAGTCATCAAAGTAGAGAAGTGAGCACCTTCAGTTTCTTGAGCTGTGAGGATATTGCGAAGTTGTGAAGGTGCAAATTTAAATGCACTTTCTTTTTTGATTCTTCATCTCCAGTAGTATTTACGGGAAATTGGTGGACTCTTTGGCCTGACTGATTAAAAGTGAAACATCCTGAGCTTACAACTTCTGTATTTATGCATTAGGGCCACATAATGGAAGCAGTAATGAATGGAGATGGTATGGCTGTAGAGGTTTTCCCACCTGAGGTCTAGATGCCAGTGAGGAGATCTTTGCTGTGGGAAAGTGGAGGTGTGAATCTGTGAGAAGGGGAAGTAGGCAGAGACTGGGCCAGAGCTGAGTTTAGGAGAAGGAAACTGAAGTAGGAGGACCTCTGATTCTGTCAGTAGCTACTAGTAATCAACAGAGAAAGATTGTATCGGGTACTGGTGGCTGTGCTCACAGAATACAGCTGAAGTACTAGGTTACAATGGGACATGGGTAAGCTGAAGAGGTGGGCTGAGAAGGGTCAAATGTAAAAGATTTAGCTTTAGTAGAATTAGGTTTTGTGTCACCAGCATATGTTGTGAAATTTGTTGTTTTGCGGCAGCAGTACTTCGCGATACAGAATGAAAAATTCAAATTACAATGAGTATGTTCGAAAATTTAAATTAAATAGTGCAGAAATTGGGGAAAATACTGGGAAGTGTTCATCATTTTATTATCCATAGAACCATAGAACATTACAGCACAGAAACAGGCCTTTTGGCCCTTCTTGGCTGTGCCGAACCATTTTTCTGCCTAGTCCTACTGACCTGCACCTGCACCATATCCCTCCATACACCTGATGACAGAGGGGAAAACAGTGAGTGTGCATCTTCAGGCTCCTGTATCACTTCCTTGATGGTAAGAATGAGAAAGCGGACATGTTCTGGGTATTAGAAGTCCTTAATGATGGGCTAAATGGCCTAATTCTGCTGCTATGGTCTTGTGCTCTAACTTCACTCATTCCACTTGCCCCATCATTGAAATGTTCCCACAACCTATGGATTTACTCTCAAGGACTCTGCATCTCATGTTCTTGAGATTTATCGCTTATTTATTATTTTCCTTTTCGTATTTGCACAGATTGTCGTCTTTTGCACCCTGCTTGAACACCCAAGTTGGTGCGGTCTTTCATTGATTTTGTTATAGTTATTATTCTATTATGGATTTACCGAGTTTCTCTGCAAGAAAATGCAAGAAATTGGTTGTACATGGTGACGTGTATTGATAATAAATTTACTTTGAACTTTGCAAAGTATAGGAGGGAAATGTCCGATGTCGGATTTTTTTTTTACGTTGGGGGGGTGGGGTGCATGGAATGCACTGCCAGGGTTGGTGGTAGAGGCGGATAAATTGGGGAATCACGGTAGCTGCAAGAAGACAGCGTGGCCTGGATGGTGCTGTCCTTTGGATATTGCCTTCTTGAGGCATTGCCTCTTGTGAGAGCTGTTCCCATGATGTATTGGACAGACTCTGTTGCTCTCTGCTGCTTCAAATGTTCCTGTGCATTCGTATTGCCTCGTGCAAAAGTTCCTGCGCATTCATGTTGCCTTGTGCGCTTTATTTATATTTTAGCGATACAACGCAGAACAGGCTCTTCCGGCCCAATGAGCTGCATTGCTGCCCAGCAACCCACCCAACACTTGCCCAATCACAGGACAATTTACTGTGGCCAATCAACTTACTAACCTGTCTGTCTTTGGACTGTGGGAGGAAACCGGAGCATCTGGGGAAAACCTACATACTCATGGGAAGGACGTACAAACTTCTTACAGATGGGCTGGACTAGAACTCCAAACTCTGACGCCCTAAGCTGTAAAAGCTTTGTGCTAATAGCTGCGTTACCATGGTGCCTGTGTGTTTTGAAATTATCCGGATGGCATGCAAAACAGTTTTTCATTGTGACAATAGTAAACCACTTACCAAGTATTTAGTTCATTCTCAGTACGAGTCAGACTAGGGAGCAGCATCTATTCGGAGCTGGAGCTACTTACTGTATTGTTGTCACTTTCTCAATGTGGTAATTAACCTGTATGGATTTGCTTAAACTGGAACTGTAGGATTTGTACTCCTGTTTAGAGATCAATTAACACGAGATTCTGCAGATGTTGGAAATTTGGAACAACCTTAAATACATAAGATCAAAAGACATAGGAACAGCATTAGGCCATTCAGCCCAATGAGTTTGTACTGCTCTGCTTTCTCTCTTTAGCCTTTAATGCCCTAACTATTTAAGTATCTATTGACCTCTGCTTTAAACATATCCAATGAGTGTAGTCCATGGCAATGAATTCCACCCTCTGGCTAAAGAAATTCCTCGCCTCTCTTCAGAGGTTGTGCTATCTGCTCCTAGACTTCCCCACTATAGGGAGTCTTCACTCTTCACTCTTCACGTCCATCCCATCTAGGCCTTTCAATATTTGATATGTTTCAGAGATATTCCCCCCTCATTCTTCTAAACTTCAGTGAGTACAGGTTCCTTAAATGCTCCTTGTACGTTAACCCTTTCATTCTTGGGATAATTCTCATGAACCACTTCTGGACCTTCTCCAATGCCAGCACATCTTTTTTTTAGATACAGGCCTTTTTCACGTATATACGAAGGAGGAGGAGGTGACGAGCAATGCTAAAGGCAAGGTCAAGTTTATCATCCTCTATTGTAGTACATTTATGCACAGTGCAATGTAAAATCTTACAGGCAGCAGAAAAGTTCAAGGAATAATGGTGCATAGTTCCCTGAAGGTGGAATCTCATGTGGATAGGGTGGTGAAGAAAGCTTTTGGTATGTTGGCCTTTATAAATCAGAGCATTGAGTACAGGAGTTGGGATGTAATGTTAAAATTGTAAAGGCATTGGTAAGGCCAAATTTGGAGTATTGTGTACGGTTCTGGTCACCGAATTATAGGAAAGATGTCAACAAAATAGAGAGAGTACAGAGAAGATTTACTAGAATGTTACCTGGGTTTCAGCACCTAAGTTACAGAGAAAGGTTAAACAAGTTAGGTCTTTATTCTTTGGAGCGTAGAAGGTTGAGGGGGGACTTGATAGAAGTATTTAAAATTATGAGGGGGATAGATGTAGAATTGATGTGGATAGGCTTTTTCCATTGAGAGTAGGGCAGATTCAAACAAGAGGACATGAGTTGAGAGTTAGGGGCAAAAGTTTAGGGGTAACACAAGGGGGAACTTCTTTACTCAGAGAGTGGTAACTGTGGGGAACGAGCTTCCAGTAGAAGTGGTAGAGGCAGGTTCAATATTGTCATTTAAAAAAAAATTGGATAGGTATATGGACTGGAAAGGAATGGAGGGTTATGGGCTGAGTGCAGGTAGGTGGGACTAGGTGAGAGTAAGCGTTTGGCACGGACTAGAAGGGCTGAGATGGCCTGTTTCCGTGCTGTAATTGTTACATGGTTATATAAAACTGCTCATGATACTCCAAATGTTGTCTGCCCAATGTCTTATAAAGCCTCAGCATTACATCCTTTCTTTTATGTTCTAGTCATTGTAAAATGAAATCCAATGCACCTTGGCTTGATCAAATGCTCTGCCTGTGACCACCAGAGGCTGCAGAGTTGTGGACACAGCTCAGCCCAAGCTGGAAGCCAGCCTCCCTTCTCTGTATTCAGTCTGTATTTCTTGTTGCCTCAGTAAATCAGCCAGTATGATCAAAAACCCCTTGCACCCCAGACAATCCCTGTTCTCCCATTCTACCCCCTTCACCCCATTAGGCAGAAGATACCAAAGCTAGAAAGCACGTACCATCAGGCTTAAGGGCAGTTTAGAAACATAGAAAACCTCCAGCACAATACAGACCCTTCAGCCCACAATGCTGTGCCGAACATGTACAGGTACTTACTTTAGAAATTACTCATAACCCTCTTTTTCTAAGCTCCATGTACCAGTTTCTAACACTAAGACCTCGTAATTTACCTGATTATGATCTTGCACGTTATAGTCTACCTACTCTGTACTTGTTACACTTCATTCCACATTCTGCTGTTGTTTTATCTTGTACTGCGTCAATGGACGGTGTAATGAATTGATCTGTGTGCAGTATGCCAGACAAAGCTTTCATTGTACCTCAGTACATGGAACATTAATAAACCTATTCCAATGTGTCTAAGAGCTGAAAAGCTTACACAAAGTGGGTACAGCCCAATCCATCGCAGGCAAAGCCCTTCTCGCAGTCGAGCACATCTATAAGGAGCAATGCCTCCGAAAGGTGGCATCCATCTTTAAGGACCCCCATCACCCAGGACATGCCCTCTTCTCGTTGCTACCATCAGAAAAGAGGTACAGGAGCCTTAAGGTACACAGTGATTCAGGAACCAGCTTCTTCCCATTTGCCGTCAGTTTTCTCAACGGACATTGAACCCATGAATACTACCTCACCTCTTTGTTTCTCTTTTTACATTACTTATGTAATTTTTTAATATATACTAATTTTTACACTTTTACTATGTACTACAATGCACTGCTTCCACATAACAACAAATTTCACGATACATGCCAGTGATGTTGAACCTGATTCTGATCGATCATCGAGGATTCCACTATCCAGGCTGTTCTGCTGTCATTGGGGTAGAAAGTACAGGAGCTCTAGTTCCCACACCATCAGGTTTAGGAACAGTTATTATCCTTTAGGCTCCTGAACCAGCATGGGTAACTTCACTCGCCTTAGCACTGAACTGATCCCTCAACCGGTGGAGTCACTTTCAAGGACTCTACAACTCCTGTTCTCAGTATTTATTTATTATTGTTATTTTGTGTTTGTACAGATTGTCTTTTTGCACATTGGTTGTTTGTCAGTCTTGGTGTATAGTTTTTCATTGATTTGATTGTATTTTTGTGTCTTACCGTGAATGCCTGCAAGAAATTGGATCTTAGGGTAGTATATGGTGACATGCTTTGATCATAAAATTACTTTGAACTTTTTTGCTGCCTGGAAGATTTTACATTGCACTGTGCATATATGTACTGCTGTATGGGAAGATAAACTTGACCATGTTTTTAGCATCTGACAAGCATTTGCTTGCCACCTCCTCCCACAGCAGCTGTGGGACAGGAAATGTTATTTATAATTCAGGTTTGAACTTAAAAGCGTAGGAGGATTGACTAGGCTATATATATATGTATCTGTCAACGGTCCTGCACTGACACCTTCTCAGAAACAAGAACATGGGAGCCCCCAGAGGCCATTTGGCCCATTAACACTTTTCCTTCATTCATCAGTCTCTTAATCTGCTCTGGTTGCTTAATCTACATCTTGGAACCCATTGCTGCCCCTCGTAGCCAAGTTTCTCTTAGCGGAAGACACAGGAGACTGCAGATGCCGGAATCTGGAGCTACAACTAATCTGCTGGAGGAACTCAGTGGGTCAATCAGCTGCTGTGGAGGCAATAGTTTCTTGGACAATTCCTCTCCCTGTTTCCACAGAGACTGCAGAGAGTTGTGGACACAGCTCAGCACATCATGGAAACCAGCCTCTCCACCATGGACTGTCTACGCTTCTTGCATCCTCAGTAAAGCAGCCAGCATAAAGACCCTATCCATCCTGGACGTTCCCTCTCCTTCCCCTGCCTCCTCCACCACATCTATTAGATCATCATCTTCGCCATTATGCGCCATGCCGTATGATGTGGGTGATCATGGTCCCATGACCATGACTGTCCTTGGCAAATTTTTTTTTAATTAGTTTTTTTATTAGTTTTTCAAAACATTTTACAAATTAAAAACCCCAAATCCCAATGAGGAACATTAATACAGTGCAAAATTAAGCATACAATAACAATATGCTACAAAGGAAGAGAATTAACAAAAAAAGCACCTAAATTAAAGACAAGTAAGCTTAGTATCCTCCCCAAGCCCCACAACACAAGAAAAAACAACTCCAGACCAACCACAACTCAATATAGAGAGTATAAGTCAGAACAGTCAAACTCCCAGACTGTGAATACACTTAGTAACAGAGGATAATAATGCCTACTACCAGAAAAAAAAAGGGAGCTGAAAGCAAGAGCTGAAACCGAAAAGAAGAAAAAAAAAGAAAAAAAAACCCTAGTCAAGAGGAAGGTTATGAAAGTACTCGATAAAAGGTCCCCAGACCTTATGGAACTTTAGATCTGAATTAAGAACTGAATAATGAATTTTTTCGAGGTCCAAGCAGGCCATAATGTCGTTAAGCCATTGCGCATGAGTGGGCGGGGCAACATCTCTCCATCTAAGGAGGATCAAGCGTCTCGCCAGGAGAGAGGCAAAGGATAGTATTCGGCATTTGGTCGGACCCAGACATAAATCTGTCTCGCCCCAAAAACCGAACAGAGCAATTAAGGGGTTAGGTTCTAGGTGCTGATTCAGAATACCCGTTAATGTAGTGAAGACATCTTTCCAGAATTTCTCCAAGCTAGGACAGAACCAGTACATATGGATGAGAGAGGCCACGCCCCTCTTGCATTTATCACAGAGCGGACTAATGCCAGGGTAGAATCGAGATAGTTTAGATTTAGACATATGGGCTCTATGAACAATCTTAAACTGTAAGAGGCAATGGCGAGCACAAAGGGAGGTTGAGTTAACCGATTTGAGAACTGAGTCCCAGCTCTCCTCGGATAAGGAGATATTTAAATCCTGCTCCCAGGCCATTTTAATTTTATCCACGGGGGCCCGTCGTAAGGCTACTAGTTTATCTCGGATAATTGAAATTAAACCTTTACCTAGTGGATTAATGGAAAGAAATAGGTCCATAGCATTTTTCGCAGGCATTTCAGGAAAGTTAGGAATTAAAGGAGCAGTAAAGTGTTGGATTTGGAGATATCTGAAAAAGTGAGCGTTAGGCAGGTTGAACTTAACGGAGAGCTGCTGAAAAGAAGCGAAGCGATTATCAATGAAGAGATCTTCAAAATGTCTAATGCCCTTCCTGTACCAAACATGGAATGCTGAATCGTACGTAGTAGGTAAAAAAAGGTGATTATGTGCGACAGGGCTAGAAACGGAAAACCCCTGGAAACCATAGCATTTCCTGAACTGAACCCATTTACGCAAAGTGTGTCTAACCAGAGGATTAGCTATTGATCTGGGCAGACTGCTAGGGAGTGCAGAGCCAAGAAGTGCAGATATAGATAATTCTTTAGTGGAGCTCAACTCCATTGCCACCCAGTTAGGGCACTCGGGTTGACCGTGGAAGAAAGACCAGAAGGCAGCACAACGTATATTAGCTGCCCAATAATATAAGCGAAAGTTAGGTAAAGCCATGCCACCCTCTTTTTTAGATTTTTGGAGATGTATTTTATTAATTCTAGAGCGCTTATTCTGCCACAGATATGACAAAATAATAGAGTCTAAGGAATCAAAAAAAGATTTAGGAATAAAAATTGGGATAGATTGAAATAAGTATAAAAATTTGGGGAGAACATACATTTTAACAACATTAATACGACCTACCAAAGACATAGATAGAGGTGACCATTGTACCAGATTCTGTTTTATAGCATATGAAAGATTGGCAAAGTTTTCACGAAAGAGATCTTTAAACTTCCTTGTGACTGTGATTCCAAGATAAGTAAATTGATTATGGACTACTTTAAAAGGGAGATCACGAAATGTTAGTTCTTGTGCTTCTTTATTAATTGGGAAAAGTTCACTCTTATGTAAGTTGAGTTTATAGCCAGAGATCTGGCTAAACTGGTCAAGAAGTGAAAACATTAGAGGTAAGGATGTAGACGGATTTGAGAGAAAGAGTAATAAGTCATCAGCATAGAGAGAAACTTTATGCTCAACACCCCGGGTCTCTAAATCCCGGTCAATTCAGGACAATTTCGAAATGCTATCGCCAGAGTTTCTATAGCCTAATCAAAGAGAAAGGGACTTGAGGGGCATCCCTGACGGGTGCCACGTTTGAGATTAAATACTTGGGATTTCTGAAAATTAGTTAGAACAGAAGTAGTAGGACACAGGTACAGCAATTGGATCCAGGAGATGAAACTTTGGCCGAGGTCAAATTTGGCAAATTTTTTGACAGAAGTGGTTTGCTTTTGCCACCATCTGGACAGTGTCTTTCCAAGACGGGTGACCCCAGCCGTTACCAAAATTCTTCAGAGGTTGCTTGCCTGGTGTCAGTGGTCACTTAACCAGGACTTGTGATATGTACCAGCTGCTCATACGACCAACCACCCCCAGCTCCCATGTCTTGATGTGACCCTGAATGGGATCTAAGCAGGTATGACACCTTGTCCAAGGGTGACCTGCAGGCTAGCTCTTTCCCTCTGTGCCTTGCAACTCCTTTGGTAGAGGTGTATCTCCACCCCACCACCCAATTGGATTTTCAGCAGGACAAAAGATAGAAAAGCCTGCAGTTACCACCAGGCTCAAGGACAGCTTCTACCCCCCCCTCTCCCCCCCCGTACAGGATTATTGACCGGTGTCCTGGTACGATAAGATGGAATGTTGACCTCCCAACTGCCTCGTTGTGGCCCTTGTACAGTAACCATGACATTTCATTCTGCGTTCTATTATTGATTTCCCTTGTCCGACAGCAATCAGAATCAGGTTTATTATCGCTGACTTGCAAGTGTTACTTCATGACAGCAGTATATAAAGTGAAAGTCATGAAATCGTAAAACTGGAGAAGTGTCGACAAAAACCGACACGAGTGTAATTACTTTTAAGGTACGCTTTATCCCCCAGCCCAAACAAAATGGCGGCCGCACATGCAAACACACGTACTCGTATATTTCATATATATATATTTCACATATATGTGTGAAAAAAACTCCGCCCCCAATCATAACACGTAACTCTCCCCCTCCCCCTCTTCCCCCTCCCCCTCTCCCCTCCCCCCTCCCTTTGCTACTAGACTCTGCTTTCATTACTCTTATTCTTTTGTTGTTTTAGTTTGCGATTAAAAACAGCCGTAAGCAACAACTTTTCTTCAAGCACTTCAGGATCCAACGTGTAGGACCTGTGCCAAGAGCTCTATGTGAATTCTTTACTGGCACATCTCCTCTGTCTCTGGCAGCACTCTGCCTTATGGCAGGCAGTTCCCTATTTAGTCAGGCTTTGCGCCCTGATTTCAGTTCTCTGTGACCTTTTGCTTCTTTGAGTTCAATGTGAGTTCATGCAGTTTGAGAGGGAATCTGAGGGCAGTCTGCAAGTGACGTTCAGAGGAATCGTGATATTCTAGTGTACAAAGCACAAACAGTTGGAAGGCAGATCGAACAAGTAGCTGAGAAAGCAAATGGCATACTGGCTTCATTGGAAAAGGATTGGAATTTTTAAAATATCAGAATCAGGTTTCGTATCACTGACGTAAGTCTTGAAATTTGTTTTGCAGCAGTGCAGTGCAATGCATTAAAAATACTGTGAGTTGCATTAAGAACGAAATAACGTGCAAAAACGGTGTAAAATAGTGAGGTTGCATTATGGGTTCATGGACCATTCAGAGGTCTGATGACTGAGGGGAACATAAAAACATAAGAAATAGGAGCAGGAGTTGGCCATCTGGCCTGTCGAGCTTGCCCCGTCATTCAGTAAGATTCTGGCTGATCTGACCACAGACTCATCTCCACCTACCTGTCTTTTCCCCATAACCCTTAATTCCCCTACATGCAAAAATCTATCCAACCCTGTTTTAAATATATTTACTGAAGTCGCCTCCACTGCTTCATTGGGCAGAGGATTCCACAGATTCAGCACTCTTTGGGAAAAGCAGTTCGTTCTCATCTTGGTCCTAAATTTACTCCCCCAGATCTTGAGGCTATATCCCCGAGTTCTAGTCTCACTTACCAGTGGAAACAACGTTGCTGCCTCTATCTTATCTATCCTGTATTTGTATATATTGTATAAATTGTATATATTTCTATAAGATCTCCTCACATTCTTCTGAATTCCAGTGAGTACAGTCCCAGGCAACTCAATCTCTCCTCATAGTCTAACCCCCTCATCTCTGGAGTCAACCTAAGGAACCTCCTTTATACTGCCTCTAAAGCCAGTATATCCTTCCTCAAGTAAGGAGACCAGAGCTGCACACAGTACTCCAGGTGCGGCCTCACCAGTATCCTGTATAGTTGCAGCATGACCTCCCTGTTCTTAAATTCAATCTCTCTAGCAATGAAGGCCAACGTTCCATTTGCCTTCTTGATAGCCTGCTCTACTTGCAAACCAGCCTTCTGTGATTCATGCACAAGTACTCCCAAGTCCCTCTGCACAGCAGCATGCTGCAATCTTTTACCATTTAAGTAATGACCTGCTTTTCCATTTTTCCTTCCAAAGTGGATGACCTCGCATTTACCAACATTGTACTCCATCTGCCGGACCCTTGCCTACTCACTTAACCTATCTATATCTCTGCAGACTCTCCGTGTCCTCTGTACAATTTACTTTTCCAATCAATTTAGTGTCATCAGCAAACTTAGATACTCTACACTTGCTCCCCTCTTCCAGATTGTTGATGTATTTTATGAACAGTTGTGGGCCCAGTACCAACCCCTGTGGCACACTGCTCACCACTGACTGCCAACCAGAGTAACACTTGTGTATGCCAACTCTCTGCTTTCTATTGGTTAACCAATCCTCTATCCATGCTAATACATCACCCCTAATTCTATCGCATCCTTATCATATGGATAAGTTTTTTTATGTGGCAGCTCATCGAATGCCTTCTGGAAATCCAAGTAAATAATGTCCATCTGTTCCCCTTGATCCACTGTGCTTGTTATATCCTCAAAGAACTCCAGTGAGTTTGTCAAACAGGACCTGCCTGTTCTGATTCCACGCTGCATCTGCCTGATGGAGCCTTTTCTTTCCAGATGCCTAAACAGAAGAAACTATTCCTAAAATGTTGAGTGTGGGTCTTTAAGCTCCTGTACCTTCTCCCTGATGGTAGCAATAGGAAGAAGGCCTTTCCTGGATGATGGGGGTCCTTAATGATGGATCCTTCAAGACTGGGATTCCCACCTTTTTTATGCCATGGAGCCTTACCAATTACCGATGGGTCAATGGATCCCAGGTTGGCAACCCCTGCTCAGAGAGGACCAACAACCTTGTCGTGGTTTGGAAGCTTGCATGCCTCAATGATCTGGAGAGGTACAGGATGCTGGCTGGAATCAGGGCTTCATGCTTCGGCTGTTGGTAGGGTCACCTGTGCCAAACAGGTCAAAGGATAGTGGCCAGATTAAGAGCGGTCCGCCAGGTTCGGTGGTTCAGCTCAGGGCCAACAACCCTGACTGATAAAACAAAATTGTTACAGAAACAGCAATGACGAATCCTACGTCTGAGTGTGACGGTATTCCTGAGTCTCCACCCAGGACTTGCATGACCGAGAGTAGTGAAAACTAAGCTACTGACACAATGAAGGATGCCCTGAACACCATCAGAGATGGAGGACCTTCATTGCAGCCGTGGCATAATGGGCAATAAGTAATGATGGATGCCACCTGTTTTCGGGGCACTGCCTCTTGAATGTCCCCTCGGAGACAATAGGGAGGTTATGTTCCGGGGTACAGGGTGTTGGTGAGGCCACACCTGGAATATTGTACTGTTTGGTCTCTCTTATCAAAATAGAAAAGGTTTGGCATTGGAGGTAGTCTAAATACGATTAACCAGGCTAATTCCTTGACTTCAGGGAGGCTACACAGTTTGGAGTGATGTTCCTTGGAAGTAAAGAAAAATGAGGTGCGACCTTATTCAAACGTACAAGGTCCTAAAGAGATGTGATCGAGTGGATGTTTTTATGAGTAGGAGAGACAAAAGGGACATAGTCACGAAATGTGGACCGGTTGTTGAAAACTGAAGTGTGAATCAGAATTGGGGTTATTTTTATCACTGGTGTAGGTTGTGGGAGGGACCTGGAGCACCCGGAGGAAAACCACATGATCATGGGAAGAACATACAAGCTCCTTGTATGGTCATGGGAGAGAACTGAATCCAGGACTGTAAAGTACTAACCACTCTGCTACCGTGCTGCCTCGCCTTTTGACGATGTCCTGGATGTTGGGGATGCTAGTGCCCATGACAGCAGAGCTTTCTACAGTTTTGCAGCAGCCCCTCCATACCAGACAACGATGTAACCAGTTAGAATGTTCTCTGTGGTACATCTGTAGAAATTTGAGAGAGTCTTTGGTGACATAATCAAGTCTCTTCAAACTCCTAATGAAATATAGCTGCTTTTGTTACTTCTTTGTAATTGCATCAATATGTTGGTGAAAATTTCTTCCCTCAGTGTGTGATGAATCTCTGGAATTCTCTGGCCCAGAGGTTAGTGATTGGATCATTAGCGACATATAAGATAGGGGTGGATGCATATTAGACTGGCGGTGATTGGGAACGAGCACAGAGGAGGAATTGAGGCCCGTGTAGCTCAGCCATGATCATACTGAATACCAGGAGAGGCCTGAAGGGCTGAATGGACTTTTTGTGCTATCTGTGGTCTTAACTCTAGATTTGGGATGGTACAATAGCAAAAATTGGATTCAACTTCTGGTAAGATGGGGGCGCTTGCAAATGCAGTGGCCTCTCAAGGGCCAACCAAAGGTGCCCTTTTCTTTGTAAAATGTGTTTTTATGATCCAGACACAATTCTACTCCAAGGACATCGAGTACTGCAGAGCCACTTAATTAGTGAGCTGTTCGTTGATCGGAGTAGCCAGGCTGGTGTTGAAAGGGTTGGCTGAGGTGTTGGAGGAGCTGGCCTTGGTATAGAAGAGCTGATCTAGCTGCAGACTGTGTTGCTGCCCGCTACTCAGAAACATTGCAGTTGGTGTGGGAGATTTCACTTACAATCACAAGATTCTGTTCGATAGTGATGATGTAAGTTGCCACAGGCCTGTTACCCTTGTCTTGCGGAGGAACAGTCAACATGAGCGCTGTGTAGCTTCGGTTGCAGCAAGAACTAGGCCTCAAGCCTCAGGTTTGCCTGCTGCTTCAGACCAGATGAGAGACGTAGAAGCGCTACAGCGTGGCTGGGGCCTGGCCTCACCCATTGGTGCTGACAGACTGCATTGCACGTGTCTATACACTGCCAGGAGAATACGTCCAAGATGGCGGCGCGACGCAGCTTGCAGCGGCCACTCCGGAGCTGATATCTGTTATTTGTTAAGCGGGGTGCCGTGCGCAATCTAAATCTGATGAAAAACAGACGTGGGAGCACAGAGGAACATCTGGAAATCTCCAGGAAGGCCTTCTTCGTTGCTGTTGCTGCTGTGAGGTCCGGGTCTCTGCTGAGAAGAACAGGCCCCCAGTCCTCAGGGTCACGTTGCCGGTGGTGGGGGCGTCATAGTGCACTCAGCAGGGGATGTTGCTGGGAGAAGCTGTGCCGGAGGGGATGGTCGGAAGCTCGGAGGTTCGGCCGACTCAGAGTCCGCTGCGGTCGGGGCACTTTCACTGTGTGCTGTGTCTGCGAGGCTGAATCCAGTGGCGCCTTGGAAGTCCATAGCGGGGGTATTCCCTTCTGCCGCCTACGTGGGATGATGAGTCTATCAGGACCCTGAGGACTTGTGGAAACTGTGTGGTGGTTTCTTTTGAACTTATAGTCTTTTAACATCTTTGGACTATTTTTACTGTGCCCATAGTCTGTTTTTTAATCAATTATGCTGTTGTTTTCACTGTTGTAACTATGTGGTTTTGTGCAGGTCTTGTAGCTTTAGTTTTTGGTTTGTTGGGTGGTAGAGTTGGTCTCCTGACTTGGTGTGTCTGGATAGTCTTGTTTTGTCTGGTGGATTTGAAGCTCCTTTCCGGGGAACACGCTAAGACGGTAGCGCGATATTAATACGCAGCAGCCTCTCCGGACTCTGGATTGGGGATTGCCAAACGTTATGTAGATTTTCTGGTGTAGTTTGTTTTGTCATGTGCTTTTGTGACATCATTCTGGAGGAACGTTGTCTCATTTTTTAACTGCATTGTATTTGTGGTTTCTAAATGACAATAAGCTGAACTGAACTGAGAATGTACTATCGATTGCTGGACATTGTCATTCAGGTTCTTGGACTATACATGTTTAATCTGAGTGAATACGCTTCTTTGCTCATTATTTTGAATTATGTTACTCGCTATTTTTGAATGTTCGCTTGCTATTTTGAATGTTTTGCACCTTGGCCCTCAAGGAACACTGTCCCATTCAACTAAATCTGTGTATGGTTTGAATGATAAGTAAACTTGATTTGATAGCAGTTAGCATAACGCTAGTGACCTGGCTTCAGTTTCTCCACTCTCTGAAGAGATTGTGCATTCCCCCCATGATCACTTGGGTTTCCTCTGGGTGCTCGAGTTTCCACCCACATTTCAAAAATATACAGGTTGGTAGGTTAATTGTTCACGTGGGTGTAATTGGGCAGTGTCAGCTTGTTGGGCTGGTAGGGCCTGTTACTGTGCTGTATCTCTAAATGAAATGCTTGTACCTTGAGTTGCCAACTCCCTCATAGCTAGGTTTCACTCCTACTCCAGCCTTTTAATCTTCCCAATTTCTCTAGGTATATGTACTTTTCACAATCCTCACAGTGGGCTCTGACTGTATAGAAAGCAAGGCACCAATTTACAAATAAGATCCACAGCACCAATGGGACAATGTCCAGATAACTAGGACGCTGCTTGAATTAAAGAGCATGCCTTATAAAGATAGGTTGAGTGAGCTGGGACTTTTTGGATTGAAGGAGGATGAGGTGACTTTATAGAGGTGTATAAGATGATAAGGGGCATAGATTGAGAGGGCAGCCAGAGGCTTTTTCCTAGAGCAGAAATACAAGGGGCATAATTTTAAGATGATCGGAGGGAAGTATGGGGAGGAGGGAATTTCAGAGATAGGTGGTGGGTGCATGGAACGGATCGCCAGGGATGGTGGTAGACGCGGGTACATTAGAGGCATTTAAGAACTTCTTAGATAGATATATGGATGAAAGGAAAATAGAGGGCTATGGGGGAGGGAAGGGTTAGACTGATTTTGGAGTAGATTAAAAGGTCGGCACAACATTGTGGGTCAAAGGGCCTGTGCTTTGCTGTACTGTTCTGTACTAGTGACGTTGGATGAGGAAGATTTACAGGTCTGGGCTGCATTGAATGTAGATCAGCCTTCAGAAGCTCCACGGTCCACTTCTGGTGCTTCTCATTAAATCAGGTACTGACAATTACATGAAATTTGAGTGAAGAACAACTAACTGGTGGAGTGGTGACCATAGGTGCAGGAAAAAAATCAGTAGCGGTGAGGAAAAAAATCATTTTTGGGTTCTCTCTCGGTTAATGGTAGAGGTCCACAGCATAAAAAAGGTTGGTAACCCCTGTCTCTAGATTTTACAGAGAACGGTGCGATAAACAAAAAAAAATCCCATGAAAGGCAGTCCTGTGGGTGAAAATGCCTTGTTAATGAGAGAGGTCGGAGGAGAGTGGCCAGACTGGTCCAAACTGACAGGAAGGCGATGGTAACTCAAATAACCACACGTTACAACAGTGGTGTGTAGAAGAGCATCTCCGAACGCACAACATGCCAAATCTTGAAGTGAAGTGAGCACCAGAATTCTTGGGGCTCACCTGGCGGAGAATCTCACCTGGTCCCTCAACACCAGCTCCATAGCAAAGAAAGCCCAGCAGCGTCTCTACTTTCTGCGAAGGCTGAGGAAAGTCCATCTCCCACCCACCCCATCCTCATCACATTCTACAGGGGTTGTATTGAGAGCATCCTGAGCAGCTGCATCACTGCCTGGTTCAGAAATTGCACCATCCCGGATCGCAAGACCCTGCAGCGGATAGTGTGGTCAGCTGAGAAGATCATCGGGGTCTCTCTTCCCGCCATCACGGACGTTTACACTACACGCTGCATCCGCAAAGGAAACAGCATTATGAAGGACCCCACGCACCCCTCGTACAATCTCTTCTCCCTCCTGCCATCTGGGAAAAGGCACTGAAGCATTCGGGCTCTCACAACCAGACTATGTAACAGTTTCTTCCCCCAAGCTATCAAACTCCTCAATACCCAGAGCCTGGACTGACACCTTACTGGCCTATTGTCTAATGCCTGCACTATTTTGTGCACTTTATGCAGTCCTGGGTAGGTCTGTAGTCTAGTGCAGTTTTTTTCTGTGTTGTTTTTTACGTAGTTCAGTCTAGTTTTTGTACTGTGTCATGTAACACTATGGTCCTGAAAAACTTTGTCTCATTTTTACTGTGTACTGTACCAGCAGTTATGGTCGAAATGACAATAAAAGTGTCTTGACTTGACTTGACTTGAATGGGCTCCAGCAGTCGAAGACCACGAACATATATTGAGTGGTTACAGGAGGTACCTAATAAATTAGCCACTGAGTGTATGTGTGAGGAAGGTTAGATGTAATCAGCATATTATGCTTAACTCTCTTCATATTGGTGTAGAAAGACAATGGCCTTCACAGTCCCAGGATATGCTGAGGGAAGCCCTTGTGTCACCATGTTTCTGATGCCAACGTAGCATGCCCACAGCTTAATAACGCTAACTTGTACGTCTTTGAACATCGGAGGAAAATGGAGCGCACGGAGGAAACCCATGCAGTCATGGGGAGAATGTAAAACCTTGTAGCCGACAGTGGGAATGAGTGCCTTGAGCTCACAAACTTTGACCTATATAGTCTAATTCAGTAGGCACGTGTTATTAATGTTCACACTAAGCTTTAACCCAGTCATTGGATCTCACAATGGCATGGAGGTGAATTTTGAAGCCTGGTGGTCCCGGGGAGGGGTGGGGGTGAGGGAGCTTTTACTGTAGTTGGTGCTGAAGTGATAGTTTAATCCTGCTTGGGGACATAATTGGATCAATGGATAATCAATCATTTTACTTGTGTTTTTGTTCCAGTACCATGGCCATGAATGTCGAAGAAAAGTGGCCGGTGCCAATGCGAGCAATTGGAGCACAGAACCTCCTTACCATGCCGGGAGGGGTAACGCTATGTGGCTACCTTCATAAGAAAGGGGGTTCCCAGTGGAAAATCATGAAGTGTAAGTTCAGCATTTTCACCACTGTGTTCCCTGGGTGTCGCGTCTGGAGCCTCGTACTTTCCAGCTGCAGTCAGCTTTTTGAAATCCTGACTTCTCGTTCCATTGACTCCATCTACAGTTCCACCTGATTCAGGAAAGCAGCCAACATAATCAAGGACCCCTTCTCCCCACTCCCATCAGGCTGGGACTCAAGTTTGAGAATATATAGCGTATGCTCTCCATTCCAATTGCAGCCTTACCAACTTCTTGTATGACTCCAACTTAATAACTCGACTCCTTCTACCTTAGGCCACGAACTTATCCATCAGCCCTGATGAGTTATTAACTTCAAACTTTCTGCATAATCACTCAGAGTTGAACTGCCTGTGCATGTAATGAGAGCTGTATAACTCATCTCCTTCTACCTTGGGCCATGAATTTATCAATCACCCTTGCTGTAGACACTTTCTGGAGGTCCAAGATCTGTATACTCCACGACCGCTGGACTAAGTGTGTAAATGTAGGAGGGGACTATGTCGAAAAATAAATGTGCTAGGTTTTCTAAAATTGACTCCTTCTACCTTAGGCCACGAACTTATCAATCACCCCTCGTACTTGTACTCCTAGTCCCTCTGTTCTACAACACTCCCTGGGGTCCTGCCATTCACTATGAATTCCCTTCCCTCATTTGTCTTCCCAAATGCAACACCTCACAGTTATCTGAATTAAACTCCATTTGCCATTCCTTGGCCCACTTACCCAGCTTATCAGTAAATCCTGATAATGTCAACGACACCACCGATCATCTAGAGATTTACCAACCCTGGCTTGTAATATTCTTATCTAATCATTGATATAGATGACGAATAGCAATGGGTCTGAGGATTTTTGTTTGAAAGATTAGCTTTATTTGTCATATATAAATTAAATGATAACAGTGAAATGTATTGTTTTGCAGTCCACAAGTGTCGCTATGCTTCCGGTGCCAACACAACATGCCCACTACTCACTAACCCTGACCATAACCGTATGTCTTACGAATGTGGGAGGAGACCCATGTAGTCACGGTGAGAGTGTACAAACTCGTTACAGACAGTGGCGGGAATTGAACCCTGATCGGTGATTGCTGGCGCTGTAGAATTATGCCAACTGCAATGCTACTGTGCAGCCCTCAGTAAATGTTGGAACAGTAATATCAGAAGGAACGGCAAGCAGTGAGCCCTGGGGAGCTCCACAAGTCACAGGCCTTCAGCCCAATAAACAATCTTCCACTGTCGCCCTCTGCTTCCTACCATCAAGCCAATTGTGTATCCAATAAACTGCTCTCCCTGGGTCCCATGTGATCCAATCTTTCAGAGAAGCCGACAATGTGGAACCTTAAAAGTTCAAAGCATGTTTATTATCAAAGTATGTATGTTATATGCAAACCTTGAGATCGTCTCCTTACAGGCAGCCACAAAACAAGGAAACCCAATAGAACCCATTGGAAAGATCATCAAACACCCAGAGTATGGGGGGAAAAAAACAAATTGTATGAACGATAGATGAAAGCAAATAACATTCAGAACTGAAGTTCACAAAATTGAGTCCATGGCTACAAAGATAGTCATCACTGCAGTTGATCCAAGAGATTGTTAGTTGCAAACCACAGCCTCAGTCCAGCGCAGAGTTGAGTAAACCTCATGGGAGAGTGAGCTGAACGGTGGCCTGTCCCTCACCTCTGGCCCCAATGCCCTGACCTTTCAATCTGGCCCTGGGCCATACCACCTTGACTCTGCTCGCCTCCATTCTGCTGCATCGAGTTGCCTACAAGTCTGCCCCAACAATAGCTCTTGGCATTGGCTCTTTCCCTGCTCTCGGGACAGGCCCCGCCACCTCAATTCGGCCCATACGAGCCATGTCGTAACCATCCTGCACCTTCAAAACTTCAGTTCACACCACAAAAATACTAGGCTATATAGGTGATTCTGAAGCTCAACTCCAAATGGGAAGTTTCAGGCTATACACTCCACTGATTGTATCTGGAAGAAAAAGTGTGATCAATGAAGTAATTTACAGTTTTGTTTGTTACCAGCAAATCATCGCTGTGCTTCCTCAACGCCATCAAAAGCCTTACTTGTGGTCACGTCTATCACCCCATTGACTTTCATAGAACATAGAATAGTACAGCCCATTACAGACCCTTCGGCCCACAATGTTGTGCCAACCCTCAAACCCTGCCTCCCATATAAACCCCCCCATCTTAAATTCCTCCATATACTTGTCTAGTAGTCTCTTAAACTTCACTAGTGTATCTGCCTCCACCACTGACTCAGGCAGTGCATTCCACGCACCAACCACTCTCTGAGTAAAAAACCTTCCTCTAATATCCCCCTTGAACTTCCCTCCCCTTACCTTAAAGCCATGTCCTCTTGTACTGAGCAGTGGTGCCCTGGGGAAGAGGCATTGGCTGTCCACTCTGTCTATTCCTCTTAATATATTGTACACCTCTATCATGTTTCCTCTCATCCTCCTTCTCTCCAAAGAGTAAAGCCCTAGCTCCCTTAATCTCTGATCATAATCCATACTCTCTAAACCAGGCAGCATCCTGGTAAATCTCCTCTGTACCCTTTCCAATGCTTCCACATCCTTCCTATAGTGAGGCGACCAGAACTGGACACAGTACTCCAAGTGTGGCCTAACTAGAGTTTTATAGAGCTGCCTCTTGATTGCCTCTTCAAAAAGAACTCAATTAGGTTTATGGGACATGATCTCCCACGCACAAGCTGACCATCTCTACTCGTACTTCTAGTTTCCTCTGTAGAATCTTTTGTGTTTATGCTCCATTAAAGCCCGTACTGGTCTGGTCTCGTCTCCCCGTGGCTCCAGAACACACAAGTGTGGAGACACAAGAGACCGCAGATGCTGGAATCTGGAGCAACAAAAGCGTACCACTATTACGGTGCAAGCAATGGTTCCATTTCATGTCAGAATGTATATAGTATATAACCTGAAATTCTTACTCTTCACAGAGATATTCACAAACAAGAAAGCCCAAAGAATGAACGATAGTAATATCAGAACCCTAAATTGCATGTACAAGCAGTAGCAGAAGCCTCCAAAAAGATCTTGATCCACAGCCCATCAAAAACCACAGTCCATTACCCAGTACTTCGGTATCTTAGATGGGCTCTCGAGGGAGAGAGACATTTCTCCTGCAGCAGTGAAAGCGGGAGACCAGTAGCTGGCTGCTTCAATATTACAATCTTCTGCATCGCTTCTCCAAGCCCCTCAACTCGGGGACTGACAGGCTCTCACCTTCCAACTCGAGAGAGAGAGAGAGAGAAAGAAAATATATGAATCACTTGAGGATAGGGACCTTCTTCTGACACCTGTGCACACCGCCTACTATCTGGATGTTTCAATCTCCCACGATGTTAAAGTCAGTGAAGAATTGGGGTGTCTTTGGTCGCTACCCCAAAGACACATTCTTCCAGATCACTCCTGGCTTCATGGCTGTGTTGTGGAGAACCGTAGTTTGAACTGTAGATCACGGGTTCCGACAGACTCCCAGGTGCGTAGAAGCATAGAAAACCTACAGCACAATACAGGCCCTTCGGCCCACAAAGCTGTGCCTAACACGTCCTTACTACAGAACTACCTAAGGCTTACCCATAGCCCTCTGTTTTTCTAAGCTCCATGTACCCATCCAGGAGTCTCCTAAGAGACCTTATCGTTTCCACTTCCACCACCACCACCGGCAGCCCATTCCACGCACTCACCACTCTCTGCGTAAAAAAAACTTACCCCTAACATCTCCTCTGTACCTACTTCCAAGCACATTAAAACTGTGCCCTCTCATGCTAGCCATTTCAGCCCTGGGGGGGAAAAAAAGACATAAGAATAAGCTGCTTCATGGATGATCTGGAAGAAGTCACCTGGGTCTAGACAAATCTCTTTGGGTGTTCGATTGAGGGTTCAATTCCCACCACTGTCTGTAAGAAGTTTGTACATTCTCCCTGTGACTGTGTGGGTTTCTTCCAGGTGCTCTCATTTCCTCCCATATTCCAAAGACGGACGGGTTGATTCATCACTAAAGTGTCATTGGATATTGTGCCAGAAGGGCCTTTTACCACACTGTATCTCTAAATAAGAGAGTGAACAATAATCAGCTTAGTTTGAAATATGATGAAGCAGCATCTTATGGAGGGAAACATACGACCGATGTTTACTATTGAGACCCTTCGCCTGGACTGGGTGAAGCAACAGCTGTACAACAACATTGCCTGACTAGCCCCTTTAATCAATGGAGAATTAGGGAGTGTCAAAAAAGATTAGTTTTATTTGTCAAACATATATAAACACACAGTGAAATGCGTCATTTGCAATGAGCTGAGGTCAGTCTGCAAGTGTCACCGTGCTCACAGCACCAACACAGTATGTCCTTGATTTACTAATCCATACGTCCTTGAACCCTGATCGCTGGCACTATAAAGCGTTATGCTTGTCACTAATGCTATTGTGCTGTCCATAGGTTCAAATAAACTTATTGTAGATCCTCGAGGGTCTGCGTCAGTGTGTAGTGTCATGTTCCATGGTTGGGTTAAATCAGTTCAGTGTGAGGGACACGTGGGTGCGGTAAAGTAACAGACCATTCCATTCCAACGAGCCCACACTGCCCAATTACACCCCTGTGGCCAATTAACCTGTCCGTCTTTGGCGTGTTGGAGCACCCGAAGGAAACCCACGCAGTCGTGGGAAGAACAGACAAACTCCTTACAGACGGCAGCACGAATTGAACCCCAATCTTCTGATCGCTGGTGCTGTAAAACACTGTGCTACCATTCCGTCCTCAGTCAATATTGAAAGATGATGTAGGGGTTCACAACCCGGACTCCACGAACCCCTCGGTTAATGGCAGGGGTTCATGGCATAAAAATGCTTGGGAACCCTTGCACAGAAGGAACAGAAAGATAGGATGTTATTTTTAATTTATTCCCACACCCATTTTTTTTTTAACACAGATTTTCTCTTTGACTCTCACTGCTCACCGAGCTCCTATATTTCTGCTCTAACACCGACCCTGTTTTGTAATTCCAGGGCCTCTACGATATGTGATCATTCACAGGGGCTGCCTATACTACTTCAAATCCAGCACTGCTGCCAGCCCACAGGGGGCCTTCTCTTTAAATGGCTACAACAGGTCAGTACTCAGAAAATGCATCATCTTCATTATGTCATATGATGTAGCGATCATGGGATCATGACTGTGATTATTCTTGAGAAATTTTTCTACAGAAGTGGTTTGCTATTGCTTTCTTCTGGGCAGTGTCTTCACAAGACGGATACGCCAGCCATTACCAATACACTTCAGAGATTGTCTGCCTGGCGTCAGTGGTCACATAACCAGGACTTGTGATGTGCACCATCTGTTCATACGGCCATCCACTACCTGCTCCCATGGCATCGTGCGACCCTGATTGGGGGGCTAAGCAGGTGATCTGCAGGCTAGTGGAGAGAAAAGGAGCCTTTAGTGCAGATGTATCTCCACCCCGTCACCCTAGCAACAACATCTGTTGTACCAGACTTTTGGAGAGTGTATGGGGATATCTGTAAGTGTGTTCTGTGGATAGTGGAGACACAGTTGTATTTTTTAAAGAGTTACAGCATAGTTACAGGCTCTTCAGCCCAATGACCCCATGTGACCAATTAACCTACTAGCTTATACAACTTTGGACTGTGGGAGGAAACCCGAGCACCCGGAGGAAACCCACGTGGTCATGGGGAGAGTGTATAAGCACCTTAAGACACTGGCACTGTAGTAGGGTTACACCAACTGCTATGCTATACAGTATAGACATAGAGACATAGACACAAGGGATTCTGCAGATGCTAGAAATCCAAAGCAACACACACACAGACACAAAGTTGGAGGAGCTCAGCAGGTCAGGCAGCTTCTATGGAAATGAATAAACAGTCGACGTTTCAGGCTGAGACCCTTCATTAGGACACATAGGTCTGGATTGGCACTTTAGTCTCCCATTCCAACTGTGCTATTGGGACGGCACAGTGACACGACTGATGTGTTCAGCTTTGGTTACCCTGCTCAATCCCTAGGGAGTATAGTAGAACAGACTGGCCTAGCAGTACAAGTAGATGATTCCCTGAAGGTGGTGACGGGGTAGATGGAGTAGTGAAGAGGACATTTGACATGCCGACCTTCATTCAAGGCACTGAATACCAAAGTTGAGATGTTCTGTTGCATTTGTAAGTGTACGAAATTATGAGGGGTATAGATGGGGTAAATGCAAGCAGGCTTTTTCCACTGAGGTTGGGCAAGACTACAACTAGAGGTCGTAGCTTAAGGGTGAAAAGGGGAACCTGAGGGTGAACGACTTCACTGAGGTGGTGAGAGCATATGGAACGAGCTGCCAGAGGAAATGGTGGATGTGGGTCTGAATGCAATACATAAGGGAAGTTTGAATAAGTACGTGGATGGGACTCTCCTATCAAAGGAAACATCCTCCCTATAACCATTCTACTGAGGCCTTTCAGTGTCCAGCACGTTTCAAAGAGATCCTCCCTCAATCTTCTGAACTTCAGTGAGTCCAGGCCCAGAGGCATCAAATACTCCTCGTACTTTAACCCTTTCATTCCCAGGATCACCCTCTGGTCCCTCTCCCGTGCCAGCACATCTATCCTTAGATGTGGGATCCAAAATTGCTGACAATATTCCAAATGTACTCTGACCAGTGCCTTATAAAACCTTGGCAATACAGCCTTGTGTGTTTTTTTTTCTTCTTCAGGTCCCCTCTCCAAATAAATGCACTTGCCTTTTTTCTAATGCTGACAATGTGTGGGTCATCTGTGTGGCCCATAGAATAAGTCAACTCTCAGTCTGTTGAGCTTCCAGAATTGTACTGGGGTCTCCAGGAGTTAGTCTATTATCTCTGCTAGTGTAGCGGTGAAGAAATTGGACTGGTGTTCGGGGCCATGAGTGTGGTTCCCATAAATCAGGAGTAAAAGCTGCTGTATTATTAGTAACAGTGACCTCATTCTGCCTTGCTGTCCACTTTCTCTGTAGCCGTGACACTTTATTCTGCATTCCAAGGTTGAAAGTAAACTTATTATCCAAGTACCTATATACAATCCTGAGATTCATTTTCTTGCCGGCGTACTCATTAAATCTATGGAAAAATAACCATAAACAGAGTCAACGAAAGGCTGCCTGACTTGGGTGTTTTACCAGAGTGCAGAAGGCAACAATCTGCAAATACAAAAAAAAAGAATTAATGTCAAGAACATGAGACAAAGTGAGCCCACAGGTTGTGAGAACATCTCAGTGACAGGGCAAATGAAGTTGAGTGAAGTTATCCCCGCTGGTTCAAGAGCCTGACGGTGAGGTGTAGGTTGACATCCTGAACCTGGTGGTGTGAGTCCTAAAGCTCCTGTACCACCTTCCTGGTGTCAGCGGTGAGAAGAGAGCACGTCCTGCTGATGATGGATGCTGCCTTCCTGCGACAACGTTTCGTGTGGAGGTGCTCCATGTTGGGAGGGTTTTACCTGTGATGGACTCCCTTGTACTACCTCAACGTATTATGGTAATGAAAAACAGGTTTTCACTGTACTTTGGTACATGTGACAATAATAAATTTAGTGACTATGCAAGGACCAGGAAAAGAAGCCTGTCAGTTTTACACAATCTGGCCTGCGACTTCAAAGCCAGTGATACAGTTGAATGGCAGAATAAAATGGAGGCCAGAGAATGTCGGGCTTGCTAGTGATGACCAACGTTCAAAGTAAATGTTATTATCTGGGTTCATGTATGTCACCATATACAACACTGAGATTCATTTTCCTGCGGGCATACTCAGCAAATCTATAGAATAGTAACTGTAACAGCATCAATGAAAGATCGGCTAGAGTGGAGAAGACAACAAACTGTACAATTGCAAAAATAAATGAGTAGCAACAAATGATGAGAAAATGAGATAACAAGATAAGGAGTCCTTAAAGTGAGATCATTAGTTGTGGAAACATCTCAATAGATGGGGCAAGTGAGTGTAGTTATCCCCTTTTTTTTTTAAAGAGCCTGATGGCTGTGGGGTATAACCTGGTGGTGTGAGTCCTGAGGCACTTGTACCTTCTACCTGCTCTATCAGCGAGAAAAGAGCATGGCCTGGGTGGTGTGGATCTCTGATGATGGATGCTGCTTTCCTATGACAGCGTTTCATGTAGATGTGTTCAGTGGTTGGGAGGGCTTTACCCGTAACATACTGGGCCGAATCCACTACCTTTTGTACGATTCCCTGTTCAAAGGCATTGGTGTTTTCCGTATCAGGCCATGTTGCAGCCAGTCAATATACTCTCCACTGCACATCTATTCAGGTTTGTCAACCACATCCTGCAATAAATATAAAAACATAACAATTAAAAAAACAGTTTTAAACCATTTTATTTATCGAAATAGCTGCATGACTAAAGATCGTGACTAAAGATTAAATTGGATCATTATGTGAACTTAAACAACACATGCAAAGTGCTAGACAAGTTCAACAGGTCAGGCAGTACCAATGCAGGGAATTACAGTCGACATTTTGGGCTGAGCCCTTCATCAGGACTGGAGACAGAGGGTGGAGGGAGAGGAGTTTGGAGTACAAAGTGGCAGGGTGAGGGGGAAGGTGGGTGGTTAGGATTGTTATGAACCCGCAGGTTTCGTTTACTGTGGACTGTCGCTTAAAGCACCTGAGTGAGGTGGGACTATGACATCAGTCACCGGCTTAAGCGGTTTGCTTCGGATTTTTACACAGATAGAGAGAGACAGACCGACCTTTAGTCGGGGGGGGGGGGAGGGGAGAGATAGCTAGCTAGCTGCGGGAACTTCAGCTGATCACTGCGAGGGTTTGGAACTCTTTTAAGCCCAAAAGATTGGGTTAAACATTGGCACACAGTGCACAGTGAATGTGTGATGGTCACTTTGTATAATCCATAGGAGTGGATTTTGGGATATCTTGTGGGACCACTTGTGTTAACCCCTGCCTGGGTGTGTTGTGTGGTAACCACTGGAAGACAATATTCCTGTGACAGGTCACTTTTGGTGATAATTTGTATGTGGATTTGAAACAACACGACGGACGAGATCTATGGCGGCTGTTATCTCATTTTACCAGCGTGGAACCTATGAAATACTTCGTACATACCTTCTCTCTCCAGTACAATCTGGATTACAAATATCTCTCTCCCATCATTTATTCTGTGGATGACTGAACTTTCCTACTTTATCATCTCAAGACTTTAAGCCTTATTCCCCCAAGCTCAATAGTTTGGGAGTTACAATTACACACATATATACACATAACACTCTTAACTTCTGTTTATCTTGGTTAAGTTACTATATTATGAGTAGGTACTAATAAAGTTAGTGGTTTTCACATCAAAACCAGACTCCATGTGTAATCTATTGCTGCTGGTTCCTTTCTAAAATGTTACAAATCGTAACAGGATGAAGTAAGAGCTGGAAGGTGATAGATGGAAGACATAAAGGGCTGAAAAAGAAGGAATCTAGTAGGACAGGACAGCGGATCTGGAAGGAGGAGCAGTCAATCGAACGCATGGACGTGAGATCCTCGCTGGGTCCAAACAGCAAGGACTGGAATTGTATCTGGAAACCATGAGGAACAGGATGACAGTGGAGACGAGTTTCCAGGAAGGACATGTGGATGTAGTAGCAAGTCTGGGTGAGCGTGTGGTCAAAAAAACTACCTGGCATGTAAGTGGCAGTGAGAAGGCATCACGTCACAGAGGCAGATGCCGTTAGCCTTGAAAGGGAAGCACTTGGCTCTGACTTCTAGGAAGTTTTCAGCCAAAGCTGTGCCTCGTGTGGTTAAGGGTAGGTGGTGAAAATCTTTCTCCCATGATTTGACAGTGATGAAATGCTTTGAGAGGTTGGTTGTGTTGAGACTGGACTCCTGCCTCAGCTAAGACCTGGACCCATTGCAATTTGCTGATAGCCACAATAGGTCAATAGCAGACGCAATCTGAATGGCTCTCCACACAGCTTTAGACCACCTGGACAACACAAACACCCTATGTCAGGATGCTGTTCATCGACTATAGCTCAGCATTTAATACCATCATTCCCACAATCCTGATTGAGAAGTTGCAGAACCTGGGCCTCGGTACCTCCCTCTGCAATTGGATCCTCGACTTCCTAACAGGAAGAGCACAATTTGTGCGGATTGATGATAACATATCCTCTTCGCTGACATTCAACACTGGCACACCTCGGGTGTATGCTTAGCCCACTGCTCTACTCCCTATATACACATGACTGTGTGGCTAGGCATAGCTCAAATACGATCTACAAATTTGCTGACAATACAACCATTGTTGGTAGAATCTCAGTTGGTGACAAGAGGGCGTACAGGAGTGAGATATGCCAACTAGTGGAGTGATGTCACAGCAACAACCTGGCACTCAACGTCAGTAAGACAAAAGAGCTGATGGTGGACTTCAGGAAGGGTAAGACGAAGGGACACATACCAATCCTCATAGAGGGACCAGAAGTGGAGAGAGTGAGCAGTTTCAAGTTCCTGGGTGTCAAGATCTCTGAGGATCTAACCTGGTCCCAACATATCAATATAGTTATAAAGAAGGCAAGACAGCAGCTATACTTCATTAGGAGTTTGATGAGATTTGGTATGTCAACAAATACACTCAAAAACTTCTATAGATGTACTGTGGAGAGCATTCTGACAGGCTGCATCACTGTCTGGTATGGGAGGGGAGTTACTGCACAGGACCGAAAGAAGCTGCAGAAGGTTGTAAATCTAGTCAGCTCCATCTTGGTTTGTGGCTATCCCTCAACGTCGAGGATGATGGTCTTTGTTCTGTTGATCCACAGAGCGAAGACGCCTGTGCATGTATTTGTTTAATGTAAACTTGATGTTGCACTCCAAGAAGCACACGATACTTCACAAATCAACCAACTGATTCCAATGGCATGGAAACCACGACGACTGGAGCTGATGGATTTGTTGCAGCCTTCATCCGCCTTCACAGCCGTTGAGTTCGAAGTAATTTCGTCCGCCTGTTCCACCGTTGAGGTCTTGGTTGGATTGTTCTTTGTCAGGGACCTCACCCTCGACCTTACCGCCATGGGTGACCCTACCAGGAGCATAGCTCCAGACGGCATCGCTCTCGGGATCTCAGGGCCACACACGCTTCTCCATCACGACAAGGTAACAATCCATGGAGAAGAACCATCTTGGTACTAGCCTACAAAGTACCCAGGACATCTTCAAGGAGCAGTGTCTCAGAAAGGCAGTGTCCATTATTAAGGACCTCCAGCACCCAAGGTATGCCCTTTTCTCACTGTTACCATCAGGTAGGAGGTACAGAAGCCTGAAGGCACACACTCAGTGATTCAGGAACAGCTTCCTCCCCTCTGCCATCCAATTCCTAAATGAACATTAAATCCTTGGACGCTACCTCACTTTTTTTAATACACAGTATTTCTGGTTTTTGCACTTTTTAAAAAATCTATACAATATCCATATACTGTAATTGATTTACTTGTTTATTTATTATTGTTTTTATTTATTTTTTTCTCTTCTATATTATGTATTGCATTGAGCTGCTGCTGCTAAGTTAACAAATTCACGACACGTGCTGGTGATAGTAAGCCTGACTCTGATTCTGACGGGGGTGTGTCTGAGAGAAAAGAGCACAGGTTTGAGGTGGGTGTAAAAGGATCTTGGTGGAAATTTTTACACACAGGGTGGGTTGAATTCTGAAAACACTGAGCTGATGGATGCAGATACTCTCTCAAGATATCCAATGCTAAGACTGCAATAAACTGCATAAAGTTGTGGACACAGCACATCACGGAAACCAGCCTCTCCTCTCTGGGCTTTCTCTACCCTTCTCACCACCTTGGTAAAGCAGCCAGCGTAATCACAGAAGGAGGAGGGAGTGGGAGGGTATTTTTTTTGAGCCGGAAGGAGAAATCGATATTTATACCATCAGATTGGAGGCTATCCAGAAGGAATATAAGGTGTCACTCTTCCGCCTCATCTTGGCACGAGAGGAAACCATAGACTGACATGTCAGAAGGGGGGATGGAAATTAAAACGTTTTGCCATGGGGAACGCTTGCCAGATGGAGTGGAGGTAATCGATGAAGCAGTTTCCCAATTTATGGTGTGCTCACTGATGTAGAGGTGGAGCCTGCATGGAGAACACTGGATACAGAAGACGACTCGTGAAGTGTTGCCTCTCCTGGAAGGACTGTTTGGGCCCCTGAGTGGAGATGAGAGAGGAGGTGAACGGGCATTTTGGCTGCTTGCAGGGGTAATACTGGGAGGGAGATTAGTAGGGAAAGACAAATGGGCAAGGGAATCATGGAGGAGGCGATCCCTGTGGAAAACGGAGAGGGGTGGGGAGGGAAAGATGATTGGTGGTAGGATCCTTTTGGAGTAGGCAGAGGTTGTGGAGAGTGACATGTTGAATGCAGAGGCTCGCAAAGTAGTAGGTAAGGACGAGATCCTCTGTTAACTCTATCAGGCGGCGGGAAGATGGGGTGTGCATATGTCTGGAAAGTGGAGAAAATGCAGATGAGGGCAGTGTCAATGGCTGAGGAAGGAAACTCTTTTCTTTGAAGGAGGAGGATATCTTTGACGTCCTGGAAAGGGAGGGTGCATCCTGAGAACGGATGCAGTGGAGACAAGGGAAATGAGAAACGGAGCTGTCTTTTTTTTACAAGAGACAGGCTGGGAAGAGGTGTTGTCAAGATGGCCTTGGGAATTGGTCGGTTTATAAAAGATGTTGGTCGACAGTTCATGGCAGAAAGATTTGTCTATAGTTTAAGGACTACATTGTGAGCAATAGCAGCAGAACACACTAAACTGACACTGAGTCAGAAGCTCAACGATTTCCTGCTTGCACGCAGCACACTCCACAACCAGCAACTCACCAGCCCTGCTGTTCCTGGGTCATCCCTTGCGCTCACGCTGCGATCTCCTGAAACCCAATCTCAGGAGTGTGCAGGATAAGCAGCTGCTTAACAAGGAGGTTCAATCTTTCACTCCTGGACAAGCAGTCTTGACGAGAGACTACAGAGATGATCAAGAGTGGGTACTTGGAAAGATTAAGGGCGGGGCTGGAACACTCTCTCACAGAGTGGAGATTTTGTCTGACGTCATCCGGAGACAACTCATTGATTAGTTGAGGAGAGCAGAGTTGACTGTTGGCGAAGAAAGGTGTCCTGAGCAGGCTGGATCAATTCCTTCAGTCCCAGCGTGTACTCAGACAGACAGACATACTTTATTGATCCCGAGGGAAATTGGAAACTCCTACAACTACCACAGAGAGAGCCCTGAACCACAGGTACCACCTGGCAAGCAGAGTGAACCCCCCAGCCAGGTCAGGTATCCCACTAGAGTAAGAAACCGTCCACAGCAATTAAATCTTCAGGCCTGGCTGGGACAGTTCTATTTAAAAAGGATTAGAAAGCAAGATGTTACGTATTTGAGTTAAGGTGCATTCTATATTGAGTTGGAGTTGTAGCTAAGCGGGGAGTAGTGTGAGCAGGAGAGTGGCTCTGTGGCCTGCACTCAGCTAGGGGTGCGGGCACTGAGCTGAATACTCCTGGACTCCTCGTTCGATGTTTGATATTCTGTGGTGTTTGCTCACTCTTTGCTGTTTGTGCAACTTGTTCTTCTCTTTGTGCTAGGGTGATTGAGCAGGTTCCATGGTGTTTCTTTGTTCCGTGACTGCCTGCAGGTGGACAAAACTTTGAGTTGTATTCTGTATACATACTTTGATAAAAAAACGTACTTTAAATCTTTGATTAAGCATTCTTTGTTTACATAATTCATTGCAGGTTATATGTAAGAAGCTTGAGTCAGTACACCACATCATATGTGACTACCTCATTAAAGAAGAAACTAAGCACATGAGTATCTCCCGCTCTCATGTTTTCCTTTTTTAAAAAATTTTTTTATTAGTTTTTCGAAACATTTTACAAATTAAAAACCCCAAATCCCAATGAGGAACATTAAAACAGTGCAAAATTAAGCATACAATAACAATATGCTACAAAGGAAGAGAATAAAAAAGCACCTAAATTAAAGACAAGTAAGCTTAATATCCTCCCCAAGCCCCACAACACAAGAAAAAACAACAGCAACTCCAGACCAACCACAACACAATATAGAGAGTATAAGTCAGGACAGCCAAACTCCCAGACTGTGAATACACTTAGTAACAGAGGATAATAATGCCTACTACCAGAAAAAAAAAGGGAGCTGAAAGCAAGGGACTGAAAAGAAAAAAAAAACCCTCTTCAAGAGGAAGGTTATGAAAGTACTCGATAAAAGGTCCCCAGAACTTATGGAACTTTAGATCCGAATTGAGAACTGAATAATGAATTTTTTCGAGGTCCAAGCTGGCCATAATGTCGTTAAGCCATTGCGCATGAGTGGGCGGGGCGACATCTCTCCATCTAAGGAGGATCAAGCATCTAGCCAGGAGAGAGGCAAAGGATAATATTTGGCATTTGGTCGGACCCAGACATAAATCTGACTCGCCCCAAAAACCGAACAGAGCAATTAAGGGGTTTGGTTCTAGGTGCTGATTCAGAATACACGATAGCGTAGTGAAGACAACTTTCCAGAATTTCTCCAAGCTAGGACAGAGCCGGTACATATGGATGAGAGAGGCCACGCCCCTCTTGCAATTATCACAGAGCGGACTAATGCTAGGGTAGAATCGAGATAGTTTAGATTTAGACATATGGGCTCTATGAACAATCTTAAACTGTAAAAGGCAATGGTGAGCACAAAGAGAGGTTGAGTTAACCGATTTGAGAACTGAGTCCCAGCTTTCCTCAGATAAGGAGATATTTAAATCCTGCTCCCAGGCCATTTTGATTTTATCCACAGGGGCCCGTCGTAAGGCTGCTAGTTTATCTCGGATAATTGATATTAAACCTTTACCTAGTGAATTAATGGAAAGAAATAGGTCCATAGCATTTTTCGCAGGCATTTCAGGAAAGTTAGGAATTAAAGGAGCAATAAAGTGTCGGATTTGGAGATATCTGAAAAAATGAGCGTTAGGCAGATTGAACTTAACAGAGAGCTGCTGAAAAGAAGCGAAGCGATTATCAATGAAAAGATCTTCGAAATGTCTAATGCCCTTCCTATACATGTTTTCCTTTCGATTAAAGTTTCTGGAGTTGTTAAGAAAGTCTCTGAGAATCTTGCCCTTTTCCGCTAAGTACTGAATAAACTGGCTGTGCAGAGCGAAAACCAGAAACTGCTAGAAATTACTTATCAGGTTGGGCAGCATCTGAAGAGAGAGAAACACAGGATTAATGTTTCAGGCTGGTTATGCATCATCAGTGCAGTCTGAGGTAGAGTACTTCATACGGTTCTGGTCACAGTACATCAGGGAGCAGGTTTAAGGGAGAGAGGAGGATGTTATCAAGAATGACTCAGCCATTCATTCATTCAACAAGCCGGTAACACACCTATTTAACCCTAGCCTGATCACAGGATAATTTCCAATGACTAACTAACCTACTAACTGGTGCATCTTTGGAATGTAGCAAGAAACTGGAGCCTCCAGAGAAGACTCTCACAGTCACAGAGGGAATCTACAAACTCGTCACAAACGGTTCTGGGACTGAGCTCCAAACTCTGACGCCCTGAGCTGTGATAGCATCAAGCTAGCTGCTGTGTTACTGTGGTGCCCCAATACATGGAAACATACAATGAACTGTGTTGTTTGAGTTAACAACTAACACACCCAAGGATGTGCTGGAGACTGCCCACGAGTGTTGCCACATGTTCTGGCTCCAACATAGCATGGTCACAATGTTCATTATCAGTAGCAGCCCTTTTTCCTCCCTCAAATCCACAACACTCATTCGGGCCTCCAACCTGCAGTCAGTTGCCCGGTCTCTGACCTCTGCATACTCTGACACATGGGCTTCAACTTTGACTTCGAGTCGCTGACTTTGGTCTTCACCCTTCAGGCTTCAACCCAAAGACTCAACGATCGTAGGACTTTGAAATGCAGGCCTCATCCTCTGGACTCGCACTGACCTCCGACCCCAGTATTCCTGGGACAGAGGGAAGACTGTCTAGGTTTTTTCTTTGTATACAATTATAGGAGGCATTGAGAGGGGAAGTTGATGATAAGAGGACATCAAAGAGAGAAAGTAGGGAAAATCCTCACAACATGCAGTGGAGGGCCAGAGCCTGAAGAGGTGATGAATGCATTATGGAATTGTCATTCTGAAATATGACATCATAGCGTGAGTGGGACTTGGTTGCAGGAGCAGCAGGACTGGCAGCTCATTGTTCTGGGGTTCCGTTGTTTTAGGAGTGATAGAATAGGAGTGATTGAAAGGCATTAATAGTCAGGGAAAATGTCATGGCGGTGAATAGTCAGGACGGGCCGGAGAGCTCGGCTAATGAGTGAGGCTTTATTGGTAGAACTGAGGAATAGGAAAGGTTAATGGGATTATATTATTGACCACCCAACAGTTTTAGATTTAGAGGAACAAATTTGTAGAGAGGTCGCAGACTGGTGCAAGAAACGTAATGTTGCGATAGCAGATGATTTGAACTTCCCCCAATTTGACTGGGGCTCCCATGCTGTCAAAGGACTCGATGGGAAGGAGTTTGTCAGTTGTTTTCAGGAAAGTTTCCTTAATCAATACATAGATGTCCCAACTAGAGACAGTGTGATACTGGATCTCTTCTTAAGGAATGAGACGGGGCAGGTGACAGAAGTTTGTGTAGGGGAACACTTTGCATCAAGGTAATTATGGAAAAGGATAGGTCTGATTGTCAGGTTAAGATTCTACATTGGAGAAAGTCCAATTTTGATGGTATTAGAAAGGATCTGGCAAGTGTAGACTGGGACAGGCTGTTTTCTGGCAAAGGTGTACTCTACTTAGTGAGTGGGAGGCCTTCAAAAGTGGAAGTTTCAGAGTACAGAGTTTGTATGTTCCTGTTAGAGTAAAAGGCAAGGATAACAGCTTCTTGGTTTTTGAGAAATATTGAGGCCCTGAATGAGAAAAAGAGGTGCTCAGCAGGTATAGACAGGCAGGAACAAATGAGGTACTTGTGTATAAGAAATGCAAGAGAACACTGAAGGAAATTTGGAGGGCTAAAAGAAGACATGAGGTTGTTCAAGTAGATAAAGTGAAGGAGAATCTGAAGGGTGTCTACAGATAGATTAATAGCAAAAGGATAGCAAGGGACACGGGCCCGGCAATGTGTTCCCGTGGATCCTGTGGCATGTTCACGCAGAGATTGAAGGAGCCATATGTAGCAGAGGTATTTAAAACATCCTTAGCCACGGATGAGGTGCTAGACTATAGCTAATGTTCCGTTGTTGAAGAAAGGCTCTGAGAATAAGAATAACTGGATATACAGTGCCTATAAAAAGTATTCACCCCCCCCCCCCGGGAAGTTTTCTCGTTTTATTGTTTTACAACATTGAATCACAGTGGATTTAATTTGGCTTTTTGGTACTTTTTGACAACAGAAAAAGACTTTTGTATCAAAGTGAAAATATAAAACACAATAATTGATTCAATAGGTATTCATGCCCTTTAATATAACATGACTGGTGTAGCCAATTGGTTTTAGAAGTCACAATTAGTTAAATGGAGATCAAGTATGTGCAGTCAAACTGTTTCAATTGATTGTAGTAAAAATACACCTGTATCTGGAAGGTCCAACTGCTGGTGAGTCAGTATCCTGGCAAAAACTACACCATGAAGACAAAAGAACACTCCAAGCAACTCTGCGAAAAGGCCTTTGAAAAGCATGACAGGAGATAGAAGCAAGAAAATTTCCATGTCATTGGCTCACAAATAGAGAAAGCTTGGAGCCAGTGCGGGAGGGAGGAGAGGCAAGTGATGGAGAAGGGACACACTCAGACGGATGGTTTGAGATGTGTCTATTTTAACACAAGGAGTATTATGAACAAAGTGGATGAGCTTAGAGCGTGGATCAGTACGTGCAGCAATGAAGGGATGTGCTCAGACCAATGGTTTGAGATGTGCCTATTTTAATGCTAGAGGTATTATGAACTAAGCTTAGAGCGTGGATCAGTACTTGGAGCTATGATGTTGTGGCCATTATAGAGACTTGGATGGCTCAGGGGCAGGAATGGTTACTTCGAGTGCCAGGCTTTAGATGTTTCAGAAAGGACAGGGAGGGAGGCAAAAGAGATGGAAGTGTGGCACTGTCAATCAGAGATAGTGTCACGGCTGCAGAAAAGGAGGAATTCATGGAGGGATTGTCTATGGAGTCTCTGTGGGTGGGAGTTAGTAACAGGAAGGGGTCAATAACTCTTCTGGGTGTTTTTTATAGACCACCCAATGGTAACAGGGACATTGAGGAGCAGATAGGGAGACAGATTCTAGAAAGGTGTAATATAACAGGGTTGTAGTGGGAGATTTCAATTTCCCAAATATGATTGGCATCTCCCTAGAGCAAGGGGTTTAGATGGGGTGGAGTTTGTTAGGTGTGTTCAGGAAGGTTTCTTGATAGGGACAGACAAGTTAGGAAAGCATTTAATTGGAGTAAGGGGAATATGGAAACTATAGAAAGGGTGCAGAGGAGATTTACAAGGATGTTGCCTGGATTGGGGAGCATGCCTTATGAGAATAGGTTGAGTGAACTTGGCCTTTTCTCCTTGGAGCGACGGAGGATGAGAGGTGACCTGATCGAGGTGTACAAGATGATGAGAGGCATTGATTGTATGGATATTCAGAGATTTTTTTCCCAGGGCTGAAATGGTTAGCACGAGAGGGCACAGTTTTAAGGTGCTTGCAAGTCTGTACAGTGGAGATGTCAAGGGAAATTTTTTTATGCAGAGTGGCGAGTGCGTGGAATGGGCTGCCGGCAATGGCGGTGGAGGCGGATACAATAGGGTCTTTTAAGAGACTCCTGGATAGGAACATGGAGCTTAAAAAAATAGAGGACTATGGGTAACTCTAGGTAATTTCTAAGGTAAGGACATGTTCGGCACAGCTTTGTGGGCCGAAGGGCCTGTAGTGTGCTGTAGGTTTTCTATGTTTCTAATATTCCTTGGACTACAGTTAAGTCAATCATCAAGAAATGGAAAGAATATGTCACAGCTGTAAATCTGCCCAGAGCAGGCCGTCCTCAAAAACTGAGTGACGTGCAAGAAGGGGTCTAGTGTGGGAGATCTCCAAGAGACCCATGACAATTCTGGAGGATTTCCAAGCTTCAGTGGCTAAGATGGGAGAGACTGTGCATACAACTGTTGCCGAGGTGCTTCAACAGTCACAGCTTTACGGGAGAGTCGTAAAGAGAATGCAACTGTTGGGGAAAAAATACTCACACGAAATCTCGGCCAGAGTTTGCCAGAAGGTAGGTGGGGAAACTCTGAAGTCAGCTGGAAGAAGGTTCTATGTTCTGATGAAACCAAACTTCAACCATCAGACTAAATACTACGTTTGGCGTAAGCCAAACACTGCACATCATCAAAAACACCCCACCCCTACCATGAAGCACGGTGGTGGCTGCATCATGCTGTGGGGATGCTTCACTGCAGCAGGCCCTGGAAGGCTTGTGAAGGTAGAGGGTAAAATGAATGAAGCAAAATACAGGGAAATCCTGGAGAAAAACCTGATGCAGTCTGCAATAGAATTGAATTGACTTTATTTCTTACATCCTTCACATTCATGAAGAGTAAGAATCTTTACCTTGCGTCTGTCTGAATGTGCAATTTATAGTAATTTGTAATAAATAGTTTGTACAACAGGACAGTCAAAATAACATAGAAATACAACTGTATCAGGGTGAATTGATCAGTCTGATAGCCTGTTCGTCCTGGCTTTAATGCTGCAATACTGTTTCCCGGATGGTACCAGCTGGGACAGTTTGTGGCTGGGATGGGGTGACTCAGATCCCCAATGATCCTTCTTTATACACCTGATTTTGTAAATGTCCTGAATAGTGGGAAGTTCACAACTACAGCTGAGCTGGGCTGTCCGCACCACTCTCTGCAGAGTCCTGCGATTGAGGGAAGTACAGTTCCCACACCAGGCAGTGATGCAGCCAGTCAGGATGCTCTCATTTGTGCCCCTGTTGAAACTCGTTAGCATTTGGGGACTCATGCCGAACTTCTCCTACCGTCTGAGGTGAAAGAGATGCTGTTGTGTTTTTCTTCACTACACAGCCGGTATGTACAGACCACATGAGATCCTTGGTGATAGATAGATAGATAGATAGATAGATACTTTATTCATCCCCATGGGGAAATTCAACATTTTTTCCAATGTCCCATACACTTGTTGTAGCAAAAACTCATTACATACAATACTTAACTCAGTAATAATATGATATGCATCTAAATCACTAACTCAAAAAGCATTAATAATAGCTTTAAAAAAAAAAAAAAAAAAAAAGTTCTTAAGTCCTGGCAGTTGAATTGTAAAGCCTAATGGCATTGGGGAGTATTGACCTCTTCATCCTGTCTGAGGAGCATTGCATCGACAGTAACCTGTCGCTGAAACTGCTTCTCTGTCTCTGGATGGTGCTATGTAGAGGATGTTCAGGGTTTTCCATAATTGACCGTAGCCTACTCAGCGCCCTTCGCTCAGCTACCGATGTTAAACTCTCCAGTACTTTGCCCACGACAGAGCCCGCCTTCCTTATCAGCTTATTAAGACGTGAGGCGTCCTTCTTCTTAATGCTTCCTCCCCAACACGCCACCACAAAGAAGAGGGCGCTCTCAACAACTGACCTATAGAACATCTTCAGCATCTCACTGCAGACATTGAATGACGCCAACCTTCTAAGGAAGTACAGTCGACTCTGTGCCTTCCTGCACAAGGCATCTGTGTTGGCAGTCCAGATGTGTATACTGAGGAACTTAAAGCCATTTTACCCTCTCAACACCAGATCCATTGATGTCAGTAGGGGTGAGCCTGTCTCCATTTCTCCTGTAGTCCACAACCAGCTCCTTTGTTTTTGCAACATTGAGGGAGAGGTTGTTTTCTTGACACCACAGTGTTAGGGTGATGACTTCTCTGTAGGCTGCCTTGTTATTATTTGTGTTGTCAGCAAATTTAATTAGCAGATTGGAGCTGCAACTTGGGAGTAGATTTGTTTTCTAGCAAGTTAATGACCCCAAGCATAAAGCCGAAGCTACATAGGAACGGCTTATAAGTAACAAAGTGAATATCCTGGAGTGACCAAGTCACAGTCTAGACCTCAATCCAATTGAGAATTTGTGGCTGGACTTGAAAAGGGCAGAGTTTGAGCAGTTTTGTAAAGAAGAATGGGGGGGGGGGGGGGGGTGGAGGAAATTGCAGTGTCCAGATGTGCAAAACTGATTAAGAGACCTATTCCCACAGACTTAAGGCTGTCATTGCTGCCTAAGGCACACCTACTAAATACTGATATGAAAGGGATGAAGACTTGTGCAATCAATTATTGAGATCACTTTGTAGAGATCTGTTTTCACTTTGAGAAGGAAGAATCTTTTTCTGTTGATCTGTGTCAAAAAAAGCCAAATGAAATCCACTGTGATTCAATGTTGTAAAACAGTCAAGTCAAAACTTGACTTGATTGTCAAGTCACCTTTAATTGTCATTTCGACCATAACTGCTGGTACAGTACACAGTAAAAACGAGACAACATTTTTCAGGACTATGGTGCTACATGAAACAGTACAAAAACTAGACTGAACTACATAAAAACAACACAGAAAGAACTACGCTAGACTACAGACCTACCCAGGACTGCGTGAAGTGCACAAAACAGTGCAAGCATTACAATAAATAATAAACAAGACAATAGGCACAGTGGAGGGCAGTAAGTTGGTGTCAGTCCAGACTCTGGCTATTGAGGAGTCTGATGGCTTGGGAGAAGAAACTGTTAGATAAATTTCCAGTGGGGGGGGGGGGCGTGAATACTTTTTATAGGCACTGTATGGGCATTGGAGAGACACAGACTGATTATGGCTAGTTAGTATGGGTTTGTGCCTGGTCAGTCAAGTCTAATCAGTCTTATGGACTTTTTTGAGGAAGACACCTGGAAATTTGATGAAGGCAACACAATGGATATTGTCTACAGGAGCTTTAGCAAGGCCTTTGACAAGGACCCGCATGGGAGGCTGGTCAAGAAGGTTCAGCTGCTCTGCATTCAAGATGAGGTAGTAAATTGGATTAGACACTGGCTTCGTAGAAGAAGCCAGAGTGGTTGTAGGTGGTTGCCTCTCTGACTGGAGGCCTGTGTCTGGTGGTGTGCCATAAGGATTGTTGCTGGTTTCATTGTTTGTCATCTATATCAATGATCTGAATGATAATGTGGTTAAGTGGATCTGCAAATTTGCAGATGACGCCAAGATAAGGGTATAGTGGACACCGAGGAAGCTTGCAGTGGGATCTGGGCCAGCTGGAAAAGTGGGCTGAAAAGTTGCAGATGGAATTTAATGCAGACAGATGTGAGGTGTGTGTGGGAGGGCCAACCAGGAAAGACATGGTGAATGGTAGGCCACTGAAGAGTGTGGTAGAACAGAGGGATTTGGGAAAACAGGTCCATAATTCTTTGAAACTGGTGTTATAGGGTAGATAGGGCTGTAAAGAAAGCTTTTGGCACATTGTCCTTCATAGATCAGTGTACTGAGTACAGGAGTTGGGATGTTATGTTGAAATTGTATGAGGTGTTGGTGAGGCCTAATTTGGAGTATTGTGTTCAGTTCTGGTCACTTACTTACAGGAAGGATGTAAATAAAATTGAAAGCGTGTAGAGAAATTTACAAGGATGCTGCCAGCACCTGAGAACCTGAGTTGGAGAGAAAGGTTGAATACAGTCCCAATCCTAGGGACATTTTCCACCGAGGTTGGGTGAGACTACAATTAGAGGTCATGGGTTAAGGGTGAAAGGTGAAATGCTTACTTTATTGTCACCAAACAATTGATACTAGAGCGTACAATCATCACAGCAATATTTGATTCTTAAATGTTTAAGGGGAACATGAGGGGGAACTTCACTCAAGAGTGCAAATGGTGGGGGTGGGGTCTATTCCGGCATTTAAAATAAATATGAATAGGTAGATGGATGGAAAAGGAATGGAGGGTTTTGGCCCAGGTGTTGATCATTAGGATTTGGCCGATTAATGGCTCTGCATAGAATAGAAGGGCTTGTTTCTGTGCTGTAGTTCTGTGACTCTATGGCAGAAATACTTACTCCATTTAAGCATTGTCCAAAGGGCTGTAACCTCCAAGATTACAGAGTAACTGTAATGGCTGCTGTGGACACAATGAGCTGAATGGCCTTCTGTAGCTTGGGTAGCCACAGTGTAAGGGCATTAGATGGCCTTAGATCTGTGAGCTTGGTGTGGTTGGATGGGAAGCTGTGGTTTGGACACGAAGGAAGTCTCAGGATAGTTCCCTGAGAGCCATGGCCCGCCAGATGAGACATGACTATTTCTGAGGGAATGTGCTGACTGAGGCTTCCATGACGCTGTTCCTGTGGCATTGGGAAAGAAATTATTTTCTAAAGTTAGCGTGTTTTTAATAGAAGCAAGGTTGTGGCTTCCCCTTTGTACCTCATTTCTAGATCACACTGAGTTCAGAGCACGATTCTCACAAGCTGCAGGACGGAAGGCTGAGGGCAAGGACGACCATATTAAACCCATAACAGCTTTTGTAATTTTAGCAACAGTGACTACACCTTCACTCACCTGCTTTGGGTAAAAATTCCATTCCACTCTCTGTCTGCATTCAGGCTCTTCTTATGACGACTCTTTCTGTGCTTCTGAAACATGTTCCTTTTTCCTTAATCGTGACTTCCCTTCCAGCAATCTCGTCTGCTCTGCCATCTCCTTTTCTGTCCTCCTCCTGGACAGGGCAACTTGTACATCACAATCTCAAAGGTCTTGAGGTGGATAAGTCACCTGGACCAGATGGACTAAATTCCAGAGACCTGAGAAGAGTTAATGGACACATTGGTCCTGATCTTTCAAGAGTCACTTGATACTGGCATGGTCCTGGAGGACTGGAAGATTAGAAATGTCACACCACTCTTTAAGAAGAGAGGAAGGCAAAAGAAAGGAGATTATAGGCCAGTTAGCCTAACCTCAGTGGCTGGGAAAGTGTTGGAGTCCATTATTAAGGATGAGGTTTCGAGGTACTTGGAGACTAATGATAAAGTAAGTCTAAGTCAGCATGGTTTCTGTAAAGAGAAATCTTGCCTGACAAATCTGTTAGTGTTCTTCAAGGAAGTAACAAACAGGGTGGACAAAGGAGAGGCAGTGGGTGTTATTTACTTGGATTTTCAGAAGACATTTGATAAGGAGCCACACCTGAGGCTGCTTAACAAGATAAAAATCCTATGGCATTACAGGAAGGTTACTGGCATAGACAGAGGAATGGCTGAAAGGTAGGAGGCAGTGAGTGGGAATAAAAGTGGCCTTTTTTGGATGGTAGCCAGTGACCAGTGGTGTTCCTCAGAGGTCAGTATTGGGACCAGTACTTATCACATTGTTTGTCATTAACTTGGATAATGGAATTGATGGCTTTGTGGCAAAGTTTGCATAGGATACGAAGATAGGTGGGGGGGATAGTGCTGAGGAAGCAATGCGATTGCAGCAGGACTTCGACAAATTGGAAGAATGGGCAAAAAAGTGGCAGATTGAATACGGAATTGGGAAATGTACGATAATGCATTTTGGTAAAAGGAACAATAGTGCGGACTATTATCTAAATGGGGAGAAGGTTCAAACATCAGAGGTGCAGAGGGACTTAGGATCCTTGTGCAGAACTCCCAGAAGGAAATTTACAGGTTGAGTCTGTGGTAAAGAAGGCAAATGCAATGTTGGCATTTATTTCAAGGGGAATAGAATACAAAAGCGAGGAGATAATGCTGAGGCTTTATAAGATACTAGTCAGGCCGCACTTGGAGTATTGTCAACTGCTTTGGGCCCCGTATCTCAGAAAGGTTGTGTTGTAATTGGAGAGAGTCCAGAGGAAGTTCATGAGAATGATTCCAGGAATGAAGGGGTTAACATTTAAGCTATGAGTAGGGTTTGGCAGCTTTGGGCCTGTACTCACTGGACTTTAGAAGCATGCTGGTGGGGGGGTGGTTTCATTGAAACCCAAGGACTAGATAGGGTGGATGTGGGGAGGATGTTTCCTATGGTGGGCTAGCAAGTGATAGAGAAAGCACTCTCTGCAAATAGGTATATTAATCATTTATTTAGAAAAGTAAAAGTTCAACCAAAGATTCATGTTCCCCAAGATATAGACACTACAAAGCCCAATACTCAACAGACATCAGTACATTCAACAAACGTACTTAGTTAAAAGTGCTCGTAGAGCTGACCTTCCCAGTGGTCATGTCTCAAACATAGAGAGCAAGTCCCTTCCACGTGCTATTTTATGTACCCAGGATATTTGGAACTGGACTCCAGGCATCCATCCAATGGGAAAAGCAGCTGCACCTTCTAAACTAACCAATCACAACGGGAGCGGCTTTTGATGATCAGAATAAGGCACGCCCCCACAGGACACCACACCACTCGAAAGTTGCGTATGTGATGAGGCAACCCTCAGACTTGTACGACTCTCACAAACTCCCAACTAAGTTATGCACAAAGTACAATACCCAGTCCTGTAAACCCAATTGTCACCTCCCAGTGTACTCTTGTTGTTGTTCGTCCTTCGGAGTCGAAGACGACCATGACTTCTGTCAGGTGGAGGGTTTGTGACTGTGGGTCCGGAGGTGACTGGTGAGGCCAATCTGGGCCCTGAAAGCTCGCCCGCATGTGGGACACACGAGGGTAGGTGCTGCAGTGGAAGTGGAGGTAGCTCAAGCCTCACGTTTCCTCTGAGCCTCTGCGGTGCGTCAGATTTCTGCTGCACACGCTCCTTTAGTGGTCCTGCTCCACCAGATTGGGCGGTCCAGAGCAAGCGATTCCCAGCTACTGGGAATACAGAGTGTACTCTAGTAGTCCACCAGCCTCCCTGTGTCCCAAAAGCCCACCAGCCCCACTCTGGAGTATAATAGCCAATGAGCTGGCCCTCCACTTAATCTTATACACTGACTCTTAGATGTGATCAGCCAGGTAAATGATGTTACCTGACCCATCATGAACGAAGGTGCAGCATTCTTAACCAGTAACAGTACAAGTGCCACCTTCCCAGTGAGCAGGTAGTCCAAGGCCATCATACAGTCTGGCTGAACCATGCTGAGACAGGCTATCATTCAAAAAATCCTTCCTTTGTAATAGTCCTCTTACCGACCAGCGTGCAGTAGGTGCTCGTCCAGGGCACTGGGCTGGCATACATGCAGCACCACAGATCAACTGCACCACCCTGTGGGAACAGTGGCTACGCCTAGGGGCTACAGCGAGTGCCATTCAGCTTCCCACCAGTGCCCAGCCTCGCAGCACCATTTGGCATGGACACAGCCGTCCCAGGACACTGCTCCTGCTCACACTAGACAGCCACTTTGCACCCTGTACCCGTACTCAACATACCACCTACACCAGTACTGTCGGGTGGGGAAATCACTAACAGTCAGGACTTTCCAATTATATAAATGGTACTTAGGGAAATACCAGCCCTTAAAGCACTTACTCCACTAGGGCTAGTTAGACTCAAGTCCTTTAAGGCTGTTAATATACTGTGGGTTAAGGTCGGCCAAAATAGATACAGTACTCCCTCCCGGCTCCCCCAAAACAGAAAGCTAAAACCCGAGAACCCAGATAATTCCCCCCAACGGTCTTTTCTTTGTCGTCAAAGGGACCGATATCAGTGGTATCCCTTCTGTGATGTAGAAAGGAGTCTTCATACAAATTCAGCAGTCTGACCTGTTGGTCCAGAGTGCAAATTCAAAAGTCATCCCCAGTAACGTATAACAGGATCTCCCACCACAAATCAGCATCCACACTTGGTCATTCTGTAATGCAGGGAGATATGAGTCATATCTCATGAGTCATCCCTAAACCAGTTACAAAAACCATGGGGAAAGAAGTGATAAAGTAACAGATTAAGACGCAATAAATGCATAACATATTTTAAATACAAGAAGCAAAAGTAACAAATGAGAACACGAAACACATCACATAGCCCGGGCCATACACAGAAACATAGAAAACCTACAGCACAATACAGACCCTTCGGCCCACAATGCTATGCTGAACATTTACTTACTTTTGAAATTACCAAGTGTTACCCATAGCCCTCTATTTTTCTAAGCTCCATGTACCTATCCAGGAGTCTCTCAAAAGACCCTATTGTATCCGCCTCCACCACTGTCGCTGGCAGCCCATTCCATGCACTCACCACTCTCTGCGTAAAAAAAAAACACTTAACCCCTGACATCTCCTCTGTACCTATTTCCAAGCACCTTAAAACTGTGCCCTCTCGTGTTAGCTGTTTCAGCCCTGGGAAAAAGCCTCCGAGTACCCACATGATCAATGCCTCTCATCATCTTGTACACCTCTATCAGGTCACCTCTCATCCTCCATCGCTCCAAGGAGAAAAGGCCAAATACTCTCAACCTATTCTCGTAAAGCATGCTCCCTAATCCAGGCAACATCCTTGTAAATCTCCTCTGCACCCTTTCTATAGTTTCCACATTCTTCCTGTAGTGAGGTGACTGGAACTGAGCACAGTACTCCAAGTGGGATCTGACCAGGGTCCTATATAGATATAACATTATCTCTCAGCTCTTAAACTCAATCCTACGGTTGAAAAAGTATGCATCGTATGCCTTCTTAATCACAGAGTCAACCTGTGCAGCAGCCTTGAGTGCCCTATGGACTCAGACCCCAAGATCCCTCTGATCCTCCACACTATCAAGAGTCTTAACATTAACATTATATTCTGCCATCATATTTGACCTACCAAAATGAATCACTTCACACTTATCTGGGTTGAATTCCATCTGCCACTTTTCAGCCCAGTTTTGCATCCTATCAATGTACTACTCCAAAATTTCCCTTAGAACTGCAAACTACTTAAAGCAGTTAATTTCTCACAGAAAAGAACAACTGATAAGGAAAAAGCAACTGGGTGGGACCAAGCACATTGACAGTCTCTTAAAGGCCTCACTTGCACACAAAAGGAATCTGACACGTGTGGCCACACCTCATCACTGCACGTTTCTCCGCATTCAAATCATCCACCAAATCATTTACAGAGAAAGTGGTTGCAGGGCGCATGATCCCCTCCCTATTACAATCAGGCATGAATGTACTAACCCCACCCCCCACCCCACCGATACCCTCAACTGGTGAAATTTCGCTGATATCTTTTACAGGGATCCCTGAAAGGAATGTGACGAGTCTGGCAGAGGACAGAAGGATCCCTTATCTGCAGAGGACTTGAAAAATGACCCTCCCTCCTCAGCAGACTTCCTTTTTTGTTCCTCCTGATGGTATTTCCGCATTGCATAGAGGGTGGGGTTGGAACCCCATTTACCAGCTCCTCCAGAACCCCAGCAATTCTAAAAACATTTCTTTACGTGATATGCAGGATCTTGCGTACTTGACTACACAAACTTCTGACAGCCCTCCACACGATCCACGACACCCCTAGCCTCTGTGTCATCAGCAAAGCTACTAACCCACCACTTCCTCATCCAGGTCATTCATAAAAATCATTACCTAGCTTTTTAAACCTTTCATAAACCTGGACACCAGGCAATGGGAAAAGCAGCTGCACCCTCCAAACTAACCAATCAAACAGAAGCAGATTTTGACAATCAGAGTAAGGCACGCCACCACAGGACAGTTATCCAGAACTAGAGGGCACAGCCTCAAAATTGAGGAGCGACCTTTTAGGACAGAGGTAAGGAGGAATTTTATTTTTAGTCAGAGTAGTGAATCTGTGGAGTGTTCTGCCACAAACTGCGGTGGAGGCCAAGTCTGTGAGTATGTTCATGGCGGAAGTTGAGTTGACAGTTTCCTGATCAGTCAGAGCATCAGAGGGATATATGGCGAGAAGTCAGCTGTATGGGGTTGAGTGGAGTCCAGGATAGGCCATGATGAAATGGCAGAGCAGACTTGATGGGCTGAATGGCCTTAATTCTGTTCCTGTGTCTCATGGACTTGTCTTTCTTCCCCGGTTCTGATACAGGGTCTGTGACCAGCAGTACTGACTCTGTTTCTGTTCCCCATTTACTGCCTGCCCTGTGTGATTAGAGCACTTTCTGCTTTTATTTCCATCTATTTTATTTCTAGGATCATGAGGCAGGGCAGCATGGACTCAGGCCCTTGAGTATGTCCAGTCAGAAGTAGGGTTCTGTTTTACAGAGTGCTGGGGATAGAGGTTGGTGGTAGAGGCCAGTGCGTTTGTTTGTTCATTATGTGCCATGTCGTATGACGTGGGCAATTATGACCATGGTTATTCTTGGTAAATTTTTCTACAGAAATGGTTTGCCATTGCTGTCTTCTGGGCAGTGACTTTACAAGACGGGTGACCCCAGCCATTATCAATATTCTTCAGAGATTGTTTGCCTGGCGTCAGTGGTCGCATAACCAGGACTTGTGATATGTACCATCTGTTCATACGACCATCCACCGCCTGCTCCCAAGGCTTCTCGTGGCCCTGATTGGGGTGGAGGTGGTGGGGGGGGGGGGGTGGTGGTTTAAAGCAGGTATTGCGTCTCGCTCAAGGGTGACCTTCGGACTAGTGGAGGGAAGAAGTGCCTTACACCTCCTTTGGTAGAGACGTATCTCCACCCCACCAACCTTCAAAGTGTTAAGTGTTACAGACCCAGGTCAATTGAGATCCCACTGAATGGGGGAAGAAGCGCACTACGGGTTAAAGTTACTGCCTGCTACTCAGATGTTCCTGCTTTCCCCCGTTCTGCTTGTACACTGTTGTTGCCAGGGAAGTGTTGCGGGAACTGTTCTGACTAACTGATGCACCATCAATAACTCTAGGAGACTGGAATAGTTTACCACACTAACTCATTGGAATGCTGGGAGGAACATGCTAAGTTTCTCAGATATTGCTTGCCAAGGAGTGACACGGACTGTGCAGTGCACAACAGCTGCTCCAGCCCACCGACTCTTGCTGGCATTTATGTTTTACCGGACCTTCTGCCTTTCATACTCTCACATCAATTCCTCCAACTCCCAGTAATTTCTCCTTCCCCACAACTCCTCTTTCTTTTGCCATTCCACATTCTGGTTCCCCTCCTCCTTCCATTTCTCCCATGGCCCACTCTCCCCTCCTACTGGATTTCTTCTTCTTGCATCTGTTACAGTACCTCCCAGTTTGTTACTTCATCCCACCTTCCCCCTCAGCTGGTCTCACCTATCACCTGCCAGCTTGTACTCCTGACCCTCCCCTCCCCACCTTCTTGTTCTAACTCTGTCGCTTTCCATTCCAATCCTGATAAAGGGTCTTGGCCTGAAACGTCGACTGTTTATTCCCTTCTGTGGATGCTGCCTGACTTGATGAGTTCCTTCAGCATTTTGTGTGTGTTGCAGTGGGCATCTCGGTCAATGTTCTCATTCATACCTCAGATTAAACACGTCTCTATTATTTACCTCAACTACTTCCTGTGGTAGGTTGTTCTCCATTCTCTGCATATAGAAGGTTCTTGCATGTGTTTGCTCTTTAACTATCTTGTTCTGACCGTATCAACTTTTCTCTGCTTTGGAGCTGGAGATCTCTTCCGTGTTAAAGCCTTTCACTGTGTCATTGGCATATAGTGGCATTACGGATAAGTTACTATTTCTGGATACATGATCTAATGAATCAGGAGAGTGAAAAAGGATCTATTGCTTTCTTGGCGTATCTGTCAAATAAAGTCTTTTCAGGCTTTCAGCTGGGTACAGATATCCATTTTAACCGATGTTTCGATGACAAACTCTGCCATCTTCATCAGGAATGATGCCAGGGCAAGTCTAGTCTGCTGGTATTTATACCCCTGTTGTCCACCCCTCCTGATTGGTTAGTCCTCATCCAATCAGGTTTCCACTGTCCCTCCTTGTTTACAATCAAATTCCAGTTCTTACTCAGATCAAGACCTTTGTTAAATTTTTTTTTCCCTGACTTTATTTCAATGGCTTCCTTCACGAGGCTGTCCCAAAAACCAGGAGACTTATTTCAGATCCACCCACAACAGCATGGAAATATCAATTCACAGTGGTACACAATTGTCTTATTATTGTCACATATGCTGAGATACAGCGAAAAGCTTTTGTTTGTATGCCATCCAGACAGATCATTTCACACTTAAGTGTATTGGTACAGAATATAGTATTACAGCTGATGTATGAGGAGCATTTGATAGCTGTGGGTGTGTACTCACTGAAGGTCAGGAAAAATGTGTGGGTGTGTCTCATTGAAACCTACAGAATTTTGAAAGGCCTAGATAGAGTTGATGTGGAGTGGATGTTTCTTATAGTGAGGAGTTTAAGACCAGAGGGTACAACCTTAGAATAGTAGGAAGTCCCTTTAGAATAAAGATGAAGAGGAATTTCTTTAGCTAGAGGGTGGTGAATCTGTGGAATTCTTTGCCACCAATGTCTGTGATGGCCAAGTCATTGAGTATATTTAAAGCAGAAGTTGTTAGATTCTTGGTTAGTCAGGGAGGAGACGGATAATAAATCAGCCATGATGGAATGGTGGATTAGCCTTGATGAGTCAAATGGCTTAACTCTTTCCTATGTCTTTTGGTCTTATCCTTACGGAGAAAATACATAGCAGGCAGACAGATAACGAGCAGGGGCCGGGGCAAGGCATATTAATAGTGTTTATCATAACGTGGTTAGTCTTCATCATACAAGAAGTCTGTTCAAGGGTCCATAAGACATCGGAGCAGAATGAGGCTCATCGAACCTGCTTCACCATTGACACAAGTGATGCATTTGTCAATGTACATATGATAAGTAATGTTAATCTTTAATCTTTTAACCTGAATTTCCCAGTCTAAGCATCATAGCCATTGACACAAGTGATGCACTTCACTGTATTTGTCAGTGTGCATACGATAAGTAATGTTAATCTTTAATCTTTTAATCTAAGCATCATAGCCAATGAGTCCCACAGACCAGTCCCACAACATTTCCTCATCCACTCTCAAACTATTTGTGACCACTTTGTGTTCATGTCCTCCTCGTCTGCTCTCTTCTACAGAGAGAACTCTCTTCTCCATCTGTACCTAATTCAAGCCGCTCATGACCTTTTGGTAAATTCCTCACTTTACAGAGTCTGCAGCAGGGTATACAGCCCACCACATCCGTGCTGACAATCACTTATAGTAACCCACTTTCCTAGCATGGCTCTACCCACGACACCTTTGTAATTCAACCTCTTGTGAAAGCATTTCCTAGCTTTATTTATTTTATTTAGAGACACAGACCCTTCTGGCCCAACGAGCTGTGCCACCTATTTATCACTAGCCCAACCACAGGACAATTTTCAATGACCAATTAACCTACAGACCAATACATCTTTTTAGACTGTGGGAGGAAACTGGAACGCTGGAGGAACCCCACATGGTCACAGGGTGAATGCACAAGCTCCCTACAGACAATTGAGGGTCTGCCTACACTTCCTTCACAGACAGTGCATTCTAGATTCCAACCTCCCTCTGGGTTTATAGTCCCCTCTGAACCTTTTGCCCCGATGTTAAACCTATTCTGCAATTTGCTGTTGCCTTTTCTTTGGACTAGCTTGTTATCCCTGTGTTTTAAAATTATCTGACTGGATGGGAAAGCTTTTCACTTTATGTGACAATAATAAACCAGTAATTACCGATTAAGATACCTCTGCCATGAGTGAAAGTTTCACAGGACATAGCATAATCAGGCCGTTCAGCCCATTGAGTCTGCTCCACCATTTCATCGCAGCTGATCTACTTTCATCTCTACCCCATTCTCCTGCCTTCTCCCCATAACCTTTCACGCTCTTACTAATCAACCTCCACCTTAAATACACACAGTGACCTGGCCTCCATATTTGCCTGTGGCAATGAATTCCACAGATTCACCACCCTCTTGCTAAATAAATTCCTTCTCATCTCCGTTCTAAATGGATGTCCCTCTGCTCCAGGGGTTCCTAAACTTCTTTACGCACTGGACCAACACCATTAAGCAAGAGTTCTGAACGTCCCTGCTCTCTTCTAAAGCTGTGCCGTCTGATTCTAGACTCACCTGTGAAAGGAAACATACCCTTCATATCCACTTTATCTAGGTCTTTCAACATTTGATATGTTTCAATGAGATTCCCCCCCCGCCCCCATTCATCTAAACTCCAGCGATTAAAGGCCCAGAGCCATCAATTGCTTCTCATATGATAAGCCTTTCATTCCTGGAATCATTCTCGTGAAACTCCTCTGTTCCCCCACTGCCAAAGTCAGCAAATCCTTTCTTAAATAAGGGACACAAAACTGCTGTCAATACTCCAAGTCAGGCTTCACCAGTGCCTTATAGAGCCTCAGCATTACATCCTTGCTATCTTTCTATCTACCCCGTCCATACCCTTTGTACTTTTATACGCCCTGTCTGCCAGTCAAAGGAAGCCAGCCTCTCCATGAAACCAGGCAATGTCCAGACGAGTCTCCTCTGTGCCCTCACCGGTGTGATCACATTCCATAGTGTGATGACCGGAACTGGATGCAACTCCAGCTGTAGCCTAACCAATATTTTAGGAAATTGTTACCTTAACTTAATGGAACATAGAACACTACAGCACAGTACATAGAGAGTAACCTATTCTGTGATCAATCTAACCCTTCCCTTCAACAGGGCCTCCATTTTTCTATCATCCACGTGCCTACCTAAGAGACTCTTAAATGCCCAAATGCATCTGCCTCTACCACCACTCCTGGCAGAATGTTACACTCTCCTTGTAAAATCTTACCTCTGACATCTCTCTATACTTTCTTCTAAATCATGCCCTCTGGTATTAGCCATTGCCACTGTTGGGAGAAAGGCTTTCCACTCTAAATCTATGCCTCCTCTGGGTAATGAAAGCAAACATCCCCGTATGTCTTCTTTATCTTTAACCGCTGGCCCCTTGATCCAAAGAAAAGATGAAAGATTACCGTTTGAAACATATAGGAAACACAACATTTGGGTCAGTAGTCAACACAGTCTGAGGATGTGCTGGGGGCAGCCCACAGGGGTCACCACACTTCCGGCACCAAAGTAGCCGATCTATAATTCACTAACCCCTCAGATCTTTAGAATGTGGGAGCACCTGGAAGAAACACATGTGGTTATGGGGAGAATGTACTTACAGACAGCGGCGGGAATTGAACCCGGCTCACTGGGAAGTGTGGCCCTAACTGCTGCACTACCAGGCTGCCCGCTTGTTCCTCAATACTCCTTTAAAAACCCCATTTATTGTGTCAGAATCCCTATCAGACCTCCCAAAACCTTTAGTAAACACAAAGTATACTGCCGATGCTGTGGTCAAATCAACACATACAAACAGGTCGGGCAGCATCCGTTGAAAAAGACCATCTACCTTTGTTCTGCCCATCACTCTGGTTACTTCTCCAATGTTTCCAAAATTGTAAATGTCAACATTTTGTGTGTTTTAATTGAGGTTCTGCAGATTTTTTGCGACTTTGCCAATTTTCGGCTCTACGGGTGGACACAGGTTACCCAGGTTTAATAGACATTAGGTGCAGAAGTAGACCATTCGGCCCTTCGAGCCTGCACCGCCATTCTGAGATCATGGCTGATCATCTACTATAAATACCCGGTTCCTGCCTTGTCCCCATATCCCTTGATTTCCCTACCCATAAAGATACCTATCTAGCTCCTTCTTGAAAGCATCCAGAGAATTGGCCTCCACTACCTTCCGAGGCAGTGCATTCCAGACCCCCACAACTCTCTGGGAGAAGAAGTTTTTCCTTAACTCTGTCCTAAATGACCTACCCCTTATTCTCAAACCATGCCCTCTGGTACTTGCTCTCCCAGCATCTGGAACATATTTCCTGCCTCTATTTTGTCCAATCCCTTAATAATCTTATATGTTTCAATCAGATCCCCTCTCAATCTCCTTAATTCCAGCATGTACAAGCCCAGTCTCTCTAACCTCTCTGCGTAAGACAGTCCAGACATCCCAGGAATTAACCTCGTGAATCTACGCTGCACTTCCTCTACAGCCAGGATGTCCTTCCTTAACCCTGGAGACAAAAACTGTACACAATACTCCAGGTGTGGTCTCACCAGGGCTCTGTACAAATGCAAGAGGATTTCCTTGCTCTTGTACTCAATTCCCTTTGTAATAAAGGCCAACATTCAATTAGCCTTCTTCACTGCCTGCTGCACTTGCTCATTCACCTTCAGTGACTGATGAACAAGGACTCCTAGATCTCTTTGTATTTCTCCCTTACCTAACTCTACACCGTTCAGATAATAATCTGCCTTCCTGTTCTTACTCCCAAAGTGGATAACCTCACACTTATTCACATTAAACGCCATCTGCCAAGTATCTGCCCACTCACCCAGCCTATCCAAGTCACCCTGAATTCTCCTAACATCCTCATCACATGTCACACTGCCACCCAGCTTAGTATCATCAGCAAATTTGCTGATGTTATTCTCAATGCCTTCATCTAAATCGTTGACGTAAATTGTAAACAGCTGTGGTCCCAATACCGAGCCCTGTGGCACCCCACTAGACACGACCTGCCATTCCGAGAAACACCCATTCACCGCTACCCTTTGCTTTCTATTTGCCAACCAGTTTTCTATCCATGTCAATGTCTTCCCCCTGATACCCTGAGCTTTGATTTTACCCACCAATCTCCTATGTGGGACCTTATCAAATGCCTTCTGAAAATTGAGGTACACTACATCCACTGGATCTCCCCCGTCTAACTTCCTGGTTACATCTTCGAAAAACTCCAACAGATTAGTCAAGCATGATTTACCCTTGGTAAATCCATGCTGGCTCGGCCCAATCCTATCACTGCTATCTAGATATGCCACTATTTCATCCTTAATAATAGACTCTAGCATCTTCCCCACCACCGATGTCAGGCTGACAGGTCAATAGTTCTCTGTTTTCTCCCTCCCTCCTTTCTTAAAAAGTGGGATAACATTAGCCATTCTCCAATCCTCAGGAACTGATCCTGAATCTAAGGAACATTGGAAAATGATTACCAATGCATCCGCAATTTCCAGGGCCACCTCCTTTAGTACCCTAGGGTGCAGACCATCTGGACCTGGGGATTTGTCAGCCTTCAGTCCCATCAGTCTTCTCATCACCGTTTCCTTCCTAATGTCAATCTGTTTCATTTCCTCTGTTACCCTATGTCCTTGGCCCATCCATACATCTGGGAGATTGCTTGTGTCTTCCTTAGTGAAAACAGATCTAAAGTACTCATTAAGTTCTTCTGCCATTTCTCTGTTTCCCATAACAATTTCACCCAATTCATTCTTCAAGGGCCCAACATTGTTCTTAACTATCTTCTTTCTCTTCACATACCTAAAAAAGCTTTTGCTATCTTCCTTTATATTCCTGGCTAGCTTGCGTTTGTGCCTCATTTTTTCTCCCCGTATTGCCTTTTTAGTTAAGTTCTGTTGTTCCTTAAAAACTTCCCAATCATCTGTCCTCCCACTCACCTTAGCTCTGTCATACTTCCTTTTTTTTAATGCTATGCAATCTCTGACTTCCTTTGTCAACCACTGTGGCCTCTTTCCCCCCTTTGAATCCTTCCTTCTCTGGGGGATGAACTGATTTTGCACCTTGTGCATTATTCCCAAGAATACCTGCCATTGCTGTTCCACTGTCTTTTCTGCTAGGCTATCCGTCCAGTCAACTTTGGCCATCTCCTCCCCCATGGCTTCATAGTTTCCCCTGTTCAACTGCAACACTGACACCTCCGAGCTCCCCTTATCCTTCTCAAATTGCAGATAAAAACTTATCATATTATGATCACTACCTCCTAATGGCTCCTTTACTGCAAGATCGCTTATCAAATCCTGTTCATTACATAACACTAAATCCAGAATAGTCTTGTCCCTGGTCGGCTCTTGTACAAGCTGTTCCAAGAATGCATCCCGTAGGCACTCTACAAACTCCCTATCCTGTGGTCCAGCACCAACCTGATTCTCCCAGTTCACCTGCATGTTGAAATCCCCCATAACTACTGCGACATTACCTTTGCCACATGCCAATGTTAACTCCCTATTCAACTTGCACCCAATATCCATGCTACTGTTTGGTGGCCTGTAGACAACACCCATTTGGGTCCTTTTGCCCTTACTGTTCTTCAGTTCTATCCACACAGACTCTACTTCTCCTGACCCTATGTCCCCCCTTGCAAAGGACTGAATCTCATTCCTCACCAACAGGGCCACCCCACCCCCTCTGCCCACATTTCTGTCCCTACAATAGCACGTATACCCTTGTCCATTCATTTCTTGGCCTCTGGAACTGTGAGAGGGGAGAGGGTTCCCTGTGACTGTGAGGGTTTCCCCTGGATAGTGTTTCCTGCGAATCCCAGCCGTGTGTGGCACGGCCCAGGCCCGAGAGTGAAAACGAAATGATGTTCAGCTGACTGAAGGGCCAACTCAGATTTTAAAAATTAAGGTGTCAAAGCTGATGGTGGACGACAAGCGGGTGTTGAGCTCCCTGCTCCGTGTCAGGCAGGATCCCCACCGGAGCCCATCCGTCTGCCTCTCCTCTCACTACTCCCGTTGGGTGCAAGGTGCAGGAGTCCTGACCAGCTGCGCTCGCATCAGCGCTGAACTGGCTTCGTGGCCGTGGACTCGCTTGCGACGTTTACGATTGAGTGCGTTTACATGGAGCTCTGCCGCAGGAAAGCAGCATCCATCATCAAAAATCCCCACCATCCACGCCACGCTCTCCTCTCACCACCACCATCAGTCAGGAAGTACTGAGGTCAGCAGGAGTTACTACCTTACAACTCTCAGGCTTTGAACCGGTATAGGTAACTATCCTCACCACTACTCTGAACTGATCCCACAACTGATATACTCACTTTCAAGGTCTCTATAATTCATGTTCTCAGTATTAATTACTTATTTATTTTTTATTTCAACAATTTATCTTTTGCAATTTGGTTGTTTGTCAGTCTTTATGAATTGTTTTCATAAATTATATAGTATTTATTTATTTTCCTGTAAATGCCTGCATGAAAATTAATCTCAAGGTAGTATACACTCAGTGGCCACTTTATTAGGTACAGGAGTGTACCTAATAAACTGACTATAGGAATGAAACCTGCTATGGTCTTCTGCTGTTGTAGACCATCCATTTCAAAGTTCAACACTTGTGCATTCAGAGATGCGCTTCTGCACATCACTATTGTAACTTGTGATTATTTGAATTAATGTTACCTTCCTGTCAGCTTGAACCAGTCTGGCCATTCTCCTCTGATCTCTCTCAGTAACAAGGCGTTTTCACCTGAACTGCCACAGAGCTGCTGCTCACTGGGTGTTTTTACTTTCTCACACCTTTCTCTGTAAACTCCAGAGATGGTTGTGCGTGAAAATTCCAGGAAATCTACAGTTTCTGAGATACTTAAACCACTCCATCTGGCACCATTTCACGGACAAAGTCACTTATTTCTTCCCCGTTCTCAGGTTTGGTCTGAACAACTGAGCCTCTTGATCGTGTCTGCATGCTTTTATGCATTGAGTTGCTGCCACCTGACTGGCTGATTAAATGTTTGTATTAATGAGCAGGTGTACCTATTAAAGTGGCCACTGCTTGTAGTGTGGCACTTTGATAACAAATTTACTGTGACTTTTACATTTGACTTTGAAAATGTTGGACATGTGAAACGAGCCGAGATTGCAGACTGCAGCATTAGCTGTTTCAGCTATGTAAGAGTCTGTGACTTGGACACTGGCACCTTGAATGAAGCCAAAACCACAGGTCGCCTCTTTTCAGAGAATTTGCGTGTATGTGGTTATGAGCTGGAGGCCATATTTAGCACCCAGTCCACAGAAACAGGATGTATTAGTGCACAGGATCCTTGCAGAGTTCTGCTAGGGGAACACAGTACCCTACTGACCCTGGCCTGTGCATTTTGCAGCTCATGTTCTGTGGATTACATAGAAAACCCACAGCACAATACAGGCCCTTCAGCCCACAAAGTTGTGCCGAACATGTCCCTACCTTAGAAATTACTAGGCTTACCTATAGCCCTCTATTTTACTATGCTCCATGTATCTATCTAAAAGTCTCTTAAAAGACCCTATCGTATCCGCCTCCACTACCATTGCCGGCAGCCCATTCCACACATTCACCACTCTCTGAGTAAAAAACTTACCCCTGACATCTCCTCTATACCTAAACCCAGCACCTTAAACTTGTGTCCTCTTGTGGCAACCATTTCAGCCCTGGGGAAAAAAGCCTCTGACTATCCACACGATCAATGCCTCTCATCATCTTATACACCTCTATCAGGTCACCTCTCATCCTCCATCACTCCAAGGAGAAAAGGCCGATTTCACTCAACCTATTTTCCTAAGGCATGCTCCCCAATCCAGGCAACATCCTTGTACATCTCCTCTGCACCCTTTCCACAGTTTCCACATTCTTCCTGTAGTGATTATATTATATTATACCTCTCCAAATGTTCTGCCTATCCTGCCTCTTAAGATCTTCTCCATCAACTTATCAGCCACTGAGGTAAGACTCACTGGTCTATAATTTCCTGGGCTATTTATTTCTACTCCCTTTCTTGAATAAAGGAATAACATCCGCAACCCTCCAATCCTCCGGAACCTCTCCCGTCCCCATTAATGATGCAAGGATCATCGCCAGAGGCTCAGCAATCTCCTTCCTCGCCTCCCACAGTAGCCTGGGGTACTTCCCATCCAGTCCCGGCAACTTATCCAACTTAACGCTTTCCAAAAGCTCGAGCACATCCTCTTTCTTAATATCTACATGCTCAAGCTTTTCAGTCAGCTGCAAGTCATCACTACAATCACTAAGATCCTTTCCCATAGTGAATACTGAAGTACAGTATTCATTAAGTACCTCTGCTATTTCCTCCGGTTCCATACATACTTTCCCACTGTCGCACTTGATAGGTCCTATTCTTTCACATCTTATCCTCTTGCTCTTCACATACTTGTAGAATGCCTTGGGGTTTTCCTTAATTCTGCCTGCCAAGGCCTTCTCATGGCCCCTTTTGGCTCTCCTAATTTCCTTAAGCTCCTTCCTGTTAGCCTTATAATCTTCTCGATCTCTAACATTACCTAGCTCTCTGAACCTTTTGTAAGCTTTTCTTTTCTTCTTGGCTAGATTTATTACAGCCTTTGTACACCATGGTTCCTGTACCCTACCATAACTTCCCTGTCTCATTGGAACGTACCTATACAGAACTCCACACAAATATCCCCTGAACATTTGCCATATTTCTTCTGTACTTTCCCTGAGACATCTGTTTCCAATTTAAGCCTCCAATTTCCTGCCTGATAGTCTCATAATTTCCTTTACTCCAATTAAACACTTTTCTAACTTGTCTGTTCCTGTCTCTCTCCAATGCTATTGTAAAGGAGACAGAATTGTGATCACTATCTCCAAAGTGCTCTCCCACTGACAGATCTGACACCTGACTAGGTTCATTGCCCAATACCAAATCAAGTACAGCCTCTCCTCTTGTAGGCTTATCTCCATACTGTGTCAGGAAACCTTTCTGAACACACCTAACAAACTCCACCCCATCTAAACCCCCTGCTCTTGAGAGATGCCAATCGATATTTGGGATTATTTGTTTACTTTTTAATTATTTGCACCATTTGTCCTCTTTGTATCTGTCTTTCCTGTTCCAAGATGACGGTGTGTTCAGACGCAGCACCGCTTCGTCTCCGGGTGTAAAAATTCACCCGTGTCCTGTACGTCTTGATGATCGGAAAATGCTGCTTCTGTGCACAGCAATTGCACTTTGCTACTGAACTCTGCAGCTTGGCTTATTGCACACTGATACAGATCTCTGTCAGTGACCGTAGGATGAGGTGCAGAAGGAAACAAAAAAAAGAGAAAACGTGCTGGTATCTGGGGACGATTTGGGCCGAAGCCCTTCAGGCTGGCTCTCTCCTCGTTCTTATTGGCAAATGTCTGTTCACTTGAAAATAAATTGGACTACCTGTGCCTGAGACTGAACCAGCGAGAGAAAAACATCTGTGCACTAGTTCTCACGGAAAAATAGAGGGCTGTGGGTAGGCCTAGTAATTTCTAAAGTAGGGACATGTTCAGCACAACTTTGTGGGCCGAAGGGCCTGTATTGTGCTGTAGGTTTTCTGTATTTGCTAATTATAGCTTTGTGGCTCCACCTCAGGCGCGGCTGTCCATTTGGAGGGTTTCCGCGAGCTTCAGGCTGACAGGAATCCAGTGATCTCAGGCAAGTAAGTGGCAGTAACAGTAACAGATGTTTTAGCAGTGGCATCCCATTGTTCACGGATGATTGAGTTCATTTTTGTGAAGTGCGGATTGTTTTATATACCAGGGGTGTATATCACCCCCCCCCCACCCCGCCCCCTGCTAATGCCGACAAGGCACAGTGTTAGCTCTATAGCGCCATCAGTGACTTTCAAACCGAACACCCTGATGGTATCTTCATTATTGCAGGCAATTTTAACCATTTGAGCCTAAAGACAGTCCTGCCTAAATTCTACCAGCATGTTGATTTTGCTACCAGAGATGAAAACACACTGGGACTGGTTTACAGTAACATACCAGGTGGCTCAGCCCCACGTTGGACTCTCAGATCACTTAACTGCAATGTTAATTGCAGCATACAAACCAGTAATCAAACAGGTCAAACCAGGTCAACCAGTAGTTTGTGATTGGATTACTACACTGCAAAGTCTCGTCCAGGGATGCCTACTCTGAAGAAGTTTAAATCGTCCCTTTGACTGTCCTGCTGAAGGGTCTTGGCCTGAAACGTTCTTTTTTCCAGATGCTGCCTGGCTAGTTGAGTCTGTGTGTTTTGCAGACCATTTCTAAAGGTAGTGAAAGCCTGCCCTGAGGGTGCAATCTCTGTACGAACACGAACTGGAGAATGTTCAGGGAGGCTGTTACCTATGGCAACCATGCTAACATCGAGGAACGTGTGGATTCTGTGACATAGAGAAGTGTCCAATCTGCGGATGCTGGAAACTCACAGCAGCACACACTAAATGCTGGAGGAACTCAGCGGGCCAGGCAGCATCTATGGAAAAGGCTTGCTTGAGTTCCTCTAGCATTTTTTGTGTGTTACATAGAGAAGTGTAGTGAAGATGTTATCTTCATGAAACACCTCCGGGTGAGGACAGTTCAGAGGCCACGGTTTACTACAGAGGTCCGTGCCAAGCTGAGGGATCGTGATGAGGCCTTTTGACCAGGGGATGCGACAGCTGTCAGGGAAGGAAGAACGGTGCTTTCCTGCTCCATCGGGAAGGCAAAGTTGGAGCATTCTCAGAGAGTTTACAACCACTAATGCGATACCAGAGACACAGGGTGCATGTGGCAGGCAATTCGGAGGATTGCAGACTGCAAGTCTACCCTGTGGGTCAGTGAGAGGCCAAAAGTCTTCTACAACTGGTTTGATGGCAGAACAAAGTGCTGGTGAGGAAGGAACCCCTCCTTCCAGGGCAACAGGAACTCTGCCTGGCTGAAGTTGAAGTGAGGAAGACTCTGGCCAGAGTTAACCCAAGCAAAGCTGCAGGACTCGAAAGTATAGCAGTTTGGGTTCTAAAAGACTGCACTGCTCAGCTGACAAAGGTGCTGAGGGACGTATTCAACACCTCTCTAGAACAATCCATTGTCCCCTTGGTTTTCAAAGTGGCACCCATCATTCCAGTGCCAAAGAAGGTGACAGTAACCTGCCTAATTGACGATCGTCCAGTGGCATTAACATCAACCATTGTGAAATACTTTGAGTGGCTGGTCATGGAGTACATTGAAGGCTTTCTCCAAGCTACACTGGACCCCTTCCAGTTTGCCTGTTGCTCAAATCCATCAACTGATGATGCAATAGCTTTGCCCTCCACACTGTCCGGTTCCACCTGGAAAATGGGGTCTCATATGCCAGACTGCTGTTTATAGACTTCACTTTGATGTTCAACACCATCATATCCTAGAAACTGGTGGGGAAACTGTCCTGGTTGTGTCTCAACACCTCCCTATGCAATTGGATACTGGGCATGTTAACAGTAAGGCCACAGTCAGTCTGTATGGGCAGCAACCTTTCTCGTCCCATTACGCTGAGCACTAGGCTATGTGCTCAGCCCGCTGCTGTTCACACTGCTGAGGCACAACTGTGTCACAGGATCCGGCTCAAACCGCGTCATCGAGTTTGTGGATGGCGCAACAGCGGTTGGCCTCATCAAGAACGATGACGAGACAGAGTGTAGAGAGGAAGCAGAGCAGCTGGTGGACTGGTGTGAGAAAAACAAGCTAAGCTAGAACGTGGGGAAGACCAAGGAAATCATTACAGACTCAGGAAGATGCAGACGAACCTCCGAGAGTACATGGTTCTTCAGTAGAGAGAGTTGAATACACCAAGTTCCTGGCAGTTCATATCACCGATAACCTCACCTGGTCCCTGAATTTCACCTCCCTGAACAAGAAGGCACAGCAGCGACTCCACTTTCTAAGAAGATTGAGGCAAGCAAGGACCCACCCCCAATGCCCATCTTAACTGCGTTTTACGGGCGCACCATTGAGAGCATCCTGATAAGTTGCATCTTCATCTGGTATGGGAGCAGTTGAGCATCGAACGGGAAATCCCGACAAAGGACTGTGAGAACAGCTGGGAGGATCATAGGGGTCTCCCTACCATCCATCGGGGACATGTATCAGGAGAACTTTGTACGCAGGGCCCTCGGTTTTATTAAGGATCCCATCCATCCATCCAGCATCCTCCTTGACTTTCTACCATCAGGCAGGAGACTGATACATGAACAGTTTCTTCCCTCGAGCCATTAGGCTTCTGAACTCTCTGCTGCACTGTATTTGAAGTGTCACTGGTTAATCTGTTCTATACCTTACAATATTTAATATTAATGCGCTTTAGTTTGTTATTTATATGTGACTCATCTGTAGATTTTATCCTTACCTTCATAAGTTACCATTTGTGCTTTACACCCTGGTTCAAAGAAACATCGTCTCATTTCTGCATACATTAGATGGTTATATATGTTTCATACATGTATTTAGTTAAACGACAATAAACTTGACTCGAGTCTTTGTACGTTAGATGTTTGTTGGTCTTTGGTTTTTGTGGATTCTATTGTGTTTCTTTGTTTTCCTGTGAGTGTCTGCAAGAAAATGAACCTCAGGGTTGGATGTGGTATGAATGCTTGGACAATAATTTAACTTTGATCCAGATTTATCACATCAGATTAATTTATTTATCATGTGGACATTGAACTACAAAGGCAGAACTTCAGGATAAGCCCATTTTCTCTCCCCAGCTTTGGGGCCTTGACTCCTAGACTTGGACTTAATCTGAGTCTTTTGGTATCTGTTATGTTTTGCAACTTTAAAACATTAAACTAATTCAAAGGAAGATGCGGGAGTCCTCGACACATAGAAACATAGAACATAGAACGTATGGAAAAAAATGGAATCTACTCATCTTTTTTTTCTCCAGTCCTGCTGAAGGGTTTCAACCCAAAACGTCGACTGTACTTTTTTTCCACAGATGCTGCCTGGCCTTCTGAGTTCCTCCAGCATTTTGTGTGTGTTGCTTGGATTTCCAGCATCTGCAGATTTTCTCTTGTTTCTAGTTTTGCTATTGTTGTTGTTGTTGCTGCTGCTTGTGTTATACTGCTGAACGGTGTGACCATGCTCCGTTGACACTGGAATCTGTGGCAACACTTCAGGCTGCCCCCAGCACATCCTTGGTTGGCGTTGGTTGTTAACGCAAACAGTGCATTTCACTGTATGTTTTGATGTAATAAATAAATTAATCTGAATATTCTCTTGGGATCCAGCTAATCCAGATTTACTAATATGCATGTCAAATTTGTTCTTAATGGGGAGGCACAGTTTTGCAGCAGGTAGGGCAGCTGATTAACAGTGTCAGAGACCCAGGTTTGATCCTGACCTCAGATGCAGTCTGCATGAAGTTTACTCATTCTCTGTGCGACCGCACGTTTCCCCTCCTGGCGATCCGGTTTCCTCCCACTTCCACAGACATGCGGGTTGGTCGTTTAAATGGCTGCTGTAAATTGTCCCTAGTGTGTGGGTAAGTAATAGAGTTTTGGGGAAAGTTTATGGGAATGCAGAGAGAATAGGGTGGGTTAGGTTGGAAGCCCAGGATTTGAAGGCCCAATGTCTGTGAGCCCAGGCGAGTGACAACCCCCCTCAGATCAGCAAGTCTTGGAGTTGATGGCCTGTGCAAGACCAGAGTTCAAGGAGTTCAAGTCCCACGATTGTGTATTTAATATTTCAGTAATATCTGAGTAATCTTGCATGATACACGCACGCTGTGCTTGAAGTAGACACAAAGTTAGACCCGCATTCCCAGACTCCCTGTCTTCCTTTGAATTAGTTTAATGTTTTGAAGTTACAAAACCGAGCAGTAGCAACAAGGTATTTTTATAACGAACCTGAGACCAATTTGTTGAGGCACAGTAAGATGTTCAAACTAAAAAGACATTGGGCCTTCAAATCCTGGGCTTCCAACCTAACCTACCCTATTCTCTTTGCATTCCCATAAACTTTCCCCAATAGACGGTTAAGTTTTTTTTAAAAAAAGCAGCACAGCACATTTTCTTCAGAGGGAAGATGCAATTGAATTTTTTTTAAATAAAGGGCAGTAAATGGAAGAATTCAGGGTTCATAAAGAATGAGTACTGGGTGATAATAATCATTAAAATAAACAGAAATAGCTGGCTACTTTGGAAAGATAGATACATTTGATTACACCACAGGTAAATGGATTTTATACACTGACCAAACTGAACAATCTTTTGAAGCAAATGAGATAGCCAATAAGAATTGAATACCAATTTTCCTGAGTGCATTAGGTTTAAAGACATGCAGTTTGCTTTGAAGTTTGACTGCTACAACCAAGCTGGCAGAAATAGCAGCTTTGCTGATATTGTAAAAGTAATGCAGAGACATTTAGAACCAAAGCCATTGTTGATTGCAGAATGCTTTAGGTTTCATAAGTGAAATCAAAAGGAAGGGGAGTCCATGTCAGTGTGTGTGGCTGAATTGAGATTGTCTGAGGTTTGTCAATTCACACTGAGAGATTGTTTAGTTTGTGGAATCTTACAAGAGAACATTCAAAAATGGCTCCTCACGGAAACACAGCTTGCATTTAAAAGGGCAGTTGAAATCACTGTTTCAGTGGAAAACACAGACAGAGGCACAATTGAGTTACAGTCGGGATTGAAAGTGAGCATGAACAAAACTGCAATGTCTACACAGAAACTGGCCTGGCCAAATAAAAGGTGTTACCATTGTGGCAGGGGTTCACATCCACCAGATCAATACAGATTTAAAAGCGAAACTTCCAGAAACTAAGGAGAACACATACAAAGCAAATGTCAAGCAGACAAAAATAAATTGATTGCACAAAGAAGAGAAAAAATTAAAAGGTCAAAGTAGAAGTTTCAAAACAGTAGGAGTTTCAAAAAGAGCACTACTCTGAATACTATTGATGAAAAATCTGATAATGATGAGAGTGATGCAAGACTGTGTAGCCTTGTGATTTACAATGTGAAAATTAATGATAGACGAGTAGTATGGCTTACACCAGAAGTGAACAGCAAATTAATTAAAATGGAATTGGACACTGGTTCAGCTGTTTCAGTCGTTCCACAAAATGACTTTGAATGGCATAGATACTAAATTGAAGGTTGCAGATATCCAGCTAAGAAATTATACTGGAGGGGGAAAAAACTCCAGTGGGAATTACATTTGTAACAGTGAAACAGAACGACCAAGTTACATTGAGCTTGTATGTGGTAAACACAGAGGGACCAGCATTGCGGGGCTGCGATTGGCTGAGACATCTACAACTTGATTGGAGATCCATCCACCATTTGCAAGCCACGTCCCCTGCAATGAAGCCAACTGAAAGAGAATTAAGGGAAGTACTGGTTGATGCCTCAACTGTCTGCATGCCAAACACCATAAACTGTTGCCCAATAGAGATTGATGTTGGTGTCAGTCTCTGTGCCTCTGATTAGAAAACATATTGGACCAAGGAAGGAATATTCTGCTCTCAGAAACCATGGAAGTGTCGAACCAGTGATCCAACTACAACAGTTTTTGTAGCCAACATATCTGAGCAACCTTCTGATACATTAATAGGGCAGTTAACTTGCAAAATGTGGTTTGGGTTCAAGCCGGAAGAGTTCAAGGAACTTCAGGAAAGTTGCAGGCATTTGGATTTTGTCAGTATAAAGAACCGGAATCTACTCTGTGCATTAAGATTATTGCCTGAACCTCAAGTGGGAGACAAAAAGATGCTTGTAAAAGTAGATGCAAAGACCAGAGGATGAATGGAGGGCAAAAAAGAAAGGAGCCTATGGAGTTACCAAAGCAGAGGATTCGGAATGACGTGGATGCGGAAATATCCTTTTGGGGGGTGGGGGGTATGGCTTATTTCGATCGAAAGCTTCTTCCATCATGATTGGCCAATTTAAGAACTGCAGCTGCTTTTCTCATTGGTTGGCTTGTGTGCCATGACACCGAGTGTGCAATTTCAAACACCCTGGGTATAAAGAGTAGCACGTACCTTCAGAAGGTACATTTCATGCACACTTTTAACTAAGTATCTGTTTGTTGAATATTTAGTTTTGTTATTTGTGTAACTTGAGGGACGTGAATGTTTGGTTGAATTTTTACTGCTTGTAAATAAATGATTAATATACTTATTTGTAGTCAGTGACTCTGTCTCACTCAGCAAACTCGCAAACCTGATTCAACGTTACTGGAAACCAAGGGGAGAGATCAGATCGTAAAGGGAGCAATAGAAGGATTAATAAGAGAATACTCCAGTGAACTAAATGCACCTTCTCTAGATCAAGATGCACAAACTAAAAGAAACTGAGAAAAGGAGAAGAAAGGTGTCCAAAGCTGTCAGAACTACCTCCTGCAGTTTCAGAATCAACTCCTACAACAACCACAGAGAAGGTCCCAGAACCTGAGATTGTTTCACAGTCGCCAGTCTCAACTGCCAAACAGAGTGGACCCCGCACCCCCCCCCCCCCCCCACCCTTGCCGGTCTGGTAGGATGTTATTCCACAAGGATAAAAAAAGTCTTAGCAATTAAATCTTTAGCAACACACACAAAATGCTGGAGGAACTCAGCAAGCCAGGCAGCATCTGTGGAATAAAGTACAGTCAGCGTTTCGGGCATCCTGCTGAAGGGTGTTGGCCCAAAACGTCGACTGTACTCTTTTCCACAGATGCTGCCCGACCTGCTGAGTTTCTCCAGCATTTTCTGTGTGTTAACAGCGAAATAAGCTCCTTTCCCATCCACCCAGCCAGGCACCCACACACACAGGCATCCAAGCCTGGGACAGGCCACCTCCGGACCCCCAGTCCTTGGCCCTGGACTCTCAGACTCCCAAACATCGGGCCTCCATCTTCAGATTTTGCCCCAGGACTCATCAGTCAAGTGTTTGACCTTCGGACCTCGGCTTCCAGACTGGCATGGACCTTCAGTCCGCGTGACCGGGCTATTGTAACTCCGTCAGGCCTCTACTGTAGGTTCTCAATATTTGGGCTTCTACCTCCAGGCTTGCCTTCTTCTGGGGTCCAACTTTCAGCTTTGCCCTCCAGTGTTTGCTGATGTCTGTATACCTTCCTGAGGATTTGCTATTCACTAGTTTGATCTTCAGGCCTAGATCCTAGGTCTTTTGACAGTCTAGAGTTTCACTGTAACAGCCATAATACCTTGTAGCAAAGAACCAGAAGTCAAACAGTGCTGGAGGAGTGAGTCTCTTGAGCTTTAATCTTGATTTGCAGACACTATGGTAAGTCCGTGTGTTTCCTGTTCATCCCAAGTTCCCCAAAACCAGAACAGCTTCATCAGCAACTTTGAGGAATAATTATGAGTCAGCCCCATAAGGCAGGAAACAGAAGTTTCATAAATAAAACTGACTAAATTTAAAGGTAGTAAGCTTGTAAAATAATACCTAATGTTTTAGTTTAGATTAGTGACAGCTTCACCTTCTTAAATAAACCATAAAATGAAAATTAAAGAAAAACTGCAGAAACTGGAAATCTCGGGATCTCAGAGGATCTATCCCGAACACAGCATAAAGATGCAATCGTGACGAATGCACATCAGTGACTCTGCTTCGTTAGGAAGTTGAAGACATTTTGGTATTTTGCCAAAGATACTTGAAAATGCCTGCATGGAGAGCATTCTGACCGATATGGAGGCTTCAGTGTGCAAGATCGCAAGAGGCGGCAGAGGGTTATAAACTCAGCCAGCTCCATCACAGGAAAGCCCTCCCCATCAGCAAGGACTTTTGTAAGAGGCAGAGTCTCAAGAAGGCAGCATCCATCGTTAAAGACCATCCAGGACATACCCTCTTCTCGGTTATAAATTTAGTCATCTCCATCATGGGCACTAGCCCAAGATCATCAAGGACATCTTCAAAAGGCGATGCCTCAGAAAAGATGGCATCCACAATTAAGGACCCCCATCACCCAGAACATGCCCTCTTCTCATTGCTACCATCAAAGAGGAGGTACAGGACCCTGGAGACTCGTATTCTACATATTAGAATCAACTTCTTCCCTTCTGCCATTAAATTTCTGAACAACTCGTGAACCTGTGAACAGTACTTCAATATCTTGCTCTCTTCTTGCACTATTTATTTTCATGTATTTCCTATTGTAACTCACGTGATTTCTAACATATTGCACTGTACTGCTGCCACAAAACAACAAATTTCATGACCAATCTCAGTGGTAATAAACCTGGTTCTGAAATGAGTTAGCCACACATGGGGGCGGCGGGGGAACGGTGGCGTAGCAGTTACTGTAATCGCCTTACAGCACTAACAATCACGGAGAGGGTTCTCTGAAAAGAGTTTCTCCCTGTTACCACGTGAGTTTCCTCCAGGTGAATGTATGAGGGGTGATTGATAAGTTTGTGGCCCAAGGTAGAAGAAGATGAGTTATACAGCTCTCGTTACATGCACATGCAGGTCAACTCTTTGAGTGATTATGCAGAAAGTTTGAAGTTAATAACTCATCTCCTTCTACCTTTGGCCACAAACTTATCAATCACCCCTGATGAGTTACTCAAAGAGTTGAACTGCATCTGCATGTAACGAGAGCTGTATAACTCATCTCCTTCTACCTTAGGCTGTGAACTTGTCAATCACCCTTGCTGTGGACACTTTCTGGAGGTTCAAGCTCCGTATGCTCCACAACCGCTGGACTAAGTGTGTAAATGTAGGAGGGGACTACAGTATGTTGAAAAATAAATGTGCTAGGTTTTCTAAAATTGACTCCTTCTACCTTAGGCCACAAACTTATCAATCACCTCTCGTAGTCTCCTTCCACATTCCAAAGCCCTTTGGTTGGGGTTAGTAAGTTGTGGGCATGGTATGTTGGCGCCAGAGGTATGCCAACACTTGCAGGCTGCCCCAGAACATACCTCACTAGTTTGATTTGACGCAGACAGTGCATTTCACTGTGTGTTTTGGAAAAGAGTACAGTCGACGATTCAGGCCAATTCAGCTGCACTCTTTTCTGTAGATGCTGCCTGGCCTGCTGAGTTCCTCCAGCATTTTTGTGTGTTGCTCAGATTTCCAGCATCTGCAGATTTTCTCTTGTTTATCACTGTATGCTTTGATGTTTTTTACATACTACATTTGACAAATAAAACTGATATTTTCTTATTTAATATGTTATTTTCCATGTGTACTGCTGATTTAAAAAACTGACCTGAAAAACCCTAACGACACCTCAAACTATCTTTCTTTCTTGTCTCTTTCAGTTTCAGTAATGTTATGTTTAATTTCCAAACATTCCTGTTAAGTTTATGATATATTATGTTGATAATATATGGTGCTGCTGCCCAAAAAGCTAATTTTTCTTTTTCAATCTCTTTATTATTATTAATAATATTATGAGCAAAATACAATTGATATATTAATAAAGAGATTACAAACATACAAATTCCCATTACACATGAAAGAATACATAAGCAATGATTACAGTATAAATGAGTTTTCCCAAAACATGGACCATACAGTATATGTATGAACAAGGTAAATCTAAGTATTTCATAATATATGATATAAAAAAACAGAAAAAAGAAAAAAAAATGATTGCAAAATTGACTAAACTACTAATCTAATTAATGAAGAAGAAAAAAGAAGCAAAAAAAAGAAAAAAAAAGAAAAACTAAAAAGGAAAAAAAAAGGGCTGTTTATAATATCTCACAAGAATACATAATCATCAGTGTCGTCAACTCCGATCCTCTCAACATAAATAAGATTAAAGCTGGAAAATCCAATAAGCTTGGAACAGGGTCATATTACATCATATGAAAATATTGAATAAATGGTCTCCATATCTCTTCAAATTTAATAGAAGTATCGAATACACCAAAAAGCTAATTTTTATGGTATTTATGCCATGAAAATAAATAATTAAAGCAAGTGCAATGTCAACGTTCATTTTGAGAGGACTAGAATATAGGAACAAGAATGGGATGCAAAGGTTTTATAAGGTACTGGTCTGACTATACTTGGAGTATTGTTAGCAATTTTGGGCCCCTCCTATCAGAAAAGATGTGTTCACGTTGGAGGGGGTCCAGAGGAAGTTCGTGAGAATGTTTACAGAAATGAAAGGGTTAACATATGAGGAGCATTCGATAGCTCTGCGCCTGTACTTACTTGCTGGAGTTTAGAAGAATGAGGGGGAGATCACATTGAAACCTGTTGAATATTGAGAGGCCAAGATAGACTGGATGTGGAAAGGATGTATTCTGTAATGGCTGAGTCTCAGACCACAGGACACAGCTACAGAATAGAGGGACGTCTATTCAGGACAGAGATAGCAGGAGTTTCCTTAACCAGAGTCAATAGCTCAATAGTTCCATTTAACATCAGAGAAATGTATTTAAAAACTTCCTGAAATTTCCTGAAATTCGAACAAAAATAGAACAGATGGAAGGAGAAATGAGAGTCATACCCCGAAACATTGACTGTTCATTTCCTCCACAGATGCTGCCTGTCTTACTGAGTTCCTCCACCCACTTGTGTGATGTTCTGCTTCACACAATAGAAGAGTACCCCGAAAATGACTGACAGTTAAAACGTTCGAACTCTGAAGCTCCCCATTCTCCCCTCCCACGCACAAGTGGCAGCAAAGCAGTGACCCTCTCCCATCCACCAAGCAAGCAATAACAAAGCCCCCAAGAAAGATCTGCTGCAGTCCAACAAACTAATCGTTCTCCCGTCAAGTCAACATATCACAGGCTCTCTCTCTCTCTCAATCTCTCTCTCTCTCTCCCCCTAAAGAAGGGAAAGAGTGGTGTCCCCTTTCACAGCGAGAGGGGAGATACAACAAAACATAACAAAGAGGCTGGTGAATCTATGGAGTTCATTGCCATGGACGGCTGTGGAGGCCAAGTCATTGAGTATATTTGAAATGGAGGTTGACAGGTACTTGGTAAGTCAGGGTGTTAAAGGTTACGGGGAGAAGGCAGGAGAATGGCATTGAGAGGGATAAAAAATCAGTCGTGGTGGAATGGTGGATCAGACTTGATGACCTTAGTAATCTAATTCTGCTCCTATGTCTTAAGGTCTATGGTCCTATTCCCTGGGCTTGTATTCCTATGACAATGAATTTAAACTTGACGACGGGCTGAAGACAAAAGGGACTGCAGACATTGGAACTTCGAACAAAAATAGAACAGTTGGAAGGAGAAATGAGAGTCATAGCCCGAAACATTGACTGTTCATTTCCTCCACAGATGCTGCCTGTCTTACTGAGTTCCTCCACCCACTGGTGTGATGTTCTGCTTCTGAAGTTTGCTAACCTTGTCTGAAAGCAAAGGGAAGAGAGTGATTGACTAGTGAAGGAGCTCAGCTTTATTTGTCACGAACACACTGTGAAATGTGTCGGTTTTGCATCAATGACCAACAAAGTCCAAGAATTTTCTGGGGGCAGCCCACAAGTGTTACTATGCTTCTGACGCCAACATAGTGTGCCCGCAACTTACTAACCTGTACGTCTTTGGAATGTGGGAGGAAAGACGAGCACCCAGAGGAAACCCACGCCGTCACAGGGAGAACGTACCAACTCCTTAGGGATACTGGTGGGAATTGAACCCGGATTGCTGGCGTTGTGAAGCGTTATGCTAACTGCTATGTTGCTGTGCTGTCTTGGCACATCTCTATTGGGAATACGGTTGGCACTCCTTATCTGTGGGGATTGGTTCCGGGACCCCCCGCGGATACCAAAAAACGCGGATGCTCAAGTCCCTTATTTAACCTGTACCAGTGCGGTGGTCTTTAGGACCCAGCGGAACCCCGGACTTTATTTAACGTCTCAGTGTGGTGGACATTAGGACCTGGTGTCGCAGCTCTGAATCTGCAGTGTTTCTGTTCACAAAAATAATCACGATCACGATTAAAGATAAGGTGGAAGAAATAAAGCGATCAGAAAGAGGTGAAACGCCATAGGTCATTGGAAAAGTGTTAGACTATAGTTGGTCAACGATTGGAACAATTTTAATGGAGCATGTGAAAGGCCCTGCCCCGATGAAAGCTACAATTATTACTAAGCAACGCAGTGGTTTAATTATTGAAATACGTATGTTTCTTAAGTGTTTTATATGCATAGAAAGGTAAAATATGTACTATATACTAAGAAAAACGTTTGACTAACTGACGCTAAATAATACCGGATATACCTGTTCCGACTTCAAATCTGACTTAAAGACGGACTTAGGAACAGAACTCATTCATAACCCGGGGACTGCCTGTACTTTTAAGTCATTTCTAGATTACTTATAATACCTAATACAATGTAAATACTAGTAAATAGTTGTTATACTGTATTGTTTAGGGAATAATGACAAGAAAAAATAGTCTGTACATGCTCAAACAACAAGTGCTGGAGAGAGAACGTCCGGGTTTTCCCGATCCACGGTTGATTGAATCCGCACATGCGGAATCCATGGATAAGGAGGGCCGACTGTACTGTCATGATTGATTTGTAAATTACTGCTGAGTAACCTGCTTATTTAACACTGCTGGTAATCCTCTACACAAGATGCTGAAAACCTGGAGCAACACACACAAAATGCTGGAGGATCTCAGTAGGTTGTGCTGCATCTATGGAAAGGAATATTGGGCCGAGATCCTTCTACAGGACCTGTGTGTATTGCTCTGATAATCCTCTTGTGTTTGAAACCCTCGGTACCACAAGTAACTCGACTTTGCACTCTTTCTGTCCCTCAGGGTTATGAGGTCGACGGAGGAAACAACATCAAGCAATGTATTCCCCTTCAAAATCATCCACATTAACAAGAAACACAGGACCTGGTTCTTCTCAGCTGCCTGCGAAGAGGAGAGGAAGGTAAAGCTCGTGCTCTGATTGTGTGGCTGTCCTTGGGTCAGCGGCTGTTCATTTCGCGTGGTGGGGGGTGGGGTGTGGGGAACCACTCTGTCCTGGTTCACTCCAATGAAATCCTCAAATTCAAATTCAGATTTATTTATCACACATACATCATAGCAGTGAAATGCGTTGTTTGCGTTAACAACCAACACACCTAGGCACGCCCACAATGTTCAGCAAAATAGCACAGAACACAACAAACCAGAACTTCTTCCCTCCGACCCTCCTTCCCACCCACGCACCCTCCCATGGGCAGTTCTCTAACTCCAGGGCAAGCCTCTGGGCTTTGATTTCCAGATTTCTTATCTGTCTTAGTGTGCTGCTTACATTGAACATGCTTCAAAAGCACGCAAGAAAAACTTTAAAGCCGTAGTGCATTACAGCACAGAAACAGGCCGCTCGGCCCATCTGGTCCATGCCAAACTATTATTCTACCTCGTCACATCAACCTGCATGTGGACTGTAGCCCTCCATACCCCTCCCATCCATGTACTTAAATGTTGCAATCAACCCTGCATGTACCAGTTCTTTGAAAAGAACTCTAATTGATTCCACTGGTCAGGGTCAACCATGGGTGCTGCATCCAAGCTGTCTATGTTGTACACAAGCCAGGGCAGTACAATATGGAGAGAAAGCTGTTGCCCATGTGGCAGGCTCCCCCTCTCCATGCAGCTGATGAATCCAGAAGTACGACAGAGACGGCTACAGTTTGGCACTGGTGGTGTCACAGGAGTTGCCAGTCAGGTTGAACTCAATGTAGGGCTGTCTTAGGAACTCCATCTCTGAATTTTCCTCGGGGCTTACTCCCAAAGCCTTGCCCATGAGTAGGTATAGCTGCAAGGCAAAGGTTTGAGATCAGAGTTTTCCTTCTAGATGAGCCACTGACCACGGCTGACGAGCCCCATCATTGGCTACTGTAAAACTCTGATAATCCAGCACTGTTGGGAGTTTGTTAGTGCCAGATGAGCAGGTTTTCTGCACATACCAACAAGCTTCCATTTTGTTTATAGAATATGGAACAGTCCTGCTCACCATGTCGTGCCGACCTATGTAAACCTTCTCCGTGATCAACCTCATCCTTCCCTCCTCCACAGCCTAGAACCTTCCATTTGTCTTACATTGATGTGCTATCAAAGACAAGTTTACATGTTCCTGTTATACCAGCCTCTACCACCGCCCCACGCGGTGTGTTCCAGCTTATTTTACACACTGGACAGTATAATAATAAACTTCTCTGTAACTACATAAGTTTAAAGGGAATGGAAAACAGAGATCGGTGTCATAGAGAAGTACAGCAGAGGAACAGGCTCTTTGGCCCATCTACTCCATGCTGAACCATTTACACTGTCTAATCCCATCGACCAGCACCGGGACCGTAGCCCTCCATACCCCTAACATCCATGTCCTATCCAAACTTCGCTTAAACGTTGAAATCAAGCTTGCAGGCATGACTTGTGCTAGTAGCTCATTACACACTCTCCCCACCCTCTGAGTGAAGAAGTTTCCCCTCATGATCCCCTTAAACTTCTCACCTTTCACCCTTAACCCATGACCTCTGGTTGTAGTCCTACCCATCTCAGTGGAAAAAGCTTTTTGCATTTGCCCTATCTATACCCCTCATAATTTTGTATACCTCTCTTGTTTTTAAAGGGAGTGGGAAGTTGTCCTGATGAGTCTAAAGTGAGCAGGTAATTGAATCTCAGTGAGTTTACAGGTAACTGTGTCCCCATGATTTAAAGGGACACAGGTAACTGAGTTTAAAGGGATCTGGAAGCAGTTCTAGTGAGTTTAGAAGGAGCGGGAAACTGTTCTGATAAATTTAAACTGAGCGGGTTAAGGTCTCCATGAGTTTAAAGGGAGCATTAACTGAGTCATAGTGAGCTTAGAGGCAGTGGGAACTGTGTCCCTGTGAGTTTAAAGAGACGTGGGTAACCTGCTGCTGTGGGACTTCAGCCATCTGTACCTCCCGCCCGATGGTGGCAGCCCATATCTGGGAGCCTCAGTTCTCCCCTGGTCCATGATCTCCAATGGTGCTGACTGAGTGAGGCTGATCAGTGTTTAATGCTCTTCCTTCCAGATGTGGATGATGAGTTTGCGAAAAGAAATTGATCGTTACCATGAGAAAGCGGACTCACAAGGAAGCCTGAGGTACCTTCACAATGAATTTTTCATTTACTGAGAAAAATTACTTACATGGAGATCCATAAAATTTTTGGAGCATATCTCTCTCTCTGGCTTAAACACCTGCTTTGGTTTGAGCGTCCTCTTGGCTGTGGTGAGATGGGAAAATAGTCAATAAAGTCTTGTGATCTGCAGCAGAAGTAACATTTTCACTGTGGATTATGTTGCAGATTAGTTTCCTTTAATGCTGTGTGTACTGAAGTGTAATGAAAATCTTTGCCACATATTGCTTATAGAGTAAACAGTGTGCATGGTAACAATTAATACAATAAACACAGCGGCAAGCACAAAATAACAGAATATTGCAAACTGAAGAATAGCAAAAAGAAATGCTGCAATGACAACACAATAACTGAAAGGGTTGGAGTCAATAGTTCCAGAAAGTGGTAGCACCACCGGAAAGTGGTTGTGGAAGTGATCCTTCTTCTTTTGCCCATTATGCTGCTGGAGTTTTGGGCAGCAATGAAGGTCCTCCATCTCTTTTTTAGCATTCATGGTTTCTGTCATCTTGTCGGTGGCTTCCTCTCGGTTTACTGTCAGTTATGCAAGTCGCTGCTGGAGACTCAGGAATCCCGTCACACTCGGATGTAGAAGGATTCGTCATTGCTGTTTCAGTAACAGTTTTGTTTGACCAGTCAGGGTTGTTAGCCCTGAGCTGAACCTCCGAACCTGGAGGACCGGTGGACACTCTTAGCCTGGCCTCTACCCTGTGACCTTTTTGGCATGGGTGACCCTACCAAGAGCCAAAGCATAAGTCCCTGACTCCAGCCAATATAGCTCTCCGAGTCATTGAGGCACGCAAGCCTCCAAAACTGACAAGGTTGTGGTCCTCTTGGAGGTGTGGAGGAGATAGTCATAGAGAACTACATCACAGAAACAGACCTTTAGACCCATCTGGTCTGTGTTGGACTGTTATTCTGCCTAGTCCAATTGACCCACACTCTGACCATAGCCCTCCATACCCCTCCCATACATGTACTTAACCAGACTTCCCCTATGTGTCAAAATTGAATCCATGTCCACCACTTCCACTGGCAGCTCATTCCACTCTCTCTCCAGACTCTGAGTGTAGAAGTTACCCCCACAGGTTTCCCTTAAATCTGGGTTTCAAACTTTTCTTATGCTATGGACCCCAGGTTGGGGACCCCTGCCTTAAATATTTCACCTTTTACTCTTAACCTATGACCCCTAGTTCTAGTCTCACCCAACTTCAGGGAAAAAGAGCCTGCTTGCATTTACCCTGAATATGCCCCTAGTAATTTTGTATACCATTATCAAATCTCCACTCAATTTCCTAGGCTCAAGGGAATAAAGTCCTAACGTATTCAACCTTTCCCTATAACTCAGTTATGGTAATAGCCTTGTACATTTTTTCTGCACCCTTTCAATCTTACTGATATCTTGGTAGGTGCACACAATACTCCAAATTTTGCCTTGCCAATATACAGCATCAGCATGACATCCCAGCTCCTGTACTCAGTACTTTGATTAATGAAGGCCGATGGGACATAATCTCTTTTAATGAACCTATCTATCACTTTCAAGGAATTATGGATCTGTAAGATTGGTTCAGGACTATGACGGCAGTGGGGAAGAAGCTGTTCTTGTATATTCGTCTAGAAGATAGAAAAGGGAGGAGGGAATGGTCTGGGTGACCTTGATGATCCTTGACCGGAACACCAGTGGAGGTTGCCTTAACTGTCCTCATTGTGAGCAAGTGAGGTATGAGCCCAACCTGTAGAGGTTCCCCAGTGACGAGCATGAAGTTCAGTCTTGTCTCCACTTCCATCCACAAATGAACAGGCCAGATATTCACAGTGAAGTGGGTGTCTTGTGAGCGTCTCAGGAACTGCTCTCTCTGGAATAGTGTTCACCAAGTCAGGAGGGAACCTTTGTCATAGTACCCTGAGCACTACAGCACAGGGACAAGCCCCTCAGCCCTTATATGATGATGGTGAAATGTTAGGGAAGGAGGAAATGAATACGATTTAATTATTGAGTGCAGGGTCAATGCTTCAGTGTAATGTTGAAGCAAAAATTACCAACTAGCTTATGGGCAGAATTATTTATAATTTCAGGAGAACCTCATAGCACTTTGTAGTCATAAAATCGTACAGGATGAGAACAAGCCCTTCAGCCCACCAAGTCTGTGTTAACCAGCAAGGGCCCATTTACTAATCTTGTTTTATTCTCTCCACATACCCCAGATTTTCCCCCTCATTTACACGAGGCACTATTTACGGCAGGCAATTAGCCTATAAACCCACACATCTTTGGGATGTGGGAGGAAACTGAAGCAGCTAGTGGAAACCCACATGGTCACAGAGAGAATATGCAAACTCCTTACAGACAGTGCTGGAATTGAACCCTGATCACTGGCACTGGCAGTAAAGCTTTCTGTTAACTACTATGCTACGGTGCTGTACTGTAGAATATAAAATTACAGTGTAACACACAAAATGCTGGGGGATCTCAGCAGGTCAGGGAGCATCTATGGAAATGAATAAAGAGTTGATGTTCTGGGGTAAGGCCCTTCATCAGGACTCACTCCGAAATGTCGACTCGTTATTGATTTCCATAGATGCTGCCTGACCTGCAGAGTTTCTCCAGGATTTTGTGCCTATTAATCTGGATTTCCAGTGTCTGTAGAATCTCTTGTATTTATCACAGTTACAGAGAAGCTTCAGGTAGACAAATTAAGTGCAAGGACCACCAACCACCACCACCAGCTAGATTGGGAGGTCAGGAAGCTTTAGCATACAAGAAGTCTGCTCAAGGGACTGATAGCAATTGGGTAGAAGCCTTGAGCCTGATTGTATGTGTTCTGAAAGTATTATACGGAGTGGGGAGGACGAGAGAGTCACTGGGGAGGGTTATTGAGCATGCTGCACACGTGGGGAGAGAAACATCTAGGCTTCCATCAGAGCCTCTCATCCAATTCATTTGTTTTCCTCTCAGTGACTGCTCGGACACGGAGAGTTTTTATGGTTCAATTGAAAGCCCCATGGAGATTAACTACAATTTAGCAGAACCTGAAACTGGAGGTGAGTAGTTTTCCTATATTTCTGGTGATTGCGTTTTTTTTTTGTAATTTACTTTTTATTGAAGTTCGTCATCAAACAAACATTTCCATAAGATGTATTTCAGATATTGTACATATATATCATACAGTCATATGCCACAAATCTCTACATAATATTTATCTGAGGTATACACTTATAGAAGAGAGGAAGGGAAGAACTATGTACAAGTAGGAAGTGATCTTTTTTTTACAACATATTCATTGATTTGTGAGAATAAAATCAGGCCTCTGAGGTGTTATGTAGTTAAACCATTTTTCCCAGTATGAATCAAATTGTTCCAGTTTATGATTAACAGATGCTGTTATCTTCTCCATTTTGTAAATGTCCATTGTAATTTCCATCCATGTATCTGAAGTTGGGCTCTCCTGTGATAACCATTTCCTAGTAAGAGTCTTTTTACCAGCCACCAACAGTATATTCATTAAATATTTATCTCTTTTCAACCATTCTTGAGGTATATACCCAAAATATATGATCTTACTTTCTAAGGGTATTTCACATTTAAAGATGTTTTGTAGGGCATTGTGTATCCCCCTCCAATAGTCTTTAATAACAGGGCATTCCCAGAAAATATGATAATGATTTGCATTTTGATTTCCACAATTTCTCCAGCAAACAGGGAGGTTACTGTCATAATGGGATTTCTGAGAGGGTGTAATAAAATATCTTATCAAGTTTTCCCATCTGAACTCCCTCCATTTCTGTGAACTGGTACACTTCCATTGATAACTCCATATTATTGTCCATTCTTCCTCAGATATAATTTTCCCTCCTTCCTTCTCCCATTTTGTTTTAATGTATGAAGTTGAGTGTGTTTCAAGATTTGACAAACCCTTATACACGCTTGAAATGATTCTACTACCATTGTCTAAATTATATTATTTTCTAAATAGCTCTATCAAGCATGTACTTGTCTTGGTTACATTTTTAGCAGTCCTACTAACATATTGTCGCATCTGTAAATACCGATAAAAATCTTATTTTTCTAATAAGTGTTTCTCTTTAAGCATTTCAAAACTGAACAGTGTTCCTCCTTCATTATATTGCAAAGAACTGTTATTCCTTTAGCTGTCCAGTCCAGTCCAGTCCTTAAATCTAGCATCCAGTTTATTCCACTTAAAATCCGAGTCATATGCACACCACTTAAGAATTGCAATATCTCCCTCTAGTTTATGTTCTTTTATAATAGTTTTCCATATTTTAAGAGTCCTTTTCACCCATGGATTATCAATAGTATTTCTGCACCTTTGTAGGTTGTTATCAGCCAAAATTGCTTGTATGGGGTTGGGAAGTTTCCCCTCCTCAATGTTTTTCCATTGAGCGTCATATGATGGGTTGCACCAACTTATCACAGCTGTCAACTGTGCTGCAAAATAATAATCTCTAAGAGAAGGTAGGCCCCATCCCCCCTTTTCCTTGGCTAATTGCAAAATTTTGAGAAGAACTCTAGGCCTTTTATCTTGCCAAATATATCTTGATAACATTTTGTTCCATTCATTGAATTGATTTTGATTAATCTCTATTGGTAGGGTTTGAAAGAGATATAATAGTCTGGGCAGTATATTCATTTTAATAGATTCAATCCTTGAACTGAAACTAAAAAAAGGGAATTAGGTTCCATCTTGTTAAATCTTCCTTAATTTTTTATATATAGGCTGATAATTGCATTCTGATAATTTTGCCACATCTTTTGGCATAATGATGCCCAAATATTTGAAAGACTGTGTGTGCCATGCCTAATGATATCTATTCAATTTCTCTTGGTGGGCTATAGTTATATGAAAGTAATTGGGTTTTATCTATGTTGATCTTGTATCCTGATGATTGACCATATTGTTCAAAGGATTGCATCAATTTAGGTAAAGAGTATGTTGGTTGCCCTAGATAGATCAAAATGTCATCCGTGTAACAGGCCAATTTATGCTCTGTCCCTTTAATAATAATTCCCCTGATATCTTCATTTTGCCTGGCGTATTGAGCTGATGGTTCCAGATATAATGTGAAAAGTAGCGGTGACCATGCACAACCCTGTCTTGTGCCCCTTTCTAGGGTAAGACTACTTGATAAATATCCATTGATTTTAATCCTAGCAGTAGGGTTGTCATTATAGTGTCTGTATAGTTTTAATAATTGTGTCTTGGAAACCAAATCTATGTAAAACTCTGTAAAGAAAATTCCAATTAACTGAATCAAATGCCTTTTCAGCATCCACGTTTATCACTATTGCTTCGATTTAATTTTTTTGTATATGATCCATAATGTGAAGTGTCCTTCGTATATAGTCTTGTGTTTGGTGTTGTTGTATAAAACCTGTCTGATTGTTTTGTATCAGTATGGGTAGAAACTCTTCTAATTGTTTGGCCATGATGGAGGTAAATAATCTATAATCTACATTAAGAACGGATATTGATCTAAATGACCCACATTCCATTTTATCCTTGCCTTCTTTCGGTATAGCTGAGATTATCGCTTCCTTCCAACTGGGTGGCCTTTGTGCCTTTTTTAGAGCCCAGTTCAGTGTGGGGAGTAAAACAGGAATTAACTCATTTTTAAATTCATTGTACCCATCTGATCCTGGTGACTTGCTTAATTTAAGCCTACTAATTGCAGCTTTTAATTCAACTTCAGTTATGTCAGCAGTCATCCTTCTATTTTGTTCTTCGCTTAAAGTGGGTAACTCTAGAGAATTCAGGAAGGTGTCAGTTTGGGTCATGCTTCCCCCGGAACTTTGAAATATTGAGTTTCGTAAAACACTTCAAAAGCTTTTTGAATTTTACTTAGCTTATTTTTTTTATCATTTTTGTTTTTGGATTCCTAATTCTATGAATTGTATTTTCTGCTATTTTTTTTTCAGTTTCCACGCCAGTATTTTCATAGACCTAGATCCACTTTCATAATGTCTCTGTTTCAGAAATATTAAACTTTTCCTGATTTCTTGCATAACCAAACTATTAATTTCATTCCTAATTTTTAAAAATTTCCTCTAATGTATTTTGTGCCAAATTTGTCTTTTTTTCTAGTTCCTTCAGCCTATCTTGTAATTCCTCTAATGTTTTATTCCTTATTTTTTCTTATATGAAGATATTGCTATAATTTTCCCTCTTAAGACAGCCTTCAGAGTATCCCATAGAATGGGAGGTGAAACCTCTCCATTATCATTGAATTCTAAGTAGAGTTTCTTTTTTAATTTGTTCCTTAAAGTAGGGATCATTGACTAGACTTGAATTTAGTTTCCAAATAGTATTCTTTGGTTGTAGGTCAAAATCAACAGATAAATATATAGGTGCATGGTCACTTACGTCTATTGTCCCAATTCCACATGTGTTTATTTTGTCTTTTCCAAATGTTTTGAAATAGTCTATTCTAGTATATACAGAATGGGGGAGGGGGAGAATAAAGAGTGTAATCCCTTCTGTTGGGGAAAAGGTCCCTCCATATATCAATTAAACCAACATCCTCAAAAATCCTTACATAACCTTCTTATGGAAGGATTTTATTTCACGGGTTTGGGATTGCGTTTCAACTATTGATGAGGGATTCACCTTACTGGGTTTCATGTCCAACCACATTGCTAGTCATATAAATCTACAAGCCTGTCACCTTCTTATTTCTGTTACATCCAGTATGAATGTCCAAAATTTGCCACATCCAGTATTCTTCCTGAAAATCAGTTACATCCAATATTCTTGTCCTTAAGAAAAGTTAGTTTCCTAAGGTTGCTAAACTCTCGGGACGGGGGAGGGCAGAGGTAGTGGGGATAAACTCCCACTACTTATTAAATGCTCCCAATGGCATCCCAAATAGCTTCTGACAACCAAGTCCAGCTACTGGCCTTCACGTGTGGCTTAGATACTAAGCCCAGTGGGACCGTTTCTACTGACAGAAGGGCCAAAGGTGGGTTAATGGTGCTTTAAAGCCAGTTGCTTTGGGCAGGTGGGGCTCATCAGTCGTGGTTGAAGGCTCATCTAGAGGAAGGAAAACTCTGTCCTTGACCCTCTGCTGTCTCGCGGCTCTACCTGCTCATGGGGAAAGCTTTGGTAATAAACTCCGAGGAAAAATCCAGAGGTGAAGAACGTAAGGCAGACCTACGTTGAGCTCAACACTGACCTGACAACTCCTGTGCCAAACTGTATTGGTCATTGTCATTCCTTTGGATTCATCAGTTGCGTGCAGAAAGTGAGCCTGCTGCATGGACAACAGCTTGCTCTCCATAACGTACTGCCCTGGCTTGTGTATCAACTTCACCGCAGACAGCTAGGACACAATACCCATGTTCGACTCTGATCAATGGAGGGCCTACTGATGCACCATCAATAACTCTCGGAGATGTGAGGCGAGATAGGCTTTTATTAGCTGAAAGGAAGCACCGTCAGCAGCAAGAGACCACCACACAACATCCTGGAGATTGAGGGAGGAGCAGTCAGTGGGGTGGGGCGTGTCCAGACAGGTATATGTAGTTCACCACACCTACATATCAATTATCAAGTATCAATCCTTTCCTGAGCAGAGGGTTAGGTTAGTGCTAGCTGAGGTCATAGATCTCCAAGGTGGGTGTTGATTAGGTGTGAAACATGAGGGCAGAAACCTAATGAGGAAAGAGTCACAATGTCTTCATCCAATCATTCACTTCCTGTTATGCAAACACCTCCTTCCACTTTCCCACCATCTTTGTTCAATAACAATTTCCAGAAGTCCGGTTGGTATTGGTAATTGATTTATTATTGTCACATGTACTGAACTACAATGGAAAACTTCTGTCTGCATACCATCCAGACAGATCATTCCACCCATAAGTACATCAAGACAGTAAAAAGAAAGCAGAATGCAGAATCTGGTGCTGTAGTTACAGTGAGAGTGCAGTGCAGGTAGACGAACAGAGCCAGGGTCAGAAGACTGGGAAATCAAGAGTTCATCTTTTAGCATACGAGATGTTTCAATAGTGGGATAGAAGCTGTTCTTTGAGTCTGGAGGTTTGTGCTCTTCTGTCCAACCTGGGTGGGGAGAAAAGAGAAGAACCAGGGTGCAAGGAGTCCTTGATTATGTTGCCTGTTTTCCTGAGGGAGCAGGCAGTGTAGACTGAGTCAGTGAAGGGGAGGTCAGTTTATGCGACGGACTGGGCTGTATCACATCATCTTTATCTGCTGTGTTTTATGACGAGGGCGATCATGTCTTCTCCAGAAGTGGTTTGCCATTGCCTTCTTCCGGACGGTGTCTTTACAAGACGGGTGACCCCAGCCGTTATCAATACTCTTCAGAGATTGTCTGCCTGGTATCACTGGTTGCATAACCAGGATTTGTGATGTGCTCCAGCTGCTCATACGACCGTCCAGCGCCTGCTCCCAATGGTGATCTGTTGACTAGCAGAGGGACGGAGTGCCTGTCAACTCCTTTATTGGAGATGTACCTCCATCCTGCCATCCACAATTTCTTGAGGTTCCTGGCAGAGCAGTTGCCGTATCAAGCTGCGACACATCTTGACAGGATGAGTTGGTGTAGATACAGATGTTTTGGGGCCTGGTGAGCTGACTATTTTTAACCTGTGTTATAATGGAGCATACAGCCAGGAAAAAAATGTATTGATGGAGATTGTAGAGTTCAGTGGATTATTCTTAGTCCTCATGATGGCTGAGTTGTAGAAGTCTTGAATATACTGTATGTCTACTGAATCGTTCAAGTTACATTACCAACACAACGATAAAATGAATAGAGAAGGGGAATATAAAGAGGATGAGTGAATGGGTGTACATATGTCAGATGGTGTGTAATATGGAAAAAAGGACTCAAAAGAGTTTGGGTTAGTGCAGTATAATGACACAGTGCTGGAAGATCACCCAAGATCCTACTGAATGGCAGGGCAGGCACATGGGGCTTTGTTATTCTTCTTTTGTACTACTTATTTATTTGTGTAACTCACAATAATTTTTACATATTACACTGTAGTGCTGCTGCAAAATTTGGAGCAGGGGTACGGCTGCCCTCTCATTCAATAGGATCATGGCTGATCTGATTTGGGTTCAGCTTTGCTTTCTTGTCTGTTCCTCACAACTATTGACTCTCTCTGCAAAAAAAAAACATTTGTCTACTTCAAATCGATTTATTGATAGAACTTCCACAGCTCCTCAGAGCAAGAGAATTCCAAGAACACGTAATCTTCTGGGAGAAGAAAATGGAAGTCGACATTTTTGGTTGAGACCCTTCAACTGGACGTAAAGATTCAGGTTCATTCATTTATCACATGTACATTGAAACACACTTTTGCATTAAGGATCACCACAACCTAAGCATGTGCTGGGGGCTGCCCTCAAGTATCGCCACACATTCCAGCACCAGTTACTCCTTCATTTGAATTCATTGTGGGACTGCTGTGTTACAGTACAGCACAGGAACAGGCCCTTCAGCCCACAATGGCTCTGCTGAGCATGACTCAAAATTAAACTGATTCTCTTTTGCCTGCAGACAATCCATACTCCCCCATTCCCAGTATATTCATGTGCTTAACTAAAAGCTTCCAGCACTGCCTCTGGCAGCCCGTTACAGGCTCCTGTGTAAAAACAAAACCCTTGCCCCACATATCTTCCTGTTCTGAAACTGTTTGGAACCAAGTTCCGAATTTCTCTTCTTACCACAACCAAACACCTCAAAATCTTATTCTGAAATCAGATGTCATTCTGTAAACTCCAGTGAATTTTGACAAACTTTCTTTGAACAAACAAACCAGAGGAATCTTTCTCAAACTTCTATTATCTGCTCCTCCTCTGTCCCTTTCCCCTTCATTCCTATCTTTTTTTTAAATTTTTTTATTAGTTTTTCAAAACATTTTACAAAATTAAAAATCCCAAATCCCAATGAGGAGCATTAATACAGAGCAAGGTTAAGCATACAATAACAATATGCTACAAAGGAAGAGAATTTAACAAAAAAGCCCTTCATTCTTATCTGTTCCTGTTCCCACTGAGCTCCATCTACCTATCACCGACTCACAGTGGCTACCCTTCCCACCTCCCTCTCTATCTTCCATGCTTCATCTCCTCTTCTATCAGATTCCATCCTGTTTAGCCATAAATACAAAGCAAACTTATTATCAAAATACATGTATGTCACCATATACAACCACGAGATTTATTTTCTTGTGGGCATTTACAGTAAATACAAATAAACCAAACAAAAGCAAAAAAAAAGCAATAAATATTGAGAACATAAGATGAAGAGTCCATTGGTTGTGGGAATAGATAAGTGTTGCGGTGAGTGAAGTTGAGTGAAATTATCCCCTTGCTTCAAGAGTCTGATGGTTGAGGGGTAATAACTGTTCCTGAACCTGTTGGTGTGGGCCCTGAGGCTCCTGTACCTTCTTCCTGGTGGCAGCGGTGAGAAGAGAGCATGGCCTGGATGGTGGGGATCTTTGACGATGCATGCTACTTTCCTGCGATAGCGCTCCATGTTGATGTGCTTAATGGTGGGGAGGGCTTTACCTGTGATGACCATAAGAGGTAGAAGCAGAATTAAGTCATTTGCCCCATTGAGCCTGCTCCACTATTCCACGGGCTGATTTATTAGCACTTTCCACCCTATTCTCCTGCCTTCTCCCCATAACCTTTGAAGCCCTGATTAATCAAGAACCTATCAAACCTTTATCATTCCCACTCTCCCCCCTCCTTCACCTACCTATCACCCTCATCAACAGGATCTGCCTACCTCCTGCCAGCTCTAGCTCCACTCCTTCGCTCTCTGGCTCTGCACTGGCTGTCTCCTCTCCTTTCTTACTTCATTGAAGCCTGAAGGTCAAACTAAAGTTAACTAGCCCGGAGGTCAAGGCCTGATGCCTGAAGCCCTTGGGTCATCGTGTCTGGAAGTTAAGGGCCTGATGTCTGCAGTAGTGGGGCCAAAGACTCCGGAGGTGGCCTTGACCTAGGTTTTGGAGTCCTGTCTGTGTGTGAGTAGATGGGTGGATGGGAGTAAAGGGGAAAGTTTGCTGTTGTTTCGCTTTGTTGCTGTTTTTGTTGTGGTGTTGTTGTTACTTGTGTTGTTCAGCTGAACATTGTGGACATGCTATGTTGGTGGCAGAATGTGTGGTGACACTTATGGTCTGCCCCCAGCAAGTCCTTAGATACAGCACCGAATAGGCCCGGTATATACCGGCCCTTTCAGCACTGCTGCCACGCCAACTCCTGATAACCCCGATTTGATCCTAACCTAATCACAAGGCAATTTACAATGACCAATTAACCTAGCCAGTACGTCTTTGGACTTTGGGAGGAAGCTGGAGTGCCCGGGGAAAACCCACACATTCCGCGAGGAGAACTTAGAGAGGATGCTGGGTCTGAATTCTGAACTCCAAACCACTGGGCTGTAATGGTGCCGTAGTATGGTTGGTCGGTTTCATTGTTATCACAAACAACATATTTCACCGTGTGCTTCAGTATAGATGGGTTAACTAAATCTAATTCTGAATCTTTTAGTCCAGGCGAAAAATCTTGACCAGAAACATCCACTGTCCATTTCCCTCTACGGATGCTGCCTGACCTGTTGAGTTTCTGTAGCTCCTTTGCCTGTTGCCACAGAGGAATCTTTACTCTGTGTGTTGTTTATTCTTACGGACTTTATTGTCTTTTGCAGATTACGCAGAAGATGATGAGGATGATGAAGATGATTACTTGCGACCAGATGGGCTGCAGGAAAGCCCGAGGCCAGAAGACGGTAAACTACACTGTCCATTTTATTTTGAGTGCTCTTTCACAGGAGGTTAATGACACTGAATAAAGAATAGAACATAGAACAATACAACACAGTCGAGGCCCTTCGGCCTGCAATGTTGTGCCAACCCTTAAACCCTGCCTCCCATATGCCTCTTCATTGTGGTGGTGTGTTGGGGAGGAAGCATTAAGAAGAGGGACGCCTCACGTCTTAATAAGCTGGTAAGGAAGGCGGGCTCTGTCGTGGGCAAAGTACTGGAGAGTTTAACATCGGTAGCTGAGCGAAGGGCGCTGAGTAGGCTACGGTCAATTATGGATAACTCTGAACATCCTCTACATAGCACCATCCAGAGACAGAGAAGCAGTTTCAGCGACAGGTTACTATCGATGCAATGCTCCTCAGACAGGATGAAGAGGTCAATACTCCCCAATGCCATTAGGCTTTACAATTCTACCGCCAGGACTTAAGAACTTTTTAAAAGCTATTATTAATGCTTTTTGAGATAGTGATTTAGATGCATATCATATTTTTTACTGAGTTAAGTATTGTATGTAATTAGTTTTGCTACAACAAGTGTATGGGACATTGGAAAAAAAAAGTTGAATTTCCCCATGGGGATGAATAAAGTATCTATCTATCTATCTATATAACCCCCTCCACCTTAAATTCCTCCATATACCTGTCTAGTAGTCTCTTAAACTTCACTAGTGTATCTGCCTCCACTATGACTCCTCCAGTGCATTCCACGCACCAACCACTCCCTGAGTAAAAAACCTTCCTCTAATATCCCCCTTGAATTTCCCACCCCTTACCTTAAAGCCATGTCCTCTTGTACTGAGCAGTGGTGCCCTGGGGAAGAGGTGCTGGCTGTCCACTCTATCTATTCCTCTTAAAATCTTGTATACCTCTATCATGTCTCTTCTCATCATCCTCCTCTCCAGAGAGTAAAGCCCTAGCTCCCTTAATCTCTGATCATAATCCATACTCTCTAAATCAGGCAGCATCCTGGTAAATCTCCTCTGTACACTTTCCAATGCTTCCACATCCTTCCTATAGTGAGGCAACCAGAACTGGACACAGTACTCCAAGTGTGGCCTAACCAGAGTTTTATAGAGCTGCATAATTACCTCGCGACTCTTAAACTCTATCCCTCGACTTATGAAAGCTAACATTCCATAAGCTTTCTTAACTACCCTATCTACCTGTGAGGCAACTTTCAGGGATCTGTGGACATGTACCCCCAGAACCCCCTGCTCCTCCACACTACCAAGTATCCTACCATTTACTTTGTACTCTGCCTTGGAGTTAGTCCTTCCAAAGTGCACCACCTCACACTTCTCCGGGTTGAACTCCATCTGCCACTTCTCAGCCCACTTCTGCATCCTATCAATGTCTCTCTGCAATGCTCCAAGGAGAATTGCCCTGTGATAGTACACAGTGCATGGACATTGCCACATTGATGAAGCTGGAGTGGAATGTCTCTGAAAGCTGCCACATTGATATATATATATCCTGGCTTTTCAATTAGCTAACTGGCCACAGATTCAGCTTCACTTACTTATCACATGCACATGGAAACAGACTGTGAAATGCTAACAACCAGCACAGCATTTTGGGCACCACAGTAGCGCAGCGATTAGTGCGACGCTATCACAGTTCCAGAGTTCAGAGCTCAATTCCAACACCATTCTGTAAGGGGCGTGGAATATGTGGGCTTTTTTCAGGTGGTTGGAATTTCTCCTGCAGTCCAAAGATGTACCATGATCATTGTAAATTGTTCTGTGATTAGGTTTGGTTTAATTAGGGTGTAGTTGGGGGTTGCTGGGGTGGCAGGGCTGGAAGGGCCTATCCTGCACTGTATTGCCAAAATTAAAAAAAATATCAAGCTAAGGATGTGCTGGACATAATAGCACCGACATAGCAGCATAGGCAACAGCAACAAAACAAGTTCATTTCCTCCCTCACACCCACTTCTACACTCATACACAATTCAAGCATCACGTTGGGAATGGACAACCCTGGAGATGGAAATGTGAGGCTATCTCTGGGAATGAGAATCAGTTTATTGTTGTCACATGCACCAAGGTACAGCTATAAACTTTGTTCTGCTTGCTGTCCTTACGGATCATTTCACCACTTCAAAACCTTGAGGGAAGAGTAATACCACAATGCAGAATAAAGTGTTACAGTAATGAAAAGAGTGTAGTGTATGTAGGTTGTGAGGTTAAGAGTGTATTTTACTGCACAAGGTGATTGCTCAGTAGTATAACAGCAGGGTGGAAGATGTCCTTAAGCTTGGAAGTACATGCTTTTAGGCATTTGATCCTTCTGTTCAATTGGAAGTGGGAGAAGAGAAGATGACCTAGATGGGTGGGGTCTTTGGTTTAAAGTCAGGGGATGAGAGCTCATCATTTGGTCTGAGGAGTTCCAGGAGGAAGTATTTAAAGCACTGAGCCCTGTGGTTCATCGTTTCACTCAGCTGTAATGGAACGGAAGCATTAAGACCTGATCAAGGGTCTCAGCCCAAAACATCGACTGTTCACTCCCCTCCATAGATGGTGCTTGACCTACAGAGTTCCTCAAGCAACTTGTGTGTGTCAAAATGTTCATCATGAACGTGTTGCAGAGTTTGCTGCATGCTAAACAGATGCTTTCATTCTTATTTTAAAATGAGTTTGGAAAATATATATCATGTAGAAAATGTGAGCACAATTGTGTTAAAAAGTCATCAAGTACATAGTTACATTCAAAATCCTTTGCAAGACATGTTGTTAGCTATCTATAAAGCCATAAGAATCAGAAGCAGAATTAGGCCATTCAGCCCATCAAGTCTGTTCCACCATTAGGTTATGGCTCATTTTTCTTCAACCTGATTCTCCTGCCTTCTCCCCATAAACCTTAACTCCATTAACACAGTGTGCTATGTGCTATTGTCAGGAATAGAAGAGGCTGTTTTTATAACAAAAAGGATGGGCGAAGGACGGGATGGAATCTCCCTGTTGGATATTAGTCAAATGAATAGGAGAAAACTTACTTCTTCCTTTATCTGACCGAAGAACACAAGGAGTTGGCCACCAGGCTGCACAATTCCATTAATTCACAGCCCTCTGAGAGAAGAAATTTCTATACACCTCAGTTTTAAGTGATGCTCTCATACTGGGGTGGCACGGTATCATAGCAGTTAATGCCACATCTTGCAGTGCAAGCTATTAGACTGGGTTTCGATTTGTGCCTCTGTAAGGAGTTGAAACATTTTCCCCGTGACCACATAGGTTTCCTCCAGGTGCTCTAGTTTCCTCCCACATTCCAAAGATGTACAGGCTAGGGTTAGTAAGTTGTGTGCATTCTATGTTGGTGCTGAAAGTATGGCCACACCTGTGTGCTGCCCTCAGCAAATCCTTGGAGTGTGATGGTCATTGATGAAACAATGTATTTCACTGTATTGTAAATAATTTGGAAAATGTGTAGCTCAAGGTGGTGGATGGTTGGGTTGTGTTGTTCTCTGATCTTGGCAATGTTTCGTCAACATATAAAACGTCATCACTGACAATATCTTCTCATATGGTGACGAAACATTTGCAAGTAAATTGCCAAGATTGAAGAACAACTCAACCCAACTATTTCACTGTTTCCATGTACATGTGACAAATGAACAGAATGTTTAAATCTGATCTTTAATCTTATTTTATAGCTCTGTCCCTTGTTCATGATTCTCCCACTAGTGTAAACATCCTAACCGCTATAACACTTCATCATGGCTGATTTATGATCTCCCTCAACTCAATTCTCCTGCTATCTCCCTGTAACATTTGACATCCTTGGTAATCAAGAATCTATCAACGTTCATTTTAAATATAACTAATAATTTGACCTCCACAGCCATCTGTGGTAATGAATTACACAGAATCACCACCCTTTGGCTAAAAAAAATTCCTCCTCATCTCCATTCTAAAGGGATGTCCTTCTTTTCTGAGCCTGTGCCATCTGGTCCTAGATTCCTCCACTATAGGTAATATCCTCTTTGAGTCCATTCTATCTAGGCCTTTCAATATTCGATAGATTTCATTGAGATCATCCTTCATTCTTCAAAATTCCAGCCAATACAGGCCCTGAGCCGTCAAACTCTCTTTGTACATTAACTTTGACATTGCCAGCATCATTGTCGTGATCCTACTTTTCACCCTCTCCAGTACATTGTATTGGACAGTTTTAAGGGTGGTGGAGAAGACTTGATGGGCCAAATAGCATTTTCTGCTCCTGTGTCTTATGGTCTTATGAAGACAGCTTAAGATCCCACAAGCTTAAGTAAGGTTATCCCTCATACTTCAGAACTTCACAGAATATAGATCTATCCTGTTCAGAGAACTACTCTATCATCCTGGGAATTTGCATGGTGAATCTATGTTGCACTGCTTCCAAAGGGCGTTATGTCCTTTTTTTCAGTAAAAGATCAAATCTGTGCACAGTATTTTGGTTGTGACCTCAATAATACCATGTACAACTGTAGCAAATCCTCCCTATTCTTAAACTCCAAAATCTTCACAATAAAACCAATATCTTACTTTCCTGCCTGTTAACATTTTGTGATTCACATTCCAGAACACCTCGATTCCTGAAGTTATCTCAGTTGTAGTCCCTCTCTAATTAGATAATAATGGCATTTTGATTCCTCTTTCCAAAATGTGTCACCTCAAACTTCCCCACGTTATAGCCATAGATCACTACAGCACAACATCAGGCTTTTTGATACATCTAGTTCATCAAACTCTTCTTCTGCCTAGCTACATCGACCTGTATTGGGACCATTGCCCTCTATACCCCTCCCAACCTTTTATTTATCCAAAATTCTCTTAAATGTTGTTTTTGAACCTGCATCCACCTCTTCTGCTGGCAGCTCACTCCACACTTGCACAACTCTCTGAGTGAAGAAGTTACCCCTCAGATTCCCCTAAATAATTCACCTTTCACCCATAACCTATGTCGTCTAGTTCTAGTCTCACACAACTTCTGGAAAAGGCCTGCTTGTTTTTAACCAAACTATACTCATAATTTTGTATATCACTATAAGATCTACCCTCATTCTCCTACATTCCAGGGAAAAAGTCCTAACCTATTCAACCTTTCCCTATAACTGAGGTCCTCAAGTCCCAGCAATATCATTTTCTCTGTTAAACTCTTATTTGCTAGATGTTCAATTTACCTCTCAATCTATCTATAATCCATTGCAGAATTACAACATGCTCAGCACAATAAGATCATTCTATTTAATTTTGTAAGTTTTAATGGTTGCATGTTTTATGTTAAAAAAGCTAATTAGTTTCAACATAAACACAAGAGATTCTGCAGCTGCTGGAAATCCAAGTAACACACACATAATGCTGGTGGAACTCAGCAGGTCAGAAAGCATCCACTGAAAGGAATAAAGAATTCATGTTTTGGGCCAAGGCCCTTTATCAGGATTCCTGATTAAGCTTGTAGAAACCCCAAATGCTGGTGTCCTGATGAAGGATCTCAGCCTGAAATGTCAACTATTTATTCCTTACTGTAGATGCTACTCAAAATATGTGCATGACACATACATCCTTGAAAAACACAAAATGCTGGAGGAACTCAGCAGGTCAGGCAGCATCTATGGAAATGAATAATCAGTTGACGTTTCAGTCTGCGACCCTTCTTCAAGACTGAGAAGGAAGGGGGAAGACACCAGAATAAAAAGATGGGGGGAGCAGGGGAAAGAGTCTAGCTGGAAGATGATAGGTGAAGCCAGGTGGGTGGGCAGGGTAAAAGGCTGGAGAAGAAGTAGTCTAATCGGAGAGGGGAGTGAACCATCCGAGAATGGGAAGAAAAAGGGATACCAGGATACCAGGGGAAAGTGATAGGCAGGTGACTACCCAGACGGAATATGTGGTGCTGCTCCTCTAACCTGAGAATGGCCTCATTTTGGCAAAAGAAAAAGCATGGACTGACACTACCCTGAGATTCATTTTCTTGCAGGCATTCCAATAAATCAAAGAAATACAACAGAACCAATGAAAAATTACACACAAAGACTAAAAATCAATGTGCAAAAGAAGACAACCCGTGCAAATAAAAAACAATAATAATTAAGTAAATATTTATAATTATAATATCATAAGTAAATACTTATAATTATTAAGGGGACTGGACCTGTCAACATTTTGTGTTGAAATGTCAACGACTCCTTTGTCCTGATCTGGGGATTTGTAGACATTGCAGATCAAAATTTCAACCTGAAGCATTGACCATGCCTCCCACCCCTTCACCCCCCACCACACAGACTCACATGCTGCTCGACCACTGAGTTTCTCCACCAACACACATAAAATGATGGAGTATCTCAGCAAGTTGGGCGCATCCAAAGAGGAATGACAGTTGATGTTTTGGGCTTCATCAAGACTGGAAAGGAAGGGGGTAGAAGCTGGAATAAGAAGGTGGATGGAGTAGATTGATACTCTAGATCTGCAGTCTTTGTATAACCCTGTTTAATTATATAGTGTAATAATGTGGCTGCTTCACAGTATGGATTTTTTCTCTTTTCCCTGGGTCTAGATTTCCATCCAGTCCAGCCAACAAGAAAGAGTATGAAGTCAGTACCTCCTCTGCCATCTCTCGTTCAGAAGTCACCACCTCCTCTGCCACCTGCTGTTCAGAAGCCATCACTTGGGTTAGCTGCTGGGAAAGAGGACTCGCGGGATTGTTTGCCGCAGCCTCTACCTGATGCATTTTGCAGACTTGCCTCAGGTTGCCCAACTCCTCTTCCAGCTCATTCAAAACCCACTTTTGCCAAGGCGGAGCCACGTCAGAAACTTGTAGAAGCCCCAAATACTGGTGTCAAAAGCAAAGGCAACTTTGCATTGGACTTAAATAAACATCTTCAGCAGGCAATTGGAAACAGGGAAGCATTCAATGTTCAGTCTCCTCAATCGCCTTTGCAGAAAGGAACTACTGCTGGACTCCCTCCGGTGCCTTTACATAAAGGATCTAGTAGTGGAATTCCTCCAGTGCATTCTCACAAAGGATCTGGAACCCTTTCTCCTCCTTCCAATAAAAGTTCTAGTGGTGGAACCCCTCTAATATCTTCTCACAAAGGATCTGGTAATGGACCCTCTCTATCGCCTTCACACAAAGGACCTCCTCCAATACCTCCCACTAAAGGATCTACTGGTGGACCCCCTCCACTGCCTTTCCACAAAGGATCAGGTCCTCCTCCAGTGCCATCCAACAAAGGATCAGGTCCTCCTCCACTGCCATCCAACAAAGGATCAGGTCCTCCTCCAGTGCCATCCAACAAAGGATCAGGTCCTTCTCCACTGCCATCCAACAAAGGATCAGGTCCTCTTCCACTGCCTTTCCACAAAGGATCAGGTCCTCCTCCAGTGCCATCCAACAAAGGATCAGGTCCTCCTCCAGTGCCATCCAACAAAGGATCAGGTCCTCCTCCAGTGCCATCCAACAAAGGATCAGGTCCTCCTCCACTGCCATCCAACAAAGGATCAGGCCCTCCTCCAGTGCCATCCAACAAAGGATCAGGTCCTCCTCCAGTGCCTGTCAACAAACCAACATTGTCACAAATTCCAACTCAGACTGAAGAGATAAAACCTAAACTATATAAACCAGAACTGTTACCAAAAACAGCTTGCAAATTTCCAACACCACCACCTGCTTCTGTTAAGCCTAAGACTGAAAAGCACAACACACTTCCCTTGCAGTAAGTATGGTAACTGTGATGGAGGTGTACTTCATACACTATGTTTTTCATAAGTGAGCTGGCTGTTCACTCAACAGCCTGCACTGGTATTTATCTTCTGCATAAACAGATCCTTCCATTTACTCTTCCTGTTACTATAAGCTTTCAAAATATCCATTTACCAAAACCTTGAAACTAAACTTCACATCCTAATAATTTTCTTTATACAAGAAATGCTGTTTGCACCCTGTAATGAATCTTATAATTAATCTTACATTTATGGACATCTATACTCAGTGGACATTTGATTAGGTACAGTAATGGGACCCAGTGTGGTTTTCTGCTGTTTTAGCCCATCCACTTCAAGGTTCACTGTGCAGTGCATTCAGAGATGCTCTTCTGCACATCACTGTTGTGTGGTTACTGTTGCCTTTCTCTCAGCTGGAACTAATCTGAAAATTCTCCACTGACCTCTCATTAACAAGGCATTTTTGCCCACAGAACTGCCATTCACTGGATGTTTTTGGTTTTTGCATCAGTTTCTGTCAACTCCAGAGACTGTTGTGTGTGAAAATCCCAGGAGATCAGCAGTTTCTGAGATACCCAAACCATCCCGTCTGACACCAACAAACATTCCACAGATAAAGTCACTTAGATTACATTTCTTCCCCAGTCTGATATTTGGTCTGAAAAACAACTGAACCTCTTGACCATGTCTGCATGCTTTTATGCATTGAATGGCTACCACATGACTGACTGATTAAATATCTGTATTTATGAGCAGGTGTACAGGTGTACCTCATAAAGTGGCCAGAGTGTATATAATTGATCCTGCATTTTTCCTATTTATATTACTTCATACTAGACCCCTCTCCAACCAGTGAATTGTCAACATAAACTTTTTAACTTTAATCATTTTATTTGAATTTAATATTTCACAAATTTCTGTACATGATAAATTTCTAAGATAAAAAAGGGAAATTTCATTGGTTTAGTTAATAACCGTGTATTCTCTACACCCCTCTCTACTTTGACAAAGCACTGAGTCATAGATAAAGATAGAGTCATAGGGCTGTACAGTACAACCACACACACAAAATGCTGGAGGAGCTCAGCAGGTCAGGCAGCATCTGTGGAAAGGAATAAACAATTTGAGTTTTAGGCTGAGACCCTTCACAAACTTATGAGGCAATCTTTTTTATATACAGAAATCAGTAGGTGTCTGGAAGGTGCTGCTGGGGAGATGGTGAAAGGAGATAGATGATCTTATTTTTTAATGGGTTCTACTGGGTTTCATGGTTTTGTTTTGTGGCTGCCAGTAAGGAGACAAATTACAAGCTAGTATATAGTATACATACTTTTAAAAAAAAAATTTTTAATTAGTTTTTCAAAACATTTTACAAAATTAAAAACCCCAAATCCCAATGAGGAGCATTAAAACAGTGCAAGATTAAGCATACAATAACAATATGCTACAAAGGAAGAGAATTTAACAAAAAAGCACCTAAATTAAAGACAAGTGAGCTTAGTGTCCTCCCCAAACCCCACAACACAAGAAAAAAACAACAACTCCAGACCAACCACCACACAGTATAAAGAGTATAAGTCCGGACAGTCAAACTCCCAGACTGTGAATACACTTAGTAACAGAGGATAATAATGCCTGCTACCAGAAAAAAAAAGGGAGCTGAAAGCAAGAGCTGAAACCGAAAAGAAGAAAAAAAAAGAAAAAAAAACCCTAGTCAAGAGGAAGGTTATGAAAGTACTCGATAAAAGGTCCCCAGACCTTATGGAACTTTAGATCTGAATTAAGAACTGAATAATGAATTTTTTCGAGGTCCAAGCAGGCCATAATGTCATTAAGCCATTGCGCATGAGTGGGCGGGGCAACATCTCTCCATCTAAGGAGGATCAAGCGTCTCGCCAGGAGAGAGGCAAAGGATAATATTTGGCATTTGGTCGGACCCAGACATAAATCTGTCTCGCCCCAAAAACCGAACAGAGCAATTAAGGGGTTAGGTTCTAGGTGCTGATTCAGAATACCCGTTAATGTAGTGAAGACATCTTTCCAGAATTTCTCCAAGCTAGGACAGAACCAGTACATATGGATGAGAGAGGCCACGCCCCTCTTGCATTTATCACAGAGCGGACTAATGCCAGGGTAGAATCGAGATAGTTTAGATTTAGACATATGGGCTCTATGAACAATCTTAAACTGTAAGAGGCAATGGCGAGCACAAAGGGAGGTTGAGTTAACCGATTTGAGAACTGAGTCCCAGCTCTCCTCTGATAAGGAGATATTTAAATCCTGCTCCCAGGCCATTTTAATTTTATCCACGGGGGCCCGTCGTAAGGCTGCTAGTTTATCTCGGATAATTGAAATTAAACCTTTACCTAGTGGATTAATGGAAAGAAATAGGTCCATAGCATTTTTCGCAGGCATTTCAGGAAAGTTAGGAATTAAAGGAGCAGTAAAGTGTTGGATTTGGAGATATCTGAAAAAGTGAGCGTTAGGCAGGTTGAACTTAACGGAGAGCTGCTGAAAAGAAGCGAAGCGATTATCAATGAAGAGATCTTCAAAATGTCTAATGCCCTTCCTGTACCAAACATGGAATGCTGAATCGTACGTAGTAGATAAAAAAAGGTGATTATGTGCGACAGGGCTAGAAACGGAAAACCCCTGGAAACCATAGCATTTCCTGAACTGAACCCATTTATGCAAAGTGTGTCTAACCAGAGGATTAGCTATTGATCTGGGCAGACTGCTAGGGAGTGCAGAGCCAAGAAGTGCAGATATAGATAATTCTTTAGTGGAGCTCAACTCCATTGCCACCCAGTTAGGGCACTCGGGTTGACCGTGGAAGAAAGACCAGAAGGCAGCACAACGTATATTAGCTGCCCAGTAATATAAGCGAAAGTTAGGTAAAGCCATGCCACCCTCTTTTTTAGATTTTTGGAGGTGGATTTTATTAATTCTAGAGCGCTTATTCTGCCACAGATATGACAAAATAATAGAGTCTAAGGAATCAAAAAAGGATTTAGGAATAAAAATTGGGATAGATTGAAATAAGTATAAAAATTTGGGGAGAACATACATTTTAACAACATTAATACGACCTACCAAGGACATAGATAGAGGTGACCATTGTACCAGACTCTGTTTTGTAGCATATGAAAGATTGACAAAGTTTTCATGAAAGAGATCTTTAAACTTCCTTGTGACTGTAATTCCAAGATAAGTAAATTGATTATGGACTACTTTAAAAGGGAGATCACGAAATATTAGTTCTTGTGCTTCTTTATTAATTGGGAAAAGTTCACTCTTATGTAAGTTGAGTTTATAGCCAGAGATCTGGCTAAACTGGTCAAGAAGTGAAAACATTATAGTATACATACTTTGATGATAAATGTACTTTGAACTTTAACAACAATAAAGAGACATTTAGACAGGCACATGAACAGATTGGGATGGAAGGATGTAGACCATATAGGCAGATGAGATTAATATGGATTGGAATCATGATTGCACAGACATCATGGGCTGTTTCTGTGTTATATTGTTCTACATTTGACTGCAAATCCTTGATTTCACATTTTGATGGGTCAATGAACAATCTATTGAAGGAATTCAGTGGGTCGGGCAGCAACTGCGGAAGGAAAGGGACTGTCAATGTTTTGGATTCCTTTCCTTCCACAAATGCTGCTTGACCTGCTGCGTTCCTCCAGTAGATTGTTAGTTGCTCCTGATTGCACCACCTGCAGTCTATTGTGTTTCGCATTTAACTGGGTATATGATGAAATGATGTTGTGGCCCACTTCTCACTTTATTAACAGTAAGTGTTGTACACATTATTTCTGCACCACAATGAATTCTTCATGTGCTGACTTTTTCTCCCCCAAAAGTTTATACCCTGAGGCATGCAAGCACAGGTAACTTGTGTAATTTTGACAAAAGATCATGCATTAGCAATTAAGATAAATTGCTGTTGTTTTGTGTAGCCGTTCATCTCCCGATGGACAAAGCTTTCGCTCTGTTACAACTGAAAAACCACTCCCTCGACCACGGTCTCAATCCCAGCCAGCGGAGCTGATTCACCAGTCTGACGATGATGATGACTACGAAGATGTAAGAGCTTTTATCAATACATCCTGTCCTGTCATTGGTGTTACAGTACTCATGATCAGAGACATAAAATTTATAGCCTAACTCAAACATTGTTTGAAAAGACTGTTAATGGATAAATATTTATAATCATGTCTCATGTAGTTTGTGCAGAAAATGAAATATTTCTTTTTTATTTAATCTCTGTGAATCAAACTGTTGTTTTTGAAAATTCAGACAGTGGTGTCGAGAAATATGGCCTTATATTTGAAAGTGTCATATAATCAAAATCACAGATTTTTGCAATGAATTATGTTGTTCTCACTTGGAAACAGTACTGAGATGAAGAACAGTTGCGATGACAATAGCAGAGAGAGGAATGAGGCAAAAGATCCTGGGAAAATAGTAAGATAGCCTCTCGAAGAGTGAGGTGTGATCTCTGTTCAAACTCTTCGACTGAGTTGATATTTTGTTGACATTACCTCCTCTTCACTTTCACAATACGATATAGGAGCAGAAATAGGCTATTTGATCTATTGAATCTGCTCCACCATTCCATTATTGCTGAACGTTTATTAAAGCCCATTTTCCTGCCTTCTTCCCATAACCCTTAACCAATCAAGAACCTATCAATCTCTGCCTTAAATACACCCAATGTCTTGGCTTCCATAGATTCCTCCTCCTTATGTCTGTTCTGAAGGGATGTTCCTTTTCCTGAGGATGTGCACTTGGATCCTACTAATGGAAACAGTCTCTCTGCATCTACTGTATTCAGGCCTTTCAGTATTCAGTAAGTTTTAATAAGATCTCCCCTCATCCTTCTAAATACAGGCCCAGACCCAGAGACATCTGAACGTTCTTATGTTGATATCAAACTTCACATTAATTATTACAGTCCTTGTGTCCTATCACCCATTAGAGTTTTAAAATTAAAAAATATACTTAATTCATAAAATACAATACCATTGGGATGGCTTTCTTTATATGAGTTGTAAAATGAAATCAGTACATATTGTTGCAAAACATCAATGGCATGGCAGTAATGAAGGTCCTCCATCTCTGGCAGTGTTAAGAGCTTCCTTCATTGTGTCAGTAGCTTCCTCTCAGTTTTCACAACTGTCAGTTATCCAAGTCCCAAGTGGAGACTCAGGAATACTGTCGTACTCAGATGTAGGAGAATTCTTCATTGCTGTTTCCATAACAGTTTTATTTTACCAGTCAGGGTTGTTAGCCTTGAGCTGAATCTCTGAACCTGGAGGACTGGTGAACCACTCTTAGTCTGTCCTTTACCCTTTGACCTGTTTGACATGGGTGACCTTACCAGCAGCCAAAACATAAATCCCTGACTACAGATAACATAGCTCTCAAGGTCATTGAGGCACACAAACCTCCAAACCATGACAAGGCTGTGGTCCTCTTGGAGGAAAGCAACAATTCTGTCTATCTATTCACTTTAAACAGAAGTGTCAAATGTTTAAAAAGCTAAGCCAATATCATATTCTAGTCACAATTAGCACCTTGTGCTCTGTTGACATTCTCTGCAACTTTAAGTACAGATGAAATAAATTATGGTGTATAGAAAAAGTAACAAAATTAGAAATCTCAATGGTATACAGAAGTACCATAAGCTGTAAACATCTGTTTTTGGGAATGATGAGTGGACAGCATTTGTAAGGAGTGGATGACTGGGTGAGATTTGTTTTGGAGAAAAATGGTTGTCTGATTGTTTAGTGTCCTATGATAAACACTGGCCTCTTGTGGAATTACAGAGCAATAACAAGGAACCTAAAGTCAGCAAATTGAGGCAGAGGCGAGAGAGGTATCAGTCAATGCTGAGTAATGATATGAGGACCAACATTCTGTTTATCTGCCTATTTATCGATACAGCATGGAACAGGCCCAGCAATTGTCTTGGTTCACAGGAAATTAACAAATACATTAATTACAAACTAAGCAAAACCATAAAGCTACGATGAGATCTGGAATACACTGGCCATATTTTCATTGTAAACAATAATTTTTAACAAAGCAAATGCTGGAAGTCTGAAATAAAACAGAAAATGGTGGAAACACTCAGAAGGTCAGACAGAATCTGTGAGAGAGAAACAGTTAAGGTTATTAATGTTAACTCTGCTTCTCTCTCTACAGCTGGGTCTTACAAGAATTTTCTGGCTATATTCTAGTTGTTATTTAATCTAGTAGCACAACTATTTGGCCTACGATGCCTGTACCAGCTGTTTGAAAGAACTATCCAAATAATCTTCATAATTTGACTTTCCTATTCTTCTGTCTTTTCTGGTCTACATTGAAAATTAATCTATATCTGTTATTTTTTCAGGACATACATGGTAGAAATTATATGTACTGCATGAAATAATATCTTCCTGAGTTGTCCTTAATTATTTTGCCTCCGGTAATAATGCCGGTGATCACTTTTAATGGAAATACTCAGTAAATCAAGCAGCATCTGTGGAGAGACAAAAAGAGATATTGTTTTCAGTTCATGAATGTATACTTCAGAAATTTTATTTTAGACATCCAGTATCTAGGGTTAGATTACACATGCTTCTTTAATGGCCTTTTCAACATCTTGCTGCTTTCAGAGATTTAAAATATTACTGCACAGTACAGGCCCTATGGCTAATAATGTTGTGCCAACCTTATACCTTACTTTAAGATCAATCTGACACTTTACAATAGCCCTCCATTTTTCTATCATCCATGTGCCTACCTAAGAGTTTCTTAGATTCCCCTAATGTATCAGCCTCTACCTTCACCTCTGGCAGGACATTCCATGCACTCAACACCCTCTGTGTACAAAGAACCTACCTCCAACATCTCCCCACTCCTTCCTCTAATCACCTTAGCTTTGAAACAAGGCCTTTCTGTTTCTGCAACCATTTTAAATTTGCAGCTTTTTGATTCTGACGCCTCTGCTAATTCTTCCTGTCAAAGTGTGTTACTACAATTTCCTTTATTAAAAATTAGCTGCCACATGTCTGACCACTTCAGCGTCTCTTACTGCTATCTTGTTATCATATGTGTAACTCACCACTTCCCTGTGACCTGTGAATTGAAATTGTGCAATCAATGAGCACGTTTACTTCCTTGGTGTATAATATACAGCCATCCAAATACTAATTCTGTGAGAATAACTCCTCCTCAAGACTGCAAAGTAACACTTTAACTTCCCCAGTCCAATTTTGTATGGATGTTGTCACTGTTCATTTAATTAATCTGATGGGATTTAAGTTTGTTTACAAGTGTACCATGTGATGCTTAAAGAATTCATTGTGAAATTCTATACACGCATCAACCATGCATGCATTATCTCTTTGTTACTTCATCACAGACCTTAGTCTGGTAAAACAGTATTTGCCATCAACATATCCATTACGATTTTCATTTTAGACAATAATTTTCAAACTGCTAGTTAAATTTTACGGAATTATTGTCTCTAAAAGATCCCTGACAAGTTTGTTTTTCTGAACATTTTAACGTTTGCAGTTCTGGGAAGACCCACATTTAAGGGGGATTTTTAAGGCTCTGGACAATAAGCACAACTTCAAACCTTACTTCCCCAAATTATCTGTGATGGAACCCATCTCAACCATGGTTCAAGAGATCTGAAAAACTGTGTCCTAATATCTTGTGTTTTCATTGGTCATAAAGCATATTGGCACCTGACATTTTGAATATTATTATATAAATTGGCTTTCTTACATCGACAGGATTTGTGATAATTATGTCATAATTAGTTTATAATTACGATGTGCTCTTTCTTAGACCATTTGACAAGGAAGTAGAAATAGGCCATTCAGCATATTGAGCCTGCTCTGTAATTTTACAGTGTCTGATTTATTCCCCATTCTTCTGCCTTCTCCCCGTAATTTTGACACCATTACTAATCAAGAACCTATCAACACCTGCTTTCAATATACACAATGATGGCATCCACAGCCATCCATGACAATGAATTCCACAGATTCACCACCCTCTGGCTAAAGAAATTCTTCCTCGTGTCAGTTCTGAAGGGGTGTCCTTGTATTCTGTGTCTGTTTCCTCTGGTCCTAGACTCCCTCACTATATGAAACATCTATTTTTATTGACAAAGTTTTGGGAATGATCCTTGAGATGAAAGGAGTTGGTTAAGTTTTCACTTGATTATCAATGCCAATCATTGCCAGTTCCAGGGCTGGACAGCCCTTTTCTCTCTCTCTCTCTCTCTCTCTCTCTCTCTCTCTCCCTGAACACAGGGAGAAGCTCCTGCTGAATGAGAGAGGTGGCAATGTGTATATCATTGATGTTCAGAAAGAAATCTCTCATGTATATTTCCCACATTTTCTTACGACAGTGAAGGAGGCTACTTGGCCCATTGAGTCTGTGTAGGCTATCAGACCAATCCCATCATCCCTTGCTCCACTTCCCTGTAACCTATTCAATAGATGAATAGGCCATTCGGCCTCTAAACCTGCCCCTCCATTCAACTTTAATCATGGCTGATATGTATCATTCATAGAACATAGAATAGTACAGCACATTACAGGCCCTTCGGCCCACAATGTTGTGCTGACCCTCAAACCCTGCTTCCCATATAACCCCCCACCTTAAATTCCTCCATATACCTGTCTAGTAGTCTCTTAAACTTCACTAGTGTATCTGCCTCCACCACTGACTCAGGCAGTGCATTCCACGCACCGACCACTCTCTGAGTGAAAAACCTTCCTCTAATATCCCCCTTGAACTTCCCTTCCCTTACCTTAAAGCCATGTCCTCTTGTACTAAGCAGTGGTGCCCTGGGGAAGAGGCGCTGGCTGTCCACTCTGTCTATTCCTCTTAATATCTTGTATACCTCTATCATGTCTCTTCTCATCCTCCTTCTCTCCAAAGAGTAAAGCCCTAGCTCCCTTAATCTCTGATCATAATGCATACTCTCTAAACCAGGCAGCATCCTGGTAAATCTCCTCTGTTCCCTTTCCAATTCTAAAGAATTACTATCCTCTCTCATATGCCCATCAGCTTCCTCCAGATTTCTCAGCACCTCCCTACTCTACAGATAATTTACAGCGACTAGCGCATTTTGAGGATGTGGAAGAAAACTAGAAAACCCAGGGAATATTCACGTGGTTTCCCAATAATCTCACCAGAGGTCAGAATTGAACTTGAGCCACCACTGTGTCATCTTTGACATACCAAAGCAGGGCTTCTGAAAGGAGATCATTACTGTCATTTTGCAAATGTAGGAACACTGAATATTCACATGATGATGAGCAGATTATTGTTTTTATTGCTATTAGAAGGATAAATATGAACTAGCACCCTCAGGAGAATTCATAACCTGCCCTTCCTCCAAGTTCAGGTTTATTGTCATTCAACAGTACACATGTATGCAGCTAAACATCATTCGTAGAAAACATAACCATAGAAAACCTACAGCACAATACAGGCCCTTCGGCCCACAAAGCTGTGCTAAACATATCCCTACCTTAGAAATTACTAGGCTCACATATAGCCTTCTATTTTTCTAAGCTCCATACACCTATCCAAAAGTCTCTTAAAAGACCCTATCGTATCTGCGTCTACCACTGTTACTGGCAGCCCATTCCACACACTCACCACTCTCAGAGTAAAAAACTTACCCCTGACATCTCCTCTGTACCTACTCCCAAGCACCTTAAACCTGTGTCCTCTTGTGGCAACCATTTCAGCCCTGGGAAAAAGCCTCTGACTATCCACACGATCAATGCCTCTCATCATCTCATACACCTCTATCAGGTCACCTCTCATCCTCCCTTGCTCCAAGAAGAAAAGGCCGAGTTCACTCAACCTATTCTCATATATGCTCCCCAATCCAGGCAACATTCTTGTAAATCTCCTCTGCACCCTTTCTATGGCTTCCACATCCTTCCTGTAGTGAGGCGACCAGAACTGAGCACAGTACTCCAAGTGGGGTCTGACCAGGGTCCTATATAGCTGCAACATTACCTCTCAGCTCCTAAATTCAATTACACAATTGATGAAGGCCAATACACCATACGCCTTCTTAACCACAGAGTCAACCTGCACAGCTGCTTTGAGCATCTTATTGTCTCGGAACCCAAGGTCCCTCTGATCCTCCACATTGCCAAGAGTCTTACCATTACCATTCTGCCATCATATTTGACCTACCAAAATGAACCACTTCACACTTATCTGGGTTGAACTCCATCTGCCACTTTTCAGCCCAGTTTTGCATCCTATCAATGTCCCACTGTAACCTCTGACAGCCCTCCACACTATCCACAACACCCCCAACCTTTGTGTCATCAGCAAACTTACTAACCCATCCCTCCACTTCCTCATCCAGGTCATTTATAAAAATCATGAAGAGTAAGGGTCCCAGAACAGATCCCTGAAGCACTCCACTGGTCACCGACCTCCATGCAGAATATGACCCGTCTACAACCACTCTTTGCCTTCTGTGGGCAAGCCAGTTCTGAATCCACAAAGCAATTTCCTCTTGGACCCCATGCCTCCTTACTTTCTCAATAAGCCTTGCATGGGGTACCTTATCAAATGCCTTGCTGAAATCCATATACACTACATCTACTCTTCTTCCTTCATCAACGTGTTTGAATCAGGCCGGTAAGGCACGACCTGCCATTCCTCTGGAACCAAGCTGGAAAACGCAGTACATATACAGTCAGATACAGCACATATAGTCCAGCAAAAACGGTCACCAAATAATATAAACACAAGTCCCTGAGTGGCAGGGCTTGAAGATTTTATCAGGTCCTTTGAATAAAATATTGCCCCCCCCCCCGCCCTCCAATCACCCAGTTTTCCCCCCCATTCCACCTCATCGCCACCTCTTCCATTGTGTGCTTAACAGATGCTGAGGCTTTATAAGGCACTGGTGAGGTCCTACCTTGAGTATTGTGAACAGTTTTGGGCCCTTCATCTTAGAAAAGATGTGCTGGCATTGGAGAAAGCCCAGAGGAATATCACAAGGATGAATCCGGGAATGAAAGGGTTATCATACGAGGACCGTTTGATGGCTCTGGGTCTCTACTCGCTGGAATTCAGAAGGATGAGGGGGGATCTTATTTGAAACCTTCTCAATGTTGAAAGTCCTAGACAGAGTAGATATGGAAAGGATGTTTCCCGTGGTGGGAGTGTCTAGGACAAGAGTGCACACAGCCTCAGGATAGAGGGGTGCCCTTTCAAAACAGATGTGGAGAAATTTCTTTAGCCAGAGAGTGGTGAATTTGTTGCCACATGCAGCTGTAGAGGCCAGATTGTTGGGTGTACCTTTCTGTCACCCCACCCTGCTTGCATCCACTAATTGCTTTCCAGCTTGTGCTCCGATCCCTGCCCCTCACCTCTTTATGCTGACTGATTTTCCTCTAAACTCCCACAAAAAGTAGTGGACGCTGCCCAGTCTGTTATAGGTAAAGCCCTTCCAACCATTGAGCACAGCCACACAGAGCACTGTCGCAGAAGAGCAGCATCCATCAGCAGGGACCCCCATCACCCATGTCATGCTCTCTTCTTGCTGCTGCCATTGGAAAGAAGATACAGGAGCCTCAGGACTCACACTACCAGGTTCAGGAACAGTTATTACCCCTAAACCATCAGTCTCTTGAACCAATGGAGATGACTTCACTCAATTTCATTCACCCCTTCACGGAACTGTTCACACAACCTATGGACTCGCTTTTAAGGACTCTTCATCTCATGTCCCTGATATTAATTAATTAATTAATTAATTGATTGATTGATTGCTTGATTATATATCTGTTTGTTTCTAATTATTTCTTTGTTCTTTTTATATTTGCACAGTTTATTGTCTTGTTCACATGGGTTGTTTGTCTGCCCTGTTGGGTGTGGTCTTTCATTGAGTGTATTGTGGCTTTTGGATTTACTGAGTATGCTCACAAGAAAAAAAATTGTCAGGGTTGTATATGGTGACATTTATGTACTTTGACAATAATTTTATTTTGAACTTTGAAATTTATTCTTGCAGTCCAGGTATAACGTTGATATCCACTTCCCTCCACAGATGCTGTTTGACTTTACCTCTCTTCTCATCACCTACCAATCACCTCCTTCTGGTTCCCCTCCTCCTTCCCTTTTTCCCATGGTCCACTTTCCTCTCCTATCAGATTCCTTCTTCAGCCCATTAGCTTTTCTATCCATCACCTCCCAGTTTCTCACTTCATCTCCCTTCTCCTCACCTGGCTTCACCTATCGACTTCCAGGTTGTGCTCCTTCTCCAACCCCACCTTCTTATCCTGGTTTCTTCCCCATTCCTTTCCAGTCCTGATGAGCATCCTCAGCCCAAAGTATTGACTGTTTGTTCCCCCCCCCCCCACCCGCCCCCATGATGCTACCTGACCTGCTGAGTTCCTCCAGCGATCTCTGTTTTTCTTTAAGGGTTAGATCATCTGCAGTATTCCATTTTCACAGCATCCCAATTTTAAGTAAGCTACTTATTTCGGTGAACAGGCCGGCCAAGCACTTTGAGATATTGTTATTTTATCATCTGTTACAGTCATTATTTCAGTCATGAGGGAGTCTCCATTGCAACATATTTTAATTGTAACTATTGCCTATTGGTAATGACATTATTTTATTGTTGTCTGGTTTCATTGTAGGTAGAGCTACCAGCCTCTGTGTTTATCAATACAACAGAATCCAATGATGTCGAGAGGTACTTATTCATTACACTGATGGATATTTCACATTTCCTTATTGTACAGAAGGAGGCCATTTGGCTCATCAGGTCCATGCCGCTCTCAGAGCTGACAACGATAGAGAATAGGAGCAGGAGTGGACCTATGATCAATATTATCATGACTTATTATCCAGATTCAGTCCCCTGTTCCTGCTTTCTCTAACTACCCTTTCCTCTCTTTAGCCATTAGAACACATCTAACTCCTTGAATATATTCAATGACTTGGGTCTCAGCTGTTTAGAATCGGGAACTAGTGGGTTTCAAAGGTACATTTAATGTCAGAGAAATGTATACAATATACATCCTGAAATTCTTTTTCTTCAGGAGTGCCCCAAAGAATGAATGACAGTTAAATGTTAGAACCCCAAAGCCCCCCCAGCTCCCCCCATGCATAATCAGCAGCAAAGTGACAACACCCCTTCCCCCACCAGCAAAAAAGCATTGGCGCCCCCCCCCCCGTGAGCACTCAAGTGTGCAGCAAGCATCAATAAAGACACAGACTTGCAGTCCCCCAAAGACTCACCCAGTAATCTCTCTCTCTCTCTCCCTAGTAAGGGAAAAAGAGATATCCACATTTCACAACGAGAGGGGAGACATAACTAACAACTCGCTGATTTACGATGTTAAAAGTCTGTTACGTCACCTTTTTCATGCTCTGTGCCCAAAGAACTTGGGTCTCTGGGTACACAGCCAGCAGCCAGCTTGCTGCTTTTGATCTTCCATGTACTCCAAACGACACACCAGTTTCCTGCGGAGGCAGCAATCTCAAGCCATGGAATTCCAGAACCCTAAAGGCGCACTAGTCTTCTAGGCCGTGTCCTTGGTACATCAAATAGCGGCCAGTCGTGAGACCCAGAGAGCGGGTCCCATTCCCACAAAGAACCAAAGTCAGTGTGTAACTCCAGGTCAGGGTCTTCAAAAGAACCCTGAAAGGGAAAAATAGAGATATTAAAGATAGAAACAGAGCTGTTTCCAAAGATGCAAGCAAAGGACACAGAGTTAATGAGAGAGGGGAGAAATGTAAAGATGATCTGAGGGATAAGTATCTCACACAGAGGGTGCAATGAGCTGTCGGGATTTGGTAGAGGCAGATGCAATCACAACAATTTAAAAAGTATTTGAACAGGAAAAGTGTAGAGGGATACAGACACAATACAAGCAAGTGGGATAATTATGGTGAGGCACCATGGTTGGTATTAGCAAGGTGGGCTGAAGATTCATTTTCTGTGCTGTATGGTTATGAATTCTATAGGTTCACCTGTCTTTGGGTGAAGGAATTTCTGTCTCAGTCCTGCTCAGTATCCTTTGGTTGTGCCTCTGACCTTCGACCTCTCCACCATTGTACCTCTAGTCCGCCCATTCCTCTCAGTATTTTATATAGTTTAATAAGGATGCCTCTTATTCTTCTATGCTGTAGCTGAACACTGTAGGTAGAATAAGGTCTGTCTGCTGAATCAACACTGCAGTATAGATTTTAATGGGAGCATGATTTCTGCCTTGAAATAGTGATGAGTGCTCACCAGCTATGAAGCATTTGTGAGATTTTGCTCCGGGTCAACTTAGATGATTTTGTGCTATAAAACTCGATGACAAGCTGGGACAGCTGAAATATACATGGTTCAAGTGAATACTTAACAAAAATAATACTCCTTAGGAGAGGAGGAACAGGCCATTTGGCCCCTTAATGTGATTGCTTCAACACTCCAATCCCATCACATTTTCACTTGTGTTTCGAAACCTGTCTTCCTCTGTCTTAAACTTAGTCGAAGACTCTGCTTCCATTGACCTTTTAAATCAAGGGTTCCCAACCTTTTTTTATGCCATAGATCCCTCCCATTAACTGAAGGGTCCATGGACCCCAGGTTGGAAACCCCTGGTTTAAGTCCTTTCCCTCTCATTTTAAACTGATTCCCTCTAATTTTGGACTCCCCTGCTTTGGAAAAAGAAACTATAGCTATTCCCTTAGCTATGGCCCTCACAATTTTATAAATCTCTAAGTTCACCCTTCAGCTTCCTTCGCTCTGGGAAGAAGACCCAATCTATGCAGTTTCTCCTTATAACTCAAACCCTGCAGTCCTCAAAGAACAACAGACCTACCTATCCACAATTCTGTATAGAATTTAATGATTTTGAACTTCTTTTTATCAAAGCCTGCAGATTAATTGAACAATAATATAAAAAACTTTTCTTGTCTTACTCATGAAGGTTGTTCATATCTACAAGTCCTGGCAACAAACCAGAGCATGGGTTGTACGGCATCAGGAATTCTTCAAAGTCTGGAAAGGTATCAGTATAATAACAAATTAATGTTTACAGTTTGCTGCAGTATTAGTAATATCATCCCAGAGAAATGTCAATCTAATTTTTTTCCTTTGCAAAAGGTTTTAGTTGTATGGGACGACACAGAGAAGAAAGTGAGGAACTACAGAATATTTGAAAAGGTCAGTAAATATTTCCGAAGTTTTGCAAATATATACTTATAGTCATATAGCCAGAAAACGGGCCTTTCTGCCCTTCAATTCAGTACTGTCAAGTGTCTCTTTTGTACTAATCCTATTTTATTCTCCCCACACTTATTGACTATACCAATTCATCCAATCACCTCACACTTGGGGCAGTTTACAGTGGCCAATTGCCCTATCAATGTGCATGTTGTTGGAATACGGGAGGGAACCAGAGCATCTGGGACAAACCACACAGCCACGAGGAGAACATGCAAACTCCACACAGCACCCATTTTTGGACTTCTGTCTCTGGAGTTAGAGACACCAGCTTTACCACTTCTTTGTTTAATGAGCCATATTTATACTGCTTTAAATCCTTGAACACTTTTGTGCAATGCTGTAGCCACTAGCCGTAGACAGATAATTGGACAAAGGTAAGTATCAAGTTCCAAGTAAATTTATTATCAAGGTACATGAATGTCACCATGTACAACCCTGAGATTCATTTTCTAGTGGACACTCACAATAAATCCAGGAAACACAATAGAATCAACGAAAGACCGCACCCAACAAGACGGACAAACCACCAATGTGAAAAAGACAACAAACTGTGCAAATACAAAAGAAAAAAATAATAATAATTAAGCAATAAATATCAAGAACAAGAGATGAGTATCAGTAACAGGATAAAGGATTTTTATCTTTGATTTATATATTTTATGGCAGTAGAACAATACTGACATAAAATTGATATAAATTACAAAACTTAAGAAAGTGCAAAAAATGAAGACTGGACCATATTGGCCATCTGTTTGCAGTATTATTACATTCAGAAAAAACGCAAGTGAAATCATCAGATGAAAAGCACCATGTGTGTGTTTGTTTAACCATATGTTGTGCGTGCTTTAATTCCTTGGTTACTGATTATTAGTTAGGTGCTAAAATTATGTGTGAAAATACCAGCCCACAAAAACAGCAGCAAAATCCATTTAGGTAAGGGAGCTGTAGTCGTGGTCACCTAAGGCAACTGAGATTTGATGGAGTGGATGTGGATTTTAATGATCAAAACAAAAAATATGGAAACACTCAGTGGATCAGGAGGCATCAGTGTAATGAGACCTTATGACCGAATCAGCTAGGATCAGATTAACACCTTTGTCATTGTAATGTGTTGCCAGTGGCAAGGTCCAGCTGGCCAGAATACAGTAAACAACAGAGACGAAGTAAAAAGTCTAAACAATGAGAAATCACATTTCTGCTACGAGGTCATCACTTCTCACTCTATGGAAACATTTTCCGTTTTTCTACCCACTCCTATATTCCCAGCTCCCTTAAAAATAATTTATTTTCTCTCGTTCCCGTTCTGTTGAAGGGTCCCAGACCTGAAATGTTTATTTTACAGTCCACAGATGCTGCCTGACCTGCTGAGTTTTTCCAGTAGGTTATGTTTTTATTTCGGGTTTCTAACATCTGCAATTTTTTTCATGGGTTTTAACAAGGTGCTTCACAAAATCTCATATGGTAGATTGGTCATAAAGGTTTAAACCTATCGGATCCAGCAGAAATTGACAATTCTCTTTAAAAATTAGTTCAGTGACAGAAGGCAAAGAGTTAAGATTGGATGTGGTTGCCTCACTACAGGAAGGATGTGGAAGCCATAGAAAGGGTGCAGAGGAGATTTACAAGGATGTTGCCTGGATTGGGGAGCATGCCTTATGAGAATAGGTTGAGTGAACTCGGCCTTTCCTCCTTGGAGCGAGGGAGGGTGAGAGGTGACCTGACAGAGGTGTATAAGATGATGAGAGGCATTGATCATGTGGATAGTCAGAGGCTTTTTCCCAGGGCTGAAATGGTTGCCACAAGTGGACACAGGTTTAGGGAGTAGGTACAGAGGAGATGTTAACGATAAGTTTTTTACTCAGAGAGTGGTGAGTGCGTGGAATGGGCTGCTGGCAACGGTGGTGGAGGCGGATATGTTAGGGTCTTTTAAGAGACTTCTGGATAGGTACATGGAGTTTAGAAAAATAGAGGGCTATAGGTAAGCCTAGTAATTTCTGAGGTAGGGACATGTTCAGCACAACTTTGTGGGCCGAAGGGCCTGTATTGTGCCGTAGGTTTTCTATGTTTCTATGAAAGCAGGCACAAATGTTTGAGGTCAGCTGGAAAGGATGCTAGAGTAAAGCTTTAAACTGAAGCAAAGTTGCGCCAAACCTAAAGTAGTGTATATAGTTCTGGTTGTGAGGTTACAGGAAAGATGTGATAGCACCAAAGAGGATGCTGGAGGATGTGCAGGTCAGAGCTGGGGAATTATAGACAGACTGTCCAGCATAAGGTTTTTTTTTAAACAAAGGGGATTGCGAGGAGACTTAATTACATATATACAGTTATATAATTCAATTACCGTAAACAGAATGGAGTAATTTCTCTTGGCAGAGAAATGAATAAACAATGGACATGAATTTAAATTGGGAAGAAAAAAGTTTCACTCAGTGGATGCTGGGGCTCCAGGATTCACTGTCCTGAAAGGGCAGTGAAGGTGGAAACCCCAGCACAAGTCCCTGAAAGGCGCTTGAAGAGTCATGAACAGGAGGGATTTGAGATTAATCCAATCTTCATTTAAATTCTGTTTTTCTCCAAAAGATTCTTTCCCTTCTTTTCTGGTCTCAATTTGATCAGGGACATAGTGTGTAATTATAATAAAGAACAGCAGTAAAACACAGGTACAGAACTAACCACAGTAGCTCTCTGAAGTGTTATTACTTAAGATAATTGAAGTGTAAACTTAAACCAGGCTTGTCAAAATGCATGATTATGACGAGTATTTAAGAGACTTAAGGCAATGCTTTTGTATAACTGTCAAAACATAGGAGTATATTAGCAAGAACATTCACATGATGAGGCCAACCACAGAATGGAGGAGCAATACCTCATATTCCATCCAAGTAGCCTCCAATCTGCTGGCGTGAACATAGATTTTTCCAACTTCTGGTAATTTCTCCCCACTCCCTCCATTTCATTTTTCCATTCTTCATTCTGATTACCCTCTTGCCTCTTTGCTTCTCTTCAACAGCCCATATCTCCCTCTGGTTCCTCTCCTCTATCCCTTGCTTTCATGATCCACTGTCCACTCCTGTCAGATTTCTTCTTCAACACTTTACCTCTTCCATCTATTACTTCTCAGCTTCTTATTTCAACCTCCCTTCCCCACCCACCCACCTTCCACCTCACCAATCACTTGTAATCCTTGTAGTCGTTTTCTTCATTTTGGCTTCTTCCCCCTTCCTATCCAGTCCTGATGAAAGGTCTTGGCTTGAAATATTGGCTGTTTATTTCCTTCCATAAATGCTGTTGGACTTGCTGAGCTCCTTCAGCATTTTGTCAGTGTTGCTTAGGAACAAAAATAGACCACCTGGCCCCTCAAACCTGCCCTTCCATTCAATATGATCAGGGCCTCAACTCCACCTTTGTGCTAGTTCCCTACAGTCCAAAATTCCTCAGTCTTTCAAAAATCTATTTACCTAGAAGTTAGTTATGAGGTAGGTGCTTATTATTCATCTTATTTTGCCTTGTTTGTGGAACAGTACAGATGTTAGTTTGCCTCCCAGGTGCCAGCGTCTGGGATGTTTCTGCTCGTGTCCATGACATCCTTAAGTGGGAAGGTGAACAGCCAGAGGTCATGGTACATATTGGTACCAACGACATAGGTAGGAAAAGGGAGGAGGTCCTGAAAACAGACTACAGGGAGTTAGGAAGGAAGTTGAGAAGCAGGACCTCAAAAGTTAGTAATGTCAGGATTACTGCCTGCACCACGCGACAGTGAGTATAGGAATAGAGTGAGGTGGAGGATAAATGCGTGACTGAGGGATTGGAGCAGGGGGCAGGGATTCAGATTTCTGGATTATTGGGACCTCTTTTGAGGTAGGCGTGACCTGTACAAAAATGAGGGGTTGAATCTGAATCGAGGGTGACCAATATCCTGGCAGGGAGGTTTGCTAAGGTTATAGGGGAGAGTTTAAACTAGAATTGCTGGGGGTTGGGAACCAAACTGAAGAGCTGGGGGAAGGGAGGAGCTATTGGCTCACAAATAGAGAAAGTCTGGAGACAGTGCAAGAGGGAGGATAGGCAGGTGATAGAGAAGGGATGTGCCCAGACCGATGGTTTGAGCTGTGTCTATTTTAATGCAAGGAGCATCATGAACAAAGCGGATGACCTTAGAGTGTGGATCAATACTTGGAGCTATGATGTTGTGGCCATTACTGAGACTTGGATGGTGTAGGGGCAGGAATAGTTACTTAGAGTGCCAGGCTTTAGATGTTTCAGAAAGGACAGGGAGGTGGAGGCATGGCACTGTTGATCAGAGATAGTGTCATGGCTGCAGAAAAGGAGGAAGTCATGGAAAGATTATCTACTGAGTCTCTGGGCAGAAGTTAGAAACAGGAAGGGGTCAATAACTCTACTGGGTGTTTTTTATAGACCGCCCAATAGAAAGAGGGACATTGAGGAGCAGCTAAGGTGACAGATTCTGGAAAGGTACAATAATAAAAGGGTTGTTGTGGTGGGAGATTTTAATTTCCCAAATATTGATTGGCATCTCCCTAAAGTGAGGGGTTTAGATGGGGTGGAGTTTGTTAGGTGTGTTCAGGAAGGTTTCCTGACACAATATGTAGATAAGCCTACAAGAGGAGAGGCTGTACTTGATCTGGTATTGGGAAATGAACCTGGACAGTGATCACAGTTCTATCTCCTTTACCGTAGCATTGGAGAGGGATAGGAACAGACAAGTTAGGAAAGCATTTAATTGGAGTAAGGGGAAATATGATGCTATCAGGCAGGAACCTGGAAGCATAAATTGGGAACAGATGTTCTCAGGGAAATGTACGGCAGAAATGTGGCAAATGTTCAGGGGATATTTGCATGGCGTTCTGCATAGGTATGTTCCAATGAGACAAGGAAAGGATGGTAGGATACAGGAACCGTGGTGTACAAAGGCTGTTGAAAATCTAGTCAAGAAGAAAAGAAAAGCTTATGAAAGATTCAAAAAACTAGGTGATGATAGAGATCTAGAAGATTATAAGGCTAGCAGGAAGGAGCTTAAGAATGAAATTAGGAGAGCGAGAAGGGGCCATGAGAAGGACTCGGACAGCAGGATTAAGGAAAACCCTATTCTACAAGTATGTGAAGAGCAAGAGGATAAGACATGAGAGATTAGGACAAATCAAGTGTCACAGTGGAAAAGTGTATATGGAACCGGAGGAGATAGCAGAGATACTTGAATACTCTGCTTCAGTATTCACTATGGAAAAGGATCTTGGTGATTGTAGGAATGACTTACAGCAAATTGAAAAGCTTGAGCTTATAGACATTAACAAAGAGGATGTGCTGGAGCTTTTGGAAAGCATCAAGTTCATTAAGTCTCCGGGTCTGGATGAATGTACCCCAGGCTACTGTGGGACGTAAGGGAGGAGATTGCTGAGCCTCTGGCAATAATCTTTGTATCATCAATGGGGATTGGAGAGGTTCAGGTGGATTGGAGGGTTGTAGATTTTGTTCCCTTAATCAAGAAAGGGAGTAGAGATAGCCCAGGAAATTATAGACCAGTGAGTCTTACTTCAGCGGTTGGTAAGTTGATGGAAAAGATCCTGAGAGACAGGGTTTATGAACATTTGGAGAAGCATAATATGTTTAGGAATATTCAGCATGGCTTTGTCAGAGGTGGGCAGTGCCTTACGAACATGATTGAATTTTTTGAGGATGTGACTAAACACATTGATGAAGGTTAGTGCAGTATATGTAGTGTATATGGATTTCAGCAAGGCATCTGAAAAGGTCCCCATGAAAGGCTTATTGAGAAAGTAAGGAGGCATGGGATCCAAGGGGATCCTGCTTTGTTGCTCACAGAAGGCAAAGAGTGGTTGTAGACAGGTCATATTCTGCACAGAGGTCAGTGGCCAGTGGTGTGCCTCAGGGATCTGTTCTAGGACCCCTTCTCTTCGTGATGTTTATAAATGACCTGGATGAGGAAGTGGAGGGATGGGTTAGTAAATTTGCTGATGACACAAAGGTTGGGGATGCTGTGGATAGTGTGGAGGGTTGTCAGAGGCTACAGCGGGACATTGATAGGATGCAAAACTGGAATGAGGAGTGGCAGATGGAGTTCAATCCAGATAAGATTCTCAAGATAATGAGAGGCATTGATCGTGTGGATAGTCAGAGGCTTTTTCCCAGCGCTAAAATGGCTAGCACAACAGGGCTTAGTTTTAAGGTGCTTGGAAGTAGGTACAGAGGTGATGTCAGGGGTAAGTTTTTTACGCAGAGAGTGATGAGTGCATGAAATGGGCTGCCTGTGGTGGTGGAGGCGGAAATGATAGGGTCTTTTAAGAAACTCCTGGATGGATACTTGGATCTTAGAAAAATAGAGGGCTATGGGTAAGCCTAGGTAGTTCTAAGGTAAGAACATGTTCAGCACAGCTTTGTGAGCAGAAGGGCCTGTATTGTGCTGTAGGTTTTCTATGTTCTATGTTCTAAGTGTGAGGTGCTTCATTTTGGTAGGTCAAATATGATGGCAGAATATAGTATTAATGGTAAGACTCTTGGCAGGGTGGAGGATCAGAGGGATCTTGGGGTCCAAGTCCATAGGACACTCAAAGCTACTGTGTGGTTAAGAAGTCATATAGTACATTGGCCTTCATCAACCATGGGATTGAGTTTAAGAGCCAAGAGGTAATGTTATATCTATATAGGACCCTGGTCAGACCCCACTTGGAGTACTGTGCTCAGTTCTGGTCACCTCACTACAGGAAGGATGTGGAAACTATAGAAAAGGTGCAGTGGAGATTTACAAGTACGTTGCCTGGATTGGGGAGCATGCCTTACGAGAACAGGTTGAGTGAACTCGGTCTTTTCTCCTTGGAGCGAAGGAGGATGAGAGGTAATCTGATAGTGGTGTACAAGATGATGAGAGGCATTGATTGTGTGGATAGTCAGAGGCTTTTTCCCAGGGCTGAAATGGCTAACACGAGAGGGCACAGTTTTAAGGTGTTTGGAAGTAGGTACACAGGATATGTCAGGGGTAAGTTTTTTACGCAGAGAGTAGCAAGTGCGTGGAATGAGCTGGCGGCAATAGTGGTGGAGGCAGATATGATAGAGTCTGGATAGGTACATGGAGCTTAGAAAAATAGAGGGCTAAGGGTAACCTTAGGTAATTTCTAAGTAAGTACATGTTCGGCGCAGCATTGTGGGCCGAAGGGCCTGTATTGTGCTGAAGGTTTTCTATGTTCCTATGATCTAAGTGCCATTTAAAAATTTTTTTCTTGCAGGAATCCCAGTTATATTTAGAAGCCGAGATAAAGTTCATGAACCTCACAAGCATGGTTGAATATTATTATGTCAACCTGCTCCCGACCCATGAGAATCTGTATCTTAAGGTACCCTATCGCTCCTGAAAGTCGTCCTCACATCATCACATCAGCTCGGGTGTACACAAAGGAGACATCTGTTGACTTGAAACAAAGTGAAATGGCTGATGAGAGAATTTAAAAGCTGCACATTAAAAGGTTGGAAACTCTTTGACATTTACAAGAAGGGAACAGTAACACATTGCATTCCTGAAGAGATGTGTATCTCACTTCATTATTGACACTGATCTATATACTCCAGGTAATCCTTCCCTCTTGTTGTGAAGGACATGATCTCTAATCAACTCAATGATGACTCAACTGAAATAGCTACAAGAGGAATGGCTCAAGCATCCACTTTACATTATAAAGTAATATTAAGCTGTATATACCTTAATTTAAGAGAACTATATCATGGAATAATGTGTAAATATACATATAAATTATTTAGAAAATGTACATAGATCGTTTTTAATGGAAATAGACTATTTTTGAGAAGCATTTGTCTGAAAAATCTTTGTTTATAGTGGTAAGTGTGTAATTTGGCAAGCACTGAGGATGAAGACCATCGGTCCCTCGGTCAAAGGCAGAGGTCGACAAGCCCTAAGGTTTAAACTCCATCAGATGTACCTTAGCCCATTTCACCAACAGTTCAGTGAGAGCCAGGGCAGATCAACTATGGTGGAGCAGGCCCAATGGATTAAGTGGTTCACTCATCATCATCAGGTAATATTTCCCTCCTTATGAAAGGAAAGCAAACAAAAATCGGACCCTCAGCTAATGTTTCCTTCACATATCCAAAACATTAGGGACAGCATCTGCTACCAAACAGAATTATATCAGGAATCCTGTCTATCTCAGTAGCTAAAAGATCTTCAGAAGAGGCTTTTGCTGTTAGAATCAAAGAGTAGCATAGAAGGGAACCAGGCCTTTCAGCCCAACTCATGCATACTAATCATGATGTTTGTCCTATTTGCCTACATTTGTCCATATCCCTCTAAACCTTTTCTGTCCACGTAGCTGTTTTAGTGTATTTAAATGTCATTGGACCTGTCTCAACCTCAATCTGGCAGCTCAGTTTATAGATGCACCACCTTCTGTATGAAGTTGCCTTTCTCATCTTAGACCTATGTCCTCTGATTTTTAGTAAGTTAGAAACTCATACACCATATCCCTGAATCTGTTAAACTGCAGACTCTTAAATACCATGATATAGAGCAGAATTAGGCCATTAGGCCCATCAAGACTGCTCTGCCATCTGATCATGGCTAATTTATTATCCCTATAAACCCCATTTTCCTGCCTTCCTGTAGCCTTTGATGCCCTTACCAATCAAAAACTTACCAACCTCTGCTTTAATTATACACAATGACTTGGCCTCCACACCTGTCTGTGGCACTGAAATCCACAGATTTACCACCCTCTTGCTTCAGAAATTCCTGCACATCTTTGTCTTTCTATTTTGAGGCTGTGCCTTCTGGTCCTAGACTCTCCCACTATTGGAAACGTCCTCTCCACATCCACTGAAACTATACCTTTCAATATTTGATATGTCCTGGATTAGTTAGGGGTTGTGACCCTTCTTATTTTTGGCAATCCCTTAAGACTGGGGATGACTTGCTGCTACTTCAGTTCTCTGGGTTCTGACATGGCTGAAGAGACCAAACTTTGATTCTCCTCACTCTGTCAGGTGATGAGTTATGTGATCCTGATTAAAATAATTCAGGTTCTCACTGCCATCATGGATGCCCGTTCACTATCCTGACTGGCCGTGCACCGTGGATTCCTTTTGTAAAGAAATTTTAATGTGTTTCCTTTGTCTACCTGTTAATCTCTTGTGACAGAGATCTGAGCCCCTTCCATTATTTGTGAAATTCAATTGTAATTACAGCTTCAATCTCAGGGCAAATTGGTTTAAAAGTAGATGCTGAAATTGGTTCATTAAACCTTATAATGGTTTCAAAGGACTTTGTGAAGTCAGCATCATTCCTGTCTTTGAATTACCTGCTGTTGGCAATCTGTGGCTGTGCCAGTATGGGGATTGTATTTCCCTCAATCACAGGACTCTGCAGAGAGTGGTGCAGACAGCCCAGCGCATCTGTAGATGTGAACTTCCGACTATTCAAGACATTTACAAGGACAGGTGTGTAAAAAGGGCACTAAGGATCATTGGGCCCCAATTCACCCCAACCACAAACTGTTTCAGCTGCTACCATCTGGGAAACGGCACCACAGCATAAAAGCCAGGACCAACAGGCTCCAGGACCGCTTCTTCCGTCAGGCCATCAGACTGATTAATTCATGCTAACACAACTGTATTTCTATGTTATACTGACTGTCCTGTTGTATATAATATTTATTATAAATTACTATAAATTGCACATTTAAAGATTTTTACTCATGTATATAAGGATGTAAGTAATAAAATCAATTCATTTCAATTCCCTCAGCCTTCTCCAGTGCCGCAGAGAGACCAAGTGCAAATCGGTAGAACGGCATCTGAATTCCATTTAGATAGCTCACAACCCAGTGATATGAATGCTGATTTTTCCACACCCCTGGTGTTCTCCACCTACACACACACATTCTCACACCCCCCTACACACACACACACCTGCCCACCTAGTTTTCTTCTTCTGTCCTACCCACCTGCCCATCCCCACTCTCTATCTGGTTCCACCTATCACCTCCTATCCCATCCCGTCCCACATGGTTCAATCTACCTGTCACCCCCAACTGTCTGTCTTCACCTCTCACCTACTGTCCTATCCCTTAATACACATGTTTCCCTCTCAGCCTCTGTTCTCCCTCCCCCACCCCCAGGGCATTCCTGTCATGCCTCTTCCCTCTCAGTCCTGACATGAAACGTTGATGTACACCTTCTGCCTCCAAAGATGCTGCTTGACCCACGGATTTCTTCCAACATCTGCTTTTCAAGCTGTGGTATTGCTATTCCTGCGCTCATTTTCTCTGGATTTTTAGAGGACAGTTATCAGACTCAGTCTTCATTTCCTGTTTTCAACAAGCCAGGATTCCAACTGTGGTTTTGTGTGGATTTAGGACGTTTAAAAAAATAGAAAAAAATATTTGTCTGTCCCTGCAATTCATTGCTGAACCAGACACCCGCCTGCAGATAGCAATATTTCTTTTGTTAAGACAACAGCATATTGCCAATGGAAAACTTTAATGAAAGGGCTCCCTATTAGCACTGAAAAATAACTGAACAACCACAGGAAATATTGAAAGTGCACAATGATTTAGCTCATAATGGAAAATGAGATGAGCCAGCATTTGAGAAGGGTTAAAGCTGGGTTGGGACTTCCATTAAAGCAACCCAGCATTGAAATGATTGCTGCAATTCACTGTTGGCATGTTACCATTTTATTCAGCATTTACCTTTAAATTTTCACCAAAAACAGTATTTTCATTCTCCCTTCAAATTGCCGCATTGTACTAATTTTTCTCTTATCAGAGTCTCTAAACGAGTGGTTGATATTCTTGTTGAAACTAGCACTGTTTTCCTGACTAATACTGCATGGAATATTAAGTTTGTTCTAATCCTGATCTTGGGCCATGAAACACAGTACTTGCAGGAACATGTCTGCCCTTTAATCAGTGAAAAAGCTATCAAGGCCTTCTGCCTCAGTACTTTTATGAGGAATAAGGACAAGTGCAGCTGGATCAACACCCAAGAAGCTTACAACATCCAGAACAAAGCAGTCCATCTCATCCACTTTCATCAGCAGGAGATACAAAAGCCTGAATGCACACACCACCAGGCTCAAGCACAGCATCTACCCTGCTGATATAAAACTATTGAATGGTTCCCTAGTATGATAATAAGGATTCTTGATGTTGTGATCTGCACTGCACTTTCTTTGTAACTGCCAGTTTTTTTTCTGCATTCTGCTATTGTTTTTCATCTTGAACTACCTCAACGTACTGTTGTAATGAAATGGATAGTATGCAAGGCAAGTTTTTCATAGTGCCTAAGTGACAACATAAGACCAATTTACCAATCTACAGGGATTGCATGGTAACATGGCAGTTAGTGTTATGCTATTACAGAGCCAGCTACCTGGGTTTGATTCTACTGCTGTTTGTAAGAAGTTTGTACGCTCTCCCCATGACCGATTGGGGTTTCATCCAGGTCCTCTGGTTTCCTCCACGTTCCAAAGTTGTATGGGCTTGTAGGTTGATTGGTCACAGGGGTGTAATTGGGCAGTGTGGGCTCATTGCACCGGAATGACCTGTTACCATACTGTATCTCTAAATTAAATAAAATACACTGTTTGCAACGCGTATCATTTACAAAATGCTCTACATCTACTTCCTGGGTTACTCATACATCTTGACTCGGAAGTATATCACCAAGTTGCTCGCTAGAGAAGCTGTGCCTTAAATTTTCTGCTCTTATTATGTGCCCTGGCCAAAGAAAGAAAGCAGGGATTTCCAACCTTTTTAATGCCATGGATCCCTACCAATAACCAAAGGGTCCATGGACCCCAGATTGGGAATCCATGAATACAATTACCTCATTGCCTTCATCACTGCTTTACCCACCTGTGCTGCCACCTACAGGAAAAAGTTTTATGAAGTTGCATCCATGTTTCTAGATTCTCTGCCCCAGCATTGAAGGTAGGTATCCTGTATGGCTAGATAAACTTTTTTTTCATGATGCCACTATTAATTTTAGCTCCTTGGGTCAAATTAGCACCCTCACAATTTGTATCTTAGTCATAATTTTAAATCCAAAGTAGTCAAAGTAAAATTTGTCAAGGTATGTATTTTCATTTTCTTGGAAGCATTTACAGGAAAATAGAGAAATACAATAGAGTTAACAAAAAAATCTATACATATACAAAGACTAACAAACAACAAATGTGAAAGACAAATTCTGCAATAAATAAACAAACAAATAATACTAAGAAAATGAGTTGTGTTTCTGAAAGTGAGATTCTAGATAGTAACGTAATAACTGTTCCCTAACCTGGTGGTGTGAGATGTAAGGCTTCTGTATTTCCTACCCAATGGTCATAGTGAGAAGACAGCATGGCCTGGATGGTGGGTGTCTTTGGTGATGGATGCTATTTTCTTGTGGCAGCAGTCCATGTAGTGTGCTCAGTGGTAAATGTCTCATTTAGCTGCAACTAGTCAGAGAGATGTACCTATGATCCTTCATACAGATGCTGACTTCAAACTTACTACTATAGCAAGGAAGAACATGGGAAAGTCTGTACAGGAATGTAGGAACTATCAGAGTTTTGAAAGGACATCTACAAATCTGGCTTTAATAGTGCTTCATACTTTGTTATTTTTTGTTGGCCATCAACAGGAGGTTCAGCAGCATGTTATTCCGACTCATCGGTCAGCTTTGCTTAGCTGCAGAGAAGCCCAACACATCTGGCGCTACATGTCTGCCAAGAGCCAAAGGTGAAGTGGATACAGCCCACATCTGGCCCTGTGCCACAATATGAGTAATGTTAATTTACAGAGATGAAGCCTTACAGCTATTTCTTAGGAGCACTCCTTCTCACTCTATCCTACACAACAGTTAAAAGTATTTCTGAGCTAATTTGTAAAATGCTGCTGTTAAGTAATTGATCATCCTATTAGATTAAAGCTTCCATTTTCTTATTATTTCATGGACAGTTTCCAGGACATACACAATGGAACTGCAGGATCTTTTCCTGGAATAGATTTTAAAGAAAAGATTTGACAAAATTAAGTCAGAGTTCATCTTCTAATTTGAGTGGAACTACCATTTAAAATATCAAATGGAAATAGCACTGTGGCATATAAATATAATGAAATTGGAAAGCCTTTCTTTGACCCAAGCTAGGAGCAAGAGAAGTGGAAGGGGTCAATCCAGACATAAACTGATCAAATAACATAGTTTCTTTAATTGAAGGAGTTTGCTTTTAAATCCTGTTATTACTCAAGGACATTGAAAGACTTGAATTTCCTGCACTAGCCTGAACAAAAAAGCAACACTGAAGGTATGTCAAGTCAAGTTTATTGTCATTTAACTGAATAAGTGTATATAACGTGTATAACTACTCAATGCATATAGAAATGTTTCTCCGAACCAGGGTGTAAAGCCCAGTAGTACACATTACACACAATAACTTATGAAGGAAGGGATAAAATCTACAAGTGAATCACGCATTAATAACAAACTAAAGTGTTTAAATTAAATATTGTAAGACATGGAACAGACTACCAGTGACACTTTGAATACGATGGTGCAGGGAGTTCAGAAGCCTAATGGCCTGAAGGAAAAAGCTGTTTTCCATCTTGACCATTCTTGTTTTTATCAATCAGAGTCTCCTGCCTGATAGTAGAAAGTCAAAGAAGATGCTGGATGGATGGGTGGGATCCTTAAAATTACTAAGGGCCCTGTGTACGCAATGCTCTCCGATGGATGGTTGGGAAGCCCCTATGATCCTTTCAGCTATTCTCTTGTTATTATAGCACTCACACTATGATTGAGTTGTGGGCATGCTATGTTGGCAGTGGAACCATGGCAGCACTTGCGGTCTGCTCCCAGTACAATCCTCAGAGTGTAATGATTGTTGATGCAATACGATGAATTTCATTGTAGTTTTTAACATATATATGACAAATAAAGCTAACCGTTATCTTTAGGCTCTAGTTAGGAGAAAGAAAATAGCTTTACCAAAAATAAATTACCGACAGCTTTTCTTTGATTTAATGAAGAGACCTCAGAGGGACTGCAGGTAGTGCAGCTGCCTCACAGCTCACATGGTTGGTTCTGATCTCCGTGACCAGCTTTGCTTCTGCTGGTGTTCCAGTTTCCTCCCACATCCCCAAAGATGTAAGTTAATCGGTTGCTGTAAATTGCGCCACAGTGTTTTGGTTAATTGAAGGAAAATTCTGGGCAAGGGGGTTGAGAATGAACCTGCGTGAGAGAGTAGGTTGTAGGGTAATAGATTGTACTGAGAGTCAGCAAGGGGTTATAGATTCATATTCAGATTCATGTATTTATCACATATACATTGATAACCACACCAAGTTGATAGTCCTGTGTTAACTGTGCCCAGAAATTTAAGGGATGTAATGGAATTTCCATAAGGGATCTATCTGTCTTATCAACTTAAAAGCCCATACATTGAATATTTTGGTGGGTTGCTTTTTTGATTGATGAATGTGTACAAGTTATTACTTTGGGTTTAATTTCAAAGTTCAAAGGAGTTCAAAGTTCATCTAAGGAGTTAATCGACTAAGGAGCTTTCTAAATATGTTGTGAGGAGTATCCATCAATAAAACACTGGAACTGCCTTTTTGGGTGAAAAGTGCAAAGGGCTGCAAGACATTTCTCTTGTATCCTTTAGAAATGGTGTGGGTATTTAACAACACATTCAGGGCTGCCAATATTATCATTAGCCCACTTCACATGGGGATTCAGCTATAAAGCATCTGAAGCACCACACAGATAATATGGAACAGACTTTGAAGTGCTTTGATAGAAGTTAGGTTTATCAAAGTCTAGCCTACAGATACTTCATTCTCTCTTGTAAATATTGACACACTTCCCATGAACTTCTTTGCCCAAGGCTGAGATAGTTGTACAACAGAAAGGCAATCATTTAAGGAAATGTTTATTTTGTTCATTAAACTGTGGAAGTGATGAAGACCCAAGAGACTGTAGATGTTGGAATATGTAGCACAAATAACAAACTGCTGGAGTTATTCAACAGGCCAGGCAGCATCTATGGAACTACGGATATATGGATATATATTGATGCATTAATGCAGAAGGCACTCCAGTTGTAATAATTCATTAGAAATTTGAGAAGGTATGTCACCAAAGGCTGTAGCAAATTTCTGAATGGTGCATCACTGTTTGGTATGGAGGTAGCAATGTACAGGATCAAACAATGCTGCAAAGAGTTGTCAACTCAGCCGGCTCCATCATGGACACTAGCCTCACCACCACCGCGGACATCTTCAAAAGGCCCAAGAAGGTGGCATCCATCATTAAGGATACTCACTATCCAGGATGTACCCTCTTATCATTGCTACCATCAGGCGGGAGATAGAAGAGTCTGAACTCGGAGACTCAATAGTCCTCTGGCATCAGGTTTCTTAACATTCCATTTACCTATTCTTTTGTACTATTTACATTTTTAAATACTTGTTACTGTAACATAGTGATTTTTTTGTGTATTGCATCATACTGCTGCCACTAAACAACAAATTACCCGACTTACGTCAGTGATAACAAATCAGATTCTGATTCTGGAGGCAAAGCAATGGTTGACATTTTGGCTCAGGTCCAAAGCAATGAATGTGTAAATGAAAAGCTTAAGTAAAATTGGTGGAGTAATTTAAGATTCCTCACAAGTAAAATGATTATTTAGCTAATAACCGAATCTTGAAATTTCTCTGCTATTCTTTATATAAGGCAATGCAACCCTCTTGTTCAAATTATTTGATGTGCACAAAATAATTAAAAAGGGAGCAAAATGGTTACTAACTCTGCCATAGACAGTCCCATGCCTGGCTGCAAAAGGAGGAGGGGTGGGCACAAGGCTAGCAAACCCCATCCCGCAAAAACTTTGAGCTACAGAAGCTACAAGGACCTCATCCCTGAGAGAGGAATGATCTTTGTAGATGGGCTACATCTGCAGACAACTTGAAAAACTAGCCCAGAATAGAGGACTCTGGTGAGCAGCCTATGCCTCAGTAAGGGTAAAGGCTGAGTAAGAAAAGTAAGCAAAATAGTCACTAAGCTTTCTTAGATCCTCTAACACCATGTAAAAGTGTATATTGGAAATGGCTCATACTTTTGAAGTGCTGTAGAAAATCTTGTCTGGACTCCTGCCACAGAATATTTCTCTTGGTACAGGTTATCTCTCACCGCCCTACCAGCATGACTTCTTTCCAAGTGAGCTATTCATAGATGTTTGAGTACGGTAAATCTTACTGAGCCTATCATCCTACAATTTCCTCACTGCACTACAAGCAGGAAATGCTGCTTAGCAGTAAAGAGACAGAAGTCTGAGAGGCAAAGACATCATCTTTGCTGTCTGGACACAATCCTGTCTATAACTGCACAATGAAACCATGCTCCTCACTGTTTGCAACATTTCTAAGTTTTATATCATCTGCTGAATTTGGAACTATATGCTATGATTACATCCTATGTGATAAAAAGGACAGTGGTCCTGATGTTGAGCTGTGGGGAAAAACCAATGGCTAAGATATAAGTATCCACTGTCAGCCTTTAATATCTGTTCCTTAATTTCTTGTTATCACTATTACTCCCTTTTAATCCCAAGGCCACATTTTCCCAATTTTTGTTTTTAAGTTCTTTGTCAATTTCCTTTTGCAAACTCAATGTACAACATCCACTACAATATTTGCCTTCTCATTTATTCTTGTTTACACTAACCTTCTATTAATTCTGCATCTTTTCTATACTCTACAAATTTAATTAATTCCCTCCAGATTCCAACACTCACCTACACACTAGGGACAATTTACAGTGGCAATTGACCTATCAACCTACATGTTTTTGGAATGTAGTAGGAAACCCACATGCAAACCTCGCACTAACAGCACCCAACGTCTCTGGCACTGAGGCAACAGCTCTATTAGATACTAAATTGGGACACCGCTTTGTCAAGCATTTCTGCTCCACCCACCAAAAGTGAAACTCCCTGGTGGCACATGTTCATTCCAATTCCCATTCCCATTCTGACATGTTGGTCCATGGCCTCCTTTTGTGCCATGATGAAGCCATCCTCAGGGTGGAGGAGCAACACCTTATGTGTGTCTGATGGCAAGACTATCGATATCTCCATCCGCTAAAAAAATTTCCTTACCACTCTCCTCTTCTGTTAACCACTCTGACCTCTTACCTCTTCTCACAAGTCTATCACATTCCCCTGATGCCCCTACTTCTCCCCTTTCTCCTATAGTCCACTCTTCTTTCCTACCAAATTTCTTCCCTTTCAGCCCTTTATCTTTCCCACACACCTGGCTTCACCTATCACCATCTAGCTATCCTTCCCCTCCCCCCAACTTTTTATTCTAGCGTCTTCTCCCCTTCCAGTCCTGAAGAAGTGTCTTGGCCTGAAACGTCAACCATTGATTTATTTCCATGGATGCTGCCTGACCTGCTGAGTTCCTCCAGCAGTTTGTGCATGTTGCTTAACAGCTCAACTAGCTGCTCAGAGCATCCTGGAGATCAGAAACTCAGCCATGTAAAAAGGGGCTACAAAAGGAGGTTAGAGTCCAGGTATACTGCAGTGAGTGACTCATCTCCTTCCTCACCAATACATCTGCAAAACTGCACCATGAAATATCTTCAAAATGCACTGCAGTTATTTGTCCAGACTAGTGGTCCCAAACCTGCCACTTCCACCAAAAATGACAAGGGTGGAAAGTGCATGGGAATATCACCACCTACAGGTTACCCTCCAAATTACACAATAGCCTCATCCGGAATGGACCAAATTCAAAAAAACTTTAGATACGAAAGATCTGAAATAAAAACAGAAAATATTGTGAACACTGGCAGACTAGACAACATCTGTAGAGAGAAAAACAAAGTTAATGTTTCAGGCTTAGCTAGCTATCAACATTCTTAGAAGAATACTAAGTATCAAAAACTTTGAAAACCATTCAAACATTTTCTTTAAAAAGTTAATTAATGATGCTCTAGTTTTCATTAATTTGCTTTTTAAAAACCAAGTCGCTCATAGTACAAATTATGATGACTCATGTCCTATGTAGTGGGGCACCATGGGAAGGAGGGAGCAGTTACAGATATAGAAGACATTTCCTTGTGCCTTGCCTTCGGTGATCACTTAGTCTTTGGAGGACATAAAAATGAAATATGGAAACTATTATTTGAGGAGGACAAGAAAAGAAAGATTATACATCAGTATTCTTTGTCACATGAACATCTGAACATCGAAAGGTACTGTGAAATATTGTTTTGCATCAATGACCAACACAATCTGAGGATCATGCAGGGGCAGTCCACGAGAGTCGCTGTACTTTCAGCGCCAACATAGCATGCCTACAACACAATAACCTGGAAACCAGAGCACCCTGAGGAAAGCCACGTGGTCATGGGGAGACCATACAAACTTCTTACAGACAGTGGTGGGAAATAAACCCAATCGGCGAACACTAGTGCTGTAAAGTGTTAACCGCTATGCGGTAGTATTTGTTATATTTGATCTCCCTTGAAATGACAGTTCGTGTGTCCCATAACTGGGTCAGAATCTCAAGAACAATAAATTGATATTTTCATGTTCTTTTCACTTATTTGTTCAAATATTCAGTCCCGCATGAAGAGTGTGGTGCAATGGTGTTGGTGTTAAGGCAGTTGGCAGCAGGTGTTCCATAGTCTCTCTACTACTGATAGTTGGCTGCTACTCTCCTCTAAAGACCAGATTCAGGAGGGTAGCCACAGGCCCCATTGGAGTAAAGTGTGTGTTGACACCCAACTAGGCAGCTTCACTGAGGGAGGGAGACAAGGTAGAGGCCACTGTTCCCTCTTAGGTATGCTGGTGTGCACGTGCATTCATCTTTTGCTGCTACTACACAAAGGAATTTAAACTGCGCACAAAAGGTTATCACCCTCTACCTCATTGGCATACTAAGTATATTTCATGATCAGACATAATCACATTTCCTTTTCAGGTTTCTGATGCAGATGGTGTTGACAACATTTAGAACTGGCTTATTTATACTGTTTTTATTGAAGAAATTATTCAGTGTGCACATGTTGTTGTCACTTGGCAAAAAATTGCACAGCACAAGATTTTTGCACACACTGGTCATTACAAATTAGGGGGAACATTGGTAGCGGCACTTAGATATGATCAATCACAAAGCACCAGAGGAGACTGGATCACTCCCTGCATGGAGGAAATTGGAAATCAGTTTGTTGATGCTGGTGGTGAAGGAGGAGATCAGCAGCTGGGAGCAACAACATCAGGATTGGGGAATGAAGCTGGAAACAACAGCATGTTGAAGAATGTGGAAGGAACGCAGACTAGGAAGTTGGGCAGGTAGTGGGAGGGATGAGGGGACTACCAATCAGTGAGAGCAGCAAACAACAAATTTCCCACTTTAACAGCAATTTTCTCAGGTCAGTGTTTTAAATTAAGAGGCTCAGTCCCCATGGCAAAATGATCCCCAAATTCCCTTGTAAAACCTGAGGAGAGTGGAATAAGGAATGACATCATCATGTCAAGGTTGCAGGATAGCTCATAACTGGAAACAGTTAACTTTTGGACTGGCGTAGTTTGACTTGGAACTGCTCTCTAAACAAACTCACCTCCGCTTAAATTTTTTAAATTAAAAAAAACCCAGAATTATGTGATTGAATTTCTAAGGAACTGTATGTAAGAACTCATGTACAATTATGTTCCGTTATGTGCCCTAGTGTGTTGAATGTGAATGAAGTTCACAGTTAGCCTCAGAGCCCTTAATTGAATGATGTTTTATTTTTAAAATTTTACTTTAGTAATACAGTGCAGAGTAGACCCTTCTGGTCCTTTGAGCCACGCCACCCAGCAATCCCCGGATTTAATCCTGGGACGTGGGAGAAAACCAGAGCACCCGGAGGAAACCCACTCAGTCATGGTGGGTGGGTGGGGGGGGGGGAACATATAAAATATTTATAATGATATCCTTCTACAACTACCTTATATGCTAGTCACATAAATGGAAACAATCATAAATTAGAGAGGATATTTTATTCTCCAGGTTCAAAAACGACTCAGAAATCTGAAATGTTAGAATAAGTCATACTTCAGAAAGTATTTAAAGACAACTAGTTAGAACTAAATTTTCTAACAGTGTTTGACAGATTTGAAGTGGAAACAAAATCTTCTAGAAAGAGAATTAACTAAATGCAGTCTGTTGATTCTCCCACTTCAGTTTTTGCCTAAGTAGTAGTAACAATAAGACTACTTTGCAATCTTCCACTAATTAAAGCCTTTAGCTGACAGCCTGTTCTAGCCTTTCAAAGTAAGTGGAATCATGATTTCCTTTCTGATCCACTCCTTCACGACCCCTTACAGGAAACAAAAGAATGAAACCAAGGGAGTCTGTATCCCCTAACAACTGGGAGTGCAAGAGCAATAAATCTCCATTATTTTACTCAGCCATATAAGGAAGCACTGTTCAAGCTTGTTATTCAAAATGTAATTAAAATGTGTTAGTGTCTTACTGTTACGGAGGAGACATTAACATATCAGATTTGCATCTTGTATGTAAGATTTAATGAAGTGGGGCTTAATATTTCAGGTTAATAATCTTGCATCAGAACAACACAAGTTAGAAATCAAACATGTAAGGTGTGGAGAAGTAGGGGAGGAGAATGGTGGTGGATGGAGAGAACTAGGGAATGTCTCCATTAGTGAAGAAATCAAGGGAAACTTGATAACAAGAATGGTGGTGGTGGTAATACCTGCTGAGAGAGGGTGGTGAAGGTTTGTAAATCGCAGCTAAAGTGTCTAGAGGAGATGTAAGTCGAAGGAAATGAAGTAAAGAGAAAAATAAGACAGTGTTGGAACTGTAAGCTACAAAACACTGCAGATGCTGGAAATCTGAAATAAAAGTTTGCACAACAGGTCAAGCAGCATCTGTAGAGAGAACAAAAAGTTTCAGGATGAAGTTGTTAAATCAAACCATGTGCCAATCACTTTAATTTTCTATCCCAGTCCAACACCTGTATTTTCAATCATATTCTATATAAATTTTCTCAAGACAGATTAACAAGCCATCACTACCCTCAAAGCTGACACCACCAACGCCTCTGCATTACCATAGGCATTCCTTTTGCTCCCTCCATTCCTTCCCCTTTCAAGTTAAAACATGTATAAGATGATGAGAGGCATCGATTGTGTGGATAGTCAGAGGCTTTTTCCCAGGGTGGAAATGGCAAGCATGAGAGAGCACAGTTTTAAGGTGCTTGGAAGTAGGTACAGAGGAGATATTGGGGTAGGTTTTTTACACAGAGAGTGATGAGTGTGTGGAATGGGCTGCAGGCGACGGTGGTGGAGGCAGATACGATAGGGTCTTTTAAGAGACTCCTGGACAGGTATATGGAGCTCAGAAAAATAGAGGGCTATGGGTAACCCTAGGTAATTTTTCAGGTTCGGCACAGCTTTGTGGGCCAAAGGGCCTGTATTGTGCTATAGGTTTTCTATGTTTCTATGTTCAATTTCCGTTTTTTCCCAGTCTGATAAAAGGTTATTGATCTGAAACATTAGACTATGAGACCATAAGGTATAGGAATAGAATTAGGCTGTTTGGCTGATCCATTTTCCCTCTCAGTTTCATTCTCCAGCCTTCTCCTGTATTCTTTCATGCCCTGACTAATCAAGAATATTATCAATCTCTGCCCTAAATGAACCAAATGACTTGGTTTGTACCGACACATATGGCAATAAATTCCACAGATTCACCTCTCTCTGGATAAAGAAATCTTTCATCTCCATTCTAAAAGAACACCCCTCTTTTTTGAAGCTATGTCCTCTGGTCTTAGACACCCCCACCATAGGAAACATATTCTCCATGGATCCACTCTATCAAGGCCTTCCAGCATTTGATAGGTTTCAATGTGGTCATCCCTCATTCTTCTAAATTCCAGTGAGTACAAATGCTCCTCATGTGACAAGCCTTTCAATTCTGGAATCACTTTAGTGAACCTTCTTTGAACCCGTTTTCCACTTTCCACACTGTCTGACTTGTTATTCACAGTGTCAAAAACAAAAAAAAACATAGAAAGTAGGAGTAGAAATAGACCATTTGGCCCTTTGATCTTATTCCATCATTCTATTTAGACATGGCTGATCATCCAGCCTCAGGATCCAATCCAGCTTTCTTTTCATATCCTCCTGACTCCTCCATCCCTATGAATAATATCTAACTTTGTCTTAAGCATATCTAATGAGCTATGTTTTAATTGCTGTCTGTGTGAAAGAGTTCCACAGGTTTACCACCCTCTTTGTCTCTGGCTTACTCCCTTTTTTTAGACTATGACCTCAAGTCCTGAACTCTCTCACCATCAGGAACATCCTTCCTGTATTGAATCTATCGTCCTGTTAGCATCCTGAAGGCCCCCATCCCAGTCTTCTAAACTCCAGTTAATACAGGCCTAACTGGCCCAGTCTCTCCTCAGCTATCAGTCCTTCCTGCCATTCTATGAATCAATCTGGCTCAGCAATCATTCCCTAGATCTACTTCAGATTTCCAACAACTCTCAAGAAGCTCGACAGGTAGCCCACCTGATTAAACCACATTAATCACCCTCCACCTCCATCTAGAAAATGCACTGTAGCTGCTCACCCAGGTTAATCTGACAGGACCTCCCAAGTAAAGTCCACCACCAAGAAGGAAAGGGAAGCAATGTGAACACCACCAACTGATGACTCTTCTCCAAAGAACACACCAACTTGATTTGGAAAGAAATCACCAGCCATTCTAGGTCTAAATCCTGTAACTCCCTCTCTTGATACTGCTACCATCAGGTGGTTGGTGCAGGAGTCTTGGGTCCATGCCACCAGGTTCAGAAGTAGTTGTTTCTCTGCAGCTATTGGGTTCCTGGACCAGCTGCACCCGCCTCAGTGCAGAACGGATGCTGCCAGCTGTGGCCTACAGCCATCGGGCTCCTGAACTGGCTTCACTCTTCTCAGCACTGAACAGGCAGCTTCATGGCTGTGGACTTAATTTTGGGTACTCTGCCATTCATACTCTGTGTATTTTTGTTTACTTTTATTGTTTGTATGATTTGTTCTTTTTTGCATATTGGATGTATATCAATCTTTGTGGTGTGTGTTTTTTGTGGATTCTATTGTGTTTCTTTGCTTTGTGGCTGCCAGCAAGAAGATGAATTCAAAGGTTGCATTTGGTATACATACTTTGATCATAAATTTACTTTGAATTTTGAACAGCTCTGTGGAAGTACCTGCACAGAAGGACTACAATAGTTCAAGCACGAAGCTCACCATCATCTTTTCAAAGTCATCTAAGGATGGACATTAAATACTGGCCTCTTCAGCATGCCCATATACTGAAAATGAATTTGAAAAAGTTGGTCAGCACCATGCACAAGACACTAGAGGTTTTTGCTGGAACATCTTAAGCCGGTTAAGTTTAATTAATAGGCAGTAAACAGACGGGAAAACCACTAGTTTTAGATCCTCTCTCAATTCACACTGTCAAAATATATTTACCTCAAAGAACACTTTTTTTCAGAAGTGACCTTGTTACCATTAATTATAGAGATGCAATGAATATTGATTTAAATTAACATTTTCAAAAAATTTCAGAAAAAATGTCCCTTGAAAATAAAGTTTTGGCTGACAGTTTCTTCTGAAATGCTGAACCTGATACTTTTTAGAGCCACACCCAGATGTGTAATCCTTTCAATGACCTGCCCGCAACTACAATCCTCATTAATGAACAGTGTTGGAACTCTTATTCAGCCAGAAGAATATGTTCAGACTCTGTTTAATTAAAGTTCTACCATCTTCTTGTGGATTTATTCCACAAGTAAGGCTTGGCTCATTCTCTTGAGTATGAAGTATTATTCAAATCCAATTTGTACATTAAGTGTTAAAAGAAAGCCATACAGCACAGAAATAGATGCTTTTCCACTGACACTTTTAAAACTAATCACACATAAATATATTTTTAAAATTTAAAATTTCTCCACAACCCTTTGATCTCCCTATTACTTGTTTCTACACCACGGGTTAGTTTACCAACCCACACATCTTGATAGGTTATAATGTTGACCTCATCCTGATGGCCACCTCTGTATGGCTATATCAGTTCGTGTGTGGGCCAATTGTGTGTAAGTCCTCAATGCTATTGCAGCACCAGTGATTCAGGTTCAATTCTGCCAAAGTCTGTAAGGAGTTTGTATGTTCTCCCCATTACCACATGGATTTCCTCCTGGTGACCTGATGTCTCTCACATCTACAGAAAAAAAGTTGTATGGGTTAGGTTAATTGGTCACATGGTTGTAATTGGACAGTGTGGACTCATTGGGGCCATTAGAGCCTGTTGTTGTACTGTATCTCTAAAGAAAAATACTGTGCAAGTATGCCTGGGAGTGGACATTGACAGTTTGATTATCCATCCATTGAAATGAAATATTATGCAGATGTAGTATTGGTGATGGATTATCTGTTTAGATTGTAATGTCTGGTAGTTTTTCAATGGCTTGAGGTACCTATTACAGGCAATCCTGATCTCAGAAGCATATCAGGATCACTGATGCCAATAGATCATAATATTCAGAACTAACAGAAAACTCTACAACCTACACTCCAGAAATGATGAATGTACCCAAATTACATTAGCAACTATTTAGCAGAATGCAGCTGGTTATACATTCAATTATTGGCAATGTCTTCTTTCCACAGGATTTTTGTAATCCCAAGAAAATCAGACAGAAACACTAAGTAACAAAGGTTTCATGTTTCATCACTGGATAGCCCATTATTTACACTACAATTGGTTGTTCACTGACAAACAAGCTTTGTAATAGGCCCTTAGAAATGGAGTCAAATTCCACCCTAGCAATTATGTCATCATGGAGGAACTATGTGAGTGTTCTCTTTTGTAGGACTGGATAAATAAAAACAGATTTAAAAAGCAGAGGCGCACATGCACACATAAAAACACACACACACACACACACACACACACACACACACACACACACACACACACACACACACACACACACACACACACACACACACACACACACACACACACACACACACACACACAGGCACAATCATGCAAAAACACACAAACACATACTCAACAGGCATTGGACTGTTATCAAGTCAAGCAAGACATTTGCCTTCTTAAACACATTCCAGCTGTCACAGGAAATCCCAACCTCCCATTGAACTCATTATTGATAACTCAACTCAATTTTATAAAGACCATAACAAAATACAGTATAACATATTTGAAATGGTTATTATGAAAATCATCATTCTGATTAAGTGACATCAATTTCTGATTTTTGCTTAAATTTGAATCAGAAAATGAGAACACTATAAATGAATTTCAGTACCACAGTCAGAGATAAAATTTAACTCATGTTAGAGTTAGAAAATACTGACTAAAACAATTACTACAGCTCAAACCTTAATCCCAGTTATTTGCTTGAGGTTCTGACTAAAGTTCGTATCATCAACACCATCCCTTCGATCCCCTACTGTTAGACAGAATGTACCATTGCATTAGGACAAGAAATTATTAGGATAGGAAACCATTTTCTCCCAAGCTGTGAAATTACTAAACTCCCTGCCTCCTCCCAGGTCCCACCATGTATGAATCACCAGTACTGTTATACAGTTCATTTTTTTTAAACGTGTGTTGTAAATGCACCTTATTATTTGTGGTAATACTACGTTATGGGTTCTGTGAGAGTTATATGTACTGTGTTGTGCACCATGGTCTGGAGGAACATTGTTTTGTTGTATGCACATACGGTTGAAATGACAATGCACTTGAACTTGAACCATATTCTCCGACGTGCTGTGTAAAGATCACAATATATACTCCACAGATTAATTCTTTATTTTCAAAAGGATTGAATAAAATTCCACATAAAAGATGACTGCACAAAGTAAATTAGTGCATAAGAAGTAGAAGCAGGAATAGGCCAGTTGACTCCTCATGCCTGGTATGCCATTCAATAAGATCATGGGGGACCTTTTTGCACTAACTCATATGCCTTGATTCCCTGAATTAACTCTTCTCTGAATGCGCTCACCAATTAAAATTCCACAGTGTAATAAATTCCAAAGATTCACTACGTTCTGTGTGAATAAATTTATCACTATCCTGAAAGGCCAAGCATCTGTTTTAATATGGAACATAGAACAGTACAGTTCAGTGCAGGCTCTTCAGCTCACAATGATGTTTTTAACCTACTCTATGATCAATCTAATCCTTCCCTTTTACATAGCCTATAACCCTCCATTTTTCTTTCAATCATGTGCCTACAGTGGCATGCAGAAGTTTGGGCACCCCGGTCAAAATTTCTGTTACTGTGAATAGCTAAGCGAGTAAAAGATGACCCGATTTCCAAAATGCATAAAGTTAAAGATGACACATTTCTTTAATATTTTAAGCAAGATTACTTTTTTATTTCCATCTTTTACTGTTTCAAAATAACAAAACAGGAAAAGGGCTCGAAGCAAAAGTTTGGACACCCTGCATGGTCAGTACTTAGTAAAACCCCTTTGGCAAGTATCACAGCTTGTAAATGCTTTCTGTAGCCAGCTAAGAGTCTTCCAATTCTTGTTTGGGGGACTTTCACCCATTCTTCCTTGCAAAAGGCTTCCAGTTCTGTGAGATTCTTGGGCTGTCCTGCATGCACTACTCTCTTGAGGTCTATCCACAGATTTTTGACAATGTTTAGGTCGGGGGACTGTGAGGGCCATGGTAAAACCTTCAGCTTGCGCCTCTTGAGGTAGTCCACTGTGGATTTTGAGGTGTGTTTAGGATCATTATCCTGTTGCAGAAATCATCTCTTTTCAGCTTCAGCTTTTTTTTTTTTACAGACAGTGTGATGTTTGCTTCCAGAATTTGCTGGTATTTAATTGAATTAATTCCTCCCTCTACCAGTGAAATGTTCCCCGTGCCACTGGCTGCAACACAAGCCCAAAGCATGATCGATTCACCCCCGCGCTTAACAGTTGGAGAGGTGTTCGTTTCATGAAATTCTGCACCCTTGTTTCTCCAAACATACCTTTGCTCATTGCAACCAAAAAGTTCTATTTTAACTTCATCAATCTACAGGACTTGTTTCCAAAATGCATCAGGCTTGTTTAGATGTAAACTTCTGATGCTGAATTTTGTGGTGAGGACGCAGGAGGGGGTTTCTTCTGATGACTCTTCCAAGAAAGTCATATTTGTGCAGGTGTCGCTGCACAGTAGAACAATGCGCCACCACTCCAGAGTCTGCTAAATCTTTGTGAAGGTTTTTTTCAGTCAAACAGGGGTTTTGATTTGCCTTTCTAGCAATCCTATGAGCAGTTCTCTCAGAAAGTTTTCTTGGTCTTCCAGACCTCAACTTGACCTCCACCATTGCTGTTAACTGCCACTTCTTAATTACATTATGAACTGAGGAAATGGCTACCTGAAAACGCTTTGCTATCTTCTTATAGCCTTATCCTGCTTTGTGGGCATCATTTATTTTAATTTTCAGAGTGCTAGGCAGCTGCTTAGAGGAGCCCATGGCTGCTGATTGTTGGGAAAAGGTTTGAGGAGTCAGGGTATTTATAAAGCTTTGAAATTTGCATCACCTGGCCTTTCCTAATGATAACTGTGAACAAGCCATTGTCCTAACAAGCTAATTAAGGTCTGAGACCTTGGTAAAAGTTATCGAGAGCTCAAATCTCTTGGGATGCCCAAACTTTTGCATGGTGCTCCTTTCCGTTTTTTCACTCTAAAGTTGTACAAAAATAATACACTGATCTTGCTTAAAATGTGGAAAAGAATGTTTCATCTTTAACTTTATGAGTTTTGGACATCAGTTCATCTTCTACTCACTTAACTATTCACAGTAACAGAAATTTTGACCAGGGGTGCCCAAACTTTAACATTTATGCCACTGTATCTAAGAGTTTTTTAAATGTCCCTAATGTATCTGCCTCTACCACCACTCCTAACAGTGCATTCTAAGCCCTTACTACCTACCTCTGATATAACTCCTAAACACTCTTCCATTCCACTTAAAAGCATGTCTTCTACTATTAGCCTTTGCTACCATAGGTAATCATATACACCTTCTTCTAGTCATCTCTCATCCTCCTTTGCTCCAAAGAGAAAAGCCCTAGCTCACTTAACCTTCCCACATAAGACAAATTTTCTACTCCAGGCAGCATCCTGATAAATCTTCTCTGTATGCGCTGTCTTAAGTTTCCACATTCCTCCTATGATAAGGTGACCAGAAATGAACACAATACAGTACTCCAAGTGTGGTCTAACCAGGGTTTTATAGAGCTTGACCATTACCACATGACTCTTGAAAGAAATTCCATGATTAATGAAGGCCAACACACCATACACCTTAATCATTAAATCAAATTGTGCAGCAACTTTGAGGGATTCAGTGGCTCTTTGTATCCTTATGGTGATGCCTGGTTTAAGACGTCCCTGCTAAAGGAAACATTAACATCTCATCCACCTGATCAATACCCTGCAAGACTTCCGTATGCTTTAATCATCACTACTCTAAACAGATTCTAGGATTAACTGTCTCATTTTCAAGGAGTCTTTATGTTCTCAGTATTACATTTTATTTCAAAGTTTGTTTTGAACTTTAGTGTTTGTCAGTCTGTCTGTTTACATACAATATTTTGAAAATTTTATTGTAATTCTTTTTTTCCCTGTACATTTTGGAAGGAAATGAATCTCAAGGTAATAAATGGCAATATTCACACGTACCTCCTGTACCCAATAAAGCAGCCACAGAGTGCATGTTTGTGATCTTCTGCTGCTGTAGCCCATCCAATTCAAGGTTCGACATGTTGTGCATTCAGAGATGCTCTTCTGCTCACTACTGCTGTAAAGCATGATTGTTTAAATTACTGTCACCGACCCATCAGTTTGCAGCAGTCTGGCCACTCTTGTCTGCCCTCTGTCAATAACAAGGCCTTTTCACTCACAGAACTGCCATTCTCTGGATGTTTTTTTGCTTTTTGTACCATTCTTGGTAAACTCTAGAGATGGTTCTGCCTGAAAATTGCCTGGAGATCAGCAGTTTCTGAGATATTCAAACCACCCCGTCTGACACCAACAATCATTCCAAGGTCAAAGTCACTTAGATTACATTTCTTCTCCATTCTGATGTTTGGCCTGAACAACAACTGAACCTCTTGACCATGTTTGCATGCTTTTATGCATCGAGTTGCTATCACGTTTCACCAACTAGATATTTGCATTAATGAGCCAGTGTACTGGTGTACCTTATTAAGTGGCCATGAAGTGTTTGTTAATAAACTTATTTTGAACTTTGCTCCCTCAGACTTCCAGAGACAAAGGAACAATGCTAGCTATTTTCCAGCCCTCTGCGACCTTGCCTGTGGTTAAAGTAGATACAATGATCACTATTAAGGCCCCTGACACCAGTACTGTGTACATGGTGATGCATGTTCTCCCTGTAATTGCACAGATCTTCTTAAGTGCTGCAATTTCCATCCACGTGCCAGAGACATACTGGTTGGTAGATTAATTAGCTGGTAAATTGCCGCTAATGTAGATAGGTGCAGAAGAATTGTCGAGGGGATTGATAGGGATGCAAGAAGAAAAAAATATTAATATAAATGGTTAGTGCTGATATGGTGGGTCCAATTGTCAGTTCAGTGATATATGATTCTATGACTAAATCTATCACATTAAGTGCCAATACACTTATTGCCTTCCTCATAAATTTCTGAACTAGCACATTAGTTTTCAGAGATTTGTATAAAAGGACATTCAGGTCTCTGAAAACACCAATACCATTCAGTTGATAACATTTAAAAATATTCTATTTTTGTCTATACAAGTGCATGACATCCATTTTTCCACATTATGCATGTACATGTCCTTGGCTAGTTACTCAGAACATAAAAAAATGGAGCAGAACAGTCCCTTCGGCCCACAATTTCCATGCTAACCATAGTACCATCGGCCTGCAATGATCTACATCCCTCCATTCCTTGCCTGTTCACATGCCTGTCTAAAGGCTTTTTAAATGTTGCTGTCATATCTGCTTCCCCCACTTTCTGTGGCAGCACACTCCAGGCACTGTGTCAAATCTTTGCTCAGAAATCCTCCCTCAAACTCTCTCTTATCTTAAAACTATGCCCTCTAGTATTTCAGATATCCACTATGAGAAAAAGAGACTCTGGTTAGCTATGCCATCTCTTATAATTTATAATCTCAAAGTTCAAAGTACATATGCGTCTCCATATCCAACCCTAAGATTAATTTTCTTGCGGGCATTCACAGCAAGTACAAAGAACACAATAGAATCAATGAAAAACTCCACACAAGACGGTCAAACAACCAATGTGCAAAAGAGAACAAACTGTGCAAATACAAAAAAAAACCCAAAATAATAATAAATAAATATTGAGAACATGAGATGAAGAGTCCTTGAAAGTGACTTGTGGAAACAGTTCAGGGTTGGGGTGAGTGAAATTGAATGACATTATCCTCTCTGGTTCATGAGCCTGATGGTTGATAGGTAATAACTGTTCCTGAACCTGGTGGTGTAGGTCCTGAGATTCCTATACTTCCCTCCTGATGAAAGAGAGCATGGCCTAGATGGTGGAGATCTTTGATATGGATGCTGCTTTCCTGCAACAGCACATATGAGATTATAAATCTCATTCTTTTATATACTTATACGAGGTCATCCCTCAGCCACTGATCCTCTGAGGGAACAATCCTTTCTCTATAGCCAATACTCTTTAACCCAAGCACCATCCTGGTGAACCTCTTCTGTAGCATCTCCAAAGCCTTCAGATCCTTTCTATAATACAGCAACCAGAATCTCACACAATACCCTAAATGTGGCCTGAATGAAGTTTTATACAACTGCAATATGATTTTCCAACTTTTATCCTCAAACTTGCACTGACTCTGACTGATGAAGGAAAATATGTTGTATGTCTTCTTTGCTACATTATCTATTGGGCTGTAATTTTCAAGGAGCTATGGACCTATATCCCAAGATCCCTCGGTACATTAGTGCTCCTATTGGCCTTGCTATTTATTGCATATTTTCCTCTTATATCCGACCTTCCAAAGTGCAATACTTCTGTCATTTCTCTGCCCGTATTTCCAACTGGTTTATATTCTGATGAATCCTTTGAGCCCTGTACTTCCCATACAACAACATAAATTTGTGTGTTGTAGAAAATTTTCACACCTTTCACTAATCTTCATGTCCTTCTTCTTGCTGAATAGTGATGCAAAGTGGTAATTTAGTATCTTCCTCTGACTTCTGGTCCTATCCTCTACATAGCTGCCTTTACATTTTTAATGTATGTATAAAATACCTTAGGATTCTCCTTAATCCAGCCATCAAAGACATTTTATGGCGCCTTCAGCCCTCCTGCTTCCTTGTACAAGTTCTCTCCTGCTTCCTGTGTTCATTAAACTGGTCCTGCCTATCCTTCCTTTCAGGTATAGCCTGTCTATATCCTTCTAACACCCTCTATATCTTCAAGCCTTGTAGCACCATTTGTATAATCAACAACTTTGATAGATTATACTTGCTCCCTCATACAAATCATTGATACAGACTGTGAATAGTGGGGCTCCAGCACCAGTCCACATGTTATCCCACAGGTCACAGCCTCCCAACCCAAAAATAATGAATTTAATCCTATTCTTCTTTTTCACCTATAACCAATTTTCATATAAGTAAGCAGGTACAGCAAGCAAATCAGAGACAAAATGGTCAATTTAGGTATATTCCACCTGGTATAGCCTCCTCTACTGCTGCAATTCAAGTACAGCATTCAACAAACAGATCAAGACTGAGATTGGAGCAGGATAAAACTTCTGGTAACTATATTCTCCTGTAAAACTTAACCAAGGCTTAACAAAATGCATGAATATACTATATTTGAAGAATATTTAAAGGCTTAAGGCAATGCTGTGTCATAACATTAGGAGCAAAAACACTGCCATGATGAGGCCAAACTCGAGTTGGAGGAGCAGCACCTCATATTCTACCTGGTTAGCCTCCAATCTGATTGCATGAACATTGATTTCTCAAACTTCCTGTAATTTTTTCCCCTTCCCTCTTTTTCATTTCTATTCTGGTTCACTTCTCACACCTTCTCTTCTCATCTGCCCATCACTTCCCTCTGGTTTCCCTCCTCCATTCCCTTCTTCCATGGTTCACTGTCCTGTCCTATCAATTTCATACTTCAGCCCTTTACCTCTTCCATCTATCACCTCCCAGTTTCTTACTTCATACCTTCTCCCTCACTTGGTTTCATCTATCACCTACCATGTATCACCTACCCTCTCCCACTCACCCACCTTCCCCCTTTCATCTATCACCTACCATGTATACTCCTTCTCCTCCCCTACCTTTATAGTCTTGCTTTACCCCCTTCCTTTCCAGTCTTGTAGAAGAGTTTCAGTCCAAAACATTAACTGTTTATTCCTCTCTATAGATGTTGCCTGGTCTGCTGAGTTTCTGCAGCACTTTCTTTGTGATACAACATGGATTGCTCTTTATTGCTACGCAGTATGGAAATGTTGCTGCAGAGCAGGAATAATTAACACATGTTTAGTGGCTAAGAGATGGGTTGATGCCAATTTTGTACCTAAGGGGGATGAGTGTAAAGTATTGAATGTAAATATAGTAAAAGATTAGTGGCTTAGTGGGTTTGAAAGTGGCTAAGCCACCAACCCTGGGCGATGTATATAACTAGACTGTTAAAAAAAAATCAAAGGACGGAATTAGGAATGATGTGCTGCAATTGTTGCAGAAGAGATTTCCCAAAAAATTAGTCTGAGGTAAAAGAATATAGATAGTAGCCTGTATTTTAATAGGAAAAAATAATTAGAAAATGTTAGAAAAGTAATACTAATAAAAGAACTTGACTCAGGATCTGCCTTGACCAAACTAGTGAAACAACTCTTCCGTAATCATGGTTATTCGTCTAGTTATAGATTTTTAATAAATAGTGAAGTTGAGGATTGCAAATACTTTAAATAGTTAATGAAATTTTTTTATATATTTCTTGTGCAAGTTCTGCAATGTCAACTGAGGAAACTTGTGTGGAATCTTGGATCTCTTAGATATTTAATTCCAGAATACATATTGTCATCTAACATCTGCAAAAAATTAATATTAAGTCTTTGGTGCCAATAGGAAAAAACGTGTGTTGACAGTTTTTTTGGTATTGTTTTTCTGAATTTGTAGAAATTAGAGATGGTCACTGTTCGTGATTAAAATGTTTTTATAGTTTGTTAACTTACTGTGATTACACAGTTTTTACGCACAAGTGGAGGGTAGGGGTAGGGGTATGGTTGAAGGAGATGGCGTTGATGATTGAAACCTCATAGAAATGCAAGAGACTGAAGATGATGAAATCCGCAGCAAAAGTTCAAACTGCTGGTGACTTCACTGAGTCGATTTTTCAGACTGAGATGCTGTAACAGATCTTGATTTAGGATATCTACAGAAATGTTGACCATCCTTTGGGCTCCAAAGATGCCTGACTTACTGAGTTTCTCCAGCATTTTGTTTTGCATTATAATCTCCCAAGTCACTAACCTATACTGAAATTGCTGGTTGCCAATAGTTTTCAATTTTACTTGCTGCCCTGAGAAGATGCATGGCATTTGAGATGCACTAGAGGCCAATGGGCCTAATATTTAAATTGTGAATATCAATGAAACATGACCTCATATTTTGCTGGGAGGCCTCAAGTAAATCACAGTCAGATTCACGAAGTAGAAGAGGTTCAAAGTTCAAAGTAAATTTTCAAAGTAAATTTATTGTCAAAATATTTATATCATATAAAACCTTGAGATTCATTTTGTTGCAGGCATACACAGGAAAACAGAATCCATGTGTAGTCATCAGGACCTACCAGCACTGGTTTGACTATCCAGGCCTCGAGTGGTGTAAACACCACCCTCATGGTATTATAGGCCATACTTCTCTGTACTGCCCTCGAACACCATCATGTCATATCTAAGAACATCTTCTATTGGGATGGCTCAATCAGAGCATGGTGAGCACGGTCCTGTCTCAATATAATTTGTTAAGAATTAAGTTCACATAGAACTCATAGAAAATTATTATTTACAATTCAACATCTGTTTCCATTTATTATTGACTCACGGATAAGACCATAAGATATAGGAGCAGAAGTAGGCCATTCTGCCCATTGAGTCTGCTCCGCCATTCAATCATGGGCTGATCCAATTCTTCCAGTCATCCCACTCCCCTGCCTTTTCCTCATACTCTTTGATGCCCTGGCTAATCAAGAACCTATCTATCTCTGCCTTAAATACACCCAATGACTTGGCCTCCACAGCCACATAGCAACAAATTTCGCAGATTCACCACCTTCTGACTAAAGTAATTTCTCCGCATTTCTTTTCTAAATATACATCCTTCAATGCTGAGGTCGTGCCCTCTTGTCCTGGACTTCCATACCATGGGAAATAATTTTGCCATATCTAATCTGTTCAGGCCTTTTAACATTCAGAATGTTTCTAAGAGATCCACCCCCCACATCCTCCTGAACTCCAGGGAATACAGCTCAAGAGCTGCCAGATGTTCCTCATTCCTGGAATCATTCTCATGAATCTTCGCTAAACCCTCTCCAATGTCAGTATATCCTTTCTAAAATAAGGAGCCCAAAACTGCACACAGTACTTCAACTGTGGTCTCATGAGTGCCTTTTAGGCCCTCAAAATCACATCCCTGCTCTTATATTCTCTTCCTCCAGAAATGAATGCCAACATTGCATTCACCTTCTTCACCATTGACTCAACCTGCAGATTAACCTTTAGGATATCCTGCACAAGGACTCGTAAGTCCCTTTGCAGCTTTGCATTTTGAATTCTCTCTCCATCTAAATAATAGTCTGCCCATCTATTTCTTCCACCAAGGTGCATGACCATACACTTTCCAACACTGTATTTAATTTGCCACTTCTTTGCCCATTCCCCTAAACTATCTAAATCTCTCTGCAGGCTCTCTGTTTCTTCAACACTACTCGCTCCTCCACAAATCTATTAATCCCATCATAAAAAACAGTGGTCCCTACACCAGTCCCTGTGGAACTCCACTGGTAACCAACAGCCAGCCAGAATAGGATCCCTTTATTTCCACTCTCTGCTGCCTGTCAGCTAATGTTCCACCCATGCGAGTAAGTTCCCTGTAATTCCATCAGCTCTTATTGTGCTAAGCAGCCTCATGTCAAAGGACTTCTGAAAATCCAAGTACACCACATCTATTGCATCTCCTCTGTCTACATTTTGTAGCAGGTGGTGAGATGGTGAGACTGTTGCAAATTACAGTATGTGATTGGATCCAATTAGGCAGAACAATAGCCGCACTTGAATACTCTTTAATAAAGTTTCTTTTGTTTTTCAAACTTTGGGAGGAAGCTCAGAGCTGCTTGATTGTTTAAAAATCAACAGAAAATGATGGTCACAGCAGCACATGCTGCGTAGCCTGCTGAGCATTTTGTATTGCTCAAAATTTCCAGCACCAGGTCAAACATCCGTGGAGGCAGATTTAACAGTTCCAGTCAAAGATAGCAGCATCTGCATTTTTAAAATGTATATTCACCTTCTGATTGAACATTACAAATTTGTACAAACCTGGTCAGACAGGATAAAAAATTCTCTCTGTACCAATTCAAGTTTATTGTCCTTTAACCAAACACATGTACAGTATACAGTACTACCAAATGAAACGTTATTCTGGACCATGGTGCACAACACAGTACACATAACTCACATACAACATATAAAGTAGTATTACCACAAATAAATTAACAAATAATTGAATATATTCCAGAAGACTGACATTTAGCACAAGATGTGTTTATGACACAAGTTAAGTAAACAGTATAACACGACTGGCACTTCATATGTGATGAGAGCTGGGTGGTAGCAGGGAGTTCAGTAGTCTTACATGTGGAAAAAAGGACTTCTTTTTCACCAAGTTCCTTCCCCACCCCCAGCACTTGTTGTTATATTTATGGTACTTTCTCGGGATTACTGCTGATTTTATGCTGAAATTATTGGGTATGTGACAGAAAATTCAAACCAAAAGTACATCAGCAGGGAAACTGCTCTCATGTGTGGTCTTGTCTTCTTAGGTAAACAAACCCTCCCTGCTGAGTAAGCCAGCTCATTATTGAAAATGGCATCTTCTTTTCTCCAGTAGAGTACAAGCTAGCATTATTCTCACTGCTGGCTGCAAGATGGTGCATTCCTTCACAATGTAGCACAAATACTTTTGGAACATTTTCCTAACAAAGTTGGAACAGATGATGTTCAATTCCTGCCTGCCAACTGGGAAAGTGCCAATTAGTTTTGCCCATTCTTACAATATGAATAGAAACTCCTCTTCCATCTTGTATTGTTTTGGCCCTGCTACTAAATATACTAAATGGAGGGATGGGCTCCGCCAGATTTCAGATGCCCAAGACACGCCGTACGATGAGCAATCACCAAAAAGATCAGTGCAAAAAGCTTGTCATGACGGTGCCCGACAACTCCACCTAGAGTTAAGGGCACACACACACACACACACACACACACACACACACACACACACACACACACACACACACACACACACACACACACACACACACACACACACACACACACACACACACACACACACACACACACACTAAATGTAAGGCGAGAAGAGAAAGCAGACAACACAAAATGTGCAGAGAAGTTAGTAGCACTGCCATGTTCGATTCTGGGCAAAAATGATGCAAACCCACAGATAGTAAAGGTTCAAACAAATGGAAGGAGGTCTTATGTTTTACTATGTCTATGTTAGGTCTTGAGAAGATCTTTTACTCTCATTAGAAATAGGGAAAAGACATTTGGCCCCTCAACGTTGAAATCATATTTATTGTCACGTACACAGGTGTCAACTGGGTCAGCCTATTTGAAGGGAAAGGAATAAACAACAAGTGGGAAGCTCTTAACTGTATGATATGGAGTCCAGGAGTAGTATGTTTCTATTAGCGTGTTTGATAAACTAGTAAGTTTAAGGAACCTTGGAGATATTGAGGCTCAAGGAGAAGGAGGAAGTATACATTGGGTTTAGGAGGTTGGGAATGAATCAATCTCTAGATGATATAAAATGATTAACTACATTCTTAAGAGAGAAAACAGGAGGGCAAAGAAACAGTATGTAATAGATCTCCATCATTCCATCAAGGCCTTTCACCATTCGATAGGTTTTAATGAGGTCACCTCTGATTCTTCTGCATTCTAGTGAATACAAGCCCAGAGCTATCAAATGCTTTTCACATGACAAGCCATTTAATCCTGGAATCATGACCATTCTTTGAACCCTCTCCAGTTTCAGCACATCCTCTCTAAGATAAGGAGCCCAAAACTGCTCACAGTACTCCAAGTGAGACCTCATCAGTGCTTTATTAAGTCTCAACAGTACATCCTAGCTTTTATATTCTAGTCCTCTTGAAATGAATGCTAACGTTTTATTTGCCTTCCTCACCACTGAATCAACCTGCAAATTAACTTTTAAGGAATCCTGCACAAGGACTCCCAAGTCCCTTTGTGTCTCAGTTATTTTGTATTTTCTCTCCATTTAGAAAATAGTCAACCCTTTCATTTCTTCTACCAAAATGCATGACCGTACACTTCCCACCACTGTGTTCCATCTGCCATTTCTTTGCCCATTCTCCTAAAAGAGCACAGTCCAGGTTCTGGACTGAGACTCTTTATCAGGACTGGAGAAAAAAAGATGAGTGTAGGAGTTAGGTGGGGGGAAAGGATGAAGAAACACTGGTGATAGATGAAACTGGGAAGTGGGGAGAAGTGAAGTAAAGAGCTAGGAAGTCGATTGGTGAAAAGATAAAGGGCTGGAGAGTGGGGAGTCTGACAGGAGAGGACAGAAGCAATGGAAGAAAGAACAGGGGGAGGAGCACCAGTTGGAGGTGATGGTCAGAAAGGAGATAAGGTGAGAGAAGAAAATGGAAATGGGTCAGGTGGGGGGGGAGAAATATTACTGGAAGATTGAGAAATCGATGTTCATGCCAAAAGGTTGGAGGCTACCCAGACCATATGTAAGGTGTTGCTCCTCCAACCTGAGTGTGGCTTCATTGTGACAGTCGAGGAGACCATGGAGTGACATGTCAGAATGGGAATGGGAAGTGGAATTAAAATGGGTGGCCTCTGGGAGACCCTGCTTTTTCTGGGTGCACGACAAAACGCTCTCCCAATCTACATCAGGTCTCACCGATATACAGACCACACCAGGAGCACCAGATACAGTAAGTGACCACAACAGACTCACGGTGAAGTGTTGCCTCACCTGGAAGGACTGCTTGGAGCCCTGAATGGTAGTGAGCAAGGATGTAGGGAGGTGTAGCACTTGTTCCGCTTGCAAGGATAAGGGCCAAGAGGGAGATCACTGGGAAGGGACGAATGATCAAGGGAGTCACATAGGAAGTGATCCCCGCAGAAAGTGGGGGGGGGGGGGAGGAAGGGGAGAGAACGATGTGCTTGGATCCCTTAGGAGATGGCAGAAGTTAAGAAGAATTATGTGCTGTGCATGGAGGCTGGTGGGGTGGTCCAGGTGACTTAACTACCTGCAAACCTTTCAATTTCCCAAGAATCTTCTGTTTAGTTATTGTAACTTCACACACTCAATGCCCCCTGACACCTGGAACATACTGTTAGTGTCTTCCACAGTGAAGACTGATGCAAAATACTTATTCAATTTGTCCGCTATTTTTTTGTCCCCCATTACTAACTCTCCAGCATTGTTTTCCAGAGGTCTGATATCCACTTTCACCTTGCTTTTACACTTTATGTATCTGAAGAAACTTTTGATATCCTCTTTAATATTATTTTACTTTCATATTCCATCTTTACCTTAATGACTTTTTTAGTTGCCTTCTATTGGTTTTCAAAAGTTTCCCAATCTTTTCACTTCCCACTAATCTTTGTTCTATATGCCCTCTTTTTGGCTTTTATCTTGGCTTTGATTTTTCTTGTTAGCTATGGTTGTGCCTTCTTCCTCTTTGGAATATATACATGTAACTCTCAGGCTCAGCCAGCACGTGTTTGTCTGGGGAAAACAACTTCTGGTCCCACCAAACTGAGAAATCCCGTTTGTGTGCATGCTGCGTGATGTGTTGCCAGTTACAAATCCGCACCGCAAAATATCAGACAGTACACCATATGCAATTAAATGACTGAACTTTATAAATCTTAATCTGGATAGAGGGTTAGTAAAGAAAATAAAAAGTAAAAGGGCTCATTTTAAGGAAAAAGTCTATTGCGCATTGTTGGAGCTCGCTGTTCGTTCATTTGTTCGATTTCCAGACACACAAGAACAACGTTTCCTCATTGGCTAACCCCTGCATTCCAAAGCCCTGATATCTCTAGCCATAAGCCAAACATTGCTGCTACAGAGAAACCATTACATTAGCAGTGAACCATTACATAGAAGCCATTACATTAGCCTTAGCAGTGAAACCTTACAGCGTGTTACTTCTCAGTTGCTTCCAGAAATTCTAGCCATTGCTTCTCTGCCATCAGTGTTCTTTTCCAATCAATTCTGGCCAACTCCTCGCTCATGCTTCTGTAATTCCCTTTACTCCACTGTAATACTGATACTGATAGCAGCATTTAAGAGGAACTTACAGATACATGAACATGAAAGGAATGAAGGGATAAGGTTCATGTAGGTAGATGGGATTTGTTTAATTTTGCATAAGGCAAAGACACAGTGGGCCTGTTCCTCTGTTGTACTATTCTAAGGATCATCACATCATTGTGCAGAGGCTTATGAGCTCCTGAGATCGGTGCTGTCTGGAGTTTAGCCAGATGGCACCTAGCTCCTGATAGGCTCACCTGTGGCAGTAAGGTCAAGAGTGGCTTCAGACAAAGAGTGATCCAACCAAGACCTCAGAGGTGGAGAAGGTGGAAGATGATGAAAAATCACAACAGTAGTGAAGATGGAGGAAGACACAGCAGTGAAAGGTCCTCAGTAGTTTTGCATTTCAAGCTACTTGACCCTGACGCCGATCTGTCAAGGACTGTGTGGTGCTGTCCGTTCATCAGCTTCCCCATGTTAAACAAAGTCATGCACAGGCATTCTCCATTAAGAGAATCCACCCAAACATCACAGATCCAATAGACAACCCCTTAAGGGTGATCGTTCTACTGGTTTGTTGTCTTGCTATCTTAAAGATTAACATAATGACATACAGGCAATACATGACATTATATATTACCTGGTGAAATGCTTCTGTCTGGCAAACTGTGAACATCTTACTATATTTAATGGCCCCAGTATGAAATGTCATTCATGATGGTTATTCAACAACTGCTGCTGCAGATATGTCAAAGTAGGCAAGCTCATCTGAAACCCTATGTGGTCCCCATGCATATAATTTCCAGATACTCCAGACATTTGGATAATGAGAACTCTAAGTTCTGGAGAAGAGACACATCCCAAAAAGCAGGCTTGGCAATAAATTATATTCAAAAGTGTTTCAATTTGAAGGTAGATGCTTGTTGGTTCAAAGTCACATCTTGATTATAAAATTCAGGTAGGTCTAGTGGAAAGAAGCACCTTACTGCTAGTGATGTCATATTTTGGATGAGGTGCTGAACCAGATACCCCTGTATGTTCTGAAGTTGGAGTATTTGGTATGTCACCAAAGATTTGCAAATTTCTACAGATGTACAGTGGAGAGCATTCTGACTTTGCATTATAACCTTATATAGAAGCTCTAATGCACAGGATTGCAAGATGGTTGTAGATTCAGTCAGTTCCATCACAGGCACATCCTTTCCCACCACTGAGGCAATCTTCAAGAAGTAGTGTCCCAAAAATATGGCATCCATCATTCTGAAAAAAGGTCTCACCCCGAATCATTGACTGTTTATTCATTTCCATAGATGCATCTGCAGAATCTCTTACTTTTATCCAACTTTAAAGTCCTTCACAATCCAGAACATAACAATTTCAAGGTGGATAGAAAAAGCTTTTTCAAGTGCATTAAAAATAAAAGAGATATGGGAGTAGATATTGGACTGCTGTAAAATGATGCTGGAGAAATAATAACGGGGGACAAGGAGATGGCAGATAAGCTAAATGAATATTGTGCATCAGTCTTCACTGTGGAAGACACTAGCAGTGTGCCAGATGTTGAAGGGTGTGAGAGAAGAGAGGTGAGTGCAGTTACTTTTATAAGGGAGAAGGTGCTCAAAAAGCTGAAAGACCTGGAGGTATATAAATCACCCAGGCCAGATGAACTGCACCCTAGGGTTCTAGAAGAGATAGCAATAGAGATTGTGGAAGCATTAGTAATGATCTTTCAAGAATCATTAGATTGTGGCATGGTTCCGGAAGACTGGAAAATTGCAAATGTTATTTTACTCTTTAAGAAAGGAGGAAAGCAGCAGAAAGGAAATTATATACCAGCTAGCCTGACCTCAGTGGTTGGGAAGATGTTGAAGTCAATTGTTAAGAATAAGGTTATGGAGTTCTTGGTGACATAGGACAAGATAGGACAAAGTCAGCATGGTTTTCTTCAGGAAAAATCTTGCCTGAAGAACCCTATTGGAATTCTTTAAGGAGATTTCAAGCAGGACTGATAAAGGGGATGCAGTGGATGTTGTATATTTGGATTTTCAGAATGCCGTTGACAAGGTGCCACACGAGGCTGCTTATCAAGTTAAGAACCCATGGAAAGCGAAGGAGAGTAGACAGGTAGTGCAGAGCACCCCTGTAGCCATTCCCCTGAATAATAAGTTTACCATCCTGGATGCTGTTGGTGAGGACGACCGACCAGATGTGAGCCACGGTGGCAGGGCCTCTGGCACTGAGTCTGACCCTGTGGTGCAGAAGGATGGGACAGAGAAGAGGAGAGCTGTCGTCATTGGAGACTCTATAGTCAGGGAAGCAGACAGGAGATTTTGTGGACATGAGAAGGAAACCCGCATGGTTTGTTGCCTCCCGGGTGCATGACATCCTGGTACGAGAGGGAAAGCAACCAGAAGTCCTGATACATGTTGGGACCAACGACATAGGAAGGAAGAGGGATGAGGTCCTGAAGTGTGAGTTTTGGGAATTAGGCAGAAGGCTGAAGAACAGGACCTCAAGGGTGGCGTTCTCAGGATTGCTGCCAGTACTACGTGATAGTGATGGTAAGAATTGGAGGAGATGGCAGTTGAATGCGTGGCTGAGGAGTTGGTGCAGGGGGCAGGGTTTTAGATTTTTGGACCATTGGGATCTCTTCTGGGGAAGGTGAGACCTGTACAGATTGGATGGGTTGCACCTGAACTCAAGGGGGAGCAATATCCTTGCTGGTAGGTTTGCTAGCATGGTTCGGGAGGGTTTAAACTAATTTGCAAGGGGGATGGGACCAGGAGCGATAGAGCAGTGAAAGAAGTGCATGGAGTAAAGCCAGATCTAACATATAGAGAGGCTTTGAGGAAAGAGCAGCAGAATAAAGGGTATAAAGGTAGTAAGATAGAAAGGCTAAAGTGTGTGTACTTCAATGCAAGAAGCATCAGGAACAAAGGTGATGAACTGAGAGCTTGGATACATACATGGAATTATGATGTAGTGGCCGTTGCGGAGACTTGGCTGGCACCAGGGCAGGAATGGATTCTCAATATTCCTGGATTTCAGTGCTTTAAAAGGGATAGACAGGGGGGAAAAAGGGGAGGAGGGGTGACATTACTGGTCAGGGATACTATTACAGCTGCAGAAAGGGTGGGTAATGTAGCAGGATCCTCTTTTGAGTCAGTATGGGTGGAAGTCAGGAACAGGAAAGGAGCAGTTACTCTACTGGGGGTATTCTATAGCCCCCTGGTAGCAGCAGAGATACTGAGGAGCAGATTGGGAGGCAGAATTTGGAAAGGTGCAAAAATAACAGGGTTGTTATCATGGGTGACTTTAACTTCCCTAATATTGATTGGCACTTGATTAGTTCCAAGGGTTTAGATGGGGCAGAGTTTGTTAAGTGTGTCCAGGATGGATTCCTGTCACAGTATGTTGAGAGGCCGACTAGGGGGAATGCCATACTGGATCTAGTATTAGGTAATGAACTGGGTCAGGTCACAGATCTGTAAGTGGGTGAGCATCTGGGGGACAGTGATCACCGCTCCCTGACCTTTAGCATTATCATGGAAAAGGATAGAATCAGAGAGGACAGGAAAATTTTTAATTGGGGAAGGGCAAATTATGAGGCTATAAGGCTAGAACTTGCGGGTGTGAATTGGGATGATGTTTTTGCAGGGAAATGTACTATGGACATGTGGTCGATGTTTAAAGATCTCTTGAAGGATGTTAGGGATACATTTGTCCCGGTGAGGAAGATAAAGAATGGTAGGGTGAAGGAACCATGGGTGACAAGTGAAGTGGAAAATCTGGTCAGGTGGAAGAAGACAGCATACATGAGGTTTAGGAAGCAAGGATCAGATGGGTCTATTGAGGAATATAGGGTAGCAAGAAAGGAGCTTAAGAAGGGGCTGAGAAGAGCAAGAAGGGGGCATGAGAAGGCCTTGGCGAGTAGGGTAAAGGAAAACCCCAAGGCATTCTTCAATTATGTGAAGAACAAAAGGATGGCAGGAGTGAAGGTAGGACCGATTAGAGATAAAAGTGGGAAGATGTGCCTGGAGGCTGCAGAAGTGAGCGAGGTCCTCAATGAATACTTCTCTTCAGTATTCACCACTGAGAGGGAACTTGATGACGGTGAGGACAATATGAGTGAGGTTGATGTTCTGGAACATGTTAATATTAAGGTAGTGTTGGGGTTGTTAAAATACATTAGGACGGTTAAGTCCCTGGGGCCTGATGGAATATTCCCCAGGCTGCTCCACGAGGCAAGGGAAGAGATTGCTGAACCTCTGGCTAGTAGCTTTATGTTCTCGTTGTCCACGGGAATGGTACCGGAAGGTTGGAGGGAGGCGAATGTTGTCCCCTTGTTCAAAAAAGGTAGTAGGGATAGTCCAGGTAATTATAGACCAGTGAGCCTTACATCTGTGGTGGGAAAGCTGTTGGAAAAGATTCTTAGAGATAGGATCTATGGGCATTTAGAGAATCATGGTCTGATCAGGGACAGTCAGCATGGCTTTGTGAAGGGCAGATCATGCCTAGCAAGCCTGATAGAGTTTTTTGAGGAGGTGACCAGGCATATAGATGAGGGTAGTGCAGTGGATGTGATCTACATGGATTTTAGTAAGGCATTTGACAAGGTTCCATACGGTAGGCTTAATCAGAAAGTCAGAAGGCATGGGATCCAGGGAAGTTTGGCCAGGTGGATTCAGAATTGGCTTGCCTGCAGAAGGCAGAGGGTCGTGGTGGAGGGAATACATTCAGATTGGAGGGTTGTGACTAGTGGTGTCCCACAAGGATCTGTTCTGGGACCTCTACTTTTTGTGATTTTTATTAACAACCTGGATATTGGGGTAGAAGGGTGGGTTGGCAAGTTTGCAGACGACACAAAGGTTGGTGGTGTTGTAGATAGTGTAGAGGATTGTCGAAGATTGCAGAGAGACATTGATAGCATGCAGAAGTGGGCTGAGAAGTGGCAGATGGAGTTCAACCCGGAGAAGTGTGAGGTGGTACACTTTGGAAGGACAAACTCCAAGGCAGAGTACAAAGTAAATGGCAGGATACTTGGTAGTGTGGAGGAGCAGGGGGTTCTGGGGGTACATGTCCACAGATCCCTGAAAGTTGCCTCACAGGTAGATAGGGTAGTTAAGAAAACTTATGGGGTGTTAGCTTTCACAAGTCGAGGGATAGAGTTTAAGAGACGTGATGTAATGATGCAGCTCTATAAAACTCTAGTTAGGCCACACTTGGAGTACTGCGTCCAGTTCTGGTCACCTCACTATAGGAAGGATGTGGAAGCATTGGAAAGGGTACAGAGGAGATTTACCAGGATGCTGCCTGGTTTAGAGAGTATGGATTATGATCAGAGATTAAGGGAGCTAGGGTTTTACTCTTTGGAGAGGAGGAGGATGAGAGGAGACATGATAGAGGTATACAAGATATTAAGAGGAATAGACAGAGTGGACAGCCAGCGCCTCTTCCCCAGGGCACCACTGCTCAGTACAAGAGGACATGGCTTTAAGGGGAGGGATTTTTTTTTTTTTTACAAATTTTTTAATTAGTTTTTCAAAACATTTTACAAAATTAAAAACCCCAAATCCCAATGAGGAGCATTAATACAGAGCAAGGTTAAGCATACAATAACAATATGCTACAGAGGAAGAGAATTTAACAAAAAAGCACCTAAATTAAAGACAAGTGAGCTTAGTGTCCTCCCCAAACCCCACAACACAAGAAAAAAAAACAATTCCAGACCAACCACCACACAATATAGAGAGTATAAGTCCGGACAGTCAAACTCCCAGACTGTGAATACACTTAGCAACAGAGGATAATAATGCCTACTACCAGAAAAAAAAAGGGAGCTGAAAGCAAGGGACCGAAAAGAAAAAAAAACCCTAGTCAAGAGGAAGGTTATGAAAGTACTCGATAAAAGGCCCCCAGATCTTATGGAACTTTAAATCCGAATTGAGAACTGAATAATGAATTTTTTCGAGGTCCAAGCAGGCCATAATGTTGTTAAGCCATTGCGCATGAGTGGGCGGGGCAACATCTCTCCATCTAAGGAGGATCAAGCATCTCGCCAGGAGAGAGGCAAAGGATAGTATTCGGCATTTGGTCGGACCCAGACATAAATCTGTCTCGCCCCAAAAACCGAACAGAGCAATTAAGGGGTTAGGTTCTAGGTGCTGATTCAGAATACCCGATAGTGTAGTGAAGACATCTTTCCAGAATTTCTCCAAGCTAGGTGTTACGTATTCAGGCAACAATAATTATAGATGAGTTAGACGAAGGGTTTTATAACAAATAACACGTTTATTAAACACTGATAACTAACCCCCTTCAAATGTAAACAAACCCAAACAATGATCCGAGCTCAGCTGCTCAAACAGTCCTTAATAGCGTTGCAGTCCCAAACAGTCTTCAAAGCGGTATTGAAAAGAACTCAGTTCGTTAAAACGGTATGCCGAAAGAAAACAGGCTTTAAAACGATATGCCGACAGTTCAAAAGCTCACGGTACTCTTAAAAGGAGAGACTTTTTAAAGCGATGTAAATTCTCTTCCACGTCGATGTCCTTCGATTCCCAGCGTCGAACTCCCACGTCGAATTTTATTAAATATAACAACTTAAAGTGACTGACCTTCCTTCCACAATATTCTCAATCTCCCACTTTTTCCAGCGGAGACTATCGTGAGAATAGTAAACGAAATCCTTCCGAATGAGGATCACACAAGGTCGAAGTCAATCCATCGAAAATCGATTCTTCTCGATTTGTCTTCCAAACTTCACTCTCCATTAGCAAAGAAACCGTTGGCTCTGACCTTTTAAACTTTAGGCATTATATAAAACTTCATTTTTAACTAAACTGCGTCATCACATTAAATCACACAGTAACATGAAGTCATTTTGGCAAATCCAGCCACGAACTGCCCCACCTGACAGGGTGGGTCTTCCTTTTATACCCTGTAGAAAAAATCTGTCACATGACCTCTACTGGCGGGAAAATGACATCACTCCACCATTACCTCATGTCCAGTATAACTTCAACCCCAGTCACGTGACAAGGGTACCACTGTCACGTGTCACGGGTACGTAACATAGAACAGAGCCAGTACATATGGATGAGAGAGGCCACGCCCCTCTTGCATTTATCACAGAGCGGACTAATGCCAGGGTAGAATCGAGATAGTTTAGATTTAGACATATGGGCTCTATGAACAATCTTAAACTGTAAGAGACAATGGCGAGCACAAAGAGAGGTTGAGTTAACCGATTTGAGAACTGAGTCCCAGCTCTCCTCGGATAAGGAGATATTTAAATCCTGTTCCCAGGCCATTTTAATTTTATCCACAGGGGCTCGTCGTAAGGCTGCTAGTTTATCTTGGATAATTGAAATTAAACCTTTACCTAGTGGATTAATGGAGAGAAATAGGTCCATAGCATTTTTCACAGGCATTTCAGGAAAGTTAGGAATTAAAGGAGCAGTAAAGTGTTGGATTTGGAGATATCTGAAAAAGTGAGCGTTAGGCAGGTTGAACTTAACAGAGAGCTGTTGAAAAGAAGCGAAGCGGTTATCAATGAAGAAGGGGAGGGAATTTCAAGGGGGATATTAGAGGAAGGTTTTTCACTCAGAGAGTGGTTGGTGCGTGGAATGCACTGCCTGAGTCAGTGGTGGAGGCAGATACACCAGTGAAGTTTATGAGACTACTAGACAGGTATATGGAGGAATTTAAGGTGGGGGGGTTATATGGGAGGCAGGGTTTGAGGGTCAGCTCAACATTGTGGGCTGAAGGGCCTGTAATGTGCTGTACTATTCTATGTTCTATGGTATTATAAGAAAGTTATTAGCACAGAGAGAACATTTGGCAGATTGGTAGGAGGCAGTGGATGGGAATAAAAGGATCCTTTTCTGGTTGGCTGCCCGTAACTAGTGGTGTTCCGCAGGGGTTGGTGTGGGATCGCTTTTCTTTTCTGCTGTATATCAATGATTTAGATGATGGAATAGATGGCTTTGTTGCCAAGTTTGCAGGTAATATTAAGATTGGTGGAGGGAAAGGTAATGTTGAGGAAACAGGAAGGCTGCAGAAATATAGATGGATGAGGAGAATGAGCAGGAAAGTGGCAAATGAAATACAATGTTGAAAAATGAATGGTCATACACTTTGGTAGATGAAATAAAAATGTAGACTATTTTCTAAACCAAGAGAAAATCTAAAAATCTGAGATGCAAAGGGCTTTGGGAGTAATTGTGCAGAACACCTTAAAAGTTAACTTGCAGGTCAAGTCATGGTGAGGAAAGCAAATATAATGTTTGCATTCATTTCAAGAGGACTAGAATATAAATGCAGGGATGTGATGCTGAGGATGTGATTACTCTGCTGGTAATGCCTCACTTTGAGTATTGTGAACAATTTTGGGCCCCTCATCTAAGGGAAGATATGCTGGCATTCGAGAAGGTTCAGAGGAGGTTTACAAGGATGATTAATGGAATGAAAGGGTTATCATATGAGGAATGTTTGATGACTCTGGGCCTGTCCTCACTGGTATGTTTGGGGGGGGGGGGAATCTTATTGAAACCTTCAAATGTTGAAAGGCCTAGACAGAGTAGATGTGGAAATGATGTTTCCCACAGTGGGGGAGTCGAGGACAAGAGGGCACAGCCTCAGAATAGAGGTGTGTTCATTTAAAAGAGATACGGAGAAATTTCTTTAGCCAGAGGGTGGTGAATTTGTGGAATTTGTTACCACAGGCAACTGTGGAGGCCAAGTTGTTGGGTGTATTTAAGGCAGAGATGGATAGGTTCTTGATTGGACATGGCATCAAAATTTACAGGAAAAAGGCCATGGAGTGGGGCTGTGGAGGGGAAAAAAGGATCTGCTATGATAGAATGGCGGAACAGACTTGATGGGCCAAATGGCCTGATTCTACTCCTATGACTGATGGTCTATGCCCTCTTCTGCTCATTACCATCACGTAGGAGGTCAGGGGTCTGAAGACCCACAGTTAATATTTTAGGACCAACTTCTTCCCGTCTATTATTTATCTGTTTACGTTGTAGTTACTTTTTATCTATTGCACTGTACCGCTGCCACAAAAGAAACAAATTTCATGACATATGTCAATATTAAAGCTGATTGTCATTCTATTTTGAAGAGGGGCATACAAGTTTCCTTGGTGCCCTGGGAAATATTAACATTTTAAATGAATATGAATAAAGTATCTATCTATTAATTGAGTATTAGCTGGTCTGAACAAACGGTCCAAACTTACCTACGTTTTCTTCCCAATGAAACCAAGGCAATTTTATTAGCGCCAAATGCAAATTTAAACCACGGATGGCGCGTGCTCGACCGTCGGTCATGCGGAGCACGCGCCCGATGGTTGTCGGCGACGCGCGTGCGCAATAGCTCGTTGTAGCTGGTCTTGCGCGCGGATGGAGGGTTGGGTACTCCGCCTCGCGCGTAAGAGGTGAGCCCGTCCCTGCCGCGGCCAATGACGCTGGCGCATCACCCCACCCCCCCTGCCTTTACCGGTCCAATGAGAGAGCCCCATGCTGCACGGGCCGTCGTCTCTGCATTTGCCGTCCGCCTAGCTTTTTCCGCTGGAGCCGCGGTGGACGCCGCACCCATGTCATCTTGTGTGTATTAGATAGGCGGGGTTAGAGGGTGGAAAAATAATAACCCCGCCGCCTTCCTCTATCACCCCATTTAAAACAAAATACACTCTCACCGGTCACCTCGGATCACGGCGATTTTCGCGATAGAAGGTAAGGAGATGCTCCGAGGCCCGAATGAAGCGAGCAGTATAAATCTGGCGGTTATTGCACAGGGCTGGTGGCTCCTGTAGTAGAATGTCGGTGTGTTGTTATCGTGACGGCTGTATTTTTCCCCGGTCGTGTTTTTTATTTGGAGCTCGGTCCTGCTTTATTTTAATTACTCTGCACACTTGCCATCCATCTTCCCTTCCCCTCCTACTAACGCCGTTTTTCTCCATTGCTCCCTCCTTCTGCATTGAGCAGCTCCGCGGTTACAAGATCCCGTGCAAAAATACATCAGTTTTATTTCCTTAAGTTGGTCTCTGATGCAAAGTAAAACCCCTGTCCTGGACGCATACATCCCCTATGCTGTAACCTGGCCGAGTCTTTGTATTGTAGGCGTGTGTCAGTAAATTGGATTACTGCAATGTGAAACAGCAATGTGTGTTTTAAAGATAAACATATCTTTTTTTTCGCAATTGAAGAGAAAAATGGTATCACAGCTCATGTCGTTTTATGGTATTTATGAATAACTAATAGAATAAGCCAAGAGGTAGAAAAGTCGAAGTGTCCTTGCATGGTGTTTTACAATGTTGCGATTTGCTTTATTCTGTTTTTGAAGTAGTCATCTGCCCGTGGCTTCTCATTTGTACGATCCGTTTGCCCATGTGATGCACTTCCAGTTAGATATTAAATAAATTATATTCTTTTTAAACCGAAGATCTCGGTCAATATAACTTGCTGCGTTAGTGCAAGTGTATTATAAAGGCTTGAGATGGGCTTGAAATGAGATGAGCATTTTTGTATTTTTTTCATTGCGAGTTACAGTCATAACTGGCGTTGGACATTCTTAACAATATTAAGAAAATGGGTGGGGACCCACACTTAGAAAGCCTACAGAGTATTTCAAGTGGATGAATCTTTACTGGTCATGAATAATCAGAATGTTTAGTCAAACGTGTGAAGTTACGATCAGAGCAACCTGCAATTGAGAATCTACGTAGTCTGTCAGTACTTCTGTAACTTTTCCTATCTGCATTCCTTAATATCTGTAATTCCCTAAAAAAAAATTGCTACTTTCTCCATATAAACAACCACAGCTTTCCATCACACAATAAGTTAACTTTTTTTTGGTGAGGGCGGTTCATACAGCGTGCCAACGGGCCCTTCGGCCCATCTGCTCTGTACGGGGCAAGTTTCATTTCATTTGCCTACTCTTTTTGTCGTCTCTAAGCAGTTTTGAAGGCAGGTACGTGGACAGGAAAGGTTTGGAGAAATTTGGAGCAAATATGGGCAGATGAGATCTACTAATTTACTTAGTCTTGAAATCTAGATTTATTTTGGACTTGGGTCAACTGTTTTTCATTCCACCCAATATCGATAACATTATGGTATCTTTTTATATACTTACTATTGGGTTTCACGATGAAGATTTGAAATAGTTGACAATTTGTGTAAGGCTTCATTTCAGTGGCTCTTATAAGTAGATTGATAAGTGGTTTGAATTGTTTTACATTGTAAAGACGAAGGGTCTCGGCCCGAAACGTCGACAGCGCTTCTCCCTATAGATGCTGCCTGGCCTGCTGTGTTCCACCAGCATTTTGTGTGTGTTGTTGTTTACATTGTAAAGGTTAGTCATAAGCCAAAGAGGAATTTGATATTGCTTGAGATGTGGTCTATGTTTAAGTACTGGCTGAGTTTTTTTTATCTTCTTCCCCCCCCCCCCACCCCCCAACCTTGTAGGCATTGCTCCAACTTTCAGTTGTACAAATGGACAGCCAATAATCATTTATTTATTTCTTTTGCTGGAACTTTATTTGCAGCAATTCAAATGACTGGATGAATGTCATAGTTACAGATTTGTAAAGCAGAGATAAAAGCCTTTGGCCTGACACATGCATCCTGATCATCAAGTACCTAAAATGTATATTAATCACCTTTTTATCACTTTCTAGGCCTTGTTAGTCTAAGTGCTCATCTAGATACTTCATAAATGTTGTGAGAGTATGTTTCCGTCACCCATCAAGGCAATATGGTCCAGATTCCACTCAGTCTCCTGGTGAAAATGTTTCCCCACAGATTTCCTCTCCCCTCTTCCTGATCCCAAAACTGCTTGCCCCTTAGCATAAACCTGTGTTCTCAACTTTTGAATATCTCTTCTATGGGAAAATTATTTCTACAACTATGTATTACGATATGTTTCAATGTTATTTTATGTGCAGACTATTTCTACTTTATTTTTCATTCCCTTTTGCATTTCTCTGTTCATTAATTTCTCCAGCTTCAAAGAAATTGACCATGTTAATGCATCTGTTGTGATAATAGAACTCTGCTGTAACAATTGTTGCTATTATTTTAAATGCTAAAATTGTGAAGTATGTTCAAACTATTAAATCCAGAAGTCCTTGCTTTCAAATGTTGAAAATTATTTATTTTTTAATGACTGAAATTAGGGTAGAGTTACAGTTGCACCCTTGCAGATAATCAAATGATTCAGTCAATGGTTGACTTTAACAGATGGCTGTTTGGAGTTTTGGGCTTAATCTTTTTAGCTCGGTCAGCCAGAGAAAATACATGCTTGTTTAGGTTTGCTTCAGATCTCTGCTATTGCCTGCTGCCAAGTTGCCTATCTAACTATTATGTTGTCTGCAGATATGGAGTTAATAACTTTTTAAAATATTGGCAAAGATGTTTTTGATCTAAATTGATGTTCATGGGTTATGATTGTGTTATTTTTATATACAAGGCATTCATTATTCTGTAGATGGCTTCATTCATCACCACACCTTACTTGTATCTCTCTGTATTTCCCTGATCGTTGGATTTATTACTCCAGCTGTACTAATATTCTTGCCTTCTCTCTTTTGTTTATTGCTTTTTATTGAGTTACACTTTGTTGTACGTAGGCCGCTTTGAAAATTGAGTATTGTTTTACTTTATTGAGGTTGTGACTCATTGTGGGGTTGAAGGGTTTAAAACCTAGGGAATGTTGTGAATGATCAAGGTCGAAATTGAAGCTAGGAACTAATGCTGTTACTACTGAATACAAGTTTATCTATATTTTGGATCTTGTTTTGGATAAAAGTTGTCCTTAAATAATCTCAGGTAACTTGACTAAGCAATGAAACTATAGGCATTGATCCCCTTGGCTGCATCCTTAATTGCCAACTATAGCTGAATTCCAGAATATCTCAAAAATCTTTTGGACAGACCTCATTTTATGACTTAGGCTTTAGGGTAAACAATTCCTCTGCTCATTTCACTTTGTTTTTTTTTTGTAATAAAAAAAATCCAATTCCTACAATAATTTTTAAAGTATTGTTTGTTTCCATACTGAGATGGGGAATGTTCAATGCATTGAAAAGAAAGTTTTAATTAAATTGCAGTCAGTAGGGTCATTCTGTGACTTGACCATCATTTTCTAAAATTGCAAATTATTCCTTCAGGAACTTGAACAAAGATATATTGGCCTTCTTCCTTTACTAAAGACATGACCATTACAGTGGTCCACAAGCATCTGAGGGGTTTTTGGACTTTAAGCTAAGATTGAATTTATGTTGCTTGCTGTTTCCTCTGGCTTTCAATCGTCGTCAAATTATTCTTGCTTTCTGATCTCCAGTGTGCAGTCTGTTACATTGCTGTCCATGGGACCCACCTCCTGCTTTTTGATCTTGTATCTACTAAACCGCTGACCATGCAGTTTCTTTTTCTTGGCATCTACATAAGCCAATGGTTCTTTCTCTTGGATAATGCTGCCCTGCTATAAATTCAGTCACAATGTTAAATGGTATCTTAACTACATTGTTTCTGAAAGGTTGTGGGGGTGGGTATTGTGCAAGGAATGACAAAGATAGTTTTCACTTTTCTTCTGCATGCAGAGTTTCCGAAGATAATCTGAAAATAGCTTGTGTGTGCTGATGCTGTTTAGGTTTACTCATTCTATTTCAATTGACAAAGCTCCATGTAGATTACTAATCAAAATAATAACAACTCATTGCATCCAAGAAAATATTGCAAATTGAATCAAAATGATCTCAGTGGCAGCAAAGAGTGGTTGAAAGACATCCTCAGGTTTTGGTAGTTAGTCCCTTGCTTTTGGTAATCTATTATAAATTGCACTTAAGTTTAGGGAGTATGATGTTTCAAAGTTCAAAGTAAAATTTATTATCAAAGTACATGTATGTCACCATACATAGCCCTGAGTTTCATTTTCTTGCAGGCATACACAGTAAATCCAAGAAACATAATGGAATCGATGAAAGATCACACCCAACAATGAATTTCATTCTGTACATGTGACAAATGATACTAATCTTTATAAATGGGCAGTGGAATGTAACTATTTGAGTGCTGTAGGGATTGGTACTTGGCTATTATTTGTTTTATATTAATAACCAGGAGGAGGGAATGAAATAAGGTTTCCAAGTTTGCTGAAGATATGAAAAAATGTGGAAGGGATAAAGTGATAAGGGCATTGTGCTAGTGTGGTGTAGATTGAGTGAATGTACTAAAATCTGGCAAATGGAGTTTAATGTGGAGAAGTGAGGTTATGCATTTTGGAAAAAGGAATCAAAGTGAATTATTATCTAAATGGAGAGAGCCTGTTAATTAGTGAGGTTAAAAGGTCTCTAGGTGCACAATTGCAGGAATCACACAGAATTATCAGGTTAATTTCTGCAGTGATAATGTTGTCCTGTCAAAGAGAATAGACAGTTTGTTCTGAATTCTTTGAAGTTTAAAAGAATGAGTGTTGACTTTATTCAAAACGTGTAAGATCTTATATGAACTAGGCAGGGTAGATGTTGAGATGTTTTCATTACTGGGAAAGTCACAAACAAGGAGACATGGCTACCAAAGGAATAGTCATTTAAAACATTTCAAGTTCAGTTGTCATTCAGCCAAATGAAAGTGTTACTTTGGGGCTAAAGTGCAAAACACAGTACTAATAGTCATACAGCACAAGGTACATGTAGCACATATAGCAGTAAAATACAACCACACAAAAAAGGATAGTCTATGTCCCTGAGTCTATGAATGTTGCAGCAGTCTGTAGTCAAATTGAATACAGCTTATCTTCTGCAGAGTTAACACTGAGGGCAGCACCGATCCCAGCACAGATGCTGCACCACACCATCTCCGGCACTCTGGTGGAGTGCCTGACTCCGACACCTCCTGTGCAAACAGGCAGCACCACAGCATGAGGCCTAGTCCTCGCTATGGCAGAGGCCACACAGCTCCCCTGCCATCCACTCTCACCATTCACCAATAAAGTGGACTTGTAGCATTCCATACCACCAATGTCCACAGGGTCTTGCGATCACAAGGAAAGCAATTTAGATGATCACTCACTGTTACGCTATATCCACACTAGTCCGGATAATTTTGAAAACGATAGGCGTCCACACCAAGCGCTTTTGAAAATACCTTCGTCCACATTAAAACGGGTATTTGGGTGAATCTCCTCCTACTGGGCATGCACAGGACACATCTACAGAAAACGAGCGACATGTTTGGTGTCGTATCTTGCTGTGAAAGTGCGCGTTTGTGCAGTTACAAACTAGAAAAACTTAAAAGGAAATTGCTAAATGACAGACGGGTGTTGGCTCTTGTGCAGGAGGACTTAAAACTTTAAAAAAACAAATACTGGAGTGAATGGAGGCAACCAACAGGGAGCTCACGGACAGTATGACCTGGCTGATGACAAACTTTGAAAAACTGACTAACTGTTGCATTAATAAAGCACCTTGTTAAATGTATAAAGCATGTCCGCATCAATGTTATTCTTGTATTTCCATACAATGCTACATTAGGCTGTTACACATCTATTGTCAGAGAAGTACTTGCATAAATAGGTAAGCCACCTTCATACAAGCAAGGACAGAAAATAGGGTAAAGTGGGTGTACTTATTTATTCAGTAAGTTATGGGTCAAAGTATTTGGTGAGTACGTTTCTAACTCTTCTGGCTTCAGTCTTGTTGCCGTCTGTTCTGAAATTGTTAGGTTCTGTGGGGTGTTGTGTTCAAGAAAATAAGGAAATGCTGTGCTACCGCCACCATCTGTTCCGGCACGTCATGACAGCGTTTTTAGAATCTCTAGTTACCCCGTCCACATTACTCTGCCCAATCGGCGTTTTCAAATTTACACAGTTTGGAGGGCGTTTTAGTAAAGCTCCGTTTTCGGGGCAGGAAAATGCCATTTCAGTGTGGACGGAGGGTCAAAACGAAGAGAAAAAGCTTTGGCTACTGATTTATCTGGTCTAGTTGGACGTAGCCTTAGACTGTGCATCTCCTTCGTGTACCGACACCTCTTTGTTGCAGGGACCAGCACGGGCTAAGTCCAGCTCCCCCAGTTTCTCTGCCAATAAGCAACTTGCTGATGGGGTGGACCTATACTACATTAAGGTCTTAATGTCCAGCAAGGTCTTGTGGTCGTAAAATAATGTGTTTTTAAAAAAAGACAATAACACTTTTGGTTGGCTCCATAGAAACCTCTGCATCCAAGTGCACTGTCATTTGTAATATGGAGTGCCACAGTAGCGTAGCAGTTGTGCAGTGTTTTTTGTTTTGTAATTTATTTTTTTATTGAAGTTCATCATCAAACAAACATTTCCATAAGATGTATTTCAGACATTGTACGTATATATCATATATGTCACAAATCTCCACATAGTATTAGCACAGTGTTATTACCGTGTGGGCATCAGAGTTCAATTCTGGTGTCCTCTGTAAGAAAGTTTGTATGTTCTTCCTTTGAGTGTGTGGGTTTCCTCCCACGGTCCAAAGATTTACTAGTAGTCGGTTAATTGGTCATTGTAAATTGTTCTGTGATTAAGCTAGGGTTCAATGGGTGTTTTGGTAGAATGACCTGCTCTGCGTTCTGCGCTGTATCTCTAAATAAAAACAAACTGAAGTGGCTTGAAATTTCTTTTAGGTAGTAAATATCTTGAATTCTCTGTCCTTGAGTGTTTTGGAGACCTGAATATTTCTTATTCAAGTGGAGATAGGCATTTAAAAGGTTACGGAACTGAGGATTTTGGAGAACTGGAACAGGAGAGTTTTGAGGCCAGCAAAATTTTTTAATTTAAAAAAAAAACTTCTGATCAAGCTTTTGGGCATCAGCTTTGATTTGAGCTCATACATTTGAAGATGCCACTTGGGTGTGCTTGCTATGCAGAAGTTTTTGTTGATCAAATGTTATGTAGGCATTTCTAAAATAAAAATTTAATGGCAAAGATTTATAACCTTGAAAATTGTGTTTATTTTAATTTTTATTTTTAATCAGTGGGTTATAAAGAAATCAAGACTGCTGGAAGAATTAACATTTTTTCCAGACACTGATTCATTTTATATCATTGGTTTACTGAATTGGAATACAAATTGAATAATTCACTTCAGAATTTTTAAAAAAAATTGCCTTAACCTCATCAAAGATACTAAACATTTGTGTATTAGATTGAACTTTTTTTTAAATTTTGGATTGAGAGTTTGATGTGTTTTTGAAACTGTTAAATCCAGATACTCGACTTTGCCTATCAATTAAGTGTAAGTTAGAATTGATGAAAATCAGTGACCTGTTCAGCAGAGTTTCCATTGCTTAGTAATGAATAGATTATTTGTCCTTCAAGTTGAAATGCCCTTGTGTACAGTTTTGTTTTCTGCAAGCTGAAAATTCAGTCGTAAAAGCCTTATTTTACTCAACCTCATTGTTTTGTATTGAAGCATGTTCAGTAAATCTAGAAATTAGAATGGAGAAAGTGCATGATATTCATATAGGTATGCAGAGACATTGTATACCTAACATGAACAGGCAAATGGGATTAGTTTAATTTGTCATCATGTCCAGCATAAATGCATGGGCTCTTACACTGCACTTATCAATATTTCTATGTAATTTATACTGTGCAGCTGTTTTTGGAAGAATAATGGGTGGTGTCACTTTAAGGCCACAAAGTTTCACTTTTTTAAAGTGTAACTAGAAATTTTCATTTGTCTGAAACATGAGTTTAAAAACTTTTTAAGTAGCTATTTCCATAATGTTATTGGTTGTATCTAATAAATAGAAACCGGGATTTGGGCCTTTGTGCTCACAGTGTCATTCTGTATGATCAAGGATGTTCTTTTACACCAGACCTACTTTCTTATACACACTTTAGAGTTCCTTGACATCTGTTGATCTCTGTTGTTTGGGACGTGGAAGTCCTCGTGCAGGATTCCCTAAAGGTTAACTTGCAGGTAAGGAAAGCAAGTGCAATGTTAGCATTCAATTTAAAGAGGATTGGAATACAAAAGCAAGGACACAGACTCAGAATAGAGGGACATCCACTTAGAATGAAGATGAGGAGGAATTTCTTCAGCCAAAGAAGGGTAAATCTGGAATTCACATTTTGTGTTTTTATTTATTTCCAGCATCTGCAGATTTACTCGTGTTGCCTTTAAATCTGGAATTCGTTGCCACAGACAGCTGTGGAGGCCAAGTCATTTGGGTATACTTAAGGCAAAGGTTGGTAGATTCTTGATTAGTCAAGCATCAAGGGATATAGCGAGAAGGCAGGAGATTGGAGCTGAGAGGGAAATGGATTAGCCATGATGAAATAGTGGAGCAGACTCACTGGGCCAAATGGTCTTGTGTAATGTTGAAGCTTTATAAGGCATTAGTCAGATCACTCTTGGAGGATTGTGAGCAGTTTTGACCTGCTTATCTAAGAGAGAATGTTTTGACATTGGAGGAGGTTCACGAGAATTATCACAGAAATGAAAGGGTTAACGTATGAGGAGCACTTGATGGCTCTGGGCCTGTACTCACTGGCATTTCGAAAATGGTGGGGGATGGAGGTTTCATTGAAATCTATCAAATATTGAAAAGTTTGGATAGAGTGGACTGGAGAGGATGTTTCCTATAGTTGGGGAGTCTAGAACCAGCGGGCACAGCCTCATAATTGAGGGAGATCAATTTAGAACAGACTTACTTATTGCCCGTTATGCCTAGTGGCATGTAGGGCAGCAATGAAGGTCCTTCACTCCTGTTTGTTCTGGACTAGCTGCTGATTGGTACCCCAGGTGTAGTTCAGGGTCTTCAGCTCTCCCTCTACAGTTTGATGCCAGGTATTCTTGGGTCTTCCTCTTCTCTTTCCTTCTGGTGTCCAGTGGAGGGCTATACGTGTGATGTTATCAGATTCCCTTCTAAGCACATGCCCGATCCAGCTCCATCGCCTTCGCATGAGGATGGTTTCAATGCTCTCTTGATGGCATTGAGCAAGTAGTTTGTCATTTGAGATGATGTTTGGCCAGAATATTCTTAAGATTCTTAGGTTCTTTGTGTGGAAGACTGACAACTTAGTGAGGTCGCTTCCTGTCATTCTCCAGCATTCTGATGCATAGAGCAGGGTAGAAAGAACACAGCTCTGATACAATTTTAGCTTGGTCTTGATGTTGTACTGTTGGGACTTCCATATGTTGCTGAGCATCCTGAAGGCATTTCTGGCCTTGCTTAGATGGTTCTTGATGTCGTTGCCTGCTCCTCCATCGTGTCTGACATTGCTGCCCAGGTAGGTGAAATCCTCAGTTGTAGAAAGGTCTTCTCCATTCACTTGGATTGTTGAGGGGTTTGAGATGTTCAAAGTCATCACTTCTGTTTTCTTCGGACTAATCTTCAGGCCAATCTGCTGAGCAAAATCGCTGAGGCGGGATGTTTTTTCTTGCATGTGCTGGTGAGTGTGGGAGACCAGAACCAGGTCATCAGCAAAGTCGAGGTCTTCCAGTGCTGAGAAGAGGGTCCATCGTATGCCTCTTGTTTGATCTTCAGTTCGCTGCATCACCTAGTTAATGGCAACGTTAAAGAGGAGTGCCAACATCACACATCCTCGTCTCACTCCTGTCTTCACTTCAAAGCTGTAATCACTGTTTCCAACTCTACATTTAAAATTGGCATTAAAAACTCTCAATGATAACAACTATCTGCAGTATACATGGCGCAGTATACACCAAAGGCTGTCTCTGTGGATGCTATCAAAGGCTTTCTCAAAATCCACGAAGTTGATGTAGAGCTGTCTCTGTCACTCTATATGCTGCTCGATGATGTTACGCAGTGCAAATATCTGGTCAATGCATCCCCTACCTTTCAGAAATCCTGCCTGTTCCTTTCTGAGTTGTTGATTGACTGCATCTGACATACGTTGAATGATGATCTTTGGCAAGATCTTGCTTGGAATTGATAGAAGTGTTATACCACACCAATTGCTACAATTTCTCAGGGTGCCTTTCTTTGGAATCTTCACAATGACTCCCTCTGACCAGTTGTCTGGTATCTTCTTCCTTTCCCATATGGCTATAAAGAGTGGCAGGAGTACTTTGGCTGCAGGTTCTGGGCCTGCCTTGAACAGTTCTGCACTGTTGGCCAGGGGCTTTTCCATTTCTGAGAGATCTAATAGCTGCAATGATTTCTTCTTTGATGGTTCAACACTAATGTCAAGATCAACCTCTGCCTCTTGGATGTCTGCCTCTATTGTTGGTGGTGGTCTTTTCAATACTTCACTGAAGTGCTCTGCCCATTGAGCTTCTTGTTCTGCTTCTGCAGTTAGAAGCCGTCCCTGCTTGTCTGATATCGGTGCATTGGTGGTTCCTCGGTACTTGCCACAGACTATCTTGGTGATCTTGTACACCTTTCCTTGCTCCCCTTTATTAGCTGCATCTTCTGCCTGATTTGCAAGGTTTTCCATAATGCCTATTTGTCTGCTCTTGTCTTCCTCTTCACTGTTTGGTTCACTTCCTGGTATTGCAATTTGTAATGTTTCCTATAGTTGGGGAGTCTAGAACCAGAGGGCACAGCCTCAGAATTGAGGGACATCAATTTAGAACAGAATGAGGAAAAATCTCTTTAGCCTGAGGGTGGTGAATCTGTGTAATTCTTTGCCATGGATAGCTGTGCAAGCCAAATCATTAGGTATATTTAAGGTGGAGGTTTATGGTTCTTGATTCATCAGGGTGTCAAAGATTATGGGGATAAAACAAAATGGGGTTGAGAGGAATAATAAATCAGCCATGATGGAATGGTGGAGCAGACTGGATGGGCTGAATGGCCTAATTCTGCTTCTAGGTCTCCTGGTCTAAAATAGTCCATAACTGAATGTATACAATTTTCCCGTGTAGTGTTTTCCAAAGTTAAATCCCAAGCATCTAATGATCTACATCTCAAAGCTTTACAAAGGTGGCTGTAGAGATGATGGATATTATTTTTCCTGTCTTCAGATAGAGAAGTAGCAAATAAAAGGAAGGAGAGAAAAAAACATGTTAGTATGACCCATTACTCTAAAGCAAACAAAAGGTGAAAAATTGAAGTCATGAAGATTATATAAAAGACAGCATTGAGAGAATGATAATAGAACCGAGCAGAGTCGGCATAAATAAATGAAAGGGCAATCATGTGTAATTAATTTTCCTCTCGCTCATCATTACTGAACTTCTGGTAAGATCTCGGTGTGCTTGAACACAGACTTTCATGGCCAACCTCAAGTGCACTTTTCTTTTTAAAATGTATATTTTATGATTGTAAGACTATTCTGGACTCCAAGAAGAATGGGTACATCAGGTCGACTGCATCAGTGATCGACGGAGGAGCCGGTGCTTGGGCCGGGGAGGGTTCAGAGGAGCTGACCTGAGTGCAGACTGTCTGACACTTGCTACTTTAAGACATAGGAGTTGGTGTGTGAAAACAGTGTGCAGTGTAACTGTGAGTGACTGATCCAATTTAGGATAGATTAGTTAGTATTATGTCATACTCATAAATTTCTACAGATGTACTGTGGAGAGCATTTTAACTAGTTGCATCACTGTCTGACATGGAGGGGCCACAGCATAGGATTGGAAAAAGCTGCAGAAAGTTGTAAATTCAGCCAACTCCACCATGGGCACTAGCCTCCCCAACATAGAGGGCACCTTCAAAAGGTAATCCCTTAAAAAGGCGGCATCCATCATTAAGGGCCCCCATCACCCAGCAAATGCCTTCCTCTCATTGCAGTCATCAAGGAGAAGGTATAAGAGCCTGAAGATACACATTCAACGTTTCAGGAAAGGTTTCTTCGCCTCCACCATTAGAATTCTAAATGGACTATGAATCCATGAGTACTACCTCATAACTTTTCCTTTCCCCCCCCCCCAACTACAATTTGAATTTAGTTATACGTGTGTGTTTTTTTTATTGTTTATTGCAATGTACTGCTGTTGAAAAACATCAAATTTCATGACATATGCTAATGTTAAATCTCATTCTGTGACATCTGTGCTCAGTATTTCATTCTCGAACAATATCTCAATATATAAATAAATAGTATGTTTGAATTTATGCTTATGACAATGTTTAGATCACGTGGAAGGAATTTTAAATGCTTGGGTCAGGTTTGGATCCACTATAATCAGATTAATTGTTGTCAACTTTTAATTTTGTGACCAAGTTGACATCAAATTCTTTCTGCTGATTCATACATTTGTAGATATGCCCCCTCTTCTCTTCTCTTCCCCCCCCCCCCAAACACCCCAGTTGATCAGGTAACGTGTGAGATTATTTTACAGTTTTGCTAAGTGCTTGAAATGTTCAGCAGAGCTACAATAAATAAGTAATAAGTAAATAATGCAATATCTTGACTTTTAACTCCATATGTACTGATAAGGCAACTAAACTTGAAACTGTTAAGTATTGGAGTTTTCAATCTGAATTTATGCTATTTGTGTAAAACCACTTCTAACTGAATTTGTAGTTTTGAGATTTTTAGGTGATAATTTGGATTTTTTGAATAGCATTGGAGTTCCTTAGTTTAAAAGCACTGAAAGGTAAAAATTTATAATTGTAATAAGACATTCCTACATCCTTGGATGCTCAGGAGTTGTCAAGTCACTTTTTATTGTCATTTCGACCATAACTGCTGGTACAGTCACAGTAAAAACGAGACAATGTTTTTCAGGACCATGGTGCTACATGAAACAGTACAATAACTACGCTGAACTACGTAAAAACAACACGGGAAAAAAAAACTACACTAGGTTACAGACCTTCCCAGGACTGTATAAAGTGCACAAAACATTGCAGGCATTACAGTAAATAATAAACAAGACAATAGTCATAATAGAAGGCAGTAAGTTGGTGTCAGTCCAGGCTCTGGGTATTGAGTCTAATGGCTTGGGGGAAGAAACTGTTACATAGTCTGGTTGTGAGAGCCTGAATGCTTTGATGCCTCTTCCCAGATGGCAGGAGGGAGAAGAGTTTGTATGTGCTTTACTGGCGGGTTTTCCAATAGTACTCCAACATATTCTGGATTTCTAAACCAATCTCCATTCACTTTCACCAACTCAACCCCTTGTAAGCTATTTAAGGTTTAACCAGACTGTTTGCAAGCTTGGTATTGACCCTGAGAGAATGGATGCTATTGAGATCTCATTATAAGATTGCTCATCCTATTCATGCAAGTCTCTAGTGCTTTAAAGTCTGTTAACCCATTGTTAACCACAACTCATTCATGGGTTTGTCAGAAATGTAAGAAGTAGAGTAGGCTGGTTAACACCCCTTCACCCCGCCTTTCAGTATGGTCATGACTGATGCAATAATTTTCTTGCACTCTCCCCATTCCTCCGACGCCCTTGTAGTTTAAATGTTTATCCGCCTGTACCTTGAATATATTCACCAACTCTGCTTCAATAGATGTCTGGATTGAAGAATTCCAAAGAGGGGCATAAAGTTCTTCTTCTGAATCTGAGATCACAGGACCCTGGTTCCGGATACTCTCAATTGGGCAAACATTTGTCAGCGTCTATCTTATGAATCCCCCTCAAATCCTGTATGTTTCAATTAAGATCACATCTCTATTTTTTTCCAGTAGGCTGAACAAATTTTCACAGGAACGAACTCAAATCAGATTCCAGCAAATTTTGTCCATTCAGGACTCCATGGTGTCCTTTCGGACATATATTAGCTTCCAGTGAATTAGTACTTCAATGTTAAAATTTTCAACCTTGGTCCATGGTATACCCACTCCATGTTAATATAACTTCTGGTCTTTTACTTCAGAAGGCCTTTGACAAGGTGCTACACATGAGGCTGCTTGCCAAGTTAAGACCCAATGGTATTACAGGAAAGTTATTAATATGGTTAGAGCATTGGCTGATTGGTAGGGGGCAGCGAGTGAGAATAGAATGATCCTTTTCTGGTTGGCTGCCAATGACTAGGGATCGGTGTTGGGACCACTTCTTCTTATGCTGTATATAAATGATTTAGAGAATGGAATAGATGGCTTTGTTGCCAAGTTTGCAGATGATATGAAGATTGGTGGAGCGGCACGTAGTGTTGAGGAAACAGGTAGGATGCGGAAGGACTTGGACAGATTAAGAAGATGGGCAAAAAAAGTGACATGAAATACAATGTTGGAAAATGCATAGTCATGCACTTTGGTAGTAGAAATAAATGTGCAGACTATTTTCTAATTGGGGAGAAAATCCAGGAATCTGAGGTGCAAAGGGAATTGGGAGAATTTATGCAGAACACCCTGAAGGTTAACTTGCAGGTTGAGTCGGTGTTGAGGAAGGCAAATGCCATGTTAGCATTCATTTCAAGAGGTCTAGAATACAAGAGCAGGGATGTGGGATGTGATGCTGAGGCTTTATAAGGTACTGGTGAGGCCTCACCTTGAGTATTGTGAACAGTTTTGGGGTCCTCATCTAAGAAAAGTTGTGCTGGCATTGGACGGGGTCCAGAGGAGATTCATGAGGATGATTCCAGGAATGAAAGGGTTATCATATGAGGAAAGTTTGATGGTTCTGGGCCTGTACTCGCTGGAATTCAGAAGGATGTGGGGTGGGGGGGGGAAATCTCATTGAAACCTTTTGAATGTTGAAAGGCCTAGACAGAGTAGATATGGAAAGGATGTTTCCCGTGGTCGGAGAGTCTAGGACAAGACGGCACAGCCTCAGGATAGAGGAGGGCCCTTTCAAAACAGATGCAGAGAAATTTCTTTAGCCAGAGGGTGGTGAATTTGTAGAATTTGTTGCCACATGCAGCTGTGGAGGCCAGGTCATTGGGTGTATTTGAGGCAGAGATTGATAGGTTCTTAATTAGACATGGCATCAAAGATTACAGGGAGAAGGCCGGAAACTGGTGTTGAGAAGGAGATTTTAAAAAAAATCTGCCATGTTTGGATGGCGGAGCAGGCTTGATGGGCCAAATGGCCCAATTCTGCTCCTATGTCTTATGGTCTTATTCCAGCCAGTTGAACATCTCTAAATACTTTGTTAATATGGCTGTGCAGTCTTCTGCTTAATCTATGGAACTTCCTCCCAAAATTTTTCTTCCTCATAAGAAGCTATTTGACATCTTCTTGTTTGACTAAACTTTTTCAACTGCTCGAGTATCTTATGTGGGGTATGGATCAGGTGCAAAATTTTAATGTTTTAAGTTCAAAGTGTATCCGTTTGCCCTATAATAAAAGGCTTGGGAGCTTGGTTATTTATTGTGAATTTATTGACACATTTCTGCATGGTATATTTGTCAGTTTTGTTTTACTATTCCATTTTCTTTTTACTTTCTGATTCTGTGTAAATAGTAGTTAGATGAGAAAGTGTAAATTGTATATTCCCAGGAGTGGAAAATCTTACAAAAAGTACTGGAGATATATATAAATATTGATAATAAATTTACCTGAACTTTGGTTTTCTAAATATGAATACTTGTACCAGTATGGTGTATTTTTTTAAAAGTTTAAATACTGATGCCTTTTTGTGAAGGAAATTTGTATAGGTTGTTAGGTAAAGTAACAGTGCTGTAGTGAATGTATAAATGAGTAATGTGTAAGTTAATAGTTTCATTTTAGGGCTTTTTGGCTAAATAATTGGAACAGTTAGCTTAGGACATATAATTCCATAACCCCACATTTAACTTCTAGAAAACTTGTTTAAAAAAATATTTTAAATGTGAGATTGTAGTATTTACAACCTGTTTATTTTAGTGAATGTAATCTTTAGGTGAATTCTACTTGTTAAAATCAATTTAAACTTTATTTGTGATGTTCTTTTCTAAGTAAGCAATTGGGAATTTTATTAATCTTATGTAACCACTGAATTTTATTTTACCTTGGCAATTTAAGTTTTGAATTCTTTGAAGGGTCAGCTTTATATGGAACTTAATTTTTTCTAGATAATTAAAGATCTTTAATATTTATTATGAATAATTCCTGATGTGGAAAATGCTGCTAGTAAAGTCTGTTGCAAAGTTTATGCACACAAATTTGTTGATTTATTCTTTTCTGGGATATTCTTGCCAAAACGTATGTGCTGTGGATTGTTTAAATTGTTGTTCTGTTGTTTGGGTCTGTGTTTCTTTCGGTCGTAAAATAGTATTTTTACAAATGGGTGTAAAACATCAACAGTAGTAAGCTGCTATTTAGTATCTCAGTTATAGTAACTGATTTCAAGGCATTTGAATTTGATACAAATGTAAGAAGTTTCCAATGAGGAGAGCAACTATAATTAGCTATTTTTGGATATTGGACGATTCTGGGAGGAATAGACAAGGATGATCAAAGATGATAGACAAGTTAATAAGTGGTGGGGGGGGGGGGGGTGGCTGGTCAGCCATCTTACTTTTTTGTCACCAAACAATTAATACTAGAGCGTCCAATCATCACAGCGATATTTGATTCTGCACATTTGGAAAGAAGCTGTTCCCAAATCTGGCCGTACGAATCTTCATGCTCCTGAACCTTCTCCCGGAGGGAAGTGGAACAGAAAGTGTGTTGGCTGGGTGGGTCGTGTCCTTGATTATCCTGGCAGCACTGCTTCGACAGCGTGCGGTATAAAGTGAGTCCAAGGATGGAAGATTGGTTTGTGTGATGTGCTGGGCTATGTTCACGATCTTCTGCAGCTTCTTCTGGTCTTGGACAGTACAACTTTCATACCAGGTTGTGATGCACCCTAGAAGAATGCTTTCTACGGTGCACCTATAAAAATTAGTGAGGGTTTTAGGGGACAGGCCAAATTTCTTCAGCTTTCTCAGGAAGTAAAGGTGCTGGTGGGCCTTCTTGGCAGTGGACTCTGCTTGGTTAGACCAAGTCAGGTCATTTGTAATATTCACCCTGAGGAACTTAAAGCTTTTGACATGTTCCACCAGTGCACCACCAATGTAGATGGGGTTGTGCGGTCCGCTACTCCTTCTGAATTCAACAACCAATTCCTTTGTCTTGCTGACGTTGAGGGATAAGTTATTGTCTTTGCACCATGCCACCAGGTTCTTAATGATTAATTATTAATAATAAAGTATTTATTTATTTATTAATTCCCATCTCTAAACAATTTTGGACATGAGCAACAAATTAGGAAAGGTGAGGCATGACATTTGTATTTTCAGTCAGAAACTTTAGATATGTGATATGGTGTTAGTATAGGTAAGTTGTTGCTCAGATAAATGATCAGCCATGATGTTGTTGAATGTTGGAGACTCATATGGTAATGTTATTTCATGTATTCTTTTATTTATTTTCTTAAGTGGTAGAGTAGGTTTGAGAGATGATGCATCATCTTACTTCTGTAGCTTTATGGTTAGAGCTATAGTGGTGCTTGAAAGTTTGTGAACCCTGCAGAAAAAGATTAAATTCTATATAAATAGACCTAAAAATGTGACCAGATCTCCACTCAAGTCCTAAGACTAGATAAAGAAAACCCAATTATATAAATAACACAAAACCTTATACTTGTTTGTTTATTGAGAAAAATGATCCAATATTATGTGTTTGTTGGAAAATGTATGTGAACTTCTGGGGTCATGCCTTCTACAAAAGCAATTTGGAGTCGGATGTTCCAAACCATGAGATGAAATTGGAGGTGTGGGTTGTAGAGGCACCCTGCCTGATTCTTACAAAAGACACAGTCAGGTTATTGACAGAGCCTGCTCTTCTCAAGAAAGATCTGTTTATGTGCACCATGCCTCAATCAAAACAACTTTCAGAGGACCTTCAAAGAAGTTGTAGATTTGCATGACACTGGAAAAGGCTACAAAAGTGCTTCTAAAACCCTGAGTGTTCATCAGTCCACAGTAAGAGAAATTTCCTACAAATGGAGGAAATTTGGTACAGTTGCTACTCTCCCTGAAGTGGGCACCCTGCAAAGATCACACCAAGAGCTCAATGTGCAATGCTGGAGGGGGTGTCAAAGAAGCCAGAGGTAACAGCAGAAGACCTGCAGAAATCTCTAGAACTTGCTAAAGTCTTTGTGTATCAATTATAAGAAAAACTGAACAAGAATGGTGATCATGGAAGGACACCATGGAGGAAACCATTGCTCTCCAAAAAGGAAAATCATTGCTGCACATTTCAAGTTTGCAAAAGACCACCTGGATGTTCTACAACACTTCTGGGACAATGTTCTGTGGAGAGACAAGACAAAAGTTGAACTTTTTGGCAGAAATGCCCATTGCTATGTTTAGAGGTAAAAGGGCACTGCACACCAACACCAAAACCTCATTCTAACTGTGAAGCATGGTATTGGGTATATCATGGTAGCTTTGCTGCCTCAGGGCATGGACAGCTTGCAATTGTGGAGAGAACAATAAGTTCAAAATTGTATCAGAACATTTTACAGGAGAATGTCAGGGTAGTAGCAGTCACTTGAAGCTTAATAGAAGTTGGATAATGCAAAAAGTCAATGATACGAAAGACAAGAGTAAATCACCCATGGTTTAAAAAGAAGAAAATCTGTGTTTTGGAATGGCCAAGTCAAAGCCTTGACCTTAATCCTATGAATTGTGAAAGGACCTGAAACAACAGTTCATGCAAGGAACCCCACCAGCATCCCAGAGTTGAAGCAGTTTTGTAAGGAGGATTGGCCTAAAATTTCTCCAAGCTGATGCTCAGGACTAGAAAAGTTTAGTTGAAGTTAGTATTGTATAAGAGGGTCATACCAGTTACTTTTTCCAAAGAATGTGTTTAATATTGAATTATTTTTCTCAAGAAATAAATGAACAAGTATAATGTTTTTAGTTATTTAATTGGGTGTTCTATCAAGTTTTAGAACTTGCGTGAAGATCTGATCACATTTTAGCTCAGGGAAAATTCTACAGGGTTCACAAACTTTATAGCACCAATATAAATAGTTCCAAATTTGAAAATTTTGACAGCATTAGATTGAGTAGGCTAATTCCAGAAAGTAGATGTTGCATAACATCTAAGAGTATATACAACGTTTTTGTCTTAATTCCTGATTTATATTTTTTATTAATGCATGACTTTCTGATGGTTTGTAGACCATCTCTTGTTGTATTTTGACTTTATGATTTGCATTTTTTTCCTGCAGCTAGTTTCATGGGATATGAAAGGAAGTCTGAGGAGGAACTCTTGTGTATTTATACAGAGGATGTGTGTGAGAAAGTAGAGGCTTCCTTCCTAATATATAGGGATAAGGTAAAATGAAACCCAGTTTCACCCAGCCCTAGTATATATATTCAATGCTTTTAATCCTTATAAACATTAAGTGTAATTTTTTTTACTTTCTCTCGTTATTTGTTTTGATTCCTCTTCACTCAGCAAAATGTACCAAAAATGGACATGTAACACAGTTTCGACTCCATGTGTCCATTTCTAAAGTGTGTGTATGTGTTCACACTATTGGTCTTGGCCAATCAAAATTGTATGTACCTTTAATTAAATTTATTTTCAGTCTCCTTTATTCTACCTTAACTGATCTAACCTTTCCACCATCCTAAAAATGTTTTGGCTCTAGCAACCTCTCTGAAATTTCCCCTGCATCCTTTCCAGTGCAATCGCACTTTTCCTGTGGGATAAGTACTCAAATTGTGATGCAACTAGTGTAGCATTCAATTCCAACATAACCTCCTACTCTTCTATTGTATGCTTCATCTAATGTAGGAAAGCAACTTATAGGCCAAATTTACCAACCTTATTAATCTGTCTTGTTATCATCCATTGAAATCATTCCAAAATCTACAAGCCATTCAATATCTTATGTTTATTAGTCATTCATTCTTTGTTGAAGATCTAAGTGCCCTACCCTACAGTTCTCAGTTAATTTTCATTTGCTACTTGTATGTCCTACTGACCAGATCATCTTCATTTTGTTGTATAATATTTTTTCTTCATTATCAACTGCATGGCAAACTTCTTTTCCATCTACAAACACTATACTCCCAATTTAAGTGTAATTTATTAACAGATTTTTACTAAAAGCAGCTAAGAAAAACTAAAGAATAACTACCAAACCTGAGGATTTCTTCCAACCCTGAGAAAATCTTCCATCCATTCTTTGCTGTCACTAAGATGATTTTGATTCAATTTGCAATATTTCCTTGGATACTAGGAGATGTTATTTTGATTAGCCATATACCTGGGCTTTGTCAAAAGCCACCTTAAGGATCAATTGAAATAGAATGAGTAAACCTGAGCAGCATCAACACACATTTATAAGCTGTGTCAGATTACGCTTCGGAAACTTAGCATGCAGAAGAGAAATGAAAACAATCTTTGTCATCCCCAACACAATCTCCCCACTCTCGACAGGAAGCTCAGAGACCTTGACCTTGACCCTGCTGTGTGCAGCTAGATCCTGGACTTCTTGTCAGATCGCCAGCAAGTAGTAAGAGTGGGCTCCCTCACCTCCATCCTTGACTTTCAACACAGGAATCCCTCAGGGCTGTGTACTAAGTCCCCTCCTTTACTCCCTGTATACCCATGACTGTGCTGTCACCCACAGCTCTAATTTGCTAATTAAATTTGCTGATGACACTACATTGATTGGCTTAATCTCAAACAATAACAAGGTGGCCTACAGGGAAGAAGTCATCTCTCTGACACAGTGGTGTCAAGAAAATAACCTCTCCCTCAAAATCGCAAAAACAAAGGAGCTGGTTGTCGATTACAGGAGGAATGGAGATGGCCTAACCCCAATTGACATCAATGGATCTGGGGTTGAGAGGGTGAACAGCTTTAAGTTCATAGAAACATAGAAAACCTACAGCACAACACAGGCCCTTCAGCCCACAATGTTGTGCCGAACATGTACTTACTTTAGAAATTACCTAAGTTAACCCATAGCCCTCTTTTCTAAGCTCCATGTACCTATCTGGGAGTCTCATAAAAGACCCTATATTATCTGCCTCCACCACCGTCACCAGCAGCCCATTCCATGCACTCACCACTCTCTGAGTGAAAAAACGCACCCCTGACATCTCCTCTGTACCTACTTCCAAGCACCTTAAAACTGTGCCCTGAGACTTCTGGTAAGATGGCGATTGTTTAGTTGCTCCGAACCTTTGCTCCGTTATACTTCCTATCTTTGCACTATATGTCTCCCTTCTTAAACCTTAGTTAGTTATTTTATTAGTTCTCTTTTACCTGCCTGCGAACACATCTATCTTATAATGGCTACCAAAAGTACTAAAACTGGGGAAAAGGAAACTTCCACGGCTCTGTCGGCTGAGATTCTCACTGTTTTGGAACAACATCGACAAGATATCTTAAAGGATTTTCAAACTGAATTTAGAACTTCTTTCAACCAGCTGGATTCTAAATTGGATCAGATCAATGCCAGAGTGGATGAACATGCTGAACATTTATCTCGCATTGACTTAACTTTTGATGATTTAAAACGCTGTGTTCAACATCTTGAAACTTCCTGCTCCAACCTAGCGGAGAACAGTAAACTTACTTCCAAAATGGTGGATCTTGAAAATCGGAGCAGACGTTGCAATCTACAAATTCTTGGTTTGCCAGAGGGCACCGAAAAGGGTTCTTCCGTTGAATTTTTTTCATCTTTTCTCTGTGAGATTTTCGGGGAAGAATTTCTTTCGACTCCACCTGAGCTTGAAAGGGCTCACAGGATTTATGTTCCTTGTGCAACTTTGGGTTCCCGTCCACAGCCAGTTATTTTATGCTTTCATCGATACCAGGTGAAAAACCGTTTGATTATGGAGGCACGCCGCAGAGGTACTTTTGTTTTTCAAAATATGGTCATTCGTTTTGTGGAGGATTATGCTCCCCAGGTTCTGAAGATGCGTGCTGAGTTCAAAGGTGCTTTTTGATCGTGGATTCAGACCTTCTCTCCGAAACCCAGACGATCTTCGAATTACGCTTACTACTGGAGATCATAAGTGGTTTAAATCAGTGAAGGAGGCTGAGGCGTTTGTTGGAAGTCTTCCAGCCATTTCGTCTTCTTCGGAACCGGACTGACCTTCTAAAATGGTTGATAAGTACTTCGCGAAGTAAAGTTATTTTTTCCGAACTCAGACTTTACTTGAATAATTCAGACATTAACTATTGAAACTCTAAGGGCTGTAGTCAATCTCTCCCTGGACGGTGCGTTTTTTCTAAATAGATGATTTAAGTTTAATGTTTCCTTGCGGACTTTTAGATTCTACTTGTGTAATCTATTTTATTTCTGTATAACTTTATCTATAGAGAACTACAATTGATTTTAACTTGTTTTGGAGGCTTGGAGTTTTTATTGAAGGCCTCCCTGTTGGTTGATTTATAGTTTAAGTTTTGCTTTTTTTTTCTGTAAATGGTTGATAAGTACTCTCTTTAAATTTATAATTTCCCCCTTTTTCCCCTTTTTTTTCCCTTTTTAATTTTTTATAATTTTTCGCGGGTAGGTTAGTTTTAGTTTTCTTCTGATTTTTTTGTATTAAGTTTTATACTTCTGTTGAAGTTGTTCCTATTTGTAATTCTGTTTTCTAGTGCATAAATTAGTTACTATTTGCTATATTATTTATACGGAACTTTTGTTAACGATACGGAACTGGAAGTCATTTTTGGGTTAATTTTTTTTGTAGAGCTAGCTGCTTTTTTAGGTAGCCGTCTAGTTATGGGTTGCGAGGGTGGGGTGGGTTCTCCAGTTCCAACACTACTCACTGTTTTTTTTGTTTTCCTTTGTTATTCAGGACATGTCTCTGTTTTGATTCTGCTGATCTATGTTTACATTTTTGCTCCCAGACTGTTACTGTACTGCTTGATTTTTTTATATGCCTGCTACCTTCTGTGTACTAACAATTGATAATGGTTAATATACTTAAATTTGTGAGCTGGAATGTAAAGGGATTGAATCATCCTGTTAAAAGAAGGAAGGTCTTCTCGCATATTAAACAACTCAAAGCTGACATTGCTTTCCTTCAAGAAACTCATATTCGTAGTTTTGATCATTCTCGGCTTTTGTCAAAGTGGGCGGGTCAACATTTTCATTCATCCTTTGCCGCCAAAGCTAGGGGGGGTCTCTATCCTTATTAATTGAAATATTCCTTTTGAACTCCATAATAAGATATCTGATACAAATGGCCGTTTTATTATTGTTTCTGGTAAATTATATAATACTAAAGTTGTACTAGCAAACCTGTATGCTCCCAATTTTGATGATGATAATTTTTTTGAACGTTTTTTCTCCTCACTACCAGATTTAAACTCATACTCTCTTATACTGAGTGGCGATTTTAATTGTTGGTTAGATCCTAATTTGGATCGATCGTCCTCTGTTACTAGATTACCTACTAAATCTGCCTTAGCTGTTCACTCTTTTCTTTCTAATTATGGTATCTCAGATATATGGCGTTTCCTTCATCCTACTGAGAGAGATTTTTTTTTCACATGTTCACCATACCTTCACTAGAATTGACTACTTTTTACTTGATAATCAACTTATTGCATTTGTCTATTCTTGTGATTATCAGAGTATACTGATTTCTGACCATGCCCCAATTACTTTGTCTTTAAATTTTCCTGGTCTCCCTCAGAGGAATAAACACTGGCGTCTTGATTCGACTTTATTATCGGATGATGATTTTTAAAAAATTTATTAAGGATCAGATAACCTTTTATTTTAACGCCAATACGTCATCTGAAATTTCATCCCAGATTGTTTGGGATGCCATGAAAGCATATTTGAGGGGTCAAATAATCTCCTATACAGCAAATCTTAATAGAAAGTCCTGTACAGATCGATTAGACCTCATTAATCAGATTAAAGAATTAGATCAACTGTATGCTCAAACTAAGAATCCTGAATTATACAAGAAGCGTGTAGAACTTCAAACTAAATTTAATCTTTTGTCTACTCAACCTGTTGAACGCCAACTTCTTGAAAGTAAGAGTCGCTTTTATATTCATGTTGACAAATCTGGTAAATTTCTAGTTAACCAGCTGAGGCGTACATAAGCTAAACAACATATTACAAAGATCCGGAAGGAGAATGGAGACTTTACATCGGATCATTTAGAAATCAATGACGTATTTAAAAATTTTTACTTTCGACTTTATTCCTCTGAATCTCTGAATGAGAATATTTCTGTTGATCATTTTTAAAATAATCTGAATATTCCTTCGCTTTCATCTGATTTTAAAGCCAAACTTAATGCGCCTATATCATCAGAAGAAATATCTTTTGCAATTTCTGCATTGTCTTCAGGGAAATCTCCTGGACCTGATGGGTTCCCCGTAGAATTTTATAAATCATTCTCTTCACTTTTTTCTCCTCAGTTACTCTCAGTATTATCTGATTCATTTAATTACGGTAAATTGCCACCCTCTTTTAATGAGGCATCTATTATTCTTTTATTAAAAAAGGGTAAAGACCCAACACAGTGTTCCTCATATAGGCCGATTTCTTTGCTTAATGTTGATGTTAAAATTTTGGCCAAAGTTTTGGCTTATAGATTAGAAACTGTTATCCCCTCTATTATTTCTGATGATCAAACTGGTTTTATTAAAAACCGTCTTCCTTTTTTTAATATTCAGCGTTTATTTAACATTTTATATTCACCTTCAACTGGGATTCCTGAATGTGTTATTTCCCTCGATGCGGAGAAAGCATTTGATCATTTAGAGTGGAACTACCATTTTGCAGTTTTAGAACAATTTGACTTCGGTCAAGGTTTTATCTCTTGGATCAAATTGCTGTATCTGTGTCCTACTGCCTCTGTTTTGACTAATTTTCAGAAATCCCAGTTATTTAACCTCAAACGTGGCACCCGTCAGGGATGCCCTTTAAGTCCCTTTTTCTTTGATTTGGCTATAGAACCTTTGGCGATAGCATTTCGAAGCTGTCCTGAATTGACCGGGATTTGGAGGGGGGGTGTTGAGCATAAAGTTTCTCTTTATGCTGATGACTTATTACTTTTTCTTTCAAATCCGTCTACATCCTTACCTCCAATGTTCTCACTTCTTGATCAGTTTAGCCAGTTTTCTGGCTATAAACTTACCGTAGATACCGGATTATAAGCCGCTACTTTTTTCCCACGCTTTGAACACTGCGGCTTTTACTACGGTGCGGCTAATGCATTGTTTTTTTTCATGCCGCCAAAAACATTTTGCCTCGTAACAGTAGACCAATAAAATTGATGAGTAGTTCACAGAGGTCCAATGAAATTGTACGATAAATCAAGCGCACTTTCACAATTAAATTATTGTAAATCAGTCATTTGTACTCACCCTCATCAACATGGAAAACACTCGAAGAAAAGCATTGTGCTGCCTTTATGGCAGTTATTTAGTTTATAATATTTTCGCTTAGTAATTCATTTGTTAGTATTTTCTAGTTAAAGTTAGAAGTGTTTTAAGTATATTTGTTTTCTGTACTACATCCCGGGATGCTATGACGTCACATCCGGTTTCGCCGCGTCTTGTGGGAAATACCGGTTTGCGATAAACGGAAAGGTGGGGGCGAGCGCATTAGGCGAGCGCATTAGACCCAAGCGAAAACGCTGCTTTTAAGTTAAAGGCGATCAATAACTTTTCCTGGTAGGCTGCAGTATATATTTTTTCACCAGTCGTTAGGAGATATTGGAATGTTGTTCATGCACTGTTCAGTAAAAAAGTATACGCAACGTAATTTGTGTGTTACCGATACGTATGTATATTTAAAAGTAGCCGTGTTACAGGCACGGTTCGAAAAAAAGCATTTGCAATATGTATTTGTTTATGTTACCATACGGATTTAATTAAAAGTTAAAAAATCCTCACGTGTAATATCTTTCTGTGTAAATATCTCATATTACAACGTGGGACACCTGCGGCTTAAAATCCGGTGCGGCTTGTACAAGTACAAAATTGATTTTCTTTCTAAAATTAGAGCCTGCGGCTTTTAATCAGGTGCGCTCTGTAGTACGGAATCTACGGTAATTTACATAAGAGTGAACTTTTCCCAATTAATAAAGAAGCACAAGAATTAACATTTCGTGACCTCCCTTTTAAAGTAGTTCATAATCAATTTACTTATCTTGGGATTACAGTCACAAGGAAGTTTAAAGATCTTTTTCGTGAAAATTTTGCTAATCTTTTATATACTACAAAACAGAGTCTGTCACAATGGTCACCTCTATCTATGTCTTTGGTAGGTTGTATTAATGTTGTTAAAATATATGTTCTCCCTAAATTTTTATATTTATTTCAATCAATCCCAATTTTTATTCCTAAATCTTTTTTTGATTCCTTAGACTCTATTATTTTGTCATATTTGTGGAGGAATAAGCGTTCTAGAATTAATAAAGTTTATCTCCAAAAATCTAAAAAAAAGAGGGTGGCATGGCCTTACCTAACTTTCGTTTATAATATTGGGCAACCAATATACGTTGTGCTACCTTTTGGTCTTTTTTCCATGGCCAACCCGAGTGCCCTAATTGGGTGGCAATGGAGTTGAGTTCCACTAAAGATTTATCTATTTCTGCACTTCTTGGCTCTGTACTCACTAGTAGTTTGTCCAGATTAATTGTTAATCCTCTTGTCAGACACACTTTGCGAATATGGGCTCAGTTTAGGAAATTTTATGGTTTCTATGGTTTTTCCTTTTCCAGTCCTATCTTACATAATCACCTTTTTTTACCTACTATGTATGATTCAACATTTCATGATTGGTATAGGAAGGGTATTAGACATTTTGAAGATCTTTTTATTGATAATCACTTCGCATCTTTTCAACAGCTCTCTGTTAAGTTCAATCTGCCTAATGCTCATTTTTTTAGATATCTCCAAATTAGACACTTTATTAATCCTTTAATTCCTAACTTCCCTGAAATGCCTGAGAAAAATGTTATGGATTTCTTTCTTTCTGTTAATCCACTGGGTAAAGGTTTAATATCATTTATTCGTGATAAATTAGCATTCTTATGGCGTGCCCCTGTGGATAAAATTAGAATGGCTTGGGAGCATGATTTAAATATTTCTTTATCTGATGAGACTTGGGACTCTATTCTCAAATCGGTTAATTCAACCTCTCTTTGTGCTTGCCATTGCCTTTTACAGTTTAAGATTGTTCATAGAGCCCATATGTCTAAATCTAAATTATCTCGATTTTACCCTACTATTAGTCCTCTTTGTGATAAATGCAAAAGGGGCGAGGCCTCTCTTATTCATATGTACTGGCTCTGTCCTAGCTTGGAGAAATTTTGGAAAGATGTCTTCATAACTTTATCTTATATTCTGAATCACCACTTAGAACCTAACCCTTTAATTGCTTTGTTTGTTTTTTTGGGTGAGACAGATTTGCGTTTGAGTTCGACTAAGTGTCGAATATTATCTTTTGCTTCTCTTCTGGCTAGACGTTTAATCCTCCTTAGATGGAGAGATGTTGCCCCGCCCACGCATGCTCAATGGCTTAATGATATGATGTCCTGCTTAGACCTTGAAAAAATTCATTATTCAATTCTTAATTCGGATATAAAGTTCCATAAGGTCTGGGGACCTTTTATTGAGTACTTTCATAACCTTCCTCTTAATTAAGGTTTTTTTTTTTGGGTCCCTTGCTTTCAGCTCTTTTTTTTGGTAGTAGGCATTATTATCTTCTGTTTTTAAGTGTATTTACAGTTTTGGGGGTTTGAATGTCCTGATTTATATTCTCTATATTGTGTTGTGGTTGGTCTGGAGCTTTTTTTTGTTATGGGACTTGAGGAGGGTACCAATTTTATATGTCTTCAATTCGGGTGCTTTCTCAATGATCTTTTTTGTATTATATTATTATTGTATGTTTATTTTTGCACTGTATTAATTTTCTTCATTTTGATTTGGGGTTTTTTAAAAAAATCTGTAGCAATGTAGAAAATGCATTAAAAAAACTAATAAAAAAAAAACAAAAAAAACTGTGCCCTCTCGTGATAGCCGTTTCAGCCCTGGGAAAATGCCTCTGACTATCAACACAATGAATGCCTCTCATCATCCTTTGCTTTCTATCTGCCAACCAGTTTTCTATCCATGTCAATGTCTTCCCCCCGATGCCCTGAGCTTTGATTTTACCCACCAATCTCCTATGTGGGACCTTATCAAATGCCTTCTGAAAATTGAGGTGCACTACATCCACTGGATCTCACCCATCTAACTTCCCGGTTACATCCTCGAAAAACTCCAACAGATTAGTCAAGCATGATTTACCCTTGGTAAATCCATGCTGGCTTGGCCCAATTCTATCACTGCTATCTAGATATGCCACTATTTCATCCTTAATAATGGACTCTAGCATCTTCCCCACCACCGATGTCAGGCTGACAGGTCGATAGTTCTCTGTTTTCTCCCTCCCTCCTTTCTTAAAAAGTGGGATAACATTAGCCATTTTCCAATCCTCAGGAACTGATCCTGAATCTAAGGAACATTGGAAAATGATTACCAATGCATCCGCAATTTCCAGGGCCACCTCCTTTAGTACCCTAGGATGCAGACCATCTGGACCTGGGGATTTGTCAGCCTTCAGTCCCACCAGTCTTCTCAATATCGTTTCCTTCCTAATGTCAATCTGTTTCATTTCCTCTGTTACCCTATGTCCTTGGCCCATCCATACATCTGGGAGATTGCTTGAGTCTTCCTTAGTGAAAACAGATCTAAAGTACTCATTAAATTCTTCTGCCATTTCTCTGTTTCCCATAACAATTTCACCTAATTCATTCTTCAAGGGCCCAACATTGTTCTTAACTATCTTCTTTCTCTTCACATACCTAAAAAAGCTTTTGCTATATATTCCTAGCTAGCTTGCCAAGTTCCTTGGCATCCACATCACCGAGGACCTCATGTGGTTTGTACACCCCAGCTCTTGTGGTGAAAAAGGCACAACAGCACCTCTTTCACCTCAGATGGTTGAGGAAGTTTGGTATGAGTCCCCAAATCCGAAGAACCCTAGTGTGAGAACTGTACCTCTTAATTGCAAGATTCTGCAGAGAGTGATGCGGACAGCCCAGCGCATCTGTAGATGTCAATGTCCCATGATTCGGGACACTTACAAAGACAGGTGTGAAAAAAGGGCCCGAAGGGTCATTGGGGACCCGAGTCACCCCAACCACAATCTATTCCAGCTACTACCATCCGGGAAACAGTACCGCAGCATAAAAGCCAGGACCAACAGGCTCTGGGACAGCTGCTTCCACCAGGCCATCAGACTGATTAACTCATACTGATTTGAGTGTATTCCTGTTACATTGACTGTTCTATTTATTATAAATTACTATGATTGCACATATAGACGGAGACATAACGTAATGATTTTTACTCATTTATGTGAAGGATGTAAGATAAAAAGTCAATTCAATTCAACTTGGAGAAGAACTCACCTTGTTGAAACCTGGCCACACTCACCTTGGAGACTGTGGGTGGAACTTCTATCAAGTTCCTCCCTCAACCTCCAAGGCTCCAAGAAATTTCAAAGTACATTTATTATCAGAGTTTGTATACAGAATACAACTCTGAGATTTGTCTTTCCACAGGCAGTCATGAAACAGAGAAACACCATGGAACCCGTTCCTAGAAAAACATCAAACACACAACACAAAAAAAATGTTCAAATGGCAAGAAGTGATCAAACAACACAGGAAATCAACATCAAACTAGGAGTATTCAGTTTTGTTCAGTTCAGCACCATTAGCCAACTGCATGCCACAGAGCTCGTCTTCAGCAAAGTGCCCCAGTCCTCACCGATCACTTGGATCAAACCACCCAAAAACAGCAAAAAGACCAGTAACACATACAACATGAACCTTAAAGTCCCCTAAGATGATTCCAAACCACGAACTTCACCGATTAATCCTTGCAATGAACAATCCAAGACTCTTTCACTTTCCCCCAACAGTAGCTACCTAGTGGGAGTGCAAGACCGGTCAAATGCAGGCAGATGACATACGAACACATGTCGTCATCAACTTCAACTGTGCTCAAAGCCTCAATTAGAGGTAAGCAATGAATTTGATCATGGGTTCACATCCCATCTCCAGGCTGCACATTCTGCTCTCAAGCTCACCAAACTACTTTGGAGACAGAAAAATGCCAGATTGCTCTACTGGTCCAAAAACACACCAAGATGTAAATCACTGCTTCCAATTGCACACAGCTTAGTAGTAGAATCATATTTGAAAAAGTAATAAAAGTTGTTTTGTGAACAGTCTGCAGGACATTGCTGCTGGTTGCGTTGTTGGCGCCACTTTGAAGAAAACAAACCTAGTTTGTCCCCCTCTCCTTGTTGCCGATGCTCTTGTTCAGTTAACACCCCAGCATCGAGAACTACAGTCAGTATTCCAAATGTGGCCAAACCAAAGATTTGTACAGCTATGACATGACTTCACAACTTTTATATTCAGTGCCCCATTTGATAAAGTATCCCATATGCCTGCTTTACCACCTGTTGATAATTAAATCAAATTAAATGCAGTGCAGGACAAACCACACCAGACAATGACTTCGCATATTAACTATTTATGTATTAAATGCAGTTGGTTCAAACGTTCAAAGATTTGCTACAAAGTACCAAATAAATTAATTATTTCTTTGGCTGAACAACTCTTTTGGCAGTTTCAAACCTTCAAAACTCATGTCTATTCAGATATTACCTGCGCTAAGTGAATCTGGCCAGGGTTTGACTTGGTGAGGTCCTCTTCAAGTCAGACTGAGGTCATCTTCTGGAGTTATTGCTATTGATTTATCTCATGTTGAAGCTTTTCTTATATTCCTACATAGACTTTTCAGATATTGCATTGATCTTGTAGCCTGTTTTATGTCCATACATCAACTCCTTTTTCATTTGCGTTCTTGTTTGATCAAATCAAATTATTGCTAATTCTCATAATCCTTTTAGTCACCCAGTCCACAGTAGCATAGCAGTCAGTGCAGTGTTAGTACAGCTCGGGGGTCATCAGAATTCAATACCAGCACTGCCTTTAAGTAGTTTGTATGTTCTCCGTGTGACAGTGTGGGTTTCTTCCAGGTGCTCTGATTTCCTCCCATAGTCCAAAGATGTTCTGATAAATTGTAAATTGCCCTGTAATTAGGCTAGTGTTAAATAAGTGGGTTGCTAGGTGGTGAGGGTCGTTGAGCTGGAAGGACCTGTTCTGCACTGCATTTTAAAGTAAATAATAATAAATAAGTTATATAAACACATTGTATTGCACTGCAGCCACTGGCTAAGGTTACTTAGATTCAGATTAGTTTATTGTCACATATACCAGGGTGCAATGAAATTCCTCATTTGTGTGAAGCTCATTGACCGCTCTCTATCCCACTGTTGGCAGAAAGAACCACAATAGCAGATGCATGTACCAGCCTCCTTTTTTCGATTGTAATGTTTGGTAGACTTTCCAGGTACTGAATTTTCTTGGTGCTAATCCAAATTACAGAAGGAGATTTTTAATATTCATTGTAATATTTTTTCAATGATATGAGACAACTAGCTGTGTAAATACAATAGATTTTGCGTGTCCACATACACAAATACAAAAAGGTACCGCACTGATGCAGAGTGATTAAAAAGCTTAATGGATATTGTCCATAATTAAAATAGAGATGCATCTCAAAAACAAGGAAATTGTGCTGCCAGTCAGACACCACAGTAGAAATACTCATTTGCAGCTTGCCAGATCCTAGTTTCCTATGCTCCTTTGGAACCTGCTGGGGCCCCATTCCCTACATTCTTTTGGAATGCAGCTGGTTCACTGAAATAAAAAAACTGCTGAGTAACATCTTAAAGTGATAGCTTGTTAATGTGCGTAAGGTCCAATTGTAAAGAAAATGTGCTATTCCAGCACCACCAGTGTCTCAAGGGGGCTGGAAGTTTCAAGGAAGTATACTCTATCTGTATTTAACACTCAAGCTGTAGCTTTGATTCTGCTGGTTGTGGTTAAAAACTTTTAAGTACTTCTAAAGTTCTGAAAGTGTTTACTTCTGGTATTTTAACAAGATCCCTGGCTGTTGGCAGTTTGTAGTGTCTGAATACAAGGATCATAAAGGTTGTTCATTTCTTTTAGAGGATAATACTGCCAATTTGGAAGCTTGAAATTGGGCTTGTTGATATTTTAAGTTTAATAATGAACATGTATTATTTATCCATTAAAATTGTAAATGATGGCATAATAACAATTAAGTTCCCAGGGCTGAAATGGCTAACAGGTGAAGGTACAGTTCTAAGGTGCTTGGAAGTGAGTACAGAGGAAATGTCAGGGGTAAGTTTTTTTTTTCTGCAGAGTGGTGAGTGGAATGGGCTGCTGGCAACCGTGGTGGAGACAGATACGATAGGGTCTTTCCTGGATAGGTACATGGAACTTAGAAAAATAGAGGGCTATGGGTAACCCTACGTAATTTTTAAAGTACGTACATGTTTGGCACAGCATTGTGGGCCAGAGGGCCTGTATTGTGCTGTAGGTTTTTGTGTTTCTAAGCTTGTTCCATATGTTTTGTAGATAAAACTTTAGGAAGGGTATGAAGGTTCTTGGAAAGGATCAAGAATGCATTTGCTAGAATGGTTCCAAGCTGAAGGATGTCAGCTGCGACTTCAAATGGGGTTGAGGTAAATGGAGGTGATGGTAGTATACGAGGTCATGAGTTTGAGTTCCTACAGTATTTTGTATGTGTTCTTCAATGGGTCAGGCAGCATCTGTAGGGAGGAATAAGCAATTGAAATTTCAGGCTGAGATCCATCATCATTCCTGATTGAAGGATCTTGGCACGAAACGTCTTCTGTTCATTTCTTTTGACCTGCTGAGTTCATCCAGCATTTTGTGTGTGCTACTCTGGATTTTCAGCATTTGCAAAATCTCGTGTTCCTGATGGTTGTAGATATTATAGAATGTAACTGTTCCTATCACCAGATGGATAATAGGTCAGGCAACACAGATCCATAATGATGAACAAAAGATATGTGCAGATTGAGGGGAAATACAACTTCAAAGTGGCTCTAAATAGCTGTAGAGTGGGTTACTTAGGTTTTCAAATGTATGGGGTTGGTACTTGAGAAAATTTTTATCTCTTGAACCTTATGATTCCTATTGTTTTTTTTTCCCCTATGTCACATTAAAGTGCATGGAAAATTTGTATTTGTTTATCCTTTTCAGATTTTTAAAGCAACCCCCAAAGTTGTTCAAATAATCCTAATTTTTATGACTGCATTTCCTTTGCACTTAACACATTTAAAGGTTAAAGGTTAACACCTGAAAGGTGAGTTTAGGGAGCTAGGTGCCAAGTTAAAGGACAGGACCTCCAGGATAGCAATCTCAGGATTGCTACCAGTGCCACATGCAGGTGGGTTTAGAAATAGTAAGATATTGCAGATCAACACGTGGTGCAGGAGGGAGGGCTTCAGATTTATAAATAATTGGGCAGTTTTCCAGGGAAGATGGGACCTGTTCCGGTGGGACGGTTTACATCTGAACTGGAGGGGGACAAATATTCTTGCAGGTAGGTTTGCTAGTGAGGCTCCAGTGGATTTAAACTAGATATGAGTGTGTGGGGGGGGGGGGGGGGGACCAGAGTGTAGGAACAGATGTAAGGGAGAAGGAAGAAAAAGAAGACAGTAAAGTTCTTTGTACTGTAAGAGATAAGCAGAGAGGAGGAGGTGGAGAATTTCTTAAATGCATTTATTTTAATGCTAGGAGCATTGTAAGAAAGGTGGATGAACTTAGAGCATGGATTGATACCTGGAAATACAATGTTGTAGCTATTAGTGAAACATGGTTGCAGGAGGGGTGTGATTGGCAACTAAATATTCCTGGATTTCGTTGCTTCAGGTGTGATAGAATCAGAGGGACAAGAGGGGGAGGTGTTGCGTTGCTTGTCAGAGAAAATATTACAGCGGTGCTCTGGCAGGATAGATTAGAGGGCTCATCTAGGGAGGCTATTTGGGTGGAATTGAGGAATGGGAAGGGTGTAGTAACACTTACAGGGGTGTATTATAGACCACCTAAAGAGGAGCAAATTTGCAAGGAGATAGCAGATATTTGTAGTAAGCACAGGGTTGTGATTGTGGGAGATTTTAATTTTCCACACATAGACTGGGAAGCCCATACTGTAAAAGGGATGGATGGTTTGGAGTTTGTAAAATGTGTGCAGGATAGTTTTTTGCAGCAATACATAGAGTTACCGACTAGAGAAGAGGCAGTGTTGGATCTTCTGTTAGGGAATGAAATGGGTCAGGTGACGGAGGTATGTGTTGGGGAGCACTTCCAGTCCACTGATCACAATGCCATTAGTTTCAATATAATTATGGAGAAGGATAGGACTGGACCCAGGGTTGAGATTTTTGATTGGAGAAAGGCTAACTTTGAGGAGATGCGAAAGAATTGGGACAGTTTATTTTATGGGAAGGAGGTAATGGAGAAATGGAGGTCATTTAAAGGTGAAATTTTGAGGGTACAGAATCTTTATGTTCCTGTTAGGTTGAAAGGAAAGGTTAAAAGTTTGAGAGAGCCATGGTTTTCAAGGGATATTGGAAACTTGATTAGGAAAAAGAGAGATATCTACAATAAATATAGGCAGCATGGAGTAAATGAGGTGCTCGAGTAATATAAGAAGAATCTTAAGAAAGAAATTTGAAAAGCTAAAAGAAGATATGAGGTTTCTTTGGCAAGTAAGGTGAAAATAAATCCAAAGGGTTTCTACAGTTATATTAATAGCAAAAGGATAGTGAGGGATAAAATTGGTCCCTTAGAGAATCAGAGTGGACAGCTATGTGTGGAGCCGAAAGAGATGGGGGAGATTTTGAACAATTTCTTTTCTTCGGTATTCACTAAGGAGAAGGATATTGAATTGTGTAAGGTAAGGGAAACAAGTAGGGTAGTTATGGAAACTGTGATAATTAAAGAAGAGGAAGTACTGGTGCTTTTAAAGAATATAAAAGTGGATAAATCTCCGGGTCCTGACAGGATATTCCCTAGGACCTTGAGGGAAGTTAGTGTAGAAATAGCAGGGGCTCTGACAGAAATATTTCAAATGTCATTAGAAACGGGGATGGTGCCGGAGGATTGGCGTATTGCTCATGTGGTTCCATTGTTTAAAAAGGGTTCTAAGAGTAAACCTAGCAATTATAGGCCTGTCAATTTGACGTCAGTGGTGGGTAAATTAATGGAAAGTATTCTTAGAGATAGTATATATAATTATCTGGATACACAAGGTCTGATTAGGAACAGTTAACATGGATTTGTGCATGGAAGGTCATGTTTGACAAATCTTATTGAATTTTTTGAAGAGGTTACTAGGAAAGTTGACGAGGGTAAAGCAGTGAATGTTGTCTATATGGACTTTAGTAAGGCCTTTGACAAGGTTCCACATGGAAGGTTCAGTTGTTAGGTATTAATATTGAAATAGTAAAATGGATTCAACAGTGGCTGGATGGGAGATGCGAGAGAGTAGTGGCGGATAACTGTTTATCAGGTTGGAGGCTGGTGACTAGTGGTATGCCTCAGGGATCTGTACTGGGTCCAATGTTGTTTGTCATATACATTAATATTCTGGATGATGGGGTGGTAAATTGGATTAGTAAGTATGCAGATGATACAAAGGTAGGTGGCGCTGTGGATAATGAAGTAGGTTTTCAAAGCTTGCAGAGAGATTTAGGCCAGTTAGAAGAGTGGGCTGAAAGATGGCAGATGGAGTTTAATGCTGATAAGTGTGAGGTGCTACATTTTGGTAGGAATAATCCAAATAGGACATACATGGTAAATGGTAGGGCATTGAGGAATGCAGAAGAACAGAGTGATCTAGGAATAATGGTGCATAGTTCCCTGAAGGTGGAATCTCATGTGGATAGGGTGGTGAAGAAAGCTTTTGGTTTGCTGGCCTTTATAAATCAGAGCATTGAGTATAGGAGTTGGGATGTAATGTTAAAATTGTACAAGGCATTGGTAAGGCCGAATTTGGAGTATTGTGTACAGTTCTGGTCAATGAATTATAGGAAAGATGTCAACAAAATAGAGAGAGTACAGAGAAGATTTACTAGAATGTTACCTAGGTTTCAGCACTTAAGTTACAGGGAAAGGCTGAACAAGTTAGGTCTTTATTCTTTGGAGCGTAGAAGGTTGAGGGGGGACTTGATAGAGGTATTTAAAATTATGAGGGGGATAGAGTTGACGTGGATAGGCTTTTCCATTGAGAGTAGGGGAGATTCAAGCAAGAGGACATGAGTTGAGAGTTAGAGGACAAAAGTTTAAGGATAACATGAGGGGGATCTTCCTTACTCAGAGTGGTAGCTGTGTGGAAGGAGCTTCTAGTAGAAGTGGTAGAGGCAGGTTTGGTATTGTCATTTAAAGTAAAATTGAATAGGTATATGGACAGGAAAAGAATGGAGGGTTATGGGTGAGAGTATCTAGGTGAGAGTAAGCGTTCGGCACGGACTAGAAGGGCCGAGATGGCCTGTTTCCGTGCTGTAATTGTTATATGGTTATTCCCTAATTAGCAAGAATTGCTTCCTCCAATCTGTACTCCTCTTGTAAGATCATGTTTTAATTACACTAATCAGGTTATCACCTTGTATGGCATTAAAATGAATCCTGTGTCTGTCCATAATATTTCTTGAAAGCTTTTTGTGTTGTAATTGAACAGCTTTGCAATTCTCTTCCTGAAACACTTCTCCACTGTTGTCTAGCCCACCTGGATGTGCTCTACCTGTTTTACTTTTTTTACATATTCAATCATTGCAGAAATGTATTCAGTGAAATTGTGTTCAATTTGATCATCCTGCTATAGGAAAGATGACATCAAGCTGGAAAGTGTAGAAAAGATTTGCAATGTTGTTAAGACTCAAGGGACTGAGTAGTAGAGAGAGTTTATTCATTGGTGCATAGGAGGATAAGGGATATAAAAATATGAGGGTAGGGTGAATGCTTAATCTTTATCCCAAGGTTGGGGAGTCAAGAATTAGAGGGCACAAGTTTAAAGTGAGAGGGGAGAGCTTTAAGACCTAAAGGACACATTTTTCCACTTGGATAGTGGTCAGTTTCTGGAAAGGGCTGCCAGAGAAAATGGTTGAGGCAGCTATATATGAAAAATATTTACAAGGCACTTTAGGTACAGTGAAAGAAAATGTTTGGAGGGATATGGGACTCATTTAGATGGGCATCTTGGTTGGCATAGACAAGTTGGGATGAAGGGCCTGTTTCTGTGCTCTGACTAAAGAGCCTCGACTGTTGTGAAGTGCTATCTGCTCAAAGCTATTTTGAAACAACCCAGCTTCTTTGTGTGGCAGCATAGACTGTTTTGGCAAAACTTTGACTATATTTTACGGAGCTTGGAAGTGACTGCTTTTGATTAGAAGGGCTTTGGTTGCCATGGCAGTTTAAATTTCAATGCAATATTGAGGTGAATTTTACATTTTTTTTGCCAATGATCCTGCATCCTTACCCATTTTACCATAAGAAAATTATACAGTGGTTATCTTGTGGGGGGAGTAGCTATTGTATTTAATGATATAAAATTCTATTTATATTCCATTGAAAGCTGCAGTTCCATGGCAACGACATTAAGCACATATAATCAATAGCATTTATGTCTGAATTCCTTGTTTTGTGACTGCACTAAATCTACAGATTCGTTATATCTTTCTAATATGGATAATCTGCAGCAGTTTATTACTTCCTTAAAATATTTAGTACAATAGCTAAGGTTAATGAAATGACCAACTGATTTATTAGTCATCGAGTTGTAGAGCACAGAACCAGGTATTTTGGCCCACCATGTCTATGCTGATCCTTTTGCCTAGTTCTGTTCATCACATTTGCCTACATTATGACTGTATACTTTGGCTTGTATTTTTAAATGTCAGTTTAAATGCCTGTTAAGTTTAATGCCACCACAGCTGGCAATACATTCTCGATCTCAAATACTGTGCCTGTGTGTTTTGCTATCCCTGAATCTCCTTTAAAACTCCTTCCTTTTACCATAAACGTGTCCTTGCGGCTTTAATAGCCCTACCCCAGGAGAAGGATTGACTACCCTATCTTTGCCCCCCCATAATCTTGTATAGTTTTCAGTTCACCCTTTCAGCCTCCTTCATTCTAGGGCAAACAAGCCCTTCCAGTTCCTCCTTATCATGAAACCCTCCAAAAATCCTTGTGGATTTTTGCTGTATCCTTTCTAGCTTAATTATATTCTTTGTGTAGAGACAAAGACTACACAAGACAGAAGTGCAGTCTAACCAGTTTTGGTTTTCCAAAGTTGTAACATAATGTCCCTGTGTGTGAAGGAATCATGTCATATGCTAGTTTGACACTATATGGACCTGCATTGCCTTTTTCAGGGAACAATGAACTTTGGCCCCCTAGGTCTCTCTGTTCTTCAACATTGCTTAGAGCTCCTCCATTCACTATATATATTCTGTGCATTTTTCATATCCTACAATGCAAAACCTGCATCTCTACCAGTGCTCCACCCAACTTTCTATCTGACGTATCTACTGTTGTAGACTTGGACCTCAAGGAATTGTGCTTAGCCCACTGCTCTACTCTCTCTACCCATGACTGTGTGGCTAGGCACAGCTCAAATACCATCTATAAATATGCTGACGGCACAACTATTGTTGGCAGAACTTCAGATGTTGCCGAGAAAGTGTACAGGAGCTGATTGAGTGGTGTTGCAGCAACAACCTTGCACTCAATGTTTGTAAGTCCGAAGAATTGACTGTAGATTTCAAAACAGGGAAAGACAAGGGAGCACACACCAGTCCTCATAAAGGGATCAGAAGTGGAAAGAGAGCATTTTCAAGTTCCTGAGTGTCAACATCACTGAGGATCGATCCTGGGCCCAACATGTACAAAGAAGCATTTACAAAGAAGGCATGTTGGTGGCTATATTTCATTAGGAGTTTGAGGATTGATTTATCACCAAAGACGCTCATAAATTTCTACAGATGAGCTGTGGAGAGCATTATAATTGGCTGCATCATTGGAGACACTGAACAGGATCAAAATAAGCTGCAGAAAGTTGTAAACTCAGTCAGCTCCATCGTGGACATCATGCATCCAGGGCATCTTCAACAAGTGATGCCTCAAAGGCGGCATCCATCATTAAGGAACCTCGTCACTCAGGACATGCCCTCTTCTCATTACTGTCATCAGGGAAGAGGTACGGGAGCTTGAAGGCACACACTCAACATTTCAGGAACAGCTTCTTCCCATTTGCTGTCAGAGTTCTCAATGAACATTGAATCCATGAATACTACCTCACTACTTTTTGTCTCTGCATTAATTTAACATGTATATAATACTGTAACTTACAATTTTTATTATGTATTGTAAAGTACTGCTGCTGTTCAACAACAGATTTCATGAAGCCAGATTCTGACAATCTTCCTCACTTTCCACAGCATCAACAGTTTTTGTGGCATAGAAAAATTTACTAATCATATTACATTCACATCAAAGTCATTGATACATTATTACAAACAGCAAAAGTTCTAGCACTAATTCTTGTTGTACACCGCAAGTGTACAATGTTCTGCCTTCCATGGAGGATGGGGGGAGGGTCCTCGTCAACTACTGGGGATGTTTGCAAATGATTGCATGATGTTCAATTCTATTCACAATTCCCCACCAAAGGAATTATCCAATACCTTAAGGCAGCAAGACCTGCCTGAACAGTTTTCAAGTATTGGTTGATAAGTGGTACTGAAGTGATCATCTCTAACAAGAGGAAGTATAATAATCTAATTTTGACACTCAGTGGGATTACTAATCCCATATTTAATATACTGGGGTCACTTTTGACAAGAAGCTGAACTTGAACAGCTATGTAGGTACGTTATAAACAAGAGAAAATCTGCAGATGCTGGACATCTGAGCAACACACACAAAATGCTGGAGGAACTCAGCAGGCCAGACAGCATCTATGGGGGGGGGGGGGGGGGAATAGTACAGTCAATGTTTTGGGCTGGAAACATTTACATCCTGCTGAAGAGTCAGGCCCAAAACATCAACTGTACTTCTTTCCCATAGATGCTGCCTGGCCTGCTGATTCCTCCAGCATCAATTCTATATTCATTTGGAGAAGGAAGTCGGAGGATCAGAACGGGAGTGCGGCGGGAACCATTTTGATTTTTTTCTTATTCTCATCGGAGTTAAGAGAGGCGGGACTGCGCAGGCATGTGACATCGGGCAGTGAAGCGGGGAAGATTTCGACACAGTCTTAAACAGCGGGCAGTGGAGTGAGCCAGGAGCAGAGTGAAGGCTTAAGGGCTTTGGCTTAACGGGTTTAGGCAGAAATGGGTGAGGCAAGGTAGGTTTAGGTTTCAGTTTTTCCTGTTATTTGAGGAAAGGGGAAGCATGAGTGTGAGGGCAGCTTGTTGCTCTCGGTGTCTGATGTGGGAGTTCCTGGAGTCTCCTAGCCTCCCGGACATCCACATCTGCACCAGGTGTGCCGAGCTGCAGCTCCTAAGGGACCATGTTAGGGAACTGGAGCTACAGCTCGATGACCTTCGTCTGATCAGGGAGAGTGAGGAGTGATAGAGAGGAGTTACAGGCAGGTAGTCACACCAGGGCCACAGGAGGCAGGCAGGTGGGTCTCGGTTAGGAGGAGGAAGGGAAAGAGTCAGGTACTAGAGAGTACTGCAGTGGCTGTACCCCTTGACAATAAGTACTCCTGTTTGAGTACTGTTGGGGGGGGGGGGGGGTGACAGCCTACCTGGGGGAAGCAACAGTGACCGTGCATCCGGCACAGGGTCCGGCCCTGTAGCTCAGAAGGGTAGGGGAAAGGAAGAGGAAGGCAGTAGTAATAGGGGACTCGATAGTTAGGGGGTCAGATAGGCGATTCCATGGATGTAGTCAGGAGACCCGGATGGTAGTTTGCCTCCCTGGTGCCAGGATCTGGGATGTTTCTGATCGCGTCCAAGATATCCTGAAGTGGGAGGGTGAGGAGCCAGAGGTTGTGGTGCATATAGGTACCAATGACATAGATAGGAAAAGGGAAGAGGTCCTGAAAGGAGAATATAGGCAGTTGAGAAGAAGGACCACAAAGGTAGTAATCTCGGGATTACTGCCTGTGCCACACGACAATGAGAGTAGGAATGGAATGAGGTGGAGGATAAATGCGTGGCTGAGGGATTGGAGGAGGGGGCAGGGATTCAAGTTTCTGGATCAGTGGGACCTCTTTTGGGGCGGGTGTGATCTGTACAAAAAGGATGGGTTGCACTTGAATCCTAGGGGGACCAATATCCTGGCGGGAAGGTTTAATAGAGCTGTTGGGGAGGGTTTAAGCTGATTTGGCAGGGAGATGGGAACCGGAATGATGGAGCGGAGGAGAGGGAAAACAGAAATAGATCTAAGGTAGTGAACAGTAAGGATGTCAGAAAGGACAGGCAAATTTGCAGCCATTGGGATGAGTTGCTGTGCAATCAATGCAAGAAATACTGGACTTAAGGTGTTATACTAAAATGCATGCAGCATAAGAAATAAGGTGGATGATCTTGTGGTACCAGTAACACATTGGCAGGTATGATATTGCGGCCATCACTGAGACTTGGCTAAAGGATGCATGTCTCTGGGAGCTGAACGTCCAAGGATACACGGTGTATCGGAAGGATAGGCAGGTAGGTAGAGGGGGTGGCGTGGCTTTAATGGTAAGAAATGATATTAAATCATTGGAAAGAGTTGACATCGGATCAGAAGGTACAGAATCTTTATGGGTTGAGCTAAGAAATCGCAGGGGTAAAAGGACCCTGATGGCAGTTATCTGCAGGCCTCCAAACAACTGCATTGATGTGGACTACAAATTACAACAGGAGATAGAAAAGGCTTGCCAGAAGGGTAGTGTTATGATAATTGTAGGGGATTTTAACATGTGAGTGGATTGGGAAAATCAGGTCGGCACTGTATCTCGAGAGAGAATTTGTAGAATGTCTACGAGATGGCTTTTTAGAACAGCTTGTTGTTGAGTCCACTAGGGGATCGGCTGTACTGGATTGGGTATTGTGTAATGAACCAGAGGTGATAAGAGAGATGGAAGTGAAGGAACCCTTAGGAGGCAGTGATTGTAACATGATTGAGTTCACTGTGAAATTTGAGAAAGAGAAGCCGAAATCTGATATGTCGGTATTTCAGTGGAGTAAAGGAAATTACATTGGCATGAGAGAGGAACTGGCCAAGGTTGACTGGAAAGGGACACCAGTGGGAAGGACGGCAGAGCAGCAGTGGCTGGAGTTTATGGAAGAAGTGAGGAAGGTGCAAGTCAGATGTATTCCAAAGAAGAAGAAATTTTTGAATGGAAAAAGGATGTAACCGTGGCTGACAAGAGAAGTCAAAGCCAAAGTAAAAGCAAAGCAGAGGGCATACAAGGAAGCAAAAATTAGTGGGAAGACAGGATTGGGAAGTTTTTAAAAGCTTACAAAAGGAAACTAAGAAGGTCATTAAGAGGGAAACGATGAACTATGATAGGAAGCTAGCAAATAATATCAAAGAGGATACTAAAAGCTTTTTCAAGTATATAAAGACAGGTGAGAGTAGATATAGGACCGATAGAAAATGATGCTGGAGAAATTGTACTGGGAGATAAGGAGATAGCGGAGGAACTGAACAAGTATTTTGCATCAGTCTTCACTGAGGAAGACATCAGCAATATACCGGACATTCAGGGGTGTCAGGGAAGAGAAATATGCGCAGTCACAATTATGACAGAGAAAGTACTCAGGAAGCTGAATAGTCTAAGGGTAGATATATCTCCCGGATCAGATGGAATGCACCCTTATATTCTGAAGGAAGTAGCAGTGGAGATTAGCAATGATCTTTCAAAAGTCGATAGATTCTGGCCTGGTTCTGGAGGACTGGAAGATTGCAAATGTCACTCCGCTATTTAAAAAGGGGGCAAGGAAGCAAAAAGGAAATTATAGACCTGTTAGCTTGACATCGGTGGTTGGGAAGTTGTTGGAGTCGATCGTCAAGGATGAGGTTATGGAGTACCTGGAGGAATATGACAAGATAGGCAGAACACAGCATGGTTTCCTTAAAGGAAAATCCTGTCTGACAAACCTAATGCAATTCTTTGAGGAAATTACAAGTAGGCCAGACAAGGGAGATGCAGTGGATGTTGTGTATTTGGATTTTCAGAAGGCCTTTGACAAGGTGCCACATGTGAGGCTGCTAAACAAGATAAGAGCCCTGGAATTGCGTGGAAGTTACATATGTGGATAGAGCATTGGTTGATTGGCAGGAAACAGAGTGGGAATAAAGGGATTCCATTCTGGTTGGCTGCCAGTTACCAGTGATGTTCCACAGGGGTCCGTGTTGGGGCCGCTTTTTACGTTGTATAACAACGATTTGGATTATGGAATAGATGGCTTTGTGGCTAAGTTTGCTGATGATACAAAGATAGGTGGAGGGGCCAGTAGTGCTGAGGAAACAGACAGTCTGCAGAGAAACTTGGATAGATTGGGGGAATGGGCAAAGAAGTGGCAAATGAATTACTGTGTCGGAAAGTGTACGGTCATGAACTTTGGTAGAAGAAATAAACGGGCAGATTATTACTTAAATGGGGAGAGAATTCAAAGTTCTGAGATGCAATGGGACTTGGGAGTCCTCATGCAGCATACCCTTAAGGTTAACCTCCAGGTTGAGTCGGTGGTGAAGAAGGCGAATGCAATTTTGGCATTCATTTCTAGAGGAATAGAGTATAGGAGCAGGGATGTGATGTTTTTTTAAAAAAGGAGGGAGAGAGAAACCGGGGAGTTATAGACCGGTTAGTCTGACATCGGTGGTGGGGAAAATGCTAGAGTCGGTTATCAAAGATGTGATAACAGCACATTTGGAAAGAGGTGAAATCATCGGACAAAGTCAGCATGGATTTATGAAAGGAAAATCATGTCTGACGAATCTTATAGAATTTTTTGAAGATGTAACTAGTAGAGTGGATAGGGGAGAGCCAGTGGATGTGGTATATTTAGATTTTCAAAAGGCTTTTGACAAGGTCCCACACAGGAGATTAGTGTGCAGACTTAAAGCACACGGTATTGGGGGTATGATATTGATGTGGATAGAGAATTGGTTGGCAGACAGGAAGCAAAGAGTGGGAGTAAACGGGACCTTTTCAGAATGGCAGGCAGTGACTAGTGGGGTACCACAAGGCTCAGTGCTGGGACCCCAGTCGTTTACAATATATATTAATGATTTAGACGAGGGAATTAAATGCAGCATCTCCAAGTTTGCGGATGACACGAAGCTAGGCGGCGATGTTAGCTGTGAGGAGGATGCTAAGAGGATGCAGGGTGACTTGGATAGATTAGGTGAGTGGGCAAATTCATGGCAGATGCAATTTAATGTGGATAAATGTGAGGTTATCCACTTTGATTGCAAGAACAGGGAAACAGATTATTATCTGAACGGTGACCGATTAGGAAAAGAGGAGATGCAACGAGACCTGGGTGTCATTGTACACCAGTCATTGAAGGTGGGCGTGCAGGTACAGCAGGCGGTGAAAAAGGCAAATGGTATGTTGGCATTCATAGTAAAAGAATTTGAGTACAGGAGCAAGGAGGTTCTACTGCAGTTGTACAAGGCCTTGGTGAGGCCGCACCTAGAATATTGTGTGCAGTTTTGGTCCCCTAATCTGAGGAGAGACATTCTTGCCATAGAGGGAGTACAAAGAAGGTTCACCAGATTGATTCCTGAGATGGCAGGACTTTCATATGAAGAAAGACTGGATCGACTAGGCTTATACTCACTGGAATTTAGAAGATTGAGGGGGGATCTTATTGAAACGTATAAAATTCTAAAGGGATTGGACAGGCTAGATGCAGGAAGATTGTTTCCGATGTTGGGGAAGTCCAGAACGAGGGGTCACAGTTTAAGGATAAAGGGGAAGCCTTTTAGGACCGAGATGAGGAAAAACTTCTTCACACAGAGAGTGGTGAATCTGGAATTCTCTGCCACAGGAAACAGTTGAGGCCGGTTCATTGGCTATATTTAAGAGGAAGTTAGATATGGCCCTTGTGGCTAAAGGGATCAGGGGGTATGGAGAGAAATCAGGTACAGGGTTCTGAGTTGGATGATCAGCCATGATCATACTGAATGGTGGTGCAGGCTTGAAGGGCCGAATGGCCTACTCCTGCACCTATTTTCTATGTTGAGGCTCCATAAGGCACTGGTAAGACCTCACTTGGAATACTGTGTGCAGTTTTGGGCTCCTTATTTAAGAAAGGATGTACTGACATTGGAGAGGGTTCAGAGAAGATTCACTAGAATGATTCCGGGAATGAGAGTTAACGTACGAGGAATGTTTGACCGCTCTTGGACTGTACTCCTTGGAGTTTAGAAGAATGAGGGGGGACCTCATAGAAACATTTCGAATGTTGAAAGACATGGACAGAGTGGATGTGGCAAAGTTGTTTCCCATGGTGGGGGGAGTCTAGTACGAGAGGACAACTTGAGGATTGCAGGGCGCCCATTCAGAACTGAGATGCGAAAAAAAATTTTAAGCCAGAGGATGGTGAATCTATGGAATTTGTTGCCACGGGCGGCAGTGGAGGCCAAGTCATTGGGTGTATTTAAGGCAGAGATTGTTAGGTATCTGAGTAGTCAGGGCATCAAAGGTTATGGTGAGAAGGTGGTGGAATGGGACTAAAAGGGGAGATTGGATCAGCTCATGATGAAATGGCAGAGCAGACTCGATGGTCCAATGGCCAACTTCTGCTCCTTTGTCTTAAGGTCTTATGGTCTATTAGCAGGGCATTATAGAACATAGAACAGTACAGCACAGGAACAGGCCTTTTGGCCCACAATGTTGTGCTAAACCAAACAAATTAATAATCCAATGGCCAACTAAACAAATCCCTTGTGCCTGCACAATGCCCATATCTCTCACTTTTCCTCTTTCATCCTGGCATCTCTTTCACAGCCACAGAATCTTCTGTCAGTTCCCCTAACCCTCAAGCTTCCTATCACTATTGTTCTGCCTGACTTTATCCTTCCCTGCTGAGCCTCAGAGATGGCCTCAGGGCCAATGGCCTGGCTGCAGCTGCCGTGACCAGATTCTATCAGATCATCCTCTCCAGCAGTATCCAAAGGGGTATACTTGTTGCTGAGAGGATTGGCCATAGGGGAACCCTGTACTGACTGCTAACTCCCCTGACTTCTGGTAGTCATCCATCTACTATCTGAAGCTTGCATTCTTGGTGTGACCACCTCAGTAAAAGTTTTATTGAAGGTTTTCAGCATCCTGGATGGTCCTGAGTGTCTAGTTCCTAGACCTTGTCAGGAGTTATAGTTGTGTGCACTTTCTGTAGATGTGGTCATGGTGACAGACAGTTGAGTACCTCAAAAACCCACATCTCACAGCAGTAGTCTCTCACCGCCTTAACCATCCTGTCTATGCTGAATTAAGGTCTAAAGATTTACAATAAAAAAACTTTTACTTAATGTTACCTGTGCCTTTTCTCTTGAACCTTTTGAGTTTCACACTTGCTTGCGTCACTTACTCAACCTTTTCTCCCTGACTTGTAGAATCTTTGGCTCCACTTCTCAAGCCCAAGTTCCACAATGGAAAAACAAATGACTCGGTACCTTTAGTTTGTGCCTGTTCTCATTTGAACCAAAGCCACTGGTCCAGTCACACAATGGCCCCTCCCACAATTCTGCAGTAAGTGTGTCTCTCCTGACAACCCAAGGCCTTTCCACTACCTTAAATATTAAAAATAATATGTATTTATATTCAGTTTTCCACAATATTGGGTGTCCAAAGAAATTTGCACAAAATTGCACCACTGTGTATATTTCAAAAGTAATGTAAGAAACTTGTCAGTTCACTTGCAGAGTACCACAAATGGCATTGAAATAAATTTGTTGTCAGTAGAACTCAGAAGCTTAGTGGATAATATCTCCTGGCTAAAAAGGATGTGAGTTTCAAGTGCTTCAGGAACATTATAAAAATCTACATTGATATTCCAATGAAGTATTGAGGGAAACTTACACTTGTCTGAGAAGTCATTGTCTGGAAAAGCAGTTGAATTAAAGCACCACCCAGAAAGACAATATTCCTTGACAAAATGATGAGCAACTCATGGGGAATGAGTAGCACTCTGTGTGCTGTAGAGGAGCCACTGCAAAAAGTTGTAAACTCAGCTATCTCCATCATGGGCACTAGCCTCCCCAGTATTGAGGACACCTTCAAAAGTTGATGCCTCTAAAAGGTGGTATCTGTCATTGAGGACTTCCATCACCCAGGCCATGCCTTTTACTGATTCATTGCTGCCATCAAGGACTCGGTACAGGAGTATGAAAACACACTAATCATTTCAGGAATAGGTTCTTCGCCACTGCCATCAGATTTCTGAATGCACAGTGAACCCATGTACACTGCCTCACTACTTTTTCTTGCTTTCTTTTTGCATTAATTTATTTATTTTTGTTTCTTATTGTAATTTATAGGCTTTTTGTTATGTATTGCAATGTATGCTGCAAAATGAAAACAATTCAGGATATGAAATCTAATTCTGTTATTGTTTTATCAATGCATTTTCCAACTAAGTATTTTATATAAAGAAAAAAGGGCCATTTCATGGATTTTTAAGCCAACTGCTGTTCGTTTTGATCTACAAGAAGCTGGTTACCACTTTCCTCCTTTTTAATTTGATTGAAATATGTTTCCAGCTGCCTCTTTCCATCTGCCAATCTGATGAAGGGTCCATCTTTAGATATTGGTCTGATTTTTATTTTCTCTCAACAAATGTTTTTTTTCCAGATTTTTATTTGTTTTTGGCTTTCCTTCAGATGCCTCGAAGTATGCTCTGTAATTTCTTCCTTGAACTCCTCTGTCCACTTATCTCCTTCAAATCAGTTTAAAATCAACAAATCGCAGAATTTTCAGTTTGGTTTACAGGTTTTACATAATTGATAAACACTATTACTTTTATGGGATTCTATAAATGCATTCCTTTGGAGGTTTAAGAATTCAAAGTGATCTACAATCTAGCTGTTGAATTGTAATTTATAAAATCATAGTATATTCATATTTTCATAGGATCTGAGGGAGTCATTTGGCGTATTAAATCTGTACTTGCTTTGAGTATTTCCATCAGTCCCATTTCCACACACCCCAACTTTCCCCATAACTTATTCTTTCACATGTACATAAACTCCCTTTTTATTCTCTTGTTTTACCTACACTAGAAGAAATTTATGGCAGATAATTTTTCTGACTTTTAAAGTCGATTGGCAGTCCATCAACGTCTTTAGGATTTGCAAAGAAACCTACTTAGATTGAAGTTCACATAAACAGCAGCCAAGATTACGACTGAGCTTTGGTGTCTGAAGCTTTGCAGCAGTACAATTATACCAACCTTGATAGTGCTGTTAAGAGAGAGACTTGAGGTGTGATTTTAAAATAGACTGATTGTTGAGCCCGGCAAAGGAAGCTTTAAATTTCGATGGAATTGGGCTGTAGAGAGTTCTTGAGGTGAAAAGTTTCTGCTGAACTAGTAATCAAAAATACTATTGCAAAATGAGGAAATTTATAATTGCAACGTGCCTGTTGGGTTGATGGAATTGTGGGATAAAACTTAGTGAAACTTTAATGTTACCATGACTAGAAACATGAAGAAGTGATCATTACATACAGCAATACACACAACCCAAACTTTACCATGGCAAATATTGATTTACCAATTTGGTATTATTGGCATTACTTTCACTGTGATTTTCATTTAACTGGTTAATTGGATGATCCCATCAAATCTATTGCAGTTTGAAAAAATTTGGAGCTTTCTTTTTGACTGGTTTAGAAATGAGTAGGGTTTGCAATCATGATCTAATTGAAGTCTGCATAATTTATCATCTCAATTTATTTGGAGATGCAGCATAGTAAATTAATCATATTTCTGAATTAAATATCTGGTGATGTACCATCCTGAGTTCTAGAGATTAGTGAAAGTATCAGTTCCGTAAAGCAGAGGCCTAGAATGGAGTGGAGAAGAGGTTTCTAATAGGAGAATCGAGAACCAGAGGGTACAGCCTCAGAGCAGAAGGACGTCCCTTTAGAAAAGAGATGAGGAATTTCTTTAGCCGGGGGGGAGGGGGGTGGGAGGTTAATCTGTGGAATTCATTGCCTCAGATGGCTGAGGAAGCCAAGTCATTGTGCATATTTAAAACTGAGGTTGATATGTTCTTGATTAACAAAGGTGTTAAAGATTACAGGGAGAAGGCAGCAGACTGGGGTTGAGCGGGATAATAAATCAGCCATGATGGAATGGTAGAGCATAGTCTATAGAGCTGAATGGCCTAATTCTGCTCATATAGTCTTAAAAGAAATTATGTCCCTTTTTGTGCAAGATCTCTTCTGGTGTGGCTGCTTGACAAGTTATCAATAACTTTCTTGTCCTTTAGTAACAATGGCGAATGTTTTATATTAATTATAAATAGTATATTTGCTCTGTTTTGCCATTCACAAGCTTCTGATGGCTAAAATTAACCTGTTACTGATGAATAACTGCAAAATTTGCCTAAAAACAATTGAACAATGGATGACTGTCTCCAGTTTGTGTATGAATAGCTGTAACAGTTTAGCTGTGTATGACCTCAGAAATAGCATGTTGACTTTTATGGGCCTTTGTAGGGATTCTTCGGAACTAGCTTTTGTTGCTGCAGTCTTTTTTTAAAAGCAGTGAACTTGCCTTTTACTATGGTGAAATTGAAATTTAAACTAGATCCATCAGATTCATTGCTCAGAATTTTATTTTGGGACGTCCAAATACAATTGATAATAAATCAGCTATGGCACAAACAACTGAAAATTTCCAGATTTTGCAAAATGTTCTTCTGAGTTGTATGTAGGAACATACCACTGCCGTTTGTATTGGAGTTAGTGTACAATGTCAGTATTCTGTTTAAACCTGATCAAGAGTTTCAGGTGTTTAAATGTGTGCCCACCTCCCAAAAACATGTTAGGAATGATGGTGGAGGATAGAGGGCAGTATCATTCTTATTTAATTGCAACGGCCAATATTTTGGAAGTGGGTTCATGTGCTCTGTTTAATTATTTAATTAGGTTAGATTGTGCAGCTGTCAAAGAGACAAATTTGGTAAGCCAAAAAGTCTCTTTGTAAGTATAGCTTGTTAACCACTCCACTTACCCATTCCCACACCCATGCACATATGGTGCCACATACAATGAGACATTCTCTCTTTCTTACACACTAATGTTACTTAATTTAGAGAATGACATGGAACATTTCTCTCTCATTTCATTTTACCTAAGCAAAACATGTTTTAATAAAACAGTGTCTTCAAAAAATTTGTGATCACTTAATCAGTTAGTTCAGTTAGGTTAGGGCTTTTAAAATTATATACTTGTCTATTTATCTGTGGGGGGGGGGGATTGAGGCTTAATTGAAGATGTGAACTTTCTAGAATACTTTTAAATAGATTCTATATTCTGAATTTGTTTTTGTTCATCCTCCTCATTATTCATCTTTGCTTCTGCGCCTTTCTATCCAAGCAAACAATGTTCTCCTTTTAGGCAAATGTGCATATTGGCATAAGATTAGTCTGAGTTCTTTCTTCCTTTATGTTCCCCCTTTATTCAAACTGTTCTCTTCAAAAGAGTTGAAGCGGTTGATTCACAGGCTTCCGATAATCTTAGAAGGAAACGAAAATTTACAGATGCTAGAAATCTGAAATGCTGGGGATATGCTTCAGGTTATTTCAGTACATTTTAGGTTGAGGAGGCTTCATCAGAACCCACTAACCAGGCAGGGAATATGGGTTGCTCTGTAAGTTAGCTTGTAACATTTCTCCTCTTGCAGAGAAGTCCAACATATAAATTGTTGTCACTTTTGGAATTTGTAAATGGTGGAACAACCTGTCTTTTCTTGTTGGTCATCTATCACGTGTACGATGCAAGCCATACAGGATGACTCCTGCTGATCCCTCTAGCCTTCCACAGAAGTTCCTGGTATGAAGACATTTAGGAAGATTCATCTCTGCTCTAATTTTGCATATTTACCTTTTTGTGTTTGATGTGATGTTGAAATTCATCTGTTATGATTGATTTACAAGAGTTGTCCCATTCACTGTTGAATATTTGCAGTCAGCTGTCTCTCACTGCATAGCATTTTGTTTTGCGAATTTCATCCTTATGTGAATTTCATCCTTATGTGACCATCGAACCTAGTCCTGCAGTTTAATATTTTTTTATAGTATTAATGTATGGCTTATCATACCAATTCTTTATGTTGAATTTTAAATATTTTTCTTTTAGTGAAGTGCCTACGGTCCTGCCCAGGTTGTGATGTTTGACTCATGTATATCCTGTACATAGAGATGAGCTTGGGGGATATTGGTGGGATGGATTTGCCAGCATCTTGTGCTGCATGGAAACATTTCTGACTTAATGAAAGTTCAGGTTATGAACCATTCATAGCAATGGAACTCTGCCATATTCTAGGGAGTTGAATATAGCGCATTAAGTAAAAGCACATTACCTAAAATAGCATTACCTTGCTACTTTCCTCATTGTCTGTCACACTGGCAGGTTGAGTGTCATCCGGATAGTCTAAAATTTTATTCTACATTTCAACTGATCTCTTGGGGCGCCATTGTCTACTGTACTCCAGTTGAAATGACAACCATTTGTCAAGATTCTCTGCTGCTTGTATGTAATTTATTAACCAAGCTGCCAATGATAGTTTTATTAAGTTGCATTTGAATTTAATTATGCTGAAAGCAGCCCGCAAATGTCACTACACGTTCAGATGCCAACAAAGCCTACCCACAATGTAGCTACCTGACATTTTAAGATGAACCTCTGTTGCTACCCAGCATTCTGGGAAAGGCTTTATCAAATGTATTATGAAAATTCAATTCAATAAAATAATATAATCTGCATTTTCTTATCTTAGCAGAATATTCAGTTGCTTCATCAAGAATTAATTCTGGTTGTCAATTTTTGTTTACAAATGTATGCTGGCTCTCCTTCATGAACTCAAGCTCATCAAAGTAAATATTCTGTATTTCTTTATTACTGGCCTCTGGTTTTATAACCATATATAACCATATAACAATTACAGCACGGAAGCAGGCCATGTTGGCCCTTCTGGTCCGTGCCGAACACTTACTCTCACCTCGTCCCACCAACCTGCACTCAGCCCGTAATCCTCCATTCCTTTCCTGTCCATATACGTAAATGACAATACAGAAACTGCCTCTACCACTTCTACTGGAAGCTCGTTCCACACAGCTACCACTCTCTGAGTAAAGAAGTTCCCCCTTGTGTTACCCCTAAACTTTTGCCCCCTAACTCTCAACTCATGTCCTCTTGTTTGAATCTCTCCTACTCTCAATGGAAAAAGCCTATCCACGTCAACTCTATCTATCCCCCCTCATAATTTTAAATACCTCTATCAAGTCCCCCCTCAACCTTCTACGCTCCAAAGAATAAAGACCTAACTTGTTTAGCCTTTCCCTGTAACTTAAGTGCTGAAACCTAGGTAACATTCTAGTAAATCTTCTCTGTACTCTCTCTATTTTGTTGACATCTTTCCTATAATTCGGTGACTAGAACTGTACGCAATACTCCAAATTTGGCTTCACCAATGCCTTGTACAATTTTAACATTACATCCCAACTCCTATACTCAGTGCTCTGATTTATAAAGGCCAGCATACCAAAAGCTTTCTTCACCACCCTATCCACATGAGATTCTACCTTCAGGGAACTATGCACCATTATTCCTAGATTACTCTGTCCTACTACATTCCTCAATGCCCTACCATTTACCATGTATGTCTATTTGGATTATTCCTACCAAAATGTAGCACCTTACACTAATCAGCATTAAACTCCATCTGCCATCTTTCAGCCCACTCTTCTAACTGGCCTGAATCTCTCTGCAAACTTTGAAAACCTACTTCATTATCCAAAACGCCACCTACCTTTGTATCATCTGCATACCGTAGATTCCGGATTTTAAGCCGCTACTTTTTTCCCACATTTTGAACAGCTTTGAACTCTGCGGCCTTTAATACGGAGCGGCTAATACATGATTTTTTTCATGCCGCCAAAAACATTTTGCCTCGTAACAGTAGACCAATAAAATTGATGAGTAGTTCACAGAGGTCCAATGAAATTGTACGATAAATCAAGCGCACTTTCACAATTAAATTATTGTAAATCAGTCATTTGTACTCACCCTCATCAACATGGAAAACACTCGAAGAAAAGCATTGTGCTGCCTTTATGGCAGTTATTTAGTTTATAATATTTTCGCTTAGTAATTCATTTTCTAGTTAAAGTTAGAAGTGTTTTAACTATATTTGTTTTCTGTACTACATCGCGGGATGCTATGACGTCACACCCGGTTTCGCCGCGTCTTGTGGGAAATATGCCGTTTGCGATAAACGGGACGGCGGGGGTGAGCGGCGGAGCGGCATTAGATCTGAGCAAACGCTGCTTTTAAGTTAAAGGCGATCAATAACTTTTCCTGGTAGGCTGCAGTATATATATTTTTTACCAGTCGTTAGGAGATATTGGAATGTTGTTCAGTAAAAAAGTATACGCAACGTATATTTAAAAGTAGCCGCGTTACAGGCACGTTTCGAAAAAAAGCATTTGCAATATGTATTTGTTTATGTTACCATATGGATTTAATTAAAAGTTAAAAAATCCTCACGTGTAATATCTTTCTGTGTAAATATCTCATATTACAACGTGGGACACCTGCGGCTGAAAATCCGGTGCGGCCTAAAATCCGGTGCGGCCTGTACAAGTAAAAAATTGATTTTCTTTCTAAAATTAGAGCTAGCGGCTTTTAATCAGGTGCGCTCTGTAGTCCGGAATCTACGGTACTTACTAATCCAATTTACCACCCCATCATCCAGGTCATTAATGTATATGACAAACAACATTGGACCCCGTACAAATCCCTGAGGCACACCACTAGTCACCGGCCTCCAACCTGACAAAGTTATCCACTACTACTCTCTGGCATCTCCCATCCAGCCACTGTTGAATCCATTTTACTACTTCAATATTAATACCTAACGATTGAACCTTCCTAACTAACCTTCCATGTGGAACCTTGTCAAAGGCCTTACTGAAGTCCATACAGACAACATCCACTGCTTTACCCTCGTCAACTTTCCTAGTAACCTCTTCAAAAAATTCAATAAGATTTGTCAAACATGACCTTCCATGCACAAATCCATGTTGACTGTTCCTAATCAGACCCTGTGTATCCAGGTAATTATATATACCATATATATATATATATATATATATATATATATATCTATATCATCTTTCCATTAATTTACCCACCACTGACGTCAAACTTACAGGCCGATAATTGCTAGGTTTACTCTTAGAACCCTTTTTAAACAATGGAACCACATGAGCAATACGCCAATCCTCCAGCACCATCCCCATTTCTAATGACATTTGAAATATTTCTGTCAGAGCCCCTGCTATTTCTACACTAACTTCCCTCAAGGTTCTAGGAAATATCCTGTCAGGACCTGGAGATTTATCCACTTTTATATTCTTTAAAAGCACCAGTACTTCCTCTTCTTTAATTATCACAGTTTCCATAACTACCCTACTTGTTTCCCTTACCTTACACAATTCAATATCCTTCTCCTTAGTGAATACCAAAGAAAAGAAATTGTTCAAAATCTCCCCATCTCTTTCGGCTCCACACATAGCTGTCCACTCTGATTCTCTAAGGGACCAATTTTATCCCTCACTATCCTTTTGCTATTAATATAACTGTAGAAACCCTTTAGATTTATTTTCACCTTACTTGCCAAAGCAACCTCGTATCTTCTTTTAGCTTTTCAAATTTCTTTCGTAAGATTCTTCTTATATTCCTTGAGCACCTCATTTACTCCATGCTGCCTGTATTTATTGTAGATATCTCTCTTTTTCCTAGCCAAGTTTCCAATATCCCTTGAAAACCATGGCTCTCTCAAACTTTTAACCTTTCCTTTCAACCTAACAGGAACATAAAGATTCTGTACCCTCAAATTTTCACCTTTAAATTACCTCCATTTCTCTATTACATCCTTCTCATAAAACAAATTGTCCCAATCCACTCCTTCTAAATCCTTTCGCATCTCCTCAGTTAGCTTTTCTCCAATCAAAAATCTCAACCCTGGGTCCAGACCTATCCTTCTCCATAATTATATTGAAACTAATGGCATTGTGATCAGTGGACTGGAAGTGCTCCCCAACACATACCTCTGTCACCTGACCTATTTCATTCCCTAACAGAAGATCTAACACTGCCCCTTCTCTAGTTGGTACCTCTATGTATTGCTGCAAAAAAACTATCCTGCACACATTTTACAAACTCCAAACCTTTTACAGAATGGGTTTCCCAGTCTGTGTGGAAAATTAAAATCTCCCACAATCACAACCCTGTGCTTACTACAAATATCTGCTATCTCCCTACAAATTTTCTCCTCCGATTCACGCTCCCTATTAGGTGGTCTATAATACACCGCTATAAGTGTTACTACACCCTTCCCATTCCTCAATTCCACCCAAATAGCCTCCCTAGACAAGCCCTCTATCCTGCCAAAGCACCGCTGTAATATTTCCTCTGACAAGCAATGCAACACCTCCCCCTTCCCCCCCCCCCCCCCCCCCCAATTCTATCACACCTGAAGCAATGAAATCCAGGAATATTTTGTTGCCAATTACACCCCTCCTGCAACCATGTTTCACTGATAGCTACAACATCGTATTTCCAGGTATCAATCCGTGTTCTAAGCTCATCTACCTTTCTTACAATGCTCCTAGCATTAAAATAGATGCATTTAAGAAACTCTCCACATCTTACTCTCTGCTTATCCCTCACTGTGCAAACAACTTTTATTATCTTTTTCTTCCTTCTCCCCTACATCTTCAGTCTGAGTGCACCCCTTCTCTGTCACCTGCCTATCCTCTCTCACACACTGTCTACTAGCTTTCTCAATTTGTGAACTAAACTCCTCTCTCCTTGTCTCTTCAATTTGATTCCTACTCCCCCCCCCCCCCCCCCCCAACCATTCTAGTTTAAAGTCTCTCCAATAGCCTTAGCAAACCTCCCCGTTAGGATATTGGTCCCCCTTGGATTCAAGTGCAACCCGTCTTTTTTGTACAGGTCACACCTGCCACAGAAGAGTTCCCAATGATCCAGAAATCTGAATCCCTGCGCCCTGCTCCAATCCCTCAGCCACACATTTATCCTCCACCTCATTCTATTCCTACTCTCACTGTCGCGTGGCATAGGCATTAACCCTGAGATTACTACCTTTGTGGTCCTTCTTCTCAACTGCCTTCCTAACTCCTTATATTCTCCTTTCAGGACCTCTTCCCTTTTCCTACCTATGTCATATGTACCGTGACTGCTGGCTCCTCACCCTCCCACTTCAGGATATCATGGACGTGATCAGAAATATCCCAGATCCTGGCACCAGGAGGCAAACTACCATCCAGGTCTCCTGACTGCGTCCACAGAATCGCCTATCTGACCCTCCTAACTATCGAGTCCCTATTACTACTGCCTTCCTCTTCCTTTCCCTACCCTTCTGAGTCACAGGGCTGGACTCTGTGCCAGAGGCACGGCCGCTGTTGCTTCCCCCAGGTAGGCTGTCCCCCAACAGAACTCAAACAGGAGAACTTATTGTCAAGGGGTACAGCTACTGGGCTACTCTCTAGTATCTGACTCTTCCCCTTTCTTCCCCCCACCCCTAACTGTGACCCACTCGTCTGCTTCCCGTGGCCCCTGTGTGACCACCTGCCTGTAACTCCTCTTTATCAACTCCTCACTCTCCCTGGCCAGACGAAGGTCATTGAGCTGCAGCTCCGGTTCCTTAGGAGCTGCAGCTCGGCGTTCCTGGCACAAGTGTGGACGTCTGGGAGGCTAGGAAACTCCAGGAACTCCCACATCCGACACCAAGAACAACAAGCTGCCCTCACACTCATACTTACCCCATTTCCTCAAATAACAGGAAAAATTGAAACCTAAACCTACCTTGCCTCACCCGTTTCCACCTAAGCCCGTTGAGCCCAAGCCCTTAAGCCTTCACTCTGCTCCTGGCTCACTCAGCTGCCCGCAAAACGACGCTGCCCGCTGTATAAGGCTGTGTTCCTTTTAAATCTTCCACGCTTCACTGCCCGTCGTCACACACCTGTGCAGTCCCGCCTCTTTGAACTGCGATGAGAAGAAGAAAAAATCAAAATGGCTCCCGCTGCACTCCGCTCCGATTCTCGGCCTTCCTTCTCCAAATTTTCTGGTTGTCAGGGACATTGCTGCAATCTATTTTGAATAATCTTGTCCTGTTTGCAATTTTCTAGTCCTCTGGCACGCCCCCTGTTTCAGAGATGAGGAGATTATGGCAAGTCCTTTTCCTCCCTCACTTTCTACAAGATGTAACCCTTGTTACAGTTACAGTGCCTATAAAAAGTATTCACCTCCTTGGAAGCTTCCATGTTTTATTGTTTTACAACAGTGTATCACAGTGGATTTAATGTGGCTGATCAACAGAAAAGACCATGTCAAAGTGAAAACAAAATTCTACAAATTGGTCTAAATATATTACAATTATTAAACACAAAATAATTGATTATATGATTACTCAACCCCTTCAAGTCAATGTATAGTCAATGCACCTTTGGTAGCAGTTGCATCCGAGTCTGTGTGGAAAGGCCTCTCAGCTTTGTCCATCTAGACATTGGAATTTTTCCCCATTTTTTTTTTACAAAACTGTTCAAGCTGTGTCAGATTGTATACAAATCTTGAGTGAACAGCCTTTTCAAGTCCAGCCATAAATTCACAATTGATTTGAGGTCTGGACTCTGACTTGGCTACTTCAGGACATTCACTTTGTTTTTAAGCCATTCCTGTGTAGCCTTGGCTTTATGCTTATTGTCTTGTTGAAAAACAGATCTCCCAAGTTGCAGTTCTCTTGCAGACAGCATCAGGTTTTCCTCCAGGATTTTGCTGTTTTGCTGCATTCATTTTACCCACTACCTTCACAAGCCTTCACTACAGCAGGCCCTGGGAGGACACCCACAGCACGATGCAACCACCACAATGCTTCACAGTAGGGATGGTGTCCTTTTGCTGTACATCAAATATAGTATTTAGTCTGATAGCCAAAAAGCTCAATTTTGATTTCATCAGACCATAGAACCTTCTTCCAGTTGACTTCTGAGTCTCCCACATGGCTTCTGGTAAACTCTAGCTGATATTTCATGTGAGTTTTTTTTCTCAACAGTGGCTTTCTCTTTGCCACTCCCATAAAGCTGTGGCTGGTGAAGCACCTGGGGAACAGTTGTTGTATGCGCAGTCTCTTCCATCTCAGCCACTGAAACTTGTAACTTCTCCAGAGCTGTCATAGGTCTCATGGTGGCCTCCCTCACTAGTCCCCTTTTTGCACGGTCACTCTGTTTTTGAGGATGGCTTGCTCGAGGCACATTTACAACTGTGCCATATTCTTTCCATTTCTTGATGACTGACTTAACTGTATTCACTGTAATTGTAACAAGGGTTACACCTTACAATTCTTTACACCTAAATCCCTTTTCAATAGTGGACATGTGTCTTCTCAATAAACTGCATTTGCTTTCTAGGATATTCAGTGACTTGGAAATTTTCTTGCTCCTATCTCTTGACTTTTGCTTTTCAATAACCTTGTCGCAGAGTTGCTTAGAGTGTTCTGTCTTCATGGTGTAGTTTTTGCCAGGTTACCACTCACCAGCAGTTGGACCTTCCAGTTACAGGTTTATTTTTACTACAATCAATTGAAACACCTTGACTGCACATACTTGATCGCCATTTAACTAATTATGTGACTTCTAAAACCAGTTGACTGCATCAGTGATGATTTGGTGTGTCATATTAAAGTGGTTGAATGCTAATACAATCAATTATTTTGTTTTATTTGTGATTAATTAGGATCACTTTGTAGATATCTGTTTTCACTTTCATATGAAAGTTTTTCTGTTGATCACTGTGGGGGGGGGGGGAAGAAAAAGCCATATTAAATCCATTGTGATTCAATGTTGTAAACAAAACATGAAAACTTCTTTTGGGGGGGGGGGAGGTGAATAGTTTTTATAGGCACCTGAAGAATTGTACACATTGTGTATAAAAGAATATGTTTACCAAAGTGGGACGTTTGCCAAAATTCTTGGGGTAGTGGGTCAGTCAAATGTGAAAAACCAGTAAGCTATTTTTCTCTAGAGTATAAAGGGACCTCACGGAACTCACTAGTAATGCCCGATATTTCAATGGGGTGGATGTGGGAAGGATTACTCTGCTAACCTTTCCAATTGAAATAGAGGGGAAAGTTCTTCAGAGGCGGCGAATCTTCGAAATGCTGGGGACAATTGGTCATTGATAGCATTCAAAGCACAGATTGGTAAATTGGTTTATTATTGTCACATGTACTGAGGTACAGTGAAAAGCTTGGACTTGTATGCCATCCATATGAACCATTTCATCATGTCAGTGCACTGAGGTATTACAAGGGAAAACAATAACAGAATACAGTTACAGAGAAAAGTGCAATGCAGGCTGACAAAGTGGAAGGCCTTGACAAGGTGGTTTGTGAAGTCAATGATCCATTTTGTCATACCATTGCCATTTAATAGCCTTGTAACAGCGGGATAGAAGCTGTTCTTGAGCTTGGCAGAATGTGCTTTCTTCAGTTTAATCTATCTGATAGGTGGGGTATGCAGGATGTAAAGAAGTGAGAATGTCTGGTGGGTAGATCAATATTTTTTTGAAAGATAAAAGAATGGGGTATAGGACAGAAAAATACTGTTTAGGCAGGTCATTAGTAATTGTTGAATGGCAGTGCAGGCTTGAGGGGCAAATGGTTTACTTTCTTTTTTGTTCTTACATTCTTATTTTGTGATTGATAAAGATACCACCAACTTGAGGTTTTGGCAGCATTCTCATGGTAAGGCTTGATGCAAAGTGGGGCATAGCCCTTAATCTGCTCACCTTTCCTCCTTGCCTAGTGCTTCTGATTTACTTGACTCAAGACTACTTATTTCAGCTCCCATACTGTGCTCTTGTCATTCCCCTCTTTTCCTAATGACCTTCATATATTAGCTTGCGTATTTCTAAGATAGGTCTTTCTTAAGCAATGCAGCTCAAACATAAACAGCAGATTTAATTTGAAATTTATTTCTGATATCTTAGGTTCCTTAGGGACCTACAGGCTGAAATTGGATAGAATAGTTTGTCAAAGTAAAGTCGATAATAGATGCATTGCATTAGAACAAGTTTAGGAATTTCAAATTGCAATAAGATAATGGTAACAGAAATCTTAGTGTTACTACTTTCATTTCAAAATGATATCTATAAACTATTGCTTTAACATGACAAATACTGCAATTCAGATTTAAATGTTGAGATTTTTATCATAATTTGGCCAGTAACGGAAGCCAGAAATGTAGTGCAAATGCAAATTTATCTCTATTATAAGCACTGTGGGTTTGGGTGTTGTACCTTCTGTCTACAAGGAATCAGTGAAAAGAACAGAACTAGCTATAAGACAACTTATTTTTCTCATTTTCATTGCATGATCTGTTAATAGCAGATCTCTATATTGGTATGCTGAATGCTTCCAAAATATTCCTTGGCTTTTAAGTTTACTAGAAAATGTTTACTGAATATTCATGAAGATAGTTGGCACTAAAGGTTGTTAAAGTGACAGTGAGTAATTAATTAGTGCGCAAGTGAGCCAGTACTTTAGCATTCCATGATGGTCACTGGCTTTTCAAACTCTGCATTAAGAAAAGGTTCAACAATGAAAGGAAAGGGAAGATGATTTTCATGCTTTAAAATAGTTTGAATATGGTTGATATTGTAAAAAAAAATCTTTAGTTTGAAATTTGGTAAACTATTGTTTCAAAGCACCAGCAATCTACTGCAATTTATAAGGAGCATGTATGTTCTTCCTCTGACCATGTGGATTTCTTCTGGGTGCTCTGGTTTCCTCCCACATTCCAAAGACCCATATGTTTTAGATTAATTTGTCACATTGGTGTAGCATGAACTTGTTTGGCGGAAGGGCCTGTTGCTGTGTATCTCCAAATCTAAATAATGTCTTAACTTTCAGTATGAGATCTTAGTCATTTGTTTTTTGCACTCATTTGATGATCAAATCTTTGAGATAGCTGGATTACTCTTCCAGTCACGCCTCAAAGTAATAGTCCCAGGGACACCCATCTAACGGAACCACAATCTCTGCAAAGTTCTGTCAATTTCCGTTGAAGAGTGTACCAATGTTTTCATAATAACTAATTTGTGGGTTTTTTAAATGTACTGAAGTGTAAAACAGCAACCATTTATTGATTTGATTTGACTTGCCCATTTTAAGTAGATATCTGTTTGTACCTTTTTAATGTCTTTAAACATTTTCATTTGAACAATTTAGTGTTTTTCAAATGCATTTGAGATTGAGACACAGTGGAAGATGAAAATATAAGTACTTGTGTGAAGGCAAACCTTACAAATTGATTGGTGTTCTTCACAATAATATAAACATTAAACATAAAGTGAGATTAAGTTGAGTATTTGGTTCATGTTGACTATATTAGTTATTTGTAATGGGGTGACATTTCAATGTCTTCCTTGCAGGAGCCTAGAATACCTTGCCATGAATGGTGACTCTGGTGTAGGGGTGGTTACTTCCCCACCCCCATCAACTGCTCCACACAAGGAGAAATACTTCGATCGAGTTGATGAAAACAATCCTGACTACCTCAGAGAGCGGAATATGCCACCTGACTTGCGTCAGGATTTCAACATGATGGAGCAGCGGAAGAGGGTTTCCATGATTCTCCAGAGTCCGGTAATCTCAAAATTTTAATTAGATTTCCACAAGTATATTATCACTTGTATTGATAGTGTTAAATTAGGCTTAATGTATTTTCACATTTAAGTTCGTTGTCATTTGACTGTACATATATAACCAAATGAAACAACGTTCCTCCAGACCATGGTGCACCTACAAAATATGTATTTCACACAGTACATAACAAAATATTACCATAAATAAGTTGATGTAAGTCAACTTATTTGTTATATGTAAGTCAAAGTGCATGTAGTGTGCAGCACAGGTAAACAGCTCATTGTCCTAGTGACGAGACCTCAGTGATGGCTGGGTATTCATTAGTCTCGCAGCTAGAGGGAAGAAGTGTTACCCAGTCTGGCAGTCCTAGTCCTGATGCTTCTGTACCTCCTTCCTGACAGTGGATCAAAAAGTTTGTGGGATTTGTAGTAGTAGTAGTGTTCCTCAACAATGCTTCATGCCCTTCTACAATATTCCTGGTAAATGTCATAAATAGGAGGAAGGGAGACCCAGTGATGCCTTTTAACTTTTGTACCACACAATGATGCAGTCAGTCAGGACACTGTCAGTGATGCTCTCATAGGAAGATTTCAGAATGGGGTAGGGAGCCTTGCATGCCTCAATCTCCTTTGTAAGTGTAGATGCTGCTATGTTGACATTTTTAAGGCCAGGTTCAAAACCAGATTGTTATCATTTCATCATTTTGAATGGCACTTTGATATAAATGCCTGTTTTTATTGCTACTTATGAAAATACCTTTCCAAATACACTTTTGTATTAAGACCCAAAGATGAATATATCATAGCGTAGGAATTGAGAAGCAACAGATAATATAGATAGCTGAAGCCATTTGATTGGTAAATTAGTGAAGTAAATTGGTTTAGTATTGTCACCCTTACTGGGGTACGGTGAAAATCTTTGTTTTACATGCTATCTACACAGATCATTTCATTACATCAGTGCATTGTTGTAGTACAAAGGAAAATAGTAACAATGCAAAAAAGTGTTACAGTTACAGAGAAAGTACAGTGCAGGCATAACACAAAGTGGAAGCCCATAACAAGGTTAATGTTGACGTACAAAAAAGCTGGATGAACTCAGCAGGTCGGGCAGCATCCGTTGAAAGAAGCAGTCAGCATTTCGGGTTGAGACCCTTCGTCAGGGCTAAAGGAGGAAGGGGCAGGGGCCTTATATAGAAACGTTGACTGCTTCTTTCAACGGATGCTGCCCGACCTGCTGAGTTCATCCAGCTTTTTTGTACGTCTTGATTTGACCACAGCATCTGCAGTATACTTTGTGTTTGTTAAGGTTAATGTTGAGGTTGAGAGTTCATCTTGTTGTACTAGAGGACTGTTCAGTGGTCTTAGAGCAGCAGGATAGAAGCTGGCCTTGTGCTTGTGTTAGATGTTGGGGTGGGAAGTGACAGTTTTAAATGTATTAGCCCAGCAACATTCTATATCTAACCATGTCCAGAAACTAAATGTATATGAATCACTGAGGGGTTTTTATCTGTGTCTAGTTCCATAGACTCAAACTCCTGTTTAACTTAACAATCTCTGGATCTGCCCATGGATGCAAAAATCAGTGTTTTGTACCCACTTCAGTGGAATGTTGAGTATGGAGAAAAATATAAGTTAGTGTCTGTAAGAATAATAGTGTTAGATTGTTCCAACACTGCTGTGTTTAGGTCAGGGACCTCTCCGTCAGCAAGTTTTTTTTTGGTCAGAATTTCAGAGCTGAACAAACAAAGGAACCAGAGGTACCAGCTGCTATCATATCTAGCAGGTTGCATATCTAGCAAGAGGGGCTGTAGAATATGCATGAAAAGTGCAACCAGCCCCCAGTAATATTCTGCATACACTTTTTTCCAAGTTGATGTCTTAATTGACCACTTGTATTGTCCTAATTGTAAAGTTGTGTGGTAGAATTTGGAGGGAATTGAAGATGTGAGAAGAATGAAATTGGATGACTGTAGGTTTGGATGTGCTTGATTGTCAGCAGCTTGGTAATGACGTGGTGAGTGTAATGTTTTACAGCGCCAGCTGTAAGACCTGGGTTTGATTTCTGCTGCTGTCTGTAAGGGTGCTCCAATTTCCTCCCATATTCCAAAGACTTATTTGGATTAGTAATTTGTGGGTATGCTATGTTGGTGCTGGAAGGATGGAGACACTTGCGGGCTGCTCCCAGCACATCCTCAACCCAAATGACACATTTCTCTGGATGTTTCAATGTACATATGATAAAGGTAATCTTACTACTTTATGATACCATGGCTACCCTGATCACCTTGACCCAATGTTTGTTTCACAGCAGACTTTCCACATTCAAGCAACACAAAATGCTAGAGGAACTCAGCAGGTCAGGCAGTATCATAAACCCATTCTAGCATTCTAATATGTTAAGTGATTTTTGCTTGATTAATTTCAGCAGAAATGACTTTCCATGTTGCTAGATTTGCACCTGCTTTCCAGCTTGGCAGTATGTATTAGCAGGAAGAACAAGAGCGTTTGCCAGATTCCCAGCATGATAGTTTTATCAGCATCACACTCTTCACAAATAATGCTATGTGTCAAATCTTAGTGTTGAGTCAATGAGCGTTCTCATTTTTGGGGATGAATTTGGAGGAGATTAAAGAGATCAGCTTTATTTGTTACATGTATATTGAAACATACAGGACTGTTCAAGGTATTAGTAGATATTACTTTTAATTTTAACTTGATGTATTTTCCTTGTTGAATTTCATTCTAATGTGTTAAGTGATTTAGTTTGATTAGTTTCAGCAGGCTCTTTCACAGTGAGAGTTATTACATTTGACTCACCAGCCAAGCTCAAAGATCTTAGAATAAGGTTTAAATGAATAGTGAAATTCATGATTCATTTGACTTTTATGGCACTGCTTTTTCCACCCCATTATTAAAACAGTTGTTCTAAAGTGGTACCCATTGATTTCCACTTGAGGTCAACTTAATTTCCCCTAGATCAGCTAATTCTTTTGCTTCATAAATTTGTGTAGAAGCTGAAAAATTAAAATTTACTTGGCTAAGTCACTTTTCTTCCTCTAGAGTTTCATTTTTAACTGAAAGGTGTATTAACCATTTTGATTTAAATCTGCTGAGTTCTGGCTTTCACTGTTTTAATTGGTTCTCAGTTGTGCCGTTTCAGAGTGAAAATGGAGCTACATTTAAGAAACCTGATGGAAGTGTGTCTTGGGAAAAGAAATAGCAGTTGTAAGGCATTTGGCCCCTCGAGTCTCCTGTAAGATCATGGCAAATCTTTAACCTTTAATTGCAGAATCTGTTACTCAGATATATATTAATTTATTTATCACATGTACATTGAAACATACAGTGAAATGCATCATTTGTGTTAACAATAAACACAATCTAAGTTGGGGGCAATCCTCAAGTGTCATCACTCATCCAGTGCCAACATAGCATGCCGATAATGTTCAGCAGAACAACACAAGCAGCAGCAGCCCCTTTTCTCCCTCCCACTCACGCACATTGACAGCCCTCCAACTCCAGGACAGACTGCTTCTGCGTTATTTCCATTAATTCTGTAAATATCAGAATCACTGCCGTGTGTTGTGAAATTTGTTAACTTAACAGCAGTTTAATGCAATAAATAATACAGAAGAAGAAAAATAATAAATAAATTACAATAAATGTATATTGAATAGATTAAAAATTGTACAAAAATAATACATATTAAAAATAGTGAGATGGTGTTCACTGCTTCACTGTCTATTTAGGAATCGAATAGCAGAGGGGAAGAAGCTGTTCCTGAATCACTGAGTGTGTGTGCCTTCAGGCTTCTGTATCCTCCTACCTGATGATAACAGTGAGAAAAGGACATGCCCTGGGTGCTGGAGGTCCTTAATAATGGACGCCGCCTTTCTGAGACACCGCTCCTTGAAGATGTCCTGGGTCCTTTGTAGGCTGGTACCCAAGATGGAGACTAAATTTACAATCCTCTGCAGCTTCTTTTGGTCCTGTGCAATACAACCCCCCAAACCAGACAGTCAGAATGCTCTCCATGATACATCTATAGAAGTTTTTGAGCGTATTTGTTGACATACCAAATCTTTTCAAACTCCTAACGAAGTATAGTTACTGTCTTGCCTTCTTTATAACTGCATCGATATGTTTGGACCAGATAAGGTCCTCAGAGATCTTGACACCCAGGATCTTGAAACTGCGCACTCGCTCCACTTCTGATCCCTCTGAGGATTGGTGTGTATTCCTTCGTCTTACCCTTCCTGAAGTCCACATCAGCTCTTTTGTCTTGCTGACGTTGAGTGCAAGGTTGTTGCTGTGACACCACTCCATTAGTTGGCATATCTCGCTCCTGTACGCCCTCTTGTCACAATCTGAGATTCTACCAATAATGGTTGTATCATCAGCAAATTTATAGATGTTATTTGAGCTATGCCTAGCTACACAGTCATGGTAATAGAGAGATTAGAGCAGTAGGTTAAACACACACCCTTGAGGTGCACCAGTGTCGATTGTCATCGAGGAGGATATGTTATCACCAGTCCGCACAGATTGTGGTCTTCCATTTAGGAAGTCAAGATCCAATTGCAGAGGAAGGTACAGAAGCCCACGTTGTGTAACTTCTCAATTAGGAATGTGGGAATGATGGTGTTAAATGCTGAGCTATAGTCAATGAACAGCATCCTGACATAGGTGTTTGTATTATCCAGGTGGTCTAAGGCCATGTGGAGAGCCATTGAGGTTGCATCTGCCGTTGACCTATTGTGGTGATAGTCAAGTTGCAATGGGTCCAAGTCCTTGCTGAGGCAAGAGTTCAGTCTAGTCATGACCAACCTCAGTGTTTCATCACTGTAGATGTGAGTGCTACCAGGTGTTAGTTATTAAGTCAGCTCAGGTTATTCTTCTTGGGCACCGGTATAATTGTTGCCTTTTTGAAGCAAGTGGGAACTTTCACACGTAAAAGTGAGAGATTGAAAATGTCCTTAAAACTCCCGCCAGTTGGTTGGTGCATGTTTTCAGAGCCTTACCAGGTACTCCATTGGGACTTTCTGCCTTGCGAGGGTTCACCCTCTTTTAGGTCAGCCTAATATTGGCCTGAGACAGAGATTACAGGGTCACCAGGTGCAGCAGGAATCTTCACAGCTGTAATATATGGAAATCTACCAATCTTTTCTTTAATGTACTCAACATCTGAGCTTTGTCAGTGGCCTTGGGTAGACAAAATTACTTCTGAACTCAGTCCTGACTCTAGGCAAGGAAGCATTGTCACTGAATCCAGCCTGCTAAGCCTTATAAATTTTTTGATTAGTGTCAATGAGATCTCCTATCATTTTTAAAGTTCAAAGTAAATTTATTATCTAAGTACATACCATATGTGTCACCAAATACTACTGAGGTTTATTTTCTTGCAGACATTCACAGTAAATGCAACAGAATACGATGAAAAACCACACAAGACAGACAAACAACCAATGTGTAAAAGAGAACAAACTTTTTCTTTGTTTGCTTGAACAAAGAAATCAAAATATCTGGAACATGAGATGAGGAGTCCTCGAAAGTGAGTCCATAGGTTGTGATACTAGATAATACAGGCTTAGACAAAGTTATTCTCTTCTCATATATTAATTCCATCATCTCTAAAACCATTCTATTGAACCTTTGCTGTATACCTTTGATGGAAAACATTATTTTCTTAAAGTTAGGAACCCAAAATTTTACATAGTACATAGAGCAGTAGTGAAGTACAGTACAGGAACAGGGGCTCTGGCCTGCCGTATCTGGGGCAACCATAATGTCAAATGAAGCTAGTCTTCATCTGTCTACACTTGCTCTGTATCCACCTACTGTCTGTTCATTTGTCTTTCTAAATGTCTCTTCAACATTGCTACTGTGTCAGCTTCTGCTACGTGCCCTGGCAGTGCATTCCAAGCATGTATTATTTTAGTCATTTAAAAATAATTGTCTTGCAAATCTCTTTAAAATATTTCTCACTCTCACTTAAACCTGTGCTCACCCTGTGGGGTGATAATCTAACAATTTTGCCCATCTGCACCTCTTATAATTTTATGTACTTGTATTAGCTCCCCCGTCAGCTTCTGTTGCTCCAGAGAAACTGTTGTCAGAACTCTCTACCTAATGCACTCCAATTCAGGCAATGTCCTGGTGAATTTCTTCTGCGCACTCTCTGAAGCCCCCCACATCCTTGAACACAGGAATCAGAACTACTTACAGTACTCTAAATGTGGCTGAACTGAATGAAGCCAATGTGAGAAGTATGGATTTTTCCACCAAGAGAGCAGGAGAATAGTTAGAGAGACAGTGCATCCTTCTACCACATGAACATGGGTTGTATGTATACAGTTGTATCATGACTTCCTGTCTCTTATTGGTGCAAACTATGAATGCAAGCATGCCATCCTCAGCACTATATTAAGTTGTGTAGTCACTCTCAGGGAGCTTGCACCCCAAGACCCGTCAGTATGTCAATTTAATACATTTAAAAATGCACGAATGTCCCACAGGCTGCATTTCCACTGCCTCCTTGGAAACTTCTCATCCATTCTGTTAAAAGTAGAGAACTTGTATTTAGAGTGGTATGGAGAATTTCAGGACTGTGTATCAAAGGCACACACGACCCATGTTTAAGTGGTAGAAGGATGCACTGTCTTTCTAACTGCTCTCCTGCTCTACTGGTGGAAAAATCCACACTTCTCACATTGGGTTCATTAGTCACTTTTGAACCAACAGCACTCAAGCAAAAGCAAGTTATCTTCTGTCCTGAGGCACCGTCACATGAATTCTCATACTGAAGATATTCACTACTAGAGCAATGTTAGTGTTGACCTTTAAGCAATCATTCCATGCATCAGCAGAACCTGGTTAATGTTATACATTTAACCCTTTACCAAAGGGCTGTTTTTGGCCTCTAACCATTTAAAGCTAGCTAGTTAACTGCTATCTGTAACTTACTAATTAACACCATAAAAATACCAAAATTCTACATGATGCCCAAGTTTAATCTTAAAATAAGTCAGTTTGAAATCATTCCCTTGCCTCATCCCTCAGGTTAAATTTCTAACTAAAACATTGTTAGAAGTTCCATTCCATTCAGAGTTATTCTGTTGTAATGTTCTTGAATGGTAGATCCTCTCAAGTAGCCAGAATAAAGTTGGTATTGCCCCATATTGACTCTAATAGCAAATATGACTGGAAAGGGGTAACCAATCAAAAAAGATCAAAGTTTTGTCAGAAATAATCCCGTTGCTGATTTGTAAAACTAGAATGGGGGGAAAAACTCAGCCTCGACAGAGTTGGGAAATAAAGGAAGGCCGCTCGTTTCAGAATCTGCATGTAAGAGATGTTGTCTTTAGTCATCCATCTATGCACTCCCACCCGTACCCCCAGACCATTGAGGGAATAGCTAAATTAATTTCTGTTGGCAAGTGTGTTACTTGAAAAATAAGAAAAGGAATGTAGTTACTGTTGCATTGTGTGTAGCATGGAACATAATCCCCCTATGCTCGATAAGTTGTGATATTATTAGTACTTCAGAGTTCAGCAGCATATAGCTAATTTTGCAAGTAAATTTGAAAAGAAAATCGTATGGATACACCTGAAATAGAAAACTGAGTCATACCCATTTTTTTCCTTGAATTATTTGTGCTGCTCCCTATAAGTGTTTGGATTAATTCCACAATACAATCTTCATAAGCCATACTTTTGGAACTTTTGTATGAAGCTTTTCAGACATCAGTTAAGACCCAATTTCCCTCAGGATCAATAAAGTCTGTCTGTCTGTCTAAATGAATTCAAATACTGGGTCTTTTACTGAAGGTTCATTGCCGACAGAAGTGTGATGCGACTAAGATGCTGATTGTGGCATTCTATCTGAAACTGAGGCCAATGACGTGGAAGCAGTGGCTATTACCATTAGCTCCAAATATGAATAGAGAGAATAGCACTTGGATGAAAACAGCACATCTGATTGGGAATATCAGTTTGGTGTCGGATGACAAGAGAGTGAATTTGTTGAATGCCTATGAGATGGCTTTTTAGAGCAGCTTGTGCTTCAGCCTACTTGGGGAAAGCCCAAATTGGGTGTAATAACCCAGGTCTTATGAGGGAGCTTAATGTAAAGAAACCGTTTGGAGACAGTGATTATAATATGATTGAATTCATACTGCATTTTGAGAGGGAGAAGCATAACTCGCATGTATCAGTATCTCAATGGGAATAAAGGGAATGACAGAGGCATGAGAGAATCGCTTGCCCAGGTGGATTGGAAGAGGACACTGGCAGGGATGATGGCAGAGTAAAGATGGCTGAAGATTCTGGGAATAGTTCACAAGGCACAGGATAGATCTGTCCCACAGAAGTTGTTCTCAAATGGCAGGGGTAAGCAACCGTAGCTGACAGAGGAAGTTAAGGACTACATAAAAACCAAGGAAATCCAATATATAATCCAAGATGGTGGCACGACGCAGCTTGCAACTGCCACTCTGGAACTGATTATCTGTTATTTGTGAAGTGGGGTGCTGTGTGCAATCATAATCGATTGAAAATGGACGTGAAAGCACGGAGAAACATCAGGAAATTCCAGGAAGACCTTCTTCGTTGTTGCTGTGAGATCCGGGACTCTGCTGGGAAGAACAGGCCCCCAGTCCTCGGGGTCGCGTTGCCGATGGCCGTTGGCGGGGCCGTGTTAATACGCTGGGCAGAGGATGGTGCTCGGAGAAGCTGTGCCGGAGGGGATGGTCGTCGGCTCGGAGGTTCGACGGACTCAGGTCGCTTTCGGTGTGTGCTGCATCTGCGAGGTTGGTTTTGACGGAGCTTCCATTGTGTGCTGTGTCTGTGAGGCTGAGTCGGGCGGCGCCTTGGAAGTCCATAGCGGGGGTACTCCCTTCTGCCGCCGGCGTGGGATGGCGAGTCTGTCGGGACCCTGGGGACTTGTGGAAACTGTGGTGATTTCTTTTGAACTTACAGTCCTTTAACATCTTGGACTATTTTTACTGTACCCATAGTCTGTTTTTTATCAATTATGCTATTGTTTGCACTGTTGTAACTATATGTTGTAATTATGTGGTTTTGTGCAGGTCTTGTAGCTTTAGTTTTTGGTCTTGTTTTTGTCTGGTGGATTTGGAGCTCCTTTCCAGGGAACGCGCTAGACAGTAGCGCAATATTAATACACAGCAGCCTCTCCGGACTCTGGATTGGGGATTGCCAAACGTTACGTGGATTTTCTGGTGTAGTCTGTTTTGTCATATGCTTTTGTGATATCATTCTGGGGGAACGTTGTCTCATTTTTTAACTGCATTGCATTTGTGGTTTCTAAATGACAATAAACTGAATCTGAATCTGTAAGGGCGTAAAAGGCAGCAAAAGTGAGTGGGAAGTTGAATGTGTAACACTCAGGAGTGTTGGGGAGCAGGAGTGAGTGCCATTACTGTTACAAAAGGAAAGAGTGCTAGGCATACTGAAAGGTCTTAAGGTGGATAAGTCAACTGGACCAGATGGACTGCTTCCTAGAGTCCTGAGAGAAGTTGTTGAAGAGATAATGGATACATTGGTCATGATCTTTCAAGAATCACTTGATTCTGGCATGGTCCCGGAGGACTGAAATATTGCAAATTTCACTCCACTCTTCAAGAAGGGAAGAAGGTAAAAGAAAGGAGAGGCTTGTCATCCTAACCTCAATGGTTGGGAAAGTGTTGGAGTCTATTACTCAGGATGAGGTTTTGGGTACTTGGAGACTAATGACAGAATAAGTCAGTCAGCATGGTTTCTGTAAAGGGAAATCTTGTCTGACAAATCTGTTAGTTCTTTGAAGGAGTAAAAAGTAGGGTAGACAAAGGAGAGGCAGTGGATGTCATTTACTTAGATTTTCAGAAGGCATTTGATAAGGTGCCACACATGAGGCTGTTTAACAAGAAAAAATCCTATGGCATTATAGGAAAGATACTGGCATGGACAGAGGAATGGCTGACAGTGAGTGGGAATAAAGGGGGCTTTTTCTGGTTGGCTGCTGGTGACTAGTGGTATTCCTCTGGGTTCGGTATTAGGACCGCTACTTTTCACATTTTGTCATTGATTTGGTTAATGCAGTTGATGGTTTTGTGGCAAAGTTTGTGGATGATATGAAGATAGGTGGAGGGGTAGGTAGTGCTGAGGATGCAATGTGATTGCAGCAAGACTTAAATTGGAAGAATGGGCAAAAAAGTGGCAAATGGAATACAGTGTTGGGAAATGTACAATAATGCATTTTGATAAAAAGAACAATAGTGCAGACTATTATCTAAATGGGGAGAAGGTTCAAATATGAGAGGTGCAGAGGGACTTGGGAGTCTTTGTACAAGACTCCCAGAAGGTTAACTTCGAGGTAGTCTGTGGTAAAGAAGGCAAATGCAATTTTGGCATTTATTTCAAGGGGAATAGAATATAAAAGCAAGGAGATAATGCTGAGGCTTTATAAGATACTAGTCAGGCCATATGTAGACTGTTGCCAACATCTTTGGGCCCCTTATCTCAAAGGATTTATTGTAATTGAAGAGAAGCTAGAGGAAGTTCACGAAGATAATTCCGGAATTGAAGGGGTTAACATATGAGGAGCATTTGGCAGCTTTGGGCCTGTAGTCACTGGGATTCGAAATATGCAAGGGGATCTCAGTGAAACCTACTGAATATTGAAAGGACCAGATAGAGTGGATGTGGAGAGGATGTTTCCTATCGTGGGGGGTATCCAGAACTAGAGCGCACAGCCTCAAAATTGAGGGGCAACCTTTTAGAACAGAGGTAAGGAGGAATTATTTTAGCCAGAGAGCAGTGAATCTGTGGAATGCTCTGCCACAGACTGTGGTAGAGGCCAAGTCCACAGGTATCTTTAAGGTGGAAGTTAATAGTTTCTTGATTGGTCAGGGCTTGAAAGGATATGACGAGAAGGCATGTGTATAGGATTGAGTGGGATCCAGGATCAGCCATGATGGAATGGCAGAGCAGCCCACTTGATGGGCTGAATGGCCTAGTCCTGCTCCTATGTCTGATGGTCTTCACTGTGTGAAATATAACATGCTTTAAAGCAGCATTTTCAAACAGCTTGGAGTCAGAGCACTGCAGCACAGAAATAGGCCTTTTAGCCCATATTGCCTATGCCAACCATGGTCTTATGCTTATTTCCATCTAACTGCACCTGGACCATAGCCCTTCATACCTCTCCCATCAATGTACCTATCCACACTTTTCTTAAATGTTACAATTGACCTTGCAGTTACCACTCCTGCTGGCAGCTTGTTCCACACTCGCACCACCCTCTAAGTGAAGCTATTCTTCCTTTGATTCTCCTTACATATGTAACGACATGTGAAAGGTTTCCCTGCTAATGTAATGGTTTCTCTATAGCACAGTGTTTGGGTTATGACTAGAGGTAACAGGGGCTTTGGAATGTATGCTGGCCAATGAGGGGAAATGTTTTTCTTTCTTGTGTGCCCGAGAGAAGGTTTTGCGGTCTTTTGTTCGGCAGAAGATAGAGAAGATGCCAGAACGAGGAAGTTGTAGACTGCAGGACGGAGTGGGCTTTGAATGGGGTTGGGAGTCAATGCCCAAAATCAATGAAGAACGAGCAGATGGGAAATCAGTGAACTCCAACGTTGCGCATTAGACTTTTTCATGAGAATGGGCCCTTTTTGTTTTTCTTACTAACCCTATAGTCAAATTAAGAATTCTAAAGCTCAATCATTTAATTACATATTGTGTACTGTTTGTTATTTCGTGGTACTGATTTGTAATGGGGACACATCATGCAGCATCTACCCAAATAAGATTTGTTAAGCTTGGCTGGGCCAGAGGCTGTCTCCCCCTATATTAAGCTGCTAGCCGAACCTGAAGGTTACAGATATATCACCTTTCACTCTTAAACCTCTGACCTCTCATTCAAGTCTCACCCAACCTTAGGCGGCAAAGACCTCTAAGATCTCTCCTCATTCTCTTGCAATTCACTGAATAAAGTCCTAACCTATTCAACCTTTCCTTATACCTCAGGATTTCAAGTCCCAGCTACACCTTTTTCTCAGCATGTCTAATAAAGTTGAAGGAAATTTGTTCATAGCCAAAAGGGAATGCATGTGGAAACTGAAGCCAAGGCCAACATTGATTACACATCTCTAATTTCCTTTGAAGATGGTGATGAGCCATTTTTAGGAGCTGGTGAGGAGTTCAATTTTTTTCACTGGGGCTTTCAGAATATCCTTAGCAGTTTTCTCTGTCGCCTTTTGGCAGAAGTTAAAATAGTGTTTGTTCAAGAGTGGAATTGGGCGTACAAGCATTGTTGCCTGTTGATGTAGCCAGTTGAGGACCTCATTGCTGGTGTTGTTATCCTAGGAGAGGATGTTAGCAGTGATTCTTTTATGTGCATCTTTTGAGACACTGATTATATCTTTACAGTATCTTGAGGCACCTGCATATAAGATGGCAGTTATCACTGTTTTGTTCCAGGTTTGACATCTTAATCTTCAGCTAGCTGGACAGTGCTGGCATATTGAAAATGATGATATATTCCATCTTTGTCTTTCTTCAGCCGTAAGATATGAGTAGTTGTTCATATTTTCCAGGTTCTTGTGTGAACTTTATTTGAGGGCAGTATTATTCAGTGAGCTAGAGGGCCTTCATCTTGTGAGTTTTGAGTGCAAGGGCCATCCTGGTATACTTCAAGTGGATGGGAGATGGCTTGAAGCTCAGTCTCTGAGTGGGTGCAAATACATAAAACAACTAGACCAATGAAGCTGTATGTCCTTTGGTCCTGATGTATAATCGGGTCATACATGATGTGGCACCATGCTACTTAGCACAACCTCTGGATTGATATAATAATTGAGATCTGCTTCATCAGTGAAAAGGCACAGAAGATGCATGCAATTATGACAATAGGGCAAGAGAAGAAATATTGGACAGGTTTCATCTGCTATGAGTCACTGAAAAAGAATTATGACTTGGTAATAGTTCAACACTCTTGTTCTTTCATTTAAGAATTGCTAATGGAACCAAGTAACAGAGGCCCAATGATAATGTAATTGTGATTTATTGTAGGAAGTATGAAGAACGTTATTGCAAGGGGAATAATAATAAATTCTATTTTTGGTTACCTTAGGATATGACTTTGCAAAGTAGTAGCTTGGCATCCCATCTTCCACCCACAGAGCTCTAATGCCCATGTCTTTTTTTTTACCCACTACGCTGTGCTTACTGACCTCCATTAGCTTCTGGTTAAATATGCCTTTTCATTCTTGTTTTTCAATTCCTTCATGGCTTTGCCCATATCTCTAGTATCTCTAAATCCTGAGTTCCCAGCACTCTTAAGGTAAATCCACGCTTCCAATTCTGTTCCCTTAATATTCTTGTCCTGTTGGCAATTGAAACACAGAAGTGAAAGGATCTTGACTGGATGCAGAGAAAATATTTCTTCTTGGAGGAATCTAGACATTGGAGTGAGGGCTGAAGGGTTTATGCCTGTGAACTTTGAGGCTTTTTCTTTGAGCTATCCTACTCATTCCATGTTCTGCTTAATTACCACAATAACAGGAGTCTGGATCCGCAGCACTATGACTGAGATGTGTGAATTCTGCATCTAAGTAAAACTGGTAAAGAAATTTAAGCAACACACACAAAATGTTGGTGGAACACAACAGGCCAGGCAGCATCTATAAGGAGAAGCACTGTCGACGTTTCAGGCAGAGATCCTTCGTCAGGACTAACTGAAAGGAAAGATAGTAAGAGATTTGAAAGTAGTGGGGGGAGGGGGAAATGCGAAATGATAGGAGAAGACCGGAGGGGGTGGGATGAAGCCAAGAGCTGGAAAGGTGGTTGGCGAAAGTGATACAGAGCTGGAGAAGGGAAAGGATCATGGGACGGGAGGCCTCAGGAGAAAGAAGGGCGGGGGGGGGGGGAAGCACCAGAAGGAGATGGAGCGAAACAGTCTCCCAGTCTGCGTCGGGTAGTGGCTGGTGTGGTATATCAAGTGCTACACCTGCCCTTACACTTCCTCCCACATCACCATTCAGGGCCCCAGAGAGTCCTTCCAGGTGAGGCGACACTTCACCTGTGAGTTGGTTGGTGTGGTATACTGTGTCCGGTGCTCCCGGTGTGGCCTTTTATATATTGGTGAGACCCGATGCAGACTGGGAGACTGTTTCGCTGAACACCTACGCTCTGTCCGCCAGAGAAAGCAGGATCTCCCAGTGGCCACACATTTTAATTCCACGTCCCATTCCCATTCTGATATGTCTATCCATGGCCTTCTCTACTGTCAAAATGAATCCAAACTCGGGGTTGGAGGAACAACACCTTGTATACCAGCTGGGTAGCCTCCAACCTGATGGCATGAACATTGACTTTTCTAACTTACATTAATGCCCCTCCTCCCCTTCTTACCCCATCCCTGACATATTTAGTTGTTTGTGTTTTTTTTTCTCTCTTTGCCCATCACTCTGCCTGTTCACCATCTCCCTCTGGTGCTTCCCTCCCTTTCTTTCTCCCGAGGCCTCCCGTCCCATGATCCTTTCCCTTCTCCAGCTCTGTATCACTTTCGCCAATCACCTTTCCAGCTCCTAGCTTCATCCCACCCCCTCCGGTCTTCTCCTATCATTTTGCATTTCCCCCTCCCCCCACTACTTTCAAATCTCTTACTATCTTTCCTTTCAGTTAGTCCTGACGAAGGGTCTCGGCCCAAAATGTCGACAGTGCTTCTCCTTATAGATGCTGCCTGGCCTGTTGTGTTCCACCAGCGTTTTGTGTGTGTTGTTTAAATTTCCAGCATCTGCAGTTTTCCTCATGTTTGCTGGTAAAGGAATTCTTGTTCTAGTTGCTGCCTGGCTTGTTGAGCAGAGGCAGAGAGTCTAAAACTTTAGGATTACAATGAATTGAAATGTCATGATGCTGTCATCAGTTTTTAGGACATAAAGGGTTGAGGTTGACTATCCTAATTAAAATCATGACAATTCAGTAAGATTATTGATAATAGGCCTTGTGTTTTCTGTGCATACTTGCACAGAATTGCCAGGATCTTGACTCCAGGAGTTGGAGGTACATAAGACACTATTTTGAGATACTAATTAAATTGTTTCCTGAACATTTTATTTCATTTTGTAATTTCTGAAAACCATTTTACCATAGCCTTATGAGCTGTTTCTCTAGTCAATTTCTCAAACTGCAACTCCTCAAAACAACAGAGTTAAAATATAAGCAAAGTGTTGGACTTCAGGTTCAATTAACTTTTGCCCTCTAGGGTCAAACTTGAAGCATTTTTGTTTAGCCTTATTTGTAGATGCTCCCATTTACTGCTCGTCAGTGTACTATGAGTCAGATTGTTGTGAGTGTATGACCTGAATTCTGTGTTGGTTATGAAATGAGTGTAATACTGAAGGGCTGCTTTATTGTTGTAGATGATAAATCAATGCTGTTATTTCAGAACAGAAATGAGGGAAATTTTGGAAGTCAGCAGGTATGGTTGGACCTGTAGAGGAACTCTGGGTTAAGCAGAGTCTGTGGTGGCAGAGGGATGCCTAATGTTTTGGGTCATGACCTTGCATCAGAATCGATGCATCAAGTCATGATTCAAAACATCAACTAATCCTTCATCACAGACGCTGCTTGACCTTCTGAGTTCCTCCTTAGTAATTCTTTGCTTGATTTAAGCATTTGCAATCTCTTATTTCTCCACGGTAGAATTTCATCTGGTTCGCTTTCTTTTTCCACAGATGTTGCCAGACCTATTGAGTGCTTACAGCATTTACTGTTTCTATTTCAATCTCCAGCATCTGCATTTTTTATTTTAATTTTGTACTTCTGAAGGCTATAGTAGGTACTAGACACCCTGTCTTACTGTTTAACCAACACAAGAAATTTCACTTTTGATATTGACCAACTTTTCTCTTTAAGCAAATGTCACTAATAAAAGAAACTGGAATTCCTCTCATTGTTATTGTGAAGAATTGGAAAAGACATTGGTTACTATCTGAAACAGACCTTCCTTTAGATTAATTGAATATTGTTACGTATTCGGGCAACAATAATATAGATGAGTTAGGCAAGGGGTTTTATAACGAATAACACGTTTATTAAACACTGATAACAAACCCCCTTCAAATGTAAACAAACCCAAACAATGATCCGAGCTCAGCTGCTCAAACAGTCCTTAAAAGCGTTGCAGTCCCAAACAGTCTTCAAAGCGGTATTGAAGAGAACTCAGTTTTTTTAAAACGATATGTCGAAAGAAAGCAGTATTTTAAAACAATATGCCGACAGTTCAAAAGCTCACGGTACTTTTAAAAGGAGAGACTTTTTAAAGCGATGTAAATTCTCTTCCACGTCGATGTCCTTCGATTCCCAGCGTCGAACTCCCACGTCGAATTTTATTAAATATAACAACTTAAAGTGACTGACCTTCCTTCCACAATATTCTCAATCTCCCGCTTTTTCCAGCAGAGACTATTGTGAGAATAGTAAACGAAATCCTTCCGAATGAGGATCAAACAAAGTCGAAGTCAATCCATCGAAAATCGATTCTTCTCGATGTCCATTTTCCAAACTTCACTCTCCCTTAGCAAAGAAACCGTTGGCTCTGACCTTTTAAACTTTAGGCATTATATAAAACTTCATTTTTAACTAAACTGCGTCATCACATTAAATCACACAGTGATATGAAGTCATTTTGGCAAATCCAGCCACGAACTGCCCCACCTGACAGGGTGGGTCTTCCTTTTATACCCTGTAGAAAAAACCTGTCACATGACCTCTACTGGCGGGAAAATGACATCACTCCACCATCACAAAACCATTACCTCATGTCCAGTATAACTTCAACCCCAGTCACGTGACAAGGGTACCACTGTCACGTGTCACGGGTACGTAACAATATGAAGCACATGGAAACTTTAACATCTAATGGCACTGTAAAATTCCAGTTGTTTCTCTTGCAAGCTGATGCTGAGTGCCCTCATTTTTTTTAGCAGTGGTTCATTTCAATGTACACTGTAATTGTAATATGTCCTACTTCTCCACTTCCTATTGTGAATCTGTCCTTTACAGTTGGCACAAATTAAATGTGGTTGTTTTTGTGAATTTGTTGTTTCCATGTCTTCATTTACTTGGTATAGCGAGTATAGCAAGTCCAGTTCTTTCACTGCTCACTTCTGTTTTAATTTTGATTTGCAAAATGTGGTTTCACAGCTTTGGTGAGCAAGGTGATCAAGTGACCAATGGCGTTGTGTTGGATACAGCTTATAGATGTACTTTTGAGTCAGCAAAACAATCTGGCCCTTTTATGATTTCCTGGGGCATTCAATGAACTGGACTCTCGAGAGTACAGGTATGGCCAGGGTAGTTATCGCTGGGGTGGACGCTGTGTTGATGCTAATTGTAGAACCTTTTTGATCTTACCGAAGAGCATCACCTCCGACTCTTTTCCCTACATTAAACTGCATTTGCCAGGTTTTCATCTTTATCACTCAGTCGATCTGTATAAGAACATAAGAAATAGGAGCAGGAGTAGGCCATCCGGCCCATCAAGCCTGCCCCACCATTCAATAAGATCATGGCTGATCTGTTCGTAAACTCAGCTCCATCTACCTGCCTTTTCCCAATAACCCTTAATTCCCTTACTATGTAAAAACCTATCTAACTGTTTCTTAAATATATTTAGTGAGGAAGCCTCAGCTGCCTCCCTGGGCAGAGAATTCCACAGATTCACCACTCTCTGGGAAAAGCAGTTTCTCCTCATCTCCATCCTAAGTCTTCTCCCCTGAATCTTGAGGCAAAGTCCCCTAGTTCTAGTCTCATCCTCCAATGGATACAACTTTCCTACTTCTGTCTTTTCTATCCCTTTCAAAATTTTGTATGTTTCTATAAGATCCCCTCTCATTTTTCTATAGTCTCAGGCAACTCAATATCTCCTCATAGGTTAACCCCTTCATCCCTGAAATCAACCTGGTGAACCTCCTCTGCACTGCCTCCAAAGCCAGTATATCCTTCTTCAAGTATGGAGACCAGAACTGTACACAGTACTCCAGGTGCGGCCTCACCAGTGCCCTGTATAGTTGCAGCACGACCTCCCTGCTCTTGAATTCAATCCCTCTAGCAATGAACGCCAATATTCTGTTTGCCTTCATAATAACCTGTTGTACCTGCAAGCCAACTTTTTGTGATTCATGAACAAACACTCCCAAGTGCCTCTGCACAACAGCATGCTGCAATCTTACACTATTTAAATAATAATCTGCTCTTCTATTATTCCTTCCAAAGTGGATGATCTCGCATTTACCAACATTGTATTCCATCTGCCAGACCTTAGCCCACTCACTTAACTGATCTATATCCCTCTGCAGACTCTCCACATCCTCTGTACAATTTGCTTTTCCACTCAGTTTGGTGTCATCAGCAAATTTTGCTACACTACACTCAGTCCCTTCTTCCAAATCATCAATGTAAATGGTAAACAGCTGTGGGCCCAGCACCAACCCCTGTGGCACCCCACTCACCACTGACTGCCAACCAGAGAAACACCCATTTATACCAGCTCTCTGCCTTCTATCGGTTAACCAATCCACTATCCATGCCAATACACTTCCTCCGACTCCATGCATTCGTATCTTATTTATAAGTCTCTTCTGCGGCACCTTATTGAACGGCACCTGTAGTTACATGCCTTCAATCTTCCTCCCTTGAACAAGAGAGTCACACTGGCTGTTTTCCAAATCTCTGGTACCCTTCTGGAATTTAGCTAATTTTGGAAAATTTCAACTAGCAAGTCCATAATCTCAGCAGCTACTTCCTTTAAAACCCTTGGATAGGGTTGGTGCGGTAGCATAGGGTTAGTATAATGCTGTTACAGTGTCAGCTTGAACATTGGGGTTTGATTCCTGTTGCTGTCTCCTGAGTTTGTGTTCTCCCTGTGGCTGTGTGGGTTTCCTCCAGGTGCTTCAGTTTCTTCCCACGTTCCAAAGTCAAAGCAAATGAAAATGCTGAATTCATGAGCAATTTTATTTTAACCAGAGTTAAGACCTTTCACTATACCGCTGGTAATGAAATACAAACCATTAATTGAGCTGAGTTTTGTGGTTAAGTTCATTTTGTGATAAAGCTTAAATCAAGCATGTTTTATTATTTGGAAAATACACTTAATGCAACTTGTTATTGAGGAACTTTGATTTATAGCATACTGTGTTAGCACCAGTTATTATTGCTGTAAACTCCCCTCTGCTGGGCTGCTCTGCAGATGCATAGGCACACATCCTGCAGTTGACATGTTTTCATCTCCTTAATAAAAAGAACTAAATTTTAATAACAAATACCAGATTTCAGGTGAGTTTGTGAATTTTACGTGAGAAAAATAGAAAAGCACTCTTTGGGGTGGGGGATGTGAGGGGGAGGAATACAGTGATTTGTTTTCCTACCAGGTTTGGGGCCCACTCTAGTATTTAGGAATGTAATATTTGCCTTATTGGCAAAGATCGTTAGTGGGAGGAAAACTTAGTCTGGTTTATTATAGTTTCATTCCCCACACCCAATAGCCAAATAACATTTTATTAATTTAAAAATAATGCAATATTATTGATGCTGCATGTTCTCTCTTTAGCAAATGGATTGCTGTCAGTTTTCTGGTTAGTGTTTGACAGCATGCTCTTTATATACCTGCTAGTAGTAAAAGTATCCTTGGAGAGAAATAATATTCCTGCCTTTATTACTGTGAAAAAGATGTCTGTTCATTTCTAGGCTTTCTGTGAAGAATTGGAATCAATGATTCAAGAGCAGCTGAAGAAAGGAAAGACTCCAACTAGTCTACTTGCATTGCAACAGATTGCTGATTTCATGACGACAAATGTGCCTAGTATGTATCCTGCTGCACCACAAGGAGGAATGGCTGCATTAAACATGAGTAAGTATAACTATTTTGTACACTTGAGAAAGCTTCCAAAAAGCTTCGATCGAGGCACGACTGCGCAGGAGTGTGAACCTCAGCGAGTTAGACTGGCGGGAAGAATTTAAAAAGAAGACAGCTTTGTTTTATAGAACAGGTAACTGAGTAGAGGGAGTCAGAGTAGGAGGGCTTAGGCTTGATGGGGCTTCAGCGATAACGGGTGAAGGCGAGGTAAGTTACTAGTGAAGAATAGGAAGTATGTCTGTGAGGCCAGTGTTCTGACTGGGTGTCAGATGTGGCATGTCTGGGAGATCCCCAGCTTCCCAGATGGCCACATCTGCTCCAGGTGCATCGAGCTGGTCAGGGAAAGTGAGGAGGTTATAGAGAGGAGCTATAGGTAAGTAGCCACACCAGGGCCTTACATCGGTGTTGGGGAAAATGCTAGAGTCGGTTATCGAAGATGTGATAACAGCACATTTGGAAAGAGGTGAAATCATCGGACAAAGTCAGCATGGATTTGTGAAAGGAAAATCATGCCTGACGAATCTTATAGAATTTTTTGAAGATGTAACTAGTAGAGTGGATAGGGGAGTGCCAGTGGATGTGGTATATTTAGATTTTCAGAAAGCTTTTGACAAGGTCCCACACAGGAGATTAGTGTGCAGACTTAAAGCACACGGTATTGGGGGTATGGTATTGATGTGGATAGAGAATTGGTTGGCAGACAGAAAGCAAAGAGTGGGAGTAAACGGGACCTTTTCAGAATGGCAGGCAGTGACTAGTGGGGTACTGCAAGGCTCAGTGCTGGGACCCCAGTTGTTTACAATATATTTAATGATTTAGACGAGGGAATTAAATGCAGCATCTCCAAGTTTGCGGATGACACGAAGCTGGGCGGCGGTGTTAGCTGTGAGGAGGATGCTAAGAGGATGCACTGTGAAAGGAAACATTCACAGTGGTGAATCTGGAATTCTCTGCCACAGGAAACAGTTGAGGCCGGTTCATTGGCTATATTTAAGAGGAAGTTAGATATGGCCCTTGTGGCTAAAGGAATCAGGGGGTATGGAGAGAAAGCAGGTACAGGGTCTGAGTTGGATGATCAGCCATGATCATACTGAATGGTGGTGCAGGCTCGAAGGGCCGAATGGCCTACTCCTGCACCTATTTTCTATGTTTCTATGTTTCTTAGGAGACAGATAAGTGGGTAACAGTCAGGAGATAGAAGGGCAAGAGTCAGATACTAGAGAGTAGCCCTGTGGCTGTCCCCCTTAATAAAAGTACTCCTGTTTGAGTACTGTTGGGGAGGACGACCTACCTGGAGAAAGCAACAGTGGCTATGCCTCTGGCACAGAGTCTGGTCCTGTGGATCAGAAGGGTAGGGAAAGAAAGAGGATCGCAGCAGTGATAGGGGACTCTGTATTTAGGGGGGCCGGCAGGCGATTCTGTGGGCACAGGAAAGAAACATGAATGGGAGTTTCCCTTCTGGATGCCAGGGCCCGGGATGTTTCTGAGCGTGTCCACGACATCCTGAAGTGGGAAGGTGAACAGCCAGAGGTTGTGGTACATGTTGGTAGCAATGACATAGGTAGGAAAAGGGAGGAGGTCCTGAAAACAGACTACAGAAAGTTGGGAAAGAAGCTGAGACACAGAACCTCAAAGCTAGTTCTCAGGATCACTGCTTGTGCCATGTGACAGTGAGTATAGGAATAGAGGTGGAGGATAAATGCGTGGCTGAGGGATTGGAGCAAGGGGCAGGGATTCAGATTTCTGGATCACTGAGACCTCTTTTGGGGCTGGTGTGACCTGTATAAAAAGAACAGGTTGCACTTGAATCTGAGGGGGAACCAATATCCTGGCAGGGAGGTTTGTAAGGCTATTGGGGAGAGTTTAAACTAACATTACTGAGGGCTGGATTCTAGAATGGTCCAGTAATAACAGGGGGATTTTAATTTCCCAAAAATTGATTGGCATCTCTCTAGAGCGAGGGGTTCAGATGGGATGGAGTTTGTTAGATATGTTCAAGAAGGTTTCCTGACACAGTATATAGATAAGCCTACAAGAGGAGAGGCTGTACTTGATCTGGTATTGGGAAATGAACCTGGTCAGGTGTCAGGTCTTTCAGTGGGAGAGCATTTTGAAGATAGTGTTCACAATTCTATCTCCTTTACCATAGCATTGGAGAGGGATAGGAACAAACAAATTAGGAAAGCATTTAATTGGAGTCAGGAGAAATATGAAGCTATCAGGCAGGAACTTGGAAGCATAAATTGGGAACAGATGTTCTCAGGGAAATGTATGGCGGAAATGTGGCAAATGTTCAGGGGATATTTGTGTGGTGTTCTGCACAGGTCCGTTCCAATGAGACCGGGAATGGATGGTAGGATACAGGAACTGTGGTGTACAAAGGTGGTTGAAAACCTATTGAAGAAGAAAAGAAAAGCTTTACAAAAGGTTCAAAAAACTAGGTAATGATAGAGATCTAGGAGATTATAAAACTAGCAGGAAGGAGTTTAAGAATGAAATTAGCAGAGCCAGAAGGGGCTATGAGAAGGCCTTGACGAGCAGGATTAAGGAAAACCTCAAGGCATTTTACAGGTATGTGAACAGCAAGAGGATAAGGCATGAGAGAATAGGACCAATTAAGTGTGACAGTGGAAAAGTGTGTATGGAACTGGCGAAGGTAGCGGGGGTACTTAATGAATACTTTGCTTCAGTATTCACTATGGAAAAGGACCTTGGCAATTGTAGGGATGATATACAGTGCACTGAAAAGCTTGAACATATAGATATCAAGAAAGAGAATGTGTTGAGCTTTTGGAAAGAATCAAATTGGATAAGTCACCAGGACCAGATAAGATATACCCCAGGCTACTGTGGGAGACAAGGGAGGAGATTGCTGAGCCTCTGGCAGTGAACTTTGCATCGTCAATGGGGACAGGAGTGGTTCCTGAGGGACTGGAAGGATGAGAGGTGTATGGAGGGATATGGACCAGGTGCAGGTCAGTGGGACTAGGGAAAAAAATGGTTCGGCACAGAAGGGCCAAAAGGCTGTGCTGTAATGTTCTAAGGTTCTATGTTGTTCCCTTATTCAAGAAAGGGAGTAGAGATAGCTCAGGAAATTGCAGACCAGTGAGTCTCACTTCAGTGGTTGGTAAGTTGATGGAGAAGATCCTGAAAGGCAGGATTTATGAACATCTGGAGAGTCATAATATGATTAGGAGTAGTCATCATGGCTTTGTCAAAGGCAGGTTGTGCCTTACAAGCCTGATTGAATTTTTTTGAGGATGTGACTAAACGCATTGATGAAGGTAGAGCAGTAGATATAGAGTGTATGGATTTCAGCAAGGCATTTGATGATGTACCCCATGTGAAGCATATTGAGAAAGTAAGGAGGCATGGGATCTTAGGGGACCTTGTTTGTGGATCCAGAAATGGCTTGCACACAGAAGGCAAAGAGTGGTTGTAGATGGGTCATATTCTGAATGCAGTTTGGTGACCAGTGGTGTGCCTCAGGGATCTGTTCTGGGACCCTTACTCTTTGTGATTTTTATAAGTGACCTGGATGAGGAAGTGGAGGGATGGGTTAGTAAATTTGCTGATGACACAAAGGTTGGGGGTGTTGTGGATAGTGTGGAGGGCTGTCAGAGGTTACAGTGGGACATCGATAGGATGCAAAACTGGGCTGAGAAGAGGCTGTTGGAGTTCAACCCAAATAAGTGTGAGGTGGTTCGTTTTGGTAGGTCAAATATGATGACAGAATATAGTATTAATGGTAAGACACTTGGCAGTGTGGAGGATCAGAGAGATCTTGGGGTCCGAGTCCATAGGACACTCAGAGCTGCTGTGCAGGTTGACTATGTGGTTAAGAAGGCATACAGAGTATTGGCCTTCATCAACCGTGGGATTGAGTTCAAGAGCCGAGAGGTATAGGACCCTGGCCAGACCCTACTTGGAGTACTGTGCTCATTTCTGGTCACCTCACCACAGGAAGGATGTGGAAACTATTGAAAGGGTGCAGAGGAGATCTACAAGGATGCTGCCTGGATTGGGGAGCATGCCTTTCAAGAATAGGTTGAGTGAACTCGGCCTTTCCTCCTTGGAGCGACAGAGGATGAGAGGTGACCCGATAGAGGTATAGAAGATGATGAAAGGCATTGATTGTGTGGATAGTTAGAGGCTTTTTCCCAGGGCTGGAATGGCTAGCACAAGAGGGCACAGTTTTAAGGTGCTTGGAAGCAGGTACAGAGGAGATGACAGGGGTAAGTTTTTTTTACACAGAGAGTGGTGAGTGTGTGGAATGGGCTGCCAGTGATGGTGGTGGAGGCAGATACAATAGGGTCGTTTAAGACACTCCTGGATAGATACATGGAGCTTAGAAAAGTAGAGGGCTATGGGTAACCTTGGGTAATATCTAAAGTACATATTTGGCACAGCATTGTGGGTTGAAGGGCCTGTATTGTGTTGTAGGTTTTTCCTGTGTTTCTAAAAGACTTACGTAAATTACTTGCTGGAGACAGCTGAGTTCCCAGTATTCCTTTGGATATGAATGTTTTTATGCCATAGATCATAGGTTGCTTTGGGTGACATTTTCCCCCCTCTACTAGTTACAGTACTAGGGAAAAGCCTGGAAAAGGAACCAAGCCCACTCACTTCCAGTTTAACTGAGGAAGGAAAGTGAAGGTGGGAACCAGCTGGTTAATTTACAAATTTGGCATCTTTAAATAGGGGGAGGTTAAAGGAGTAGAAGCCAACAGGCCATAGGTAAGACCAGGTCAGGGAAAAGGTCCTGATGACAGCGCTTTCCAGTCCTGATGAAGGGTCTTGGTCCAAAATGACAGCTGTTTATTCCCCTTCAAAGGAGCTGCCTGACCAGCTGAGTTTCTCCAACATTTTGTGTGTTACTTGATGGTCAGGGTGGGCCAAAGACCTTTTTTTTATACTTGTGACAGTGTTTCCACTATCAGACACACATTCCTCTCCTCCCTCCTTTCAGCATTTAGAAGAAATTGCTGACTTCACAACACCCTGGTCTGCTCTTTGAGACTCCTCATCTATGGCGTTTTTCTATGCAATTGCTGTATTTGCAACAGCTGTCCTTTCACCCCTGCCAATAACTCAGAGGCCTGGTCTTTCCAAGTAAAGAAGTGATTCACTTGCACTTTCATCTTGTCTACTGCATCATGTTCACAAGGTGGTCTCCTCAACAATGGAGAAATGAAATTCCAATTAGGCTGCAGGAGTTGGTATTGAATTTTCCATGAGACATAAGAGCAAAATTAGGCCATTTAGCCCATTGAGTATGCTCCACCATTTGATCATGACCAATTTATTTTCCCTCTCAACTTTATTCTCCTGACTTCTCTCATAACCTTTGATGCCCTTACTGATCAAAAACCTACTGACCTCTGCTTTGGTGTTGATTTGGCTTCCACAGCATCCATGGCAATGAATTCCACAGATTCACTACCCTCTGGCTAAGGAAATTTCTCTATCTCTTATCTAAAGGGATGTCCTCTTATTGAGGCGGAACATTCTGGATCTAGACTCCCCCACTATTGGAAACATCCTCTCCACAACCACTCTATCTAAGCCTTTCAATATTCAATATGTTTAAATAAGATACCACTTCCCACCTCACTCTTCTAAATTCCAGCGAGTATAGGGCCAGAGCCATCAAATGGTCTTCGTCTTTGGGCATTTCTTCACCTGTCTGCTAGAACTGGTAGTTTCTGACAGTTATCTATCTGTAATTTTGCCTTAATTTATCCTCATTTCATTAATGTGAGCTAGTCTACCGAGCATAACACAGAGCCCAACTATTAATTACCCATCACACATAACTCTGATAAAGAATTATAATCTGACTTAAACTGACACCATTACTTATTCCCTTTGTTTCTATTCATCCCTCCCCCTCATTCTCTGTAGCTGAAAACTAGCTTGTCTGTCAAAACTGAGCAATAACTCTTGTGTTTCTTTGTCTACAGATGCTGCCAAATCTGCTAAACTTTTCGAGCATTTTCTGTTTTATATCTGATTCTACAATTTCATTTGTACTGACTCTTTGCTGTCTGTTCAGATACAACTTCATGTTTAATCTAAATCATTTTATTTATGTACAAAATCTTTATTTCAACATCACCATAGAATTATTATTTGGCCTCAGCAGGAAAATAATAGGTTGGTGGTTTTGGCTAATGACTGCAACGCTAGGAGTGTGTCTCAGCTGAAGGTATGCTAATAACCTATGTAAAATATGTATATTGTACGCATGCACATGGGCTAGTTAGAATTTATTAAACTCTCGCTGTTTACTGCTATTTCTCTGAGAGCAATACATGTACAAATAATAAAAATTAGAAATTCTGCAAATGCTGGAAATCCAAAGCAACACACACAAAATGCAAGAGGAACTCAGCAGGTCGGGCAGCATCTGCAAATAATTTGAATTATAATTCTCCTCTGGGAGGTAACTTTGTACAGGAAGAGAAAGAATTAGTGCTTGTATAACATCTTTTGTAGAATCCAAAAGCATTTAAAAACAAATTATAGCCACATTTTGTTTATTACAGGCACCATTTATGGGAATGTTCAAGTTTAATTGTCATTCAACCATACACATGTATAAAACTAAATGAAACTGATCCTCTGGGGCCAAGATGCAAAACAGTACATACAGTCACATATAGCTATGATAGCATATGCAGTTACAAATAATAGCTCGAGTCCCTGAGTGGCATGGCCTGAAGATTGACGGTGAATGGGATGTTGTCCAAAAGCTACCTTCTGTAAGTGTAAGTATGCAGCAGTTCCCTATTTCACACTGAATCTCCAAGGGAGAGAACACTGGAGAGCAGCACTGACAGGACAGCTGGCCTGCAGGGGTCAGCCCTTAATTAGTTCATTGTTGATTAGTTTTGATGGTGCATGTTGGCTACAACACTTGATAATTTCTTTCTTTCCCTGTACCCCTGCCACCTCCCCTCAAAACTAAGTTCCAAAAGACCCTCACTGCTTTATTTTTCACAATGGCAATGTGTGCAGGGTCGTAGTTTATTTCATTAAAATCCAGACTGTAAAGTTGATGGTTTGGAAGTATTCATTTCCATTTAGAATGCTTATAGCAATAAAACTGAGCCTACCAGTCCAGAGCATGACCTGGGCATTGACCAAACTTGGGCTGATGTGTGACCAGTATCTGTTGGAAAAATTGGTTGCCTTAAATAACAGAAAGCCCCACTGTGACCTTTGCTGACCACTATTTTTGGTTACTCCATCACTGACATTTTAAAACTTAGAGTGATATACTGTTTAAGTTAATAGCCGGAGATCTTGTTCAGAAATATCAGGCCTTACTGTTGAGTATTGGACTGAAATGTTAGCTTCTCATTGTCCTCAAATCAAGAGCCAGTTTTGAACCCACAAATTCTTGAAATGATCTTGTTAGGCATTATAAGATTCTGATCTGAATGACTTGCAAGAAAGGTCAACAAAGTGTGAGTGTTCCAATGATTTAGTAAGCATAATTGAATTAGTTTTGGTGAATCTGAAGAATCATTTATAAAACATCTCATGTCTTTTGCATTTAGTTTTGTATGTAATCGATCTGTGCTGAATAAATATACTTAACTAAATATTATAAGATTGTTAACTATATGCATACTGTAAACTTTCATGTATTCCTATTTAAGGTCTAGGAATGGTTACCCCAGTGAATGATCTCCGTGGATCTGAATCTGTTGCATATGAGAAAGGAGAGAAATTGCTGCGATGTAAGCTGGCTGCTTTCCACAGATTAGCGGATCTCTTTGGATGGTCACAGCTTATCTATAACCACATAACAGTAAGTCAAGCTCCATATATTGTCTTAAAGTACCTTTCAATAGTTATCTACAGATTTATGACAATGAACCTGTTCAGGACATCTGTAACAACAAATTTGTGTTCTTGTTTCCCAAATCTATTAATCTTTTGAATGCAATTACTGAATGTGCTAGAATTCTAAAGATTCACCACAGTCTGAAGAATTGTCCCCTCCCTACTTAGGAGTAGGTCCTAAGTGGCCTACTCCTTTTAAGACTTTGTATCTTTCAGTGAGGTCATTTTTCATTGATGGTTTATTGAACCCAAGAAGATAGAAAAGGGATTGTCTTGCAGAATAAGAGTGAGAAGTTGTCCCTGTAACTTGATTTCCATGGATGAGGATATTTCCGTAAATCGGCAAGACAAGGCTACTAAGTATTTAAGCACAAGAATAAAAAGCTATAAGTTGATAACTTGCTACCAGATTCCAATAGGATGGGTTAATGGAAGGACTATTTACACAAGATTCAAATTTATTTATCATATATACATCAAAACATAGAGCGAAGTGCGCCATTCACATTAACTAACACTGGCAAGGATATGTTGGGAGCAGTCCGCAAGTGTCGCCTCACATTTCAGCACCAGCATAGCATGCCCATCATGTTCTGCACAGCACAACAAGCCCAGTTTCTCCCTCCTCTGCACATACACAGTCCTTTAACCCCAGAACAAATCTCCAGCCTCCAGCAGACTTGCCCCAGGGCATGTTGATCACTGTACACTAGGCCTCAATCTCTGCTCTCACCGATTCATGAACCTAGAGGATCATTAAAACTTGTTCCTCCTATCCATGTGGAACTTCTAAATTTGGACCCTCTAAACTTGGCGCCCTCATCCACTTTCTGCCAGTCTGACATCTGAAAACATATGTTCTACATCTGCGTTGCTGGCATTTGAATGTGTAGTTGAGACTTAGATTCTGACCTGACCCCTAACTGTCCCCTCTGTTCACAAAACCATCCTTATGAACTTTAAAAAGGAACGGTTAGAAATACATCTAAATCTGAGATGCAGCTCAATGGAGTTTACAGCTTGATGTCATCTTGGGAAGCTAGTGCAAGGATGGAAGCCTATTTAGAAGAATGTTAGAGTTTGAACAACATTATGGGTTCCTTATAGCAGCTTTAAAAGTGAGTTTACTGACTTTCTTTGGCAAGTAATTTCCTGATGCCTACTTCCTAGTTGCTTGCAACTGAATTGTCAATATTTTTGTATCCTGGGTTTTAAAATTGCAGAACGATCTTGCATAATTGAATGAACTTTTAACAGTAATCAAAGATGCGAGCATGCTGTCCCACATAAATGGAGGTACAGTCATAGATCCATATGCAAAATACAATTGTGTTAATTTGACTCATTGTGCTTATTAATATATAATGATTCAACGTGTTTATATTATGAAGCATAAAATGATTCATTCTGCCACATCATAAATAACAGAATGGCATATATACTAAATGTCCTGGATAGAGAAGACATCCCACTTTAAATATGTTCAGAGAATATAGAATATAAGACATTGTCGTGGTATTTGTGCTTCAGTCTTCAAACTTGGTCTATCATTTGGGAAAATAATTTCCACTCCTATCCCCATTTCCCTTGATCTATGTTGATATCCAGAAACATACACTGATCAATAACTGTGTATCCACAGAGCTGCAGGGTAGAGAACTCCAGATACAGTAATTACTGATTCTGATTAGGTGAAGCCAAAGCACCCTGTGGTAAACCGTTAATCATAGTCTACTAATAGAAGGAGTTGTTTATTCTGTTTACCAGTTCTGCCTTTATTGGTATATTACCCCCAATTCTATATGCTCTACCTTGTTAGAAGCTTTCTGAAAATCTAGTAAATGACATCCTCTGGTTTTCTCTCATTTACTCTGTCAAAACGCACAGTGATTAGCCAAACATAATTTTCTTCTGTAACTGCATGTTGGCTGCTCAATCACATTATTATTTTCTAAATGTCTTGATATTACATCTGTTTTATATCCAGCAATTTCTTCTTTACTGATGTAATTCTAACTGGTCAGTGGCTCTGTTTTCTCTCTCCTTTCATAAATAATGGGATCCCATTTGTTATTTTCCAATCTGTTGAAACTATTGCAGAGTGTGTAGCACTGACTGCTCTCCCAGTGAGGAGGTCGAGGATCCATTTGCAGAGGGAGGTACAGAGGCCTTGGTTTTGAAGCAACACATAAAATGCTGGAGGAACTCAGCAGGCCAGACAGCATCTATGGAAAAGAATAAACAGTTGGTGTTTTGGGCTGAGACCCATCTTCAGGACTGGAAAGGAAGGGGAGAGGTCAGAGTAAGAAGGTGGTGGGAAGGGAGATAAAAGTATAAGGTGGTAGGTGGTAGGTGATAGGTGAAACCGGGAGATGGAGAGGGGTGGAGGTAAAGTAAAGGGATGGAAAGTTGATTGAGAAAAGAGATGAAAGGTTGGAAGAGGGAGAATCTGATAGAAGGTGGGAGGGTAGAACACAATGGAAGAAAGAGGAGGAGCTCCAGAGGGATGTGATGGGCAGGTATGGAGATAAGGTGAGAGAGGGAGCCAGAAATGGGGAATGGTGAAAGGCTGGGGCATTACATAGGTTTTGAAGCTTTTTAATCAGTACTGTGAGGGGATGATGGTGTTGAATGGCGAGTTGTAATCAATAAACACCTGTCTCCCCACCATTGAGCACTTCAAAAGTCGATGCCTCAATGCGGCATTCATCATTAAGGAGCCTAGTCATCCAGGATGTGCTCTCCAGGGAGGAGCTGCAGGAGCCAGAAGGCACCCAACTCGACATTTTAGGAACAGTTTCGTCCCGTCCACCATCAGATTTCAGAATGGTCCATAAACATGATCTCACTATTTTCCTCTCATTTTGCACTACATATTTATTTTTTATTTCTAATTGCAACTTATAGTAATTTGTTGTTTTGCACTGTACTGCTGCCACAAAACAACAAATTTCATGACACATGTCAGTGATGATAAACCTGATTCTGAGAATTAATAATTTCTTTAAAAATGATAGAGCATTCATTCTCTCCGTAGCAATCTTCTTTAAAAGCTCTGAGATGTAACTCATTAAGTCATTTGAGTTCTATTAGCTTTCAGGTTCATTAACTTCTCACATTTTCTTACTCAAGCTCACTCATATTTCCAGGTTATACATATGCTGGATTGAACAAATTAACATAGGGTAGAATCATGACCCAGTGCTCTTGAGAAGATCACAAGTTATCAGCTACTTAGAGCAAAATCTCAATTTAAGATGGCTACTTCTGTCTCCTTAAAAACAAATGACATTTTTTACATGTTTGATGTTGGTTATTTTGCCAATGAGTAATATTTAAATGCAGGGTATTGATCTTTTGCATAGGTGCGAGTCAGCTCAGAACAGGAACACTTTCTCATTGTCCCTTTTGGCCTTCTTTACAGTGAGGTCACAGCATCAAGTTTGGTGAGTATTGGCACATATTCAAGTTTCGCCTGCATTTAATTTCTTACTCCATCTATAAAGCTATAAAACTTCTGGAGCATTCCCTCGTAAAGCTCAATCATATTCCAAATAAGCAACTGCTAAAAGCAACCTCTTCAACGCTCCCCCCCCCCCCCCACATCCCTACATAATTCATAGATCATGACCTAAAGGTCCAAAATATGGAATAAGTTAGTTCTTTAAATTTATGTGGGGGTGAAATATTAAATAAATAAAAAGAAAACAGTTTTTTAAAATTAGTATTTCCAGAAGCAGGCACAGACAATGCAGCTGCAGTTGTGATCGTTACTTTTGAGGGGAAAAATATCCTATAGGAATGCATTTCCACTTAAAACATGGGATTCAATGGGGAAGTGGAGTTTTATGACTCGGAAAATCTTGATTTATAGATGGTTTTCTTGCAACTCGACTCCTCCATGATGGTGAGGTTGGGGATCACCTTTACTGGATGACCAGCACCTGGCTAATCAAGAACCTATCTATTTGCCTTAATGGGTACTGACATGAAAAAAACCCTGCGTTTTTAACATATCTGGTCTTGAGAAAATCTGCAGATACTAGAAATGAAAGCAGCACACACAAGTTGCTGGAGGAACGCAGCAGGCCAGGCAGCATCTATGGAAAAGAGTAAACATTTGATGTCTCGGCCTGAATTGTTGATTGTTTACTCTTTGCCATAGATGCTGCCTGGCCTGCTGAGTTCCTCCAGCATTTTGTGTGTCTTTCCTTGAGAAAAGTTCAGTTTAAGGTAATGATGTTTAACATTGACTGTCTGTAAAAGCAGTTTAAATTGGTTTGTGTTTTACAGGTTAAAGTTAACCTTCAAGGTGATATAATTGATCGTGGTTGTACCAATTTGGGAATAAACCAAGCTGGCTTTACCTTGCACTCTGCCATCTATGCAACTCGGCCAGACATCCGCTGCATCGTACACATTCACACACCAGCTGGGGCTGCAGTAGGTTCTCATTTGTTTTCATATCTTTCAGAATACATGAATTTACAGTGAGCTTTCAATTTGGAAATATTTTCTAATCTGTTCAATATATTTTCCACCATTTAACTTTCTTGGTGTAACTGGCCTTATGGGATCGTAAAATTTATTTTAATATTATTTATTTGTTCACAATATGTGAACATCACTTGTAATGGTTCCATTTACTGTTGGATGATGGCCTTTTAGTGAGAAGTGAGAAGTGATTCAAAAGGTCACCTTATGATGCAAATAACTGGAGGATTTAGAGATTATAGGGGTGCTAGTAGCATCATCAGCACTGTTCTCTTTACAAAACAGCCTCTTGAGAGTCATTAAACATCAGGTTTTCAGTAAAATTTATTGTTGCAGGAGAATCAGGATATTTAGTATTAGTCTGGTAAAATCTGATAATTTCATTACTCAGAGTAATTTCTTCAGATTCCAATGTAATTTATTTTATAAAGCAATTGTTGCAATTATTTTTGTAATGTTTCAAAGTATAGTTTTGTTGGGGAAAGAAGTAATCACAAACTACATTTTATTTCTAAATTAGTTTTCATTTAGACCAAATTGTATAGAGGATAAAAATAAATCCATGCCTTATGAAGTTCAAAGTAAATTTATTATCTAAGTACATATGTTTCCATATGCTACCTTGAGATTTATTTGCTTACAGGAAAATAAATAAAGTTTGTGGAAAACTGAATAACAAAGACTGACAAACATCCAATGTGCAAAAGAGGATAAAGTGTGCCAAAATAAAAAAATTTAAAATAAAATTAGAGAACAAGTTGTAGTTCTTTAGTTCTTGAAAGTGAGCCAGTTGGTTGTGGAGACAGTTTAGCATTGAGGTGAGTGAAGTTGTCTTCATTGGTTCAGGAGCCCGATGGCTGTAGGGTAACAACTGTTTCTGACCATGCTGGTGTGAGACTCCTATTGTTGAAATAGCTAAATTATTTTATTAACTGCAATGCTGATCATTGACATCTGTTAAGAATTAATTGTAATTGGGTTTTTAATGTTATTTTGTGTGGAAATTATTGTAATCGATGATTTTAAGATAAATATTTAAATTTGATTTTGTTGCTCAAGTACTGGCTTTTTGATTAAATGTTATAATAACTATTTTGTTTTTGCCAGGTGTCTGCAATGAAGTGTGGCCTGCTACCAATCTCCCCAGAAGCATTGACCCTTGGAGAGATAGCTTACCATGATTACCATGGAATCCTTGTGGATGAAGGAGAAAAGATACTAATACAGAAAAATCTGGGCCCCAAAAACAAGGTGAGCATTTTCACTGCAGTAGTACTTAGATTTTCCAAGTTTGTAAAGGAAACTGCTAGTATATTTTTGAACCTTTCCAAATCGTTTCTCGAATTGATGGAGATGAACATTGATGACTTGTTTGATGGTGACATATCACTACAAGTACTTTAAAATACAGTCCATTTTGCAATGAATGTTTTCCTTGCTAGTGTCCCAAGAAAGGTTGTAATCATCATTCACGTCAATTCATGGAGTACAATTCTGTCTGACTTGAAAGCAGATCTGAAAGCCTTTCCATTCAGGTAGTGAAAATGCTAATACTTTTTGAGTATTAGAACATAAGAACATAAGAGATAGGAGCAGGAGTAGGCCAATTGGCCCCTCAAGCCTGCTCCGCCATTCAACAAGATCATGGCTGATCCAATCTTAACTCTAGTTTTCATCGAATCCCACAAGGCAACAATGCCAACCAACAGGGCACCATGCCGCCCATTTTATTTTATTGTTCATCCCGCCCAAACCCATGTGATCATCCGGGGAAAAAAAACCGAGTTGCCAATTGAGGAGAAAAAATCTGGAAAATTCCTCTCCGACCCATCCAGGCTATCGAAAACTGGTCCAGGAGATCACATGGCTGATCTAAACCTAGCCTTATGTCCACTTACCTGTTCGCTCACCGTATCCCCTAATGCCATTTTTATCCAGGAAAATGTCTATCTCCGTTTTGAATTTATTGAGTGTAGTAGCTTCCACAGCTCTCTGGGGCAGTAAATTCCACAGCCCCACCACCCTCTGAGTGAAGAAATTTCTCCGCATCTCAGTCCTAGAACGGCATCCCCTTATTTTAAGATTATGCCCCCTAGTCCTAGTTTCACCCATCATTGGGAACATTCTCCCCGCATCCACCCGATCAAGCCCCTTCACAATCTTATATGTTTCAATAAGATCGCCTCTCATTCTTCGGAACTCCAATGAATAGAGTCCCAATCTACTCAACCTCTCATCATACATCAACCCACTCATCCCCGGAATTAACCTAGTGAACCTTCTCTGCACTGCCTCGAGAGCCAGTATGTCCTTTCTTAAATATGGACACCAGAACTGCACGCAGTACTCCAGGTGTGGTCTCACCAATACCTGGTACAACTGCAGTAAGACCTCCCTGTTCTTATACTCCATCCCCCTAGCAATAAAAGCCAGTATTCCATTGGCCTTCTTGACCACCTGCTGCACTTGCATACTAACTTTTTGTGTTTCCTGCACCAGGACCCCCAGATCCCTTTGCACAGAAGCATTTTCCAGTTTCTCTCCATTTAGATAATAACTTGCTCTATTATTTTTCCTGCCGAAGTGCAAGACCTCACACTTGTCAGTATTATATTTCATCTGCCAAATGTCTGCCCAATCACTCAGCCTATCTATGTCCCCCTGCAGGGTTTCAATGTCCTCCGCACTCATTACACTCCCTCCCATCTTTGTGTCATCAGCAAACTTCGATACGTTGCACTTAGTCCCTTTCTCCAAATCATTAATATAGATTGTAAAGAGTTGGGGTCCCAACACCGACCCCTGCGGAACACCACTAGTCACCAACTGCCAGTCTGAGAATAAACCATTTATCCCAACTCTCTGTTTTCTGTTAGAAAGCCAATCCTCCACCCGTGCCAGAATATTATCCCCAATCCCATGATTTTTTACTTTAAGTAATAATCTTTGGTGTGGCACCTTGTCAAATGCCTTTTGGAAGTCCAAATACACCACATCCACTGGTTCCCCTTTATCTACCCTATATGTTATGTCCTCAAAGAACTCCAACAAATTTGTCAAACATGACTTCCCTTTTGTAAAGCCATGCTGACTTTGTCCTATTAAGCTATGTTTATCCAAATGCCCTGTTACTGTTTCCTTAATTATCGATTCCAACATTTTGCCAACCACAGATGTTAGGCTAACTGGCCTATAATTCCCAGCCTTCTGTCTATTGCCAAGTCTATTGTCTATTGTCTATTCTGCTTCATTGATCTTGATCACAAATTAGTCAGCATTGTTCAGACTGGGGATATGTAATCCAATTTCATTCTATGAATGCATCTTCATCTCTCATCAATATACAATCCTCTTTGAAAGATTGTAAAGGGTCTGAAGGAGGTTCATGAATTATCCTGGGAATGGAAGGGTTAACGTGTGAGAAGTGTATGGTCGCTCCAAGCCTTTACTTGCTAGAGTTTAAAAGAATTGAGGGGGAATCTCATTGAAACCTATCAAATATTGAAGGCCCTAATTAGAGTGGATTTTGAGAGTCTGGGACAGAGATGGAAGAATTCTTTTAGCCAGGGGTGATGAATCTGTGGAGTTCATTGCCAAAGATCTCTGGAGGCCAAGTCATTGGATATATTTAAGAGGAGGTTGATAGGTTCTTGATTAGTAAGGGTGTCAAAGGTTGTGGGGAGAAGGCAGGAGAATGGGGTTGAGATGGATACTAAATCAGCCATAGGATCTAGGAGCAGAAGTAGACCATTCGGCCTACTGAGTCTGCTCCACCATTCAATCATAGGCTGATCCAATTCTTCCAGTCATCCCCACTTCCCTTCCTTCTCCCCATATCCTTTGATGTCCTGGCTAATCAAGAATGTATCTATTTGCCTTAAATGCACCCAGTGACTTGGCCTCCGCAGCTGCTCATGGCAGCAAATTCCTCAGATTTACCACCCTCTGACTAAAGTAATTTCTCTGCATCACTTTTCTAAGTGGACGTCCTTTAATCCTGAAGTTGTGCCCTCTTGTCCTAGACTCCCCTACCATGGGAAATAACTTTGCCATATCTAATCTGTTCAGGACTTTTAACATTCGGAATATTTCTATGAGATCCCCCCTCATTCTCCTGGGAGTACAGCCCAAGAGCTGCCAGACGGTCCTCATTTGGTAACCCTTTCATTCCTGGAATCATTCTGATGAATCTTCTCTGAACCCTCTCCAATGTCAGTATATCCTTCCTAAAATAAGGAGCCCAAAACAGCACACAATACTCCAAGTGTGGTCTCACGAGTGCCTCATAGAGCCTCAACATCACATTCCTGCTCTTATATTCTATTCCTCTAGAAATTAGTGCCAACATTGCATTCGCCACCTTCACCACCAACTCAACCTGGAGGTTAACCTTTAGGGTATCTAAATAATAGTCTGCCCATTTATTTATTTATTCATTCATTCATTCATTCATTCATTCATTCATTCATTCATTTATTTTCCAAATCTTTTTATTAATTTTTTAAGAAAAACATAAGAAAAAATATACAAAACATTTGAGAGTACATAATAGATTAGTTAACAATCAAATATGTATTAATCAATACATAGAGTCTCTCAAACTCATAGTATAATGTAAAGGAATTAAGAAAAAAAAGAACCCCCCCCCCCAAAAAAACAACAACTAAAAAAAACTAACCAACATGGTCAATCGCATAATGTTAAATACATACAGCAGTGCCAATGACTCCCAACCTCCATCCACACAATTCAGGATAGTAGCAATAAGGTTCAGGATCAGACCATTTAATTCATATGAAAATGTTGAATAAATGGTCTCCAAGTTTCCTCAAATTTAACTGAAGAATCAAAAACCACACTTCTAATTTTTTCTAAACTCAAACAGGAAATAGTTTGAGAAAACCACTGAAATACAGTTGGAGGGTTAATTTCTTTCCAATTCAGTAAAATAGATCTTCTAGCCATTAGTGTAACAAATGCAATCATTCGTTGGGATGAAGCGGATAAACGCTTATTATCTATCATTGGTAGACCAAAAATTGCGGTAAAAGGATGTGGTTGGAGATTAATATTTAAGACTCTTGAAATAATATTAAAAATATCTTTCCAATAGTTTTGTAAAAAAGGACAAGACCAAAACATATGGGTCAACGAAGCAACATCAGAATGACATCTATCACAGGTTGGATTAACATAAGAATAAAATCGAGCAAGTTTATCTTTAGACATGTGAGCTCTATGTACAACCTTAAATTGTATTAGAGCATGTTTAGCACAGATAGAGGATGAGTTTACCAATAATAAAAATTTTTCCCATTGCTCAATAGATATAGGGCAATGCAATTCTTCCTGCCATTCCTTCTTAATTTTTTCTGATATATCTGGTTGTACATTCATAATCATATTATAAATGATAGCTACTAAACCCTTTTGACAAGGATTAAGAGCTAAAATTCTTTCTGTAATGTCCAATGGACATTCTTTCGAAAAAGACTTTAGTTCATTATATAGAAAATTTCTAACTTGTAGATATCTAAAAAAATGGGTTTTAGATAAATTATATTTATTAGATAACTGTTCAAAGGACATAATGTTATCATCCAAAAACAGATCACGAAAACATGTTATACCTTTTGTTTTCCATAAAAGAAAAGCTTGATCTATAGATGATGGTCGGAAAAAGTAGTTAGATATTATAGGACTTGACAGCATAAACTTATTCAAACCAAAAAATTTACGAAATTGAAACCAGATTCGTAATGTATACTTGACTATAGGATTAGTTATCTGTTTATTCGTTTTGAATAACGAAAAAGGAAGTGAAGATCCTAAGATTGAGATCAATGAGAAATCTTGCACAGATTTACATTCCAAATTTACCCATTGTGGGCCAGCAACTGTAGTCGATTCTTGTGTCCAAAATATCAAATACCGTATATTAACTGCCCAATAGTAAAATCTTAAATTTGGTAGAGCCAAACCGCCCTCCTTCTTAGGCTTCTGTAAATATTTTTTACCTAGCCTAGGATTTTTGTTCTGCCACAAATACGAAGATATTTTAGAATCAACTATATCAAAAAAAGATTTAGGAATAAAAATTGGTCATGCTTGAAATAGTTATAGAAATTTAGGTAGTATCATCATCTTAATGGCATTAATTCTACCTACCAAAGACAAAGATAGTGGGGACCACCTATTAGCAAGTTGCTTAATTTGATCTATTAAAGGCAAAAAATTAGTTTTAAATAAATCTTTATGTTTTTTAGTAATTTTAATACCTAAATAAGTAAAATAGTCTGTAACAATTCTATATGGTACCTGATTATAAATTGAAGTATGCATATTTAATGGAAAAAGTTCACTCTTATTAAAATTCAATTTATATCCAGAAAAATTACTAAATTGAGCAAGCAAAGAAGAAATAGCAGGAATAGATCTTTCAGGGTCAGATATATATAATAACAAATCATCCGCATATAATGATACCTTATACATCGTCTCCCCACGGGTAATACCTAAAATATTGGGTGATTCACGAATAGCTATAGCCAAGGGTTCCAAAGCGATGTCAAATAATAAAGGGCTTAAAGGACAACCTTGCCTTGTGCCCCGAAATAACTGAAAAAAAGGGGATCTTTGATTATTAGTGAAGACCGAAGCTAAAGGTTTCTGATATATTAATTTAATCCATGATATAAATTTTGAACTAAAATTAAAATGTTGCAAAGTATTAAATAAATATGACCATTCGACTCTATCAAATGCTTTTTCGGCATCTAAGGAAATGACACATTCTGGGATTTTAGATGAAGAGGTATAAGCAATATTAATTAATTTTCTAATGTTAAAAGATGAATAGCGATTTTTAATAAATCCAGTCTGATCCTCAGAAATAATCCGAGGCAATATATTTTCTAATCTAATAGCCAAAATTTTACTAAAAATCTTAAAATCCGTATTCAGCAAAGATATAGGCTGATAGGATGCACATTCAGTGGGGTCTTTATCTTTTTTAAGAATTAAGGAAATAGAAGCTTCATAAAAAGATTGTGGTAGTTTACCTATACTTAATGCATCTTTAAAAATTTTACAAAGCCAAGGAGAAAAAAAGATTTTAAAAATTCTGCAGAAAAACCATCTGGACCCGAAGCTTTACCCGAGTTCATTGAGAAAATAGCCTTTTCTATTTCAGACTCCGTAATAGGTGTGTCCAAAAATACACTATCCTCAACAGTTACTTTTGGAATATTCAACTTCCTTAAGAATTCACTCATTATAGAAGAGTCCTTAGTACATTCTGATTGATATAAAGAATTATAAAAATCTTGGAAGGCTTTATTTATCTCTTTATGATCAATCGTCAAAGTACCATCTTGTTTGCGAATCTTAGTAATTTGTCGCTTATCCGAAACAATTTTCAATTGGTTAGCTAGTAGTTTACCAGACTTATCTCCATATGTATAGAATTGAGCTTTCGATTTAATTAACTGACTTTCAATCGAGGAGGTTAATAATAAACTATGCTCCATTTGAAGTTCCACCCTTTCTTTATAAAGTTCTTTACTAGGGGTCAATGAGTAGATCTTGTCAATTGCCTTAATTTTATCAACTAATGTTAATATTTTAGAATTAGTTTGTTTCCTAACTCCGGCAGAATATGAAATAATCTGTCCACGAATATATGCCTTAAAAGTATCCCACAAAATTCCACTAGAGATGTCTGCTGTAGAATTTATTGAGAAAAACAAATCAATTTGCTGTTTAATAAAGTTAACAAAGTCAGAGTCCTGCAGTAAAACAGGATTAAACCTCCAACCTTTAGTACTAATATATGAATCCGTCACCTTAATAGATAACTTCAAAGGTGCATGATCAGATATAGCAATAGAGTCATATTTGCAATCCATAACGTCTATAAGTAAATGCTGATCAATGAAAAAGTAATCAATTCTTGAGTAATTATGATGCACATGGGAAAAGTATGAGAACTCTTTGTCATTAGGGTGTAGAAAACGCCAAATTTCACAAATAGCTGAATCAATCATAAAAGAATTAATAAGAGAAGCCGATTTGTTCGGAAAAGTTTGAGTGGGCTTGGATCTATCCATCAAAGGGTTTAGACAACAATTAAAATCCCCGCCCATTATCAATCTATGTTGATTCAGATTAGGAAAGGATGTAAATAAGCATTAAAAAAATTCAGGACAGTCAGTATTTGGAGCATAAACATGAACTAAAACAACTCTTTGATTACAATGTAAACCAGTAATAAGCAAAAATCTACCTTGCGGATCTGAAATTGTTTCATGATGTATAAAAGCAGTTGATGAGTTTATAAAAATAGAAACACCTCTCACTTTGGCTTGCGAATTTGAGTGATACTGTTGGCCCTTCCAAAACCTAAACAACCGCTGACTATCCACCTTCCTTACATGAGTCTCTTGTACAAAAATAACATTAGCATTCATTCTATGGAATACTTTGAATACTTTTTTCCGTTTGATCGGATGATTTAAACCATTAGTATTCCAAGAAACAAAGCTAATAGTCTTATCCATATTGACAATATATATTACAGTTAACATATAGGTTTGAAAGAAAAGTGAACTCATGAACCCGGAAGAGGGAAGTAAGTTCAAAGGGAAACCGGAAGTCACAGCACTGCAGCCATTTTTGTAGTTTCATATAAGCCCATGAAATAAAACTAAGCAAAAAGCAAGCAAAAAAAAGAAAAAAAAGAAAAATCCCCCTCCCACCACCCTCAAAACCCCAGGAAAAAAGCCAAACAGAGGCAAGTGAGCGATCTAATACTAAAATTACCCCTTTGTCTCAAGACGGCAACTCAAACGCAACAAAGTTAAAAAAAAATACAAACAACCCACATTATAAAAAAGGGTTGATATAGCAAAAGTTAAAATATAAAATTAATGTTATAAATGTATATAAACAAAAGGGTTAAAAAAAATTAAAACAATAAATGAAAGTTTAAAACTTTCAAACACATCAAAACAGTTATGATGCTGCAAACACTGAAGTCTGTCGGGAAGAAGAAACGCCATTTTATTTTTTCCCAATCTTAATATTCAAATGTTAAAAGTGTAAAAAAAGAGCGTATATCGATTTAAAAAAAAGAAAAACAAAAAAGAAAAAAATAACCCTAATAGGTCATTTTCAACACTAATAGATTAATAATATAAAAAAATATAAAATCAGAATAAGCCCAGTAAAAAAAAAGGGAGCTTTAACCGTATGTAAGAAATACATGTGAACCGTATCAAAAAAAAACCCCAAACGTCAATCTATAACAGATCCAAATCTATAGGCTAAATTACATTGGTCAGCCCGATCAAATGTCATTGTTCCAGGAAACCTTGAGCATCCGCTGGCGATTTAAACAGCCGAAAAGATCCATCTTGAAGGGTGACTCTCAGGTGTGCTGGAAACAGCAACGCTTGCTTGTAGCCTTTCTGGTGAAAATTTGACATAACCGATCTAAAAGCCAGCCTAGCCCGTAATACCTCCGGGCTATAGTCCTCCAGAATGCGAAAATTGAAGTTTTGATAGGTTATCATACCTTTTTTACGAGCCGCACGAATCAGACATTCTTTGATATGAGGATAATGGATTCTAAGGATTACGTGTCGTGGTTTCAGACTTGAATCTGCCTGAAATCTGGACACCCGATGTGCCCGATCGATTATCGGGAGATTATCCAGGACCTCTGCGCCCAGGACATCCACTAGAAATTTAGAGAAGAAAATGGTCAGATCACCGCTTTCAAATTTTTCCGGGATCCCAATTAACCGAAGATTTTGTCTTCGAGAACGATTTTCCAAATCAGTAATTTTAACTTTATAACGATCCATCTGTTGGATCGTCGAAGTTTGCTCTTCTTGTATTTTTTCGATTATACGATCCTTCTTACGAGCGGCTTCTTCAAGAACCAAAATGCTTGCTTGTTGTTCTTTTGATTCCCGTGAAAGGGTCAGGAACTTTTCTTCGAGTGATTTCAAACGTTCGTCATACTGTGAAAATCTTCCGAGTAATTTTTTCTCCAGATCTTCAAATTTAGCTTCTATAAACTTCACAACTACTTCTAAAGTTAACGGTTCTTTCGTCTGTTTCGGTTCTTTTGCTTTAGACATTTCAGCAAGTTGAGAATAATTCAAATAGTTTAAAAAGAAAAATTCTATATGTTTAGACCCCTTTAAAATAAGTTTAAGGGGTGTTTGTAGGTTAAAAAAACGTAAAAGGTTTGGAGCAAAGCCTAGATGCGGTTTACTCCATGAGCGCCATCTTGAGACCCCCTGCCCATTTATTTCTTCCAGCAAAATGCATGACTGTACACTTTCCAACATTGTATTTCATTTGCCACTTCTTTGCCCATTCCCCTAAACTATCTAAGTCTCTCTACAGGCTGTCTGTTTCCTTAGCTAGTTCTCCTCTCATGCCATTGTAATTTCCTTTATTCCACTGAAATACCGACACATTGGAATTCAGTTTCTCCCAATCAAATTTCAAAGTGAACTCGGTCATATTGTGATCACTGTTCCCTAAGGGTTCCTTAACCTTAAGTTCTCTTATCAGCTCCGGATCATTGCATAACACCCACTCCAGCACAGCCGATCCCCTTGTGGGCTGAACAACAAGCAGTTATAAAAAGCCATCCCTTAACATTCTATAAATTCTCTCTCCTGAGGTCCAGTACTGGCCTGGTTTTCCCAATCCACTTTCATATTAAAATCCCCAACGATTACCATGACGTTGCCCTTCTGACATGCCTTTTCTATCTCCTGCTGTAATTTGTAATCCACATCCCGGCTGCTGCCATGATGGTCTGAATGATCTAATTTTACACCTATGTCTTATGGTCTAAAGAAATGATCATGCATTTTATTACTTTAATCTTGGAAGAGATTTTAATTTTGAGAGTCTTCATAATTGAGCTTCAAAGTGCAGTATAAATTGTATGTACACATCTAAATGAAAAGACCTAAATGAATTTACTTAATGTTAAACGTATTACAAAGTAACAAATTTAAAGGTGTACAATAGAGCCTACCCCTATCAATGGCTTCACATTGAAATTGAGCAGTTTCATTTTATTAGGTTTGCATATAATTAATCTACTCCTACAGAGCAATATTCCCCCTAATTTGTAATGACCAGCAAAAATCTTGTGTTCTGCAATTTTTTGCCCAGTGACGACAATAAGTGCACACTGAATTTTTAAGTAGAAGTAAACCTGATATTCCAAGGATAACAAGCCCAGTTTGTTGTTCATTGTTTAAAAGAAATAAAATAAATCCTGACCTCATGAGCTTTTAGTGTAACAGTTTCTACTGTTTCATTAAGCCATTCTGTTTTAATTGGACCATTAGTTCTTTTGCACTTCACGTCCTTTGCTTCTTTGGAATTCGATATAGTGAATCAATAATTTCTTCAATTAAAAATAGTATCAATAAACCAGTTCTGAAATTTGCTGACAAATCATTGCAAACTCCACATTGTCAACGCTGTCAGCATCAGAAATGTGATTGTGTACTATCATGAAATAAACGTAACATGCCATCGAGGCAGAGGGTGACAACCTTTAGTGTGCAATTTAAATTCCTTTGTGCACTAATAGCAAAAAATGTGTGCATGTGCATGCTTTAGAGGGAACATTGCTGCAGAGTTTGATGTACAATGCATTACTTCCATTGAATTCTGCACTATAATCATTGTGGTTATGATACTGGGCTAGCAAACTGTAGGGAAAGTTCAAATCACAATACGAAATCAGTAACAAGTTAAAAAGTCAACTTTCTTTTCATTTGAAGCACGTGCATCAGGTAAGGCATATGAAATTTTTGTACTGATGAAATCTTTGAGATTGATTCCAGTGATGGTATCCATCACTGTCAGCAGAAAGAAATCAATGCAAATTAAGCAGCTTCAGTCAATTTTTACCACAGCAATTTTGCTTTCTTTAAGTGCAAAATTGGAAGTATCAGCGCAAAATGGAGGGAAATGTTCAAAGTAAATTTATTATCAAAGTTTGTAAAGCATATACAACCTTGAAATACATCATCTTGCAAACACGTACCAAACAAAGAAACACAATAAAATCCACAAAAAAACCACACACAAAAAAGAACAACAAACATCTAATGTTCAAAAAGTTCAAAAAGATACATTACATTAGTACATTTTAGCATGACCTGGAAGGCTACAAGCTGAGTGCTTGGATGTAGTATCTATGTACAATGGCTACTTAATGATCACTATGGATGTGGTAGGCCGAAAGGGATGTTTCTGTGCCGAATGGCTCTGACTACAAGTGTTTCCACCCCACCCCCACCCACCACAAAGGTAGAGCGTACCTATGAAACCTTTCTTAAGCCGAAATGGTGTAAAGTGAAGAACCATTAATTTATATGGGAAAAATTTTCTTAAAAGTGAAAATCCTCTTTGGAACGCACAAACAGGTTACTAATTTAGGTCTTTTGTAAAAACAAAGTGACGTAAAGCGAACATTTGTAAAGCAAGGGACACCTGTACAGTTAGTCACCGAGTTACAAACACCCGACTTACGAACAACTCATACTTATGGACCGAGGAAGGAGAACGCCGTCCGCCATTTTAAGTCGGATCGCAGTGCTGTCCAACATTTTAAGTCATTGCCGTTGACACTGTGTTGAGTGTTTAACTTTGTATTTGGCTTAAATTTTTCTTAGTAAGATTCACCCTGACCCCTCTCCCCCCCCCACCATCAGCGCTGGGCTCGAGAATGGAGGTTTCCAAGTTTGATCCAGTGACAGACCACTCCCATGCTGGGTTGATGTCGATCCAGTGACTCCCGTATCATCCGTGCCAGGTTGATGTTGAGCTCACAACTCGACGTCATATAAAAAAAAACACTGCCACCTCCAGTTTAAATTCCCACGCAGAATATTGTGGAGGATCAAATACCCAAACGCAGCACAGCCCCCACCTGTCCCATTTAACCTGTCTCAGTGCGGTGGTCCTTAGGACCCGGTGGAGCTCGGGACCCGCCACCCGCCGTATTTCTGTTCCATTGACGGGAAGCGATCACGATTGAAAATAAAGTGGAAATAATAAAGCCTTTTGAAAGAGTTGAAATGCCATCGGTCATTGGAAAAGCGTTAGGCTACAGTCGGTCAACGATTGGAACAATTTAAAAGGATAATGGATAAAGTGAGAATAATGGAGCACGTGAAAGCCCCTGCCCCTATGAAAGCTACAATAAGCAACGCAGTGGTTTAATTATTGGAATACATACGTTTCTTAAGTGTCTTATATGTATAGAAAGATAAAATATATTCTATATACTAAGACAAACGTTTGACTAACTGACGCTAAATAATACTGGATGTACTTTTTCCGACTTACGTACAAATCCGACTTAGACGCACTCAGGAACAGAACTTGTATGTAACCTGGGGACTGCCTGTATACTGTTTGGCATGCACCTTTGCAGATGTTGACTGGTGTCCAGATGCTTTTCTTAACGTTTCCATTCTTGTCTAGGGCCACGCATGTTCATTTTCTGCTATTTTCAAAGCTTGGGTGAGTTTAGAACTGGAACTTGGTTAGGGTGAAAGGTGAAATATTTAAGGAGAATATGAGGGGGAACTTCACTTAAAGTGGTGTGAGTGTGGAATGAGCTGCCAGTGAATGTGGATTCAGTTGCAACATTTAAGAGAAGTTTGGATAAGTACATTGATAGGATGGGTACGAAATGTTGCAGTGCAGGTGCAGAACACTGGCACGAGGCAGAATAACAGTTCGGCAGACTAGGTGGGCAGAAGGGTCTGTTTCTGTGATATAGTGCTCTGACTCTGTGACCCAAGGCTCCAGTTCTTTAAATAAAAACCAAACTGCTGGAAACATTCAGCAGATTTGGCAACAGCTATGGAAAGACAAAGAGTTAATGCTTCAAGTCAGAGACCTTCCTCGGAATATTCTGTGGATGGATCTCTAGAACTGGAAGCTCTGAGGCTGCACAGCTGTGCTGCATGCAAAAACATCTGTTTGTATTTGTAGGTCTCTTAGGTCATCCAAATAATACTGTGTGAAATAAAACCTAATTCATTATATTGTACTGATTTATTTTATATGAAAATGGTGGTAGCCTTATTAAAAGCAACATCTAGCGGCAAGGGCTTGCTGTTTCAAAGGTACATTTAATGTCAGAAAAATGCATACAATATACATCCTGAAATTCTAAATTAGTAAGTTAGTTATTTACTTATTTACTAAGCAGCTCAAATTAGTAGATGTTGTTAATTGTCATTGTTGCTTGTTTACATTTTGTTCATTCTGTCAGGTGCTTATTCTGAGGAACCATGGTCTTGTTGCCATTGGAGAAACCATTGAGGAAGCTTTCTATTACATTCACAACCTGGTTGTTGCCTGTGAAATTCAGGTAAGAGAAAACCAACAAATCGCCTTCATCAAATACTATAGATGCTAAATTGGTAGTGTTTTTCTCCACCTATCTTGTCAAGATTCATCCTCTTTGTTGGAATATTTCAGTTTTAAATTAGAAGCTAAACTTTGTTTTCTCTGGTCATGAGTCCCAAGATGCTTCCTGTTCCATCTTCTCTGCATTACCCACTTCAACCCCTTGGGAATAGATCCATCAAAGGCCACTTCCTGCTACCTAATCAGAAAATTCTTCTCAATTTAATTGAAAAATTTCAAAATGCAACTCAGTGCTTTTTTAAAAAAAAAACAAATAATAAATATAACAGTAAATTTATCTACAAGTGCGAAGCAGTAAAATATAGTGGAGATTGATACCATCTTAAAAGATTCTAAATTGGAGCATTGGACCAGTGACAATCAAGGCTGGTGTTGACAGTGGATTGAAAGGGTTGCATGATAGAAATTGAGAAATGTGATTTGGCTTAGTTGCTGTGATAAAATTTAGATGTTCCTACAGTGATGAATGATATTGTTGAGAACAGTGTGAGCTAATTGCCCAGCAGTTCGAATGCAGGGATATAGCTGGAGGTACATCGGGATATGTACAGTTGAATATCAGAGTGATGCAAAATGACCTAGAAATAGTGTGACACAGAGCTCAATTAAATAGGTGATGTTTAATCTGCTTTCAGGTTCTTTTATTTTTGCAAAGCTTGTGTAGTTATAATGGGACAATTGTTTTGAAAATAGATTGGCTGAAGATGCTCTCACTGCTGTTTCATTTAAGCCAATAATTATTCAGAAAACTAATTGATGCAGTAAAACAAAGTATTTCTGAGAATTATCTATAACTGTATTTTAACTCTTTTTCTGTATGAACATGATTACACCTGAATGCAGCTATTAGCCCAAGTCCTACCAACCAGCCTAATCTTAGATATCACTAATACGTGACTGAGATTAGGCACTTCCTCTGCAACCTATTCATTGATGCTGAGTTTGGGTTTCACCAGGGTCATCCAACTCCCAGGATTTATCACAACCACGCTTCAGTAAAGGACCACACATCTTAATTCTGAAATAGGCAAAGATAGCTGTCATTAACAGCAAGGCAACTTTTGACATGTACTAGCATCAGAAAGCCATGGTAATATTGAAGACATTGGCATCGTCGTTAAAGCATGGAGTTGGAGCTTTCCCCTCACAGAAAAGTGATTACCGGTATATTTATTGAAGGTCAGTCCCCTTTGACACCACCGCAGGGGTTTCTTGAGGCATTATCTCAGACTCCACCTGAAATAGCTCCATCTTGAGCTGCTACTTCAATCATAAAGTCTTACTGCCTCAGTTCAGCAGCAGTCAGGGATGAGCAGTAAATGCTGGCATTCCCAGCATTGCATGTCTTGTAATTTTCAAAAAATGTCTTGTATAGTTACAGCTGGTTAAATTCAACATTTGGTGCTTATTTATTCAGTTGGCTAATTAATTGATTTGTCAAGCAACTTTTATCCAATTTTATTTTATTGGCCATACTGTTGGTTAAACTTATAAAAATAAATTTTAAATTTATTTGTCACTGCTATCTGATGTGGACAAAAGAGGCAGATGAGGCAAGAAGTTCCATTATTAAAACCTAAATGCTTTTCTGTTTTCAGGTTCGTACAATGGCTAGTGCCGGAGGCCCTGACAATTTGGTTCTCTTGGATCCTGTAAAGTACAAAGCCAAATCTCGCTGTCCTGAGTCATCAGGGGATGAAAATAGTTCACATCCTAAGTGGCTGATTGGGGAGCAAGAATTTGAAGCCTTGATGCGAATGTTGGATAACCTGGTAAGAGCTTAGGTGGTGGCTCTTTAATTTTGCAAGGAAGGAGTATAATGAATAGTGGTAGATAACTAATCCTTCCCTAAACCTCTTCATCCCAATAACTTCATCTTAAGTAAACACCTTCCAACCTGGCTTTTCTGCCCCATATCACAAAAGTGTGTTCAAGAAAAATTCTTTTCTGGAATAATTATGAGAAGACACCACTGTGTTTCTATGGATATGTGAAATCTGAAACTTCAAAAATAGTCTCTTTTCACATTTCTCTGTGCATGAAGCGCTGTTGAGGTTGTTTCTTTCACAGAGTAAAAAAAATTGCATTAAAAAATGAAAAAGATTAGATATTAAAGGTTAGCTTTATTTGTCTCATGTACATTGACATACAGTGAAGTGTGTTGCTTTGTATCAATGACCAACACAGTCTACAGATTGTGCTGGAGGTAGCCTAAGAGGGTCACCACACTTCCAGCACCAACATAGCATGCCTACAACTCACTAACACGAACCCTAAATCTTAAGAATATGGGAGTAAACCGAAGCACCCAGAGGAAACCCATGCAATCACAGGGAGAACATACAAAATCCTTACAGACAGAAGTAGGAGTTGAACCCCAGTCGGTGATCACTGGCATTGGAAAGCAATTGTGCTAACTGCTTTGTTGGTAGTAATGAATATGTGCTGAATACAACTCTTGGAATTTAATTGCAGTGACTTTAAGGATTTGTATTCAGAAGCTGAGTTCAATGCATTATTAAACGCTTTACAGCACGTAAGGAGGACAAGTTTTTAGTTTTTATTTATTTAGAGGAACAGGCCCTTCCTTCCCAATGAGCCGCACCGCTCAACAACCCATCTATTTAACCCCAGCCTAATTGCAGGACAATTAACAGTGACCAATTAACCTACTACCAGTGCGTCTTTGGAACATAGGAGGAAACTGGAGCTCCCAGAGGCAATGCAGGCATTCACAGGGAGGCCATACAAACTGCTGACTGACGGCATTGGAATTGAATTTTGAACTTCAATGCCCTGAGCTGTAATAGTGTTGCACTAACTGCTACACTACTGCAGTGTCTAAAGGGTTACTTTGTATTTTTTTAAAGTCCTTTTTACAAAAATGAGATTAGTATGGTGTGTTGCAAAAGGACTAACAGTTGGGTAAAATGAAAGTTTTCAGATATTTTGAAACTCTGTATTTCAATGTTTCAACATAAACCAAAAGCAGGTTCTTAATGCTACAACCTTTTATTGTGTCTTACAGGGTTACAGGACTGGTTATCCTTACCGTTGCCCAGCTCTGCGAGAAAAAAATAAGAATCGCAGTGATGTTGAGATTCCACCCTCTGCCACAGGTTTTACCTTTCCAGAGGACAGTGACTCTAGCTCTCGCTCCCCTCTCAAGCAAAGTTCTCAGAAACAACAGCGAGAGAAGACGAGATGGCTGAATGCAGGCAGCACAGGCAGAGTTGATGAAGTGCCTGAAGAGTCTAGGAATGGTGGCAGCCCCAAATCGAAGACTAAGGTGTGGACGAACATTACACACGATCACGTGAAACCCTTGCTGCAGTCTCTCTCGTCCGGTGTCTGCGTGCCAAGCTGTATTTCCAACTGCTTGGTCTGTGCCTACCTTACTGTTCATAGTTAGATCACGTACAGCTACCTGAGGCAGATGGCACTAGATGCTTTAGGGCAGAAGAGGAACAGTGAAACTAAATTGCTTTTCTAGAAAGTTCTTGTTACAACCAATTACTAACTGCATGGGTTCAATTCTTAAAATATATATATATATATATAATTAACAATCTAATACCTCCAGATTCGGAATGAATCTGGGTGGGCTGTCTTCTATGTAGCATGCACTATATCTGTCTGCCAGCTATCTGTAAAACTGCTTGAGGCTAGCTATGTTGAATTATTTTTTAAAGAAAGTCAACACTTTTATAATTTTTGAGGATTTCAATCTGTTTGGTCCATGTGCTGTAGTTTTGTGCTGTGCTGGCTTATTTTCCATCACTTAGTTTGTCACAGTCTTGACTCATTTTTTATGTGTGTGTCTATATAGCACACATTGTAATTACATTAGGTATAGAACACAGCACATGATTAAGAATATTTACTCTTCTATTTCTATTGTGGAATTTTATTATTAGCTGTTGCATAGAATCAGTTGGTTTTTAAGAATCTTTAGGGTGGCCTGCTAATCTGTCTATAAAAACCCTTCATATTAACTTAATATATTTCAGAATGTTACTATACTGATGACCAAGTCTAAATACAATTAATTCCATCCTGCTGTATTGTGAAAGGACTTGTTGAGTATTTTTGCTATTTCATAAGTTGTAATTTATAATTGTAATATTATAATGTTTTGAGGGGAAGTGTAGAGGTAACCTTTTCTAAAAGTTCAGTGACAAATACATTACAAATATTGGTTAGTGTAGGATGTTAGAAGTGGCAAATGCTTAGAACCTTTAAGCAGTTTTCTCTTGCTGTCTGAAATCAGTGCTTTATATTCAAACCTAATCTGTTTATAAAATACTTTTTACTGTGATCTCTTTTTTTTTCCCAAGTTGCCCTAAAGCCTCTAAATGCTGAAATTTTGCTGCCTTCTGCATGGAATATTGCATGCAACTAGTTGGCTATAGTGTATAATCCTTTCCTCCTGCACCAGTAGGGTGTGGCATGACTGAAGTAGAGCAGGACGATGCAAATAGACATTCGTTCAGAATAATTTTAATAGACGTTTTCCTTTTATTCTAACTTGTGCTTCTCGGCATGTGGTTTTCTCCTAAAGATAGCTGTTTTGAGAGGGGTCAAAGGATTACCAGCAATGATTGGAGTGATAACCATTTTAATATTTACTTTTAAAATGCTTTCTTTTACTGTCACTTGATCTTGTATATTCTGACTGCATAAGGGGCGCCAGATGCATAATATATTTAAGAAGCTTTTCCTTGTACTCATTGGCATTCCTTTGCACCAGTAGTTTTTAATAAAGGTTGTAAATTCTATGTACCTCAAATTAATGCCACAATTCCATCGGGGGAGGGGGGGGGAAAGAATCCAGCTTCTTCATAGAGATGCCATTTATTACACAGGGCCATATCCAGCAGTCCAAAAGTGTATTTCAGCCAAAAGTGCATTTTTCCCCAAAAGCCAATGTTTACAAAGAATCATGCCAAAAGCAGGTCCTTATAGAGTAGCAGTAGTCCTTTTTATCATTTTCTGGAATGGGGAACTGACATTTCAGTTGAAATGGGAGTTTTTCATTCCTCAAGGAATGTTAAACTTAAAGTTTAAGCATCTTCAGATTATTAACTATATTATGAGCACAAGAGTGGCTCATGATGAAAGACTACAGCTGAGAAAACCTCAATTAAGTACCAATGCAGACTTGTACAGAGATGTTTTATTCTGTTGATTGTTTCAGTTAAAATGACCCTACTGTTAATGTAAAAAAAAGAGTTACAAGTACAAAATGCATGCTTTGACAATGCTATTCCGAATATACATGATTTGAGGACTACAGTTGTAAATGTGAAAACAGGTATAGCTAACTTTCCAAGCCAATTCTTAAAAAGCACTAAAAAACTTCGGTGGTGTATCCATTTGCTTTTTTTTCCAAATTCAGTCAACTGAAGAATGAAGTTGTAGACTTAGAACAGAAGAGGAACAAAGGCAATTGCTTAGCATTGTATGAACTTTCCAGTTTGATTTCTGCAGCTATGTAACGCATTCAAAAGTAATAAATTAGCATATTGAAGTTCATCCTTTTTTATAGGATTAACTTTAATATATAAAATTAATTTAACTAAAGCTAGTCCTGAGTAACATTAAGTCATTACATTTGAGATTAGTTCTTGAACCACTGCAGTCATAAATGATATAAGAAAGCATTTCATGACTTTTCTATTGCAATTAGATGTGGGAAATCTTTGCTGGCCCACATCCTTGCCCATACTTAAAGTTTTTAAAAAATCTTGTACTTAACCAGATTTGTGATTCCAGGCGATTGGTGATCCAAATAATTCATGTCTTTTCCTGATCACAAGTTGATACCACCTCAAATCGAACTTTATTTTAATTGCAGATCTCAAAAGATTGGTTACACAAGAATATCAGACTAACATGAAGTCGCTACTAGTTGGAGAGTTGGAATAATCAATATAGCTGCCTGTAGCTGTTATAATTCTTTGTTCCAAACTAAATTGCGCTTTTTATATTGTAACTGATGGCTTAAGATTTCCAGCAAAAATTTGTAAAATACAGCAAATTATGCAATTACAATTTTTCAAATGCTCATGTGTTTTTTTAAGAGCTTTTGGTGAGTTCACATGTATGAACATTCTGTTTGGTCTGTCTTGTCCATCTATAACCAGAAGTTTGGCGTGGTCTCAACAGAGTGATGGCTGTATCATAGCCCTGATTGGTTTGCTATCATTTTGTACGTAAGATTTCTTAAGACTAAGTAGTCCTTTAAATTTCTTTTGAATGTCATGTCCTTTATCAAACGATAGGGTTTTTTTTAATTCTACTGTGGTGGTCTCTATATCGTATTAGTTGTGGTATTTTTGTTTTGACTGTGTTAAAATTATTTCTGGTGAAAAGGTGCTGTAATTTTTTGTCAGAAGAATGGTTATGAGTGAGTATTCATTCTTCCATGCCCATCCCAAATCCTTTTATTTTTTAAAAAGAATGATGAACATCTGAAGCTTTTTTATTTTCTGCATAAACAATAAATGCATTGTTTTTAAAGAGGAATAAAGAAGTTCGTGATGTTCACGAACTCAGGCGGTTCATGCTTATTCTCTCTGCACATTATTTATATGCTTGTTGGTTCTGATGAACTGGTCAAAGCTGCAGTTTAATACATTAAAATCTAGAAAATTAACTGTTGTCTGTGTTGGCTGCAAGTTATGATCAACTAGTCAGACCCATCACTTTACAGAAAGTATGCATGGAGGATAGGATCCAGCCCTTTTTTAAAAAAAAAGCATAAAATCCTTAGTTTGCTTGTGGTTATGCTGTGGGAGTGGTTTTGAAAATGTATTTTCAGAAGTGATCAGTAATACTAGAAGTCACTAAATTAATGGGGCATGTTGTGGAATCGGGGTTGTGAATTTTAGAGTTAATGTCCTCAGCCGTCAAAGTTCTAAAGATTAATTAGCATTGAGGTTTCCAGGTTTTGGTACAGAACTTTGGTGATGCCCACTCATGACTTGCACCCAAAAACTTCTTCACCAAGCTTCTGGACTACGGATATCACACCACCACCCCATCCTTCCTCTCTATTAGTCATTTTGTGCTTTAATTTGCTTTTGTGTAAATGTTGCAGAGCAATGAATCAATGGTGTGAACATGTTTTAAATGACTTTTTAAAAAAACATTTAGTTTTACTAGTCTCTGGTCCATCGTCCACTTATTTTGTTTGCCCTTAAATATAACAAATGCACTAGGATCAGTGCCATACTCCTAATGCTGTCATTGCAGAGGATTCATTGCACAAAATCCATCTGTAATTCTCAAGGCCATAAAGATGACTGTAATTTTAAATTGAAGTATTACATAATATACTACTGCACTAATAGAAAAATCCTAATGACATACCAACCAAAGTGCAAGATGATTTAAAACATTTATTTAAGCTGTTTCTGATCTGGGTGTAGCTGATAATTGATTTGCTATTTTTAGAGAGGTTGTAGTGGAAGCAATATTTTTTCCTAGCGTTATATTTTAAGATCTTTAGAAAAAGATGCCAGTTTAAATAATTCCCCACACTAGTTATTGGCCTAATCTGTCATATTGGCTAATCACTGCAATTGCAAAGAAATGAGGAATTTCTTTAGCCTGGGGATGTTGAATCAGTGGAATTCATTCCCATAGATAGCTGTAGAAGCCAAGTCATTGGGTATATTTAAAGCGGAGGTTGATAGGTTTTTGATTAGTAAGGGTGTCAAAAGTTATGTATGGGGAGAAGCTAGAATGGGCTTGAGGGGGATAATAAATTAGTCATGATTGAATAGTGGAGCAGACTTAATGGGTCAATAGGCTAATTCTGCTTCTGTCTTATGATCTATGGTCTAAAATAATTTTGGTAGAAATTAATCCTTTATTGACGAGCATTAATACAATCTGTGCATTCCATAAGATAAAGCACACCCACAGAGTAGAGGGCTGCCCTTTTAGAATGGGGATGAGGAATTTCTTTAGCCAGAGTTGTGCGTCTGTGGAATTTGTTGCCACAGGCAGCTGTGGAGGCCAGGTCTTTATGTATATTTAAGGCAGAGGTTGATAGATTCTTGATTGGTCAGGGGATGAAGGGATACAGAGAGAAGCCAGTAGATTAGGATGGAGAGGAAAATGGATCAGGCATGATGAAAAGGCAGTGCAGACTCGATGGGCGATGGGATAGCACTCGAAATTTAGTAAGAATTATTTGTTCAAAATATATGGTCATGCTTTAGTTAATTATATAAGCTAGATCATTACTGGTTAAATGTCTTCTCAATCGAATAAAATTTTTAAAGTCCTGAGTTAGTTGCTGTGGTGATTTGAATCTTTTACTGAGCACCAACTGTATGTATGAACAAGCACACGATTGATGATTGTGAATGATCTTGTTCAATTGGTCTTAATTCCCAAGGGACACCGTACCATCATTGATTCAGTGCTCTTGCTGCAGTCCATGTTTAAGCACTGAATGTTTTTAGTAAACTGCATGATTTATTTCACATTACTGTGTTGTTTGTTCTGTATTTATCTTAGCTGTCTTGGATACTGACTATTTGGTATTCTTAATGTTTATAGTGGACAAAAGATGGTGCTGGTCCAATTCCCAATCAGTTTGTGCCACTAAACACTGATCCACGTGAGTTCAAAGAGATGAGGAATAAGGTAGGAAAAATGTGTTCAGTAGATGTGTTTTATTCTAACTAAATGCTGCATTGGGGTCGGTTGGGACATTTATTGTACTTTAGCAGTTTTGGATCATCATTTTTAAAAAAAACAGCTAGTTTTTGGTTCTGCATTGGAAGAAAGTTTGCATCTTCTATTCATCACTTGCAGTAGCATATCGGTGTTTGAAATGTTAAAGTCCTCTCTGGATGTCTTTTTATACTTTCAGCTTTTCATGGTTATATGAATGAAAAGCTCCCTCCCCCTTCCCCTCCTGACCTCCCCATTCTGGTCTTTTACCTCTTCTCATCTGCCTGTCACTTCTCCCTGGGTCCCCTCCTTCCCTTTCTTACATGATCTTCTATCCAGTTACTGCTCCTCTAGCCCTTGACTTTCTCCACCCAATTGGCTTCAGCTATCACTTTCCAGCTAGCCTCCTTCCCCTCGCCCCACCGTTTTATTCTGGTGTCTTCCCCCTTCCTTCTCAGTCTTGAAGAAGGGTCTCAACTCAAAATGTTGATTGTTTATTCATTTCCAGAGATGCTGCATGACCTCCTGAGTTCCTCTAGCATTTTGAGTGTGTCGTCAAGGTGAATTTTCCTTGCACTGTTAGAGGAAGTTGGTGAGATGGTGAAAGATTTATATTGTATTGGATCATAGTTTAAAAATTCCATTTTGTGAATACTGCTTTTTTGTCTATTTAACACGCACAAGACACATTGCATTGATAATTTCCTGACAAAAATTGTTTATTTGTTAGTTTTTGATTCTGAATTAAGAGCAGACATGGTCTGATACTTCTGTTTTCCCTCCCTTTCCCTATAAAGATATGCATCTTTATAGAAAATCATTACATCTTTATAAAAGGTTACCAGAATCTCACTTTCTCTAGTATTTGTTATCTGCAGTTTCACCTTGTACTGGTGATCTAAAAATGTATTGTCAAGGGATAGGTTTGAGCAATTAAAACATATCTGCAGTTTAAAAAGCATTGGTAATCATGAAAGTACAGGTCCACAATCCCTTATCTGAAATTCTGAAATCCAAAAAGCTCTGAAAACCGAAGCTTTTTCGCCAACAGCTGACGTCACTCAGGTGTGGCGTGGCAGCACTAGCAGAGGCCGCCAGACGTCAGTTGTGGCTCAGCACTCGTACTGGTTACATGTGCATTTGCTGTTCGCTGATATTTTGTGTTCACTGTTGACTTTGTTTAATTTCACTGTGAAAATTTTAAAAAGAGCTGCAGAAACCCCTATGGGTGACAATGACAAAAGAGAAGGAAGCATCTATCATTATCAATAACGCAGAAAGTGGAGTTATTGCAGAAGCTTGATTGTGGTGTTTCTGTGCGGTGTCTTACTGAAGATTATGGTGTTGGAACTACCATTGTATATGATTTAAAGAAACAGAAAGAGAAGTTACTGAAGTTTTATAGTGACAGTGACGTTCTACATTTATTCCAATAAGTCATCTACCATGTGTTTGATTTAGTTCATTTGAAGTTGTATATTTTTGTTTTATTGAATATTTTTGTTGGAAATAAAATATTTTTCTTGTCATTATTCCCTAAACAATACTGTATAACAGCTAGTTACATAGCATTTACTTTGTATTAGGTATTATAAGTAATCTAGAGATGATTTAAAGTATACGGGAGGATGTGCGTAGGTCTGGAGCTCCACCAGGTCCTAAAGACCAACTGCACTGAGACAGGTTAAATAAGGGACTTGAGCATATGTGGTTTTTTGTATCCGCGGGGAGTCCCGGAACCAATAAGGAGGGATTCTGAAATCCGAAAAATTCTGAGTTCTGAAATGTAACTGGCCCCAAGGATTTCGGATAAGGGATTGTGGACCTGTACTTGATTGTCATAAGTAAACATCTAACATAATTTGGGGAAGAGATTAGCCTCTTTGCCTTGTGTAGCTCATTAAAACTGGCATTTGAAATAGCCTAGCAAGCCTCTAAATTAAGAATGTTTAATAAAGCAGTGACACTCTTAATTGGTGCTGTATTTAAATTACTGGCAACTTGGAGACCAGGACTAAAAATCTGGAGACCTGAACTCAAATCCCATTGTGGAGCTGTAAAGGTAAATTTAGTTCATATTCTGGAATTTAAAAAAAACTGGTAGTTGTAAAAGGTCATCTAATTCATTGGAGTCCTTCAAGGGACGAAGTTTGGCTTTCTTATCTGGTCTGTATTTTAAGTACAGTAACTCTGGAGCAAGGTGCTTGATTCTTAAACATCCTCTGAAATGTTTTAGCAAGACACTGAGGAATGTATTATTAATGCTGGCTTCTCCAGCAAGGATTACACCCAGGACTGCAAATGAATAATAAAAATACCAGGAGGAAGTAAATTAGGTAATTGTCCCTAATCTCAGGATGACTTCCATTAAACCACCCTATTCTCACCCTCTCTTTACTTTTACAACACAGCATAAAATCCGTGTCTTTAATCAAGTTGTATCATCTGTCCATAAAATACCCCTGTACCCCTGAGTCAGAGAGTACCCCTGAGTTGCAGCAGTTCAGGTCATGGAAATTAGTCCTTATGAAATTCACGAGTCACTACCAAAAAATCTGAGACCCAGAATAAAAATTTTCTCTTATGGAATCTATGAGAAGAAATAATTAGAGAAACACAATGTGTAAGAAACAACAAATTTGTCAATTTTTGTCAAGTAAATTGTAGTACAAGTAGTACAAGGGAACATAACCCCTCTGTTACATAAAGGTGTGTATGTCCTTGTGTATTTCATTGTCAAATTTTGGCTCATGAAATGGCTTTGCAGCATTTTGCACTTGAGATGGGATTATGATACAAGGGGTACAAGTCCTAGAGCTTGTATGTATTTAATTTCCTGTATTTAACAAAAAATAGCTACAGGCTCTTGAAACTTATAGTAGTTTAGCACAGTACAGGAACAAGCCTTTCAGCCTACATTGTTGTGCTGAACTTAATTGCCTAACTAAACTTGTCCCTTCTGTCTACACAATGTCCATATCCCTCCATCCTGTAACAAACACAAAGTGCTAGAGGAACTCAGCAGGCCAGGCAGCATCTATGGAAATGAGTAAGTAGTTGACATTTTGGGCCAAGACCCTTCATTAGGAAGAAATGAAAAGTCAGACTGAGAAGTGGGGGGTGATGAAGAAGTACAACATGGTAGGTGATAGGTGAAACTGGGAGATGGGGAGGGGAGACGTAAAGAGCTGGGAATTTGATTGGTGAAAGAGATAAAGGGCTGGAGAAGGGGAATCTGAGAGCGTAGAAGACCATGGGGAAAAAAGGGAAAGGGGAGGAACACCAGAGGGAGGTGCTGAGCAGGTAAGGAGATAAGTTGAGAAAGGGAAATGGGAATGGGGGAATGATGAAGGGGGGGATGGAATTACCAGAAGTTTGATAAATTGATGCCATCAGATTGGAAGCTACCCAGATGGAATACAAGGTGTTGCTCCTCAGCCTGAGTGTGGCCTCATTGTGGCAGTAGAGGAGGCCATGAACTGACAGATGGGAATGGAAAGTAGAATTGAAATGTGTGGCCGCCGGGAGATACCACTTTTTCTTGCAAACATATAACCAACATGTAAAAAACAACAAACTATGCAAATACAAAAAGAAAAATAAATAATAAGCAATAAAAATCGAGAACATGTGACAAAGAATCCTTGAAACTGAGTCCATAGATAGGGGGAACAGTTTAGTGTTGTGATGAGTGAAATTATCCACTCTGGTTCAAGAGCCTGATTGCTGATAGATAATAATGGTTCATAAACCTGGTGGTGTGGGTTCTGAGTGTCCTGTACCACCTTTCTGATGGAAGCAGAGAGAAGAGAGCATGACCTGGTGTTAGGTGTACTTGGTGATGGATGTTGCTTTCCTATGACGGTGCTTCAAGTTGATGTGCTCAGTGATGGGGAAGGCTTTACTCAGAATGAACTGGGCCAATCCTTTTTTTTTTGTTGGATGCTGTATATGTTCTATTATGGATCACTTTAAATTTTTAACTATTGTACATAGTAAACTAAGTTTTAAGTGGGGGGGGATGGGAGGTTGGGACATAGATTTATAAATTTGTGCAAAGGAGGTTCATGATGTAGCAGTTTGGCAGTGATAAAGAGAATGACCGAGACCATGAGCCTTAACACTACAGTAGCAATTTTAGCCAAAATGTGATGTCAAGGTTAAAGGCTCTTTGTACGAATGAACAAAACATTTATATTAAGATGAATGCATTAATGGCACAAAGATTAATGGGTTTGATCAAAAAGCAAATTCTGAAGCATGACTGCAGGATGTCCAAAACTAACAGCTAAATAGCCATGGTAGCGTAGCAATTATCACAATGCTATTACAGATCGGGCAGTCGGAGTTCAATTCTAGTTTTCTCAAAGTTTTCTATTCTTCCCATGTGCATATATATTTCCTTTGGGTTCACCAGTTTCCACCCATAGTCCAAATACTTAACATTTAGTAGGTTAATTGGTCATTGTAATTTTCTGCTGGGTTGCTGGGTGGTGTCTTGTTAGGCTGCAAGAGCCTGTTCCATGCTGTCTCTCTAGAAATATTCTATGTTTTTAAAGATTTTTGAAAGACAGGTGGGATGGAAGTTTTGATTTTCTTATGTTTTTCTTTTATATAAAATATACAATAAATATAAAATTTATAACATTAGTGTTAAAAATATAGGTCTGCCTACTGGTATGGCCAGTAGAATGAGTTTGGATGGAAAAGAGACAAAAAACTCAGGAGGGAGCAGTCAATACACATCCTAAATAGTAGATACACTGTTACACGTATCATTGAGAAATAATTGATTATTTGTAACAAATATATTGTGATAATTGTTGAGGAACTTCTGTCTTGATAATATTTGGACAAATCAAAAAAGATGAGAACAAGTTAATGGAATATTTTTCTTCCTTTTTTTGGAATAATGTTATGGATTCAACCAAAAGAACAGGTTACTTTGGATCTACCTTGTAGTGAGATAGAATTAATTAGTAATTTCATAGTCAACGATCTTAGAAACATAGAAAAATCTACAGCACAATACAGGCCCTTCAGCCCACAAAGCTGTGTGAACAAGTCCTTACCTTAGAAATTACTTGGGGTTACCCATAGCCGTCTATTTTTCTAAGCTCCGTGTACCCATCCAGGAGTCTCTTAAAAGACCCTATCGTTTCCGCCTCCACCACTATCGCCAGCAGCCCATTCCACGCTTTCACTCCGCTCTCACCCCTAAAAAAAAACCAACATACTCCTGACATCTCCTCTGTACCTGCTTCCAAGCACCTTAAAACTATGCCCTCTGATGCTAGCCATTTCAGCCCTGGGAAAAAGCCTCTGACAATCCACACGGACATTGCTTCTCATCATCTTGTACATCTCTATCAGGTCTCTTCTCATCCTCCATAACTCCAAGGAGAAAAGGCCAAGTTCACTCAACCTATTCTCATAAGACATGCTCCCCAAACCAGGCAACATCCTTGTAAATCTCCTCTGCACCCTTTCTGTGGTTTCCACATCCTCCTTGTGGTGAGGCGACCAGAACTAAGCACAGTACTCCAAGTGGGGTCTGACTAGGGTCCTATATAGCTGCAACATTACCTTTCGGCTCCTAAACTCAATCCCACAATTGATGAAGCCCAATGCATCATATGCTTTCTTAACCACAGAGTCAACCTGCGCAGCAGCTTTGAGTGTCCTATGGACTCGAACCCCAAGATCCCTCTGATCCTCCATACTGCCAAGTGTCTTACCATTAATACTATATTCTGCCATTATATTTTACCTACCAAAATGAACCGCCTCTCACTTATCTGGGTTCAACTCCATCTGCCACTTCTCAGCCCAGTTTTGCATTCTATTGATGTCCTGCTGTAACCTCTGACAGCCCTCCACACTATCCACAATACCCCCAACCTTTGTGTCACCAGCAAATTTACTAACCCATTCTTCCACTTCCTCATCCAGATCATTTATAAAAATCACGACGAATAGGGGCCCCAGAACAGATCCCTGAGGCACTCCACTGGCCACTGACCTGGAGAAATTTCCCCGATCTTCTGGGGAAATTTGATCATCCTACCTTTCCTTGTGATCCCATTGATTTCTTTTCTTTCAACTATTTCTTTAATTCCCTTTTCAATTCAAGTTTAATTGGCATTTAACCATTCATGGATATTCATGAATACAGCCAAATGAGACTTTGCAATATGGGATTCAAAATACAAAGGCACATTACCAGCAGTCTCACACAGTTAAGCACACACTTAATTGCAATCCCAAGGCCCACCTCCCCCCCCCCGCCTCCCCATGAGACACTGCAGCTTGCTGCATACAACAAAATCCATATGTGTGTGTGTGTGTTTATTTATTCCAGACCAGCCCCCTCCCCCAGCCACCAATAGCATCTGTCGACTGATTCCCCAAAGCCTGCTGGGCCACATCGTAGCTTTGAGGCCCACATGTACAAGCAGATATAAAATAGTAGTAAAACCACAACCAGACAAATATATATGTATATAGTCCAGACCCCTCAGTCCATTTTAAGTCTTCAGTTGCCACAACTGCACTACACTGGCCCCCAGTAGGGTACTGTAGCTTGGACGCCTCTACCTGTGGCTGAAAAGCAAGCGACCTCACAGCTTCAGCCCCTACACTATTGAACCTGCTTCCACGACCTACCTTTGCCATTGCTTTCTCATATCCTAGTGACTTGCTCACTTAAAAACAAATCTGTTTCTCTTACCATTTACCTTTATTCATGGTCCTTTACATCAATGGCGATGAACCCACTTCACTGGACTCCCATGGCTTTAGAATCCTGCTTAGCTGCCTCTGTCTAATCAAAAACATCCCAGCTTTCCTGTCTGTTTTTGTAACTAAGTTTCCTGATCTCTGGAATCATTGTAGGGAATCTCTTCTGCGTCTTCTCAGAGGCCTTCGTATCTTTCCTCAGAACTCCCCTCTTCCAGTTTTGCATTTTTCTGAAATTAGTTTAAGGGCTTCCATCTTGGGTTCTAAAGGAGGTTCCTGTAGAGATTGGTGTGATCCAAAATGATGATAGAACATACAAACATAGAAAACCTACAGCACAATACAGGCCCTTTGGCCCACAAAGTTGTGCCGAACATGTCCCTACCTTTAGATATTACTAGGCTTACCTACAGCCCTCTATTTTTCTAAGCTCCATGTACCTATCCAAAAGTCTCTTAAAAGACCCTATCGTATCCACCTCCACCACCGTTGCTGGCAGCCCATTCCACGCACACACCACTCTGAGTAAAATATTTACCCCTGGCGTCTCCTCTGTACCTACTCCCCAGCACCTTAAACCTGTGTCCTCTTGTGGCAACCATTTCAGCCCTGGGAAAAAGCCTCTGACTATCCATATGATGAATGCCTCTCATCATCTTATACAACGCTATAAGGTCACCTGTCATTCTCCTTCACTCCAAAGAGAAAAGGCCGAGTTCACTCAACCTATTCTCATAAGGTATGCTCCCCAATCCAGGCAGCATCCTTGTAAATCTCCTCTGCACCCTTTCTATGGCTTCCACATCCTTCCTGTAGTGAGGTGACCAGAACTGAGCACAGTACTCCAAGTGGGGACTGACCAGGGTCCTATATAGCCGCAACATTACCTCTCCGCTCCTAAATTCAATTCCACGATTGATGAAGGCCAATACACCATACGCCTTCTTAATAGAGTCAACCTGCGCAGTTGCTTTGAGCGTCCTATGGACTCAGACCCCAAGATCCCTCTGATCCTCCACACTGCCAAGAGTCTTACCATTATATTCTGCCATCATATTTGACCTACTAACATGAACCACTTCACTTATCTGAGTTGAACTCCATCTGCCACTTCTCAGCCCAGTGTTGCATCCTATCAATGTCCCGCTGTAATCTCTGACAGCCCTCCACACTATTCACAACACCTCCAACCATTGTGTCATCAGCAAACTTACTAACCCATCCCTCCACTTCCTCATCCAGGTCATTTATAAAAATCACGAAGAGTAAGGGTCCCAGAACAGATCCGTGACGCACTCCACTGGTGACTGACCTCCATGCAGAATATAACCTGTCTGCAACCACTCTTTGCCTTCTGTGGGCAAGCCAGTTCTGGATTCACAAAGCGATGTCCCATTGGATCCCATGCCTCCTTACTTTCTCAATAAGCCTTGCATGGGGTACCTTATCAAATGCCTTGCTGAAATTCATATACACTACTTCTACTGCTCTTCCTTCATCAAAGTGTTTAGTCACATCCTCAAAAAATTCAATCAGGCTCATAAGGCATGACCTGCCCTTGACAAAGCCATGCTGACTACTCCTAATCATACTATATCTCTGCCAATGTTCATAAATCATGCCTCCCAGGATCTTCTCCATCAACTTAACAACCACTGCGGTAAGATTCATTGGTCTATAATTTCCTGGTCTATCTCTACTCTCTTGAATAAAGGAACAACTTCCGCAACCCTCCTGTCCTCTGGAACCTCTCCCGTCCCCTTTGATGATGCAAAGATCATCACCAGAGGTTCAGCAATCTCCTCCCTCGCCTCCCACAGTAGCCTGGGGTACATTTCATCCGGTCCTGGCAACTTATCCAACTTGATGCTTTCCAAAAGCTCCAGCACATCCTCTTTCTTAATATCAACATGCTTAAGCTTTTCAGTCTGCTGCAAGTCATCACTACAATCATCAAGATCCTTTTCCATAGTGAATACTGAAGTAAAGTATTCATTAAGTACCTCTGCTATTTCGTCCAGTGCCTTACACACTTCCCCACTGTCACACTTGATAGGTCCTAATCTTTCGCGTCTTATCCTCTTGCTCTTCACATACTAGTAGAATGCCTTGGGATTTTCCTTAATTCTGCCCGCCAAGGCCTTCTCATGTCCCCTTCTGACTCTCCTAATTTCCTCCTTAAGCTCCTTCCTAGTAGCTTTATAATCTTCTAGATCTCTAACATTGCCTAGCTCTCTGAACCTTTTGTAAGCTTTTCTTCTTGACTAGATTATTTACAGCCTTTGTACACAACAGTTCCTGTACCCTACCATAACTTTCCTGTCTCATTGGAGCGTACCTATACAGAACTCTACGCAAATATCCCCTGAATGTTTGCCACATTTCTTCCGTACTTCTCCCTGAGAACATCTATTTCTAATTTAAGCTTTCAATTTCCTGCCTGATAGCCTCCTAATTCCCCTTACTCCAATTAAACACTTTTTCTAGGCAAGAATGAAAAAATAGTTGACCGTAGTTTGAGGAGCAATATCATGATTAACAGCCTATTTGTTCTTTGGGACTAATCTAATGCAGTAGAGGAAATCCAATGATTCTGGTATATTTGGAATCCCACAATACTTCTAATAAGCTACCAGTGTACAGTAACTGTACAATTTATGGGCATGAGGTTGACTGCAACATGGGTGGACAACTATTTAACAGGCAGAAAGCTGAGCAGAGGCTAAGTAACATTATCAGGTTTGCCATCTGTAACCAGTAGGATGCTTTAGAAATCAGTCCTGGGCCTAAGTTGTTTACAGTCTTAAATTTGGAATACAGCATAAAATATCCATGTTTGCTGATACAGAGATGGGAAGTAATTGTGACAAGGACGGCAAAAGGATATAAACAAGTTATGTAAATGAGCTAAAGGATTACAGCTGGAGGTTTAGCCTTATTCACCTTGTTAAGACCATAAGCTATAGAAGCAGAAGTAGGCCATTTGGCCCATCGAGACTGCTCCACCATTTCATCATGGCTAATCCAATTTTACTTTCAGACCCAAACTCTTGCCTTCTTCCTCTATCCCTTCATGCCTTGACCAATCAGGAATCTATCACCCTCTGCCTTAAATATACATAAAGACCTGGTCTTCACAGCTGCATATAGCAAAGAATTCCACAGATTCACCATCCTCTGGCTAAAATAATTCCACCTCATCTCCATTCCAAAAGGTCACCCCTCTATTCTGAATGGGAAAACAATGCTTAAATGTTAGTGCTTAGTGAAGTTCGGGATATTCCTGATGTGGATTCACCAAGCCCCTCTCAAATTCTTGTGCACTAAAGAACAACGTACTGTTTGCTTTCCAGACTGATTGTTATACTTGCATGTTTATTTTGTAATTTATGACACCCAGTTCCCTCTGAATACCAACACCAAGTAGTTCAGCAAAGCAGATAATCTCGCATTTTTACTTATTATATTATATTAGTCACATCTTTGCCTATTCATTTAATCTATCCATATCCCTGAAGTGTTTTCCATCTTTCCATCTTTCTAGCAGCATGCATTTCTACCTCCCTTTAAATAATTAGCAATCTTGGATATATTGTACTCAGTACCCTTCTCCCTCCTCCAATTTATTGATATAGATTGTGATCAGCTAAGGTTGAAGCACAAATCCTTTTGGCTCTCCTCTTTTAGACTATAAAACATGAGAGCAGAATTAGACCATTGGGCCCATGGAGTCTGCTCTGCCATTCAATCATAGCTAATTTATTGTCCCTTTCAAGCTGATTCTCCTGCCTTCTCCCCATAGCCTTTTGTGATGGTGTGGATCAAAGCAGTTTTTGTACTGGGTTGATTGACAGCCACAGATTTTGATTTTTTAAAAGTGAGTAATTAATCATTGGCAGGAAATTGTATTTTAAATCCTCAATTTGTTCATTGATATTTTGGGGAGAAGGGAGCATACCATGACACTAGTGCAGCAGTAATCCCAGCTTCAAAGTAAATTGTTAACCTGCATTTCTTGCTTTCAGTTTTAATATTGTTACGTACCCCGTAACTGGGTGTCTGACCAGCAAAGATAGAAGAATCCGTTGGAGTCTGGTGGTACTATTTTCAAACAGTGTTTATTGAGTAAAATATACAAATCGATATCAACAATGCAAATATATAGATAATACACATTAGCAATACTAAACCTAAAAGTGTGGGTATAATAATAATCAATAATAAATAAGCTCTATCGATGTCTAGGGGATAATGAATTGTCATATGTGAATATAAAGTTCAGTTCAGTTCATACGTGCTGAGGTAGTTGTTGGTGGTTTTGTTGTAGTTGTTGGGGAGAGAGAGAGAGAGAGAGCAAACAGTGACAGCTACAGTCAGTCAAACCTTCCTTTACACATTCTTGATCCGTCGATGTGTTGTTGTGGCCATTCAGGTATGACCCCTCTGTCCTTCAGCTAGACCGTTCTTCAGTGGTGGACTCGTCACCCAGGCAAGGGCGGACACACACATAAGCCCCCACCGGCCCTGCTAATAACACTGTGAGTTAAACTGACCGATCCTTTGTTCGGTCTCCGATGCCCCACACCGTCTCGTGGGTTCCAACACTCAAGCAGTGCTCACTAGTGTGCCTCCTGGTATGTCTGAGGGGTGTCTCCCCAGACCTCACTTTTTTCCCTACTCACGGGGTCTCAGTTGTCAATCAGTTTTGAATGGCTTAGTCCATCAAACCAGCCTACTCCGGCTGTCCACTGAGGAATTTTAATGAACAGAATGGTACCAAGTAAACAGCCCTCTCCGGAGCCATAAGTCTTTCAGGAGTCATAATATGGTGTGTCAACAAGTCTCTCTCCCCCGGTGTTATCTCTCCCTTGTCTGAAGCAGATGTTCCAGTCCCAGTATGTTTTCCCTTTGTCTCTCCTACTCTCTCATTAGCAGCGTGGTAACAGCCACCAGCATATTCTTGGGTTGTGCTGTTAACACAAATGATGCATTTCACTATATCTTTTGATGTACATGTGATAAATGAATCTGCACAGTATTAAGGGAGAATGAACAAATTTATGTACCAATTTTATACTTGCATTTAAACAATGCCAGGAATGTTGAAATTCATGTGTTCATAACCTCTCAACCAAATGATCTTGGATGTTTGTACTCCTCTACTCCAGAGATATGGGAGTAAGCAGATGTATTCAAGTTTTGGACTGTAGTTAAAGTAGGAATGATCAGACTTGGGTAAGAATTTGATTTTTAAATCCAAAGATCAAGTTGCCCATGCTCTTAGTGAATGACAGAACAGGTTCAAAGGGTCACATGTTTATATGTACAATCACACATGTATGTGTGTGTGTGTGGCCTGTCTTATTAAATAGTTGGGTTAAAAATAAGTAATGCAAAATAGCAGAAATAAAAAATTAGTGAGATGGTGTCCATGGTTTCAATGTCCATTTAGAAATTGGATGACAGAGAGGAAGAAGCTGTTCCTGAATTGCTGAGCGTGTGCCTTCAGGCTTATGTACCTCCTTCCCAATGGCAACAGAGTAAAAAGAGCAAGTCCTGGGTGGTGGGGATCCTTAATGATGGACGCTGCTTTCCTAAGGCACCAGTCCTTGAAGGTACCTTGGATACCTTGGAGCAGGTACCCATGACTAATTTTGCCAGTTTCTGCAACTTATTTTGATCTTGTGTCGTAGAACACCACCCCCCACATGAGACGCTGATGCAGTGGGTCAGAATGCTCTCCACAGTGCATTTGTAGTTTTTGAGTGTCTTAGTTGACAAACCAAATCTTCTAAAACTGCCATTTAAATGTAGCCATTGTCTTGCCACCTTAACAGCTGTATCAATATGTTGTCAGGTTAGGTCCTCAGTGATATTGATACCCAGGAACTTGAAAATGCTCACTGGTTCCACTTCTGATCTCTCTGAGGGTTGATTTGTGTTCCCTTGTCTTCTTGAAGTACGCAATCAGCTCTTTGGTCTTGCTGACATTGAGTGCAAAGTTGTTGCTGTAACACCACCCAACTAACTGGTGTATCTCGCTCCTGTACACCCTTTCATCATCATCATCTGAAATTCTGCCAACAATGGCGGTATCATCAGCAAATTTATACTGTAGATGCTATTTGAACTATGCTTAGCCACTTAGTCATGGATGTAGAAAGAGTAGAGCAGTGGGCTGAGCACACATCCCTGTGGAGAGCGCCAGTGTTAATTGTGTTACTGTGATTGTTTTTGCTGTTAAGTGAGTGTTTGTTTAGTTCTAGTTGCTTTTGAATTATTTTCAAAAGATCAAAACCTTTGAAATACTGCATTATTTGTGAAATTCCAGTCAGTCTCCATATCATTTTCTCACATTCTTTCATCAATGCTAAAAAAGCCAGCTTTCCTTCTTTATGGTTGATTAACTTCCACTATAATTTTGTGGTCTCAGTGCACTTTCTTTCACTGAGTTGAAATTGAAATGTTGCATATAGTCTCCCAGTAACGTTTCATCATTTCAAGTGTTCCCTTAAATGTGCTGTATACCTTCTCTTGTATTCCAAGGGTTTTTTTAGCATTGCAAAGTCAAAAATGCTAGCTGCTTAAGGTTTGGGGAGGTGTGGTGCTGACACATAGCAATGAAGCCTGGCTACTTGAGGGTGAAATTAAGAAATACTTTGCACAAATCTTAGTGTAAATTTTTTTAACGTGCACTTCAAAGGGTGTAGCAAACACTCAGTGAAAAATCTTAATGAAGCTGAGGATATAGAGAGATGAGCCTCGCCCCATCATCCCGGCAGCCTGGAGGCGGTGAGTTTTCGACTCCATACACGGTTTGGTGCACCCATCTATCAGGACAACCGTCCGGCTGGTCTCCAGCAAGTTCGCGTGGCACGGACTTCGCAAGCAGGTCGGTGAATGGGCCAGAACGTGCGCGCAGTGCCAAACAGCCAAGGTGCAGCAGCACACTAAAGCCCCGCCGCAGCAGTTTGAACCCACCCACCGGAGGTTCGACTACATTCATGTGGATATCGTGGGCCCCCTACCAGTGTCCCGAGGAGCGCGGTACCTCCTAACTATGGTAGACCGGCTCACCAACACATCTGCCGATTCCTGCGCCCGAGCACTGATCGCAACCTGGGTAGCATGCTTCGGGGTACTGGCCCACATTACCTCCGACAGAGGCGCCCAGTTCACCTCCAGCCTGTTGGGAACGCAGCTACACCACACAACTGCCTATCACCCACAGTCGAACGGACTGGTGGAACACTTCCACCGTCACTTGAAGTCGGCTCTCATGGCCCGCCTGAGAGGACCTAACTGAGTGGACGAGCTTCCCTGGGTCCTGCTTGGAATTCATACAACGCCCAAAGAGGATCTGCACACCTCGTCGGCCGAGTTGGTGTACGGCGCGCCCCTGGCCGTCCCGGGAGAGTTCATACCAGCCCCAAGGGGGCAAGAAGAAGAACCTGCAGCAGTCCTGTTCAGGCTACGTGAAAGGCTCGGCAACCTGGCCCCCGTACCAACTTCACAGCACAGACAGACCCCAACCCATGTACCCAAAGATCTGCAGAACTGTAAGTTTGTGTTTGTACGAAGGGGCGGACACTGGGCACCGCTACAGCAGCCGTATGAAGGACCATTCAAGGTGATCAACAACAACGGGTCCACGTACGTTCTGGACATTGGGGGGAAAGAGGAGGTTTTCACGGTGGACCGACTCAAACCAGCCCATGTGGACTTGGCGCAGCCGGTCGAGGTTCAGGCACCGTGGCGCAGAGGCAGACCTCCCAAACAGAGGCTGATCCAGACTGTGGACATTGGGGGGTGTATCGCCGGCTCTGGGGGGGGGGGGGGGGGGGGGGTTATGTGGCGACTCACTTTCTGCGTAGGCAAACCGGCTCACAAATAGCCAGCGCATGGTGGGGAGACTTTGGTAATGCACTTCTGACGTCATTTCCGCCCGCTGGGATTAAATGCCAGCGCCGCGAAGTTTTGAATAAACTAGTCTCCAAAACGACTTAACGACTGCGTGTCGTTATTTCAGCACTGTGTGTAGCACATCACTACAAGGCAACCATTACCTAATTAAAAGACTGAGAAAAATGTTTGAATGGCCACCAATCTTCCATTTGGCAGGTTGCGTCTGAATGCAGAGTGGCAGCTGGTGCAGAAGATGTGATGTGAATGTAATAACCTTTATGCAGTGGTGAGATAGAAACTGTACCTTTCTGTCCATAAAAATGTTATTTCCATAATCTGAATTGGAATGTAATCCTAGTGTTCCAATTGAGTCACTTTGGGTTATTTTGCAGAAAATTGCAATAGTCCCTTATTTTGTCACTGAGCTGGGTACCAGTTAGAGTGAAAAGTTTAGTAATTTGTAAGTCAAACAATAGTCCATGAATCTGATGGACAAATAAAGTATGATCCTTGTCCATGAAGACAAAAGTAATGGTTTTCTTGCTTTATCTTTAGATTCGGGAGCAAAATTTGCAAGATATAAAGACAGCCGGGCCTCAGTCTCAGTTGTTATGTGGTGTTGTATTGGATAGGTCTTTTACTCAGGTGAGTATAGAATTGAGAGATATTACAGTGTTATCTGTTGTCAGCATCTGGTTTGCATTATCATTGCCTAATGTTTTGTAAACACTGTTCTTTAAATGGCAGAATTTATCTATATGGGAGGTAAGTGCAAGTGATATTCTGTCCATTTGTATTTAAATATTCAAACAAAGATGCAGATAAATTAGAGTAAGAATAATATTGACATTGGGTTAATTAGCATGTCTGTTGGAGCCCCCGCAAATCATTGGTGAATGCAGTCATCAATGCATGTTCTGTAATGATTTTAAGAGATGACACAGTAGATATCATACTTTGATGTAATAAGCATGCTGAAAATACTGGTCAGGCTTTCAAAACCTCATTTATTGGAATGTTGTATTTTAATTAAATTGGAGATCGTTAAATTTTCATTAGACTAAGTTCTTGGTAGTGTTTTTTTTTAAGACTCTAGTACACTATCATGATATAAGGTAACAAATCTGTATTTCAGAAGAGTGGTTTTTTAAAAAAGTAACCTAGAATTTAATCTGGAAAACATCGAAAAATACTGATCTAATAGAATTGTATGGAATCTGTTTGCAGGTTGCTGAAAATGTCTGATGTGATTATAGCTAATGTCTTGTTTATTTTCAACAACTATTGATGCTCTTGATGTATTTCCTTATGATTTAAAACATGCCTTTAGATTTAATGTTTTTAATAATGAGTTCATTGACTAACACAAGTTGTTTGAAGTACCTTTTATAATCTGCTTTAACCTTTGAGATTTTGCCTGGCTCTTTCTTACACCAGGGGAAAAATAATTCCAGTAAAAATGATTCAAGGGGCTCATAGTCTCTTGTATTTGTATGAAATGATCCAATTGCTACTGGTAGAACAAGAAATTTGGACACCTGTAACAGTGGCATTTTTGGTATATTGGTCCTTTGTTAGGAAAACTCTAGCATGAATTGGAGTAAATGTTCCACAATTTTTAATTTAAAGTTATTAACAAACCAAAACTAATAATTCAACATTTTAACATGCACCCCAAAAGGAAGTGGTAGTTTTGACTGTGGCACTCAGTAAGTACAGTTGTTATATTCCTTTAAAGCTTCTGGTAAACTTACTAAAATTTATGTATGAGATTATGAAAGTTTGACTGGTTAGAATCCCTTGTGTTCATCATTCAGTATTGGGGTATAGTCTGCATGCCATCCTCTCACCATCCTGCTGCTGTCAAATATAAGCTGCATGGAAAATAACGTGAGTTATCCAGTCTTTGAGAGGGTTTGGTTTGCACTTTTTACTCAATTTACTGTTGCAGGATGCACCACTCTCAGACTGTACGGAATTTATTGATGGTCTCGATCTCTCAGAGCAAGCCTTAAATCGCACTAACCCTGTTAGAAAGGTACTTACTGACCTGTTGTTGTTGAACTCTGCACTCAATATTGCTTTTCCTTGCGCAGTAGTTCTGCTCTAATCTAAAGCACGTGTTTGATACCTAGCATTAACTTGTCATCTATTTTGTTTCATGAATATGAGTAAAGATTTACACAAGGCAGTTGCTTATGGTTGGAGGGTGATGGCATTTCCCAAACTATTAGAGATCAGTGTTTGTATTCAGTCCAGAGGTGCAATACTTTGTAACAAAGAAAGTTACTAACCTTTTCCAACATTTTCCCACCATCCAGGATAAAATTTTAGAGTGGATATTCCTTTTTAAAAAAAAAAGTAAGGGGATGTGGTTCATTTAATTCCTGAGTGCTATTGCAGAACAGTCTTTCACTTTTAGTGTGTTATATGTTCTGTAAAATTTATTTGTTTTAAGAGAGGAGCTTTTTCATCATGGAGGGCAAAGGGAAGAAGGGTGTGTAGACAGCCAGAGTTAGTGAGACTAAATGTTAGTGTTAGCGATATGGAGGCTGTATGGAGTGGATAGGTTTATATATGTCTCTTGTCACCTAAATCCTCTGCATAGTCACTGATAGAGGTGATGTCTCTCTCCTTTTCCTTGATGTTGACATAGGAAGTAATGTTGCTATATGCTACATAAAGATACGTTTTCTTGCAGGTGTTTACAGGAAGAGGGAAACAGTGAAATTTTATATAAAACTATGCATAAACATGTAAAAATTGACAGACAACCAAGGTACAAAAGACTAACTGCAAATAAAATAATACTGAGAACATGAGTTGTAAAAAGTCCTCAAAAGTGAGTCTAGGTTGTAGAGTTGTTTGAGTTACAGTAAATACTGAATTTTATACAGTATATAAAACAAAATGTACTTCATTTAATGTTATATTCTTTGCCTTTCTCAGCAAAGATAGTGACTGGGAGTTTGTAGCTGGGTCACTAGCAGTATTTTCATAGAACATGACAGCACAGTGCAGGCCCTTTTGATCCATAGTGTATTGCAGACCTTTTAACCTACTCCAAGATCAATCAAATCCTTCCCTCTCACATAACTGTCCATTTTTCTTTCATAGAACATAAAAACTACTGTACAATACAGGCCCTTTGGCCTACAATGCTGTGCCGAACATGTACGTACTTTAGAAATTACCTAATTTCTACCCAGAGCCCTCTATTTTTCTAAACTCCCATGTACTTATCCAGGAGTTTAAAAGACTCTATCATATCCGCCTCCACCACCATCGCCGACAGCCCATTCCACGTACTCACCACTCTGTTTTTAAAAACAGCAGCAACAACAACAACATCATCTTGCTCCTGACAACTCCCCTGTACCTACTTCCAAGCACCTTAAAATTGTGCCCTCTCACGTTAGCCATTTCAGCCCTGGGAAAAAACTTCTGACTATCCATACAATCAATGGCTTTCATTATCTTGTACACCTCTATCAGGCCACCTCCCATCCTCCGTCGCTCCAGGGAGAAAAGATTGAGTTCATTTAACCTATTCTCATAAGGCACGCTCCCCAATCCAGGCAACGTTCTTGTAAGCAACACACACAAAATGCTGGTGGAACGCAGCAGGCCAGGCAGCATCTATAAGAAGTGCTGTTGACGTTTCAGGCCGAGACCCTTCGTCAGGACTAACTGAAAGGAAAGATAGTAAGAGATGTGAAAGTAGGAGGGAGAGGGGAAAATGCGAAATGATAGGAGAAGACCGGAGGGGGTGGGGTGAAGCTGAGAGCAAGAAAGGTGATTGGCAAAAGGGATACAGAGCTAGAGAAGGGAAAGGATCATGGGACGGGAAGCCTAGGGAGAAAGAAATGGGGAGGGGAGCACCACAGGAAGATGGAGAACAGGCAGAGAGGGAGAAAAAAACCAAACAACTAAATATGTCAGGGATGGGGTAAGAAGGGGAGGAGGGGCATTAACAGAAGTTAGAGAAGTCAATGTTCATGCCATCAGGTTGGAGGCTACCCAGCTGGTATATAAGGTGTTGTTCCTCCAACCTGAGTGTGGCTTCATCTTGACAGTAGAGGAGTGCATGGATAGACATATCAGAATGGGAATGGTAAGTGGAATTAAAATGTTTGGCCACTGGGAGATCCTGCTTAAAGCCACACTCGGGTTGGAAGAACAACACCTTATGATGAGTTGGTGTTGGTCACAGCGCTTCCTAAGTATGTGAAAGCATGCCTTTGCTACTTTGTAGGTTATGCCTCTTCAGGCAAAGGCTGCACCCAGCGAGGACTCCAGCAGCAGGGCATCTAATGGTGTCTGTGGCAAATGAATCCAAAAGGGTCAATGGTACAGCCACTTTGGTGGCATGGGGAGGAACCAGAGTGGTGGTCAGCGGATGGCATCACTAGACTAGTTAGTTGTCACCAATATGTACCACGACCTCTGGCTGTTCACTTTCCCATTTCAGGATATCATGTACAAATCTAATCGTCTTGCAAATGTGCCCAATCTGTCAGTTTCTACTAACATCCCTGCCAGGGTTTTCCAGGCACACACCACTCTTTTTTAATATAAACTACCTTTGTCATATTCCTTACAATTTTCTCCACTCAACTTAAAAGGATGTTTTCTGGTATTAGCCATTGCCACTTGAGGTGAGGGAGGTGGAGGCAGAGATAAAATATTGTTCACTCTACTTAAGGCTCTTATTATCTTGTACACCTCTATCAAGTGACCTCATCCTCCACTTCAAAGAGAAAGGCTTTCGATCACTCAAATTTTTTCTCATAAGACATACTCTAATCCAGGCAACATCCTGCTAAATTTCCTCTGCAGTTTCTCTTTTGCTTTCTCACCCTTTCTATAATGGGGTGACCAAACTGTGCCCAATATTCCATATCTTGGCCCAAAACATCAACTCTTTATTACTCTCCATAGATACTTACATGACTTACTAAGTTCGTCCAACATTTTGTGTGTTATTCTGAATTTCCAGCAACTGCAGAGTCTCTTGTGTACACAATACTGGAAGTGTGGTCTTACCAGAGTTTTGCAGAACTGCAGCATTACTTTGTGGTTCTGTTTTGTTTTCCCTGCTTCAGTCTGATCTTTGCTTTAAGAAGACCACTCACCCTGGTACCTAAGAAAAATGTGATAATATGCCTAAGTAAGTACCAGCAGGTCACTCTATCATGACCTGCTTCAGGTCATGAAGTGCTTCAGGTGTCTGGTCATGGTGAAACTAGTGGGTAACTGCAGAACATCTCCATTGTCGGCATGAGTGACCCTGAGCTTCCTGTCACCTGTGACTTCGATTCAGCATCTTGTGTACTATTGTAATGATGCCCATTGTAAACTTGAGGAACAGCTGCACATTTTCTAACCAGATATGTTGCAGCCCATGGGTGGTGCATTATCTGTTGGGTATCTCCCTCCTTCTCTTTGGTTTGATTTCTGGCAGGTGTTGTGTTCTGCTTCTTGCAATTCCAACATGTTCTTTTGTTTCTTTCCTAAGTTGCCTTTTCATCTATTGTTTAAGCAACAAGTTTATTGTGTTAACTGGTCTCTGCTCTATCAGCTCGGTCTCCACTCTTATCATAGACATTATTCATTCCTTCCTCTCTCAAGATTACAGCACTTTTTATCAATTTTCTAAATTTGTTATAAATGCTTGTAGGCATTTGGCCAAATCTAAGTATAACACAATACAAAGGCAAAATAAGAGATTCTGCAACCTAGAGGAACTCAGCAGGTCAGGTGGCATATACGGAGAGGAATAAACAGTTAATGTTTTGGGCCAAGACTCTTCATCAGGATTCATAAGGTCCTGACGAAGGTTTTTGGTCTGAAATGTCACTATTCCAAATTGTTGCTTGACCTGAGTTCCTCCAGCATTCTATTGGTATCCATGCAGTAATTCCTTTACAACATTGAGCATGCACACAAGTACAATAAGAGCCCAGCAATTCTATTGTGCTGATACATTAATAAATTGGGGATAAAATAATCTTGTTTGCTTGTGCATTTATTAAATGTGGTAGCATCCAAATAAAGTACTGAAAAATTGTCTGTGGCTATCTTCGTCTTATTAGACTGTGCAAGGTTTGCTGTGGACAAGTAATTAAGATTTGGTCCACAGAACAAGTACATTTCTGGAGCAGGAAAATAGTATTTTTTAAAAAATGACTAAATTAGAATGGAACCAGTTGTAGGAGTTAATGCTCCACCCAATTCCTTCTCGCCACCCTAGTTCAGAGATTTTCTTTATTTATGGGATGTCATTGGGTAGACCATTCCCTGAACTAATTCGAATCAGGTTTATTACATCTTGCATGACATGAAATTTATTATTTGTCAGCAGTACAGTGCAAAGACATAAAATGAACATAAATTACAAAGTAGTGCAAACAAAAAGCAACGTTTCAAAATGTAAAGTAGGTAAGTAGTTTGCTAAACCATTTTAGGGTAGTTCAGTGCTAACTATGGTGATAGATCTGGGATTACATGGCAGTGAGATGGAGCAAGTGGCAGATTTTCTTCCATATCTGACATGCCTTCAGTTCTTGTTTTTGGATGCTCATCCAATATCTTGACCAATCTGCTACTGTCTCTTAGTTGAGGAACAGTATATGGTCAAGTGTATTAAAGTACTCAGACATCAAGAAGACAAATATTTTGTGATTGCCACTTCACTTAAGGAGGCCAATTTACAACTAGAATTAAAAGGGGGAAAAGGTACAAGGCAATAGGATATAGAACCTAGAACCGTACAGCACAGCATAGGTTCTAATCTGTTCTTTTCTCCACACGTCAACTATATGTCTGAGACATAATTGGTTGAGGTGCTGTGTGTGTCAATGTTATTACCTGCTATTACAGTGATGAGCAGTGATTATTACCCACATTAAAATATAAAGTTATGAGAACACTCAGAAGGTCAGGAAGCATCTGTGGAGAATGAAACAGAAGATCTTTCATCAGATTATTATTTGAAATTGTTGAATGTTTTGAATTTAAGTCTACAAAGTGTCTTGAGTTGAAAAATCTTCACTTAATTTCTTAACATAACTTTTTGAAATTCAGCAAATTATAAATGGTTTGTGATGCCACTTTAAGATGCTTGGTAATCCGGTGCACAAACCAGAAATGCCCATAACACTACATTGTTAATGACTGCGCACCTTTTCCCCATTTCAGTGCAGTTTTTCCATGTGGTTATTGTTATCCCCATTGAACTAACCTTGCCAAGATATACACCAAATTACTACAGTTTTAAATTGTTTTTTTTGTCCCAATTGACCACTGCCAAAAGTAATTGTCCTTTCATTTCTTGTTCACCATGTAAGTAGAGAGCCGTACAAAATGTAATCAGAAAGTGGATTGCTGCTGGATGTACTGTTGATAATACTTTATACTATACATGATGCTAAAAATTTAAAATATTAAGACATTATCATCAATCTTATGACATAATCAAGTTATCAAAGACCCCCACCCATCCTAGATATTCTGTCTCCTCTTTCTCTCTCCCCCCCCCCCCCCAAATCAGGCAGAAGATTCAAAAGCCATTAAGTAGGTATAGTTCAAATACCATCCATAAATTTGCTGATGGTACAACCATTGTTGGTAGAATCTCAGATGGAGATGAGAAGGCGTACAGGAGTGAGATATACCAGTTAGCTGAGTGGTGTCACAGCAACAACCTTGCATTCAACATCATTAAGACGAAAGAGCTGATTGTGGACTTCAGGAAGGTTAAGGTGAGGGAGCACGAATCAATCCCCATAAAGGAATCAGAACTGGAAAGAGTGAGCAATTTCAAGTTTCTGGGTGTCACGATCTGAGGACCAAACCCAGTCCCAACATATCAATGCAGCTATAAAGAAGGCAAGGCAGTGACTATACTTCATTAGGAGTTTGAAGAGATTTGGTTTGTCACCTAAAAGACTCAAAATTTCTATAGATGTACCATGGAGAGCATTCTGACAGGCTTTATCACTATTTGGTTTGTGGGGGCTGCTGTACAGGACCAAAAGAAGGTACAGAAAGTTGTAGAATTAGTCAGTTCTATCTAGAGTAGTAGCCTCCATAGTATCCAAGACATCTTCAAAGAATGATGCCTCAGAAAGGTGACGTCCTTTACTTGGGACTTCCATCAGCTAGGGAATGCTCTCTTATTGTTACCATCAGGAAGGGGGTGCAGAAGCCTGAAGGCAGAAACTCAGTGATTCATGAACAGCTTCTTCCCCTCTGCCATAGGATTCCTAAATGAACATTGAACCCATGAACACCACCTCACTTTTTAAAAATGTTATTTCTGTCTTTGCACTATGTTTAATCTATTTGATTTACACATATATACTTACTGCAACTGATTTACTTATTTTTTCTTTCTATATTGTCATGTATTACATTGTACTGCTGCTACTAAGTTAACAAATTTCATGACACGTGCCAGTGATAATAAACCTGATTCTGATCAGGCTCAAGTTCAGCTTCTATCCCACTGTTACACAACTATTGAATAGACCCCTAAATAGACTCTTAACTTCGCAATGTACTTTATGACTTTACACCTCATTCTCCACCTGCACTGCACTTTCTTTGTAATTGTAGCTCCTTGCATTCTTTCATTGTTTTCTCCTTGTACAATCTCAATGCACTTTGAAAAATGTTGTTTTTGCATGCCATCCATGTAGATAGAATATTTCATTCTACCTTGTTACGTGTAACAAAAATTTACCACTTTATCTCATCACTGACACACATCACTGTCAATTCCATTTTCTACCTGCTATAATAAGAGCTTCAGTGAAAGTAATACCTCATAGATCTATACAATTTTATCAATTGGATCTATTTGTTTACATTTTTGATCTGTACTTGTTGGGCCAAATGGCCAAATTCTGCTCCTGTGTCTTATGGAGACAGTATTTTTATCCATATGCCAAAAAAAATGATGACTGCTCATCTAAGTCTTGTACGAAGGATCAGGTTTATTGAGGGGTGCCATGGTAGCATTCTGGTTTAGTGTGTCGCTATTACAGCTTGGGGCTTCAGAGTTCTATTCCAGGGTCTTCTGCGAGAAGTTTGCACATCCTTCTCATGAGCACGTGCATTTCCTCCTGGTGCTCCAGTTGCCTCCCACAGTCCAAAGACCTACTGGTTGGTAGGTTAATTTATCATTGTAAATTGCCCTGGCTTAAGCTAGGGTCAAGTAGGTGGGTTGCAGCACTTCGTGACTCGTTGGGCTGGAAAGGTCTGTTCCGTTCATATCTCTAAAATTCATCAGGTTCTCGTGGGGTTTTGGCATTACATGCTTTGATGACAATCTTCTTGGGTTAATTGATTCTTGGAATATTTCCTTTCTCTAATCATGATCATGTCCTGATGTTTATCTGCAGTAATGATTCCTTCAAATTTTTTCATATGAAGGAGCGGATGTATTTCATTTCCAGCATCTGCAGATTTTCTCTTGTGTGAGGGTTGTGTGCTTTTAGAATTTTAATCCATTGGATACTCAGTTTCTGCAATGCTGCAGATTCGAATTTATGGCTGTGTCACTATTACTAAAGAAATTTGAGCGAAACAAACAAAATGCCTTTGGTTAAATGCAGGCTGAAGATGACATGGACAAATATTTCTGATTTCTCAGATAAATCAACATGACATGTTCAGTGCTACAAAACAAACAAAATGTCTTTCATTGTTTCAGGCTGAAGTTTGGATTTTCAATCATTCCTGATAATCCATCCATACCAGGCAGGTGCTTCTTTTGTATGAGTCATGGAGACGTACAAGAAACAGGGACTTCAGCCCACTGAGCCCATGCTGACCGTCAGCCATCCATTCACATGAAACCTGCACTAAATCCATTTTATTCTCCCTGTATTCCCATAAACTATCCCAAGATTCCATCACTCAGATAAACACCAGGGCAATTTACAGCGTGTAGTTAACTTACTGACCCACATGTTTTTGGCATGTAGGGAAAAGATGGAGAATCCAGTCAAGCAACCACGAGATTCTATGGGGAGGAGAATATTCAAACTCACACAGACAGCTCAAGAATTGGGATTGAACCTGATTAGCTAGAGCTGACAAGCAGCAGATCCACCAGCTATGCCCCTGTGCTGCCCACAAAGATGTAATTAAGGGTGTCTCTTTTTAGTAAGCTTTTTGTTTTTCAATGTTAACTAAATTTGAAAAACATATTATTAGCTGTGACATGTTTTAGGTATCATGAGATCTTTGGTAGCCCTGTGTAAAAGTTGTGTGTTTACTGCTGAGGTAATTAATTGATTAGTAAGTGCATCAAAGGTTTTGAGGAGAAGGCAGGAGTATAGGGTTGAGAGGGATAATAAATCAGCCATGACGGAATGTCGGAGCAGACTCAATAGGCAGAATAGCTTAATTCTGCTCCAAAGTCTTGTGGTCTAATTGACTGTGGTACTTGTTTGCACATCATACAATGTAGTTGAGCTCTACTTTGCTTGTGACATTTGGTGAAGTGTAACATTTCGTTGAAACTTATAGCACTCATTGTTTCTTATATTGCAGTCATTCCCTGCTTTTAGCATGGGTAACTGCAGCACCTTTTTAAAATACTTTGTAATGTACACAGCAACTCCACCTATTACCAGGGAGCTGTTTCACAAGATCAAGTGATATCTGATGCCTAGTGAAAAGATAAGCTTTAATACTTTGGTAGTGATTTTTTTTGGCTTCCTGCACCAGTTACTTACATGACTGACAATGTAGACATTTTTATGCAATGAGTCAGTACAGATTCCTCAGATGTTCTTGTTTTAAAAAAAGAAGCCTCTGAATGTCATTGGCAGCCAATTCTGATTTGCAATTTTAAAATAAAATGTTGGTCTGATAACCAATTATATTTCTTAAGTCAAAATCTTGTTCCTGAAAGACATCTACAAAGCTTAAGGCTTGTGTTTTTTCCTCTTGCTTTCTTTAAACTTTATTGTTTGGTTCCTAGTGGGGAGGTTTTTTTTAAATAAAAAACTAAATCTAAAGATTTTATCCACTTTCTTCATGCCCCCTGCTCTCTACTTCATGGATACTGCAGCATAAACTAACAGCTAACATTACAGCACTTTATTTTATTCTGTTGAAAGGAGCCATTCTTAATAGCTATTAAAACTTATCATCCTTGCTATACTGGATCTCTATCTCAGAAAGCTCAGTATACAGCCATCATAGCCTTCAACGGAATACAGACATTAAGTGATTAGACCACATTGTGGTAAATAGTAAACTATGCAAAAGAACATTTTTTAAGTTAATGAGGGATTGAGAAATAATGATCATTTTATTAGTTTAGAGATGCAGCGCATAAGTGGCCCTTCCTATGCCACCCAGTTACAGCTGTGTAATCCCTCAACCTAGTGACCCACACATCTTTGAAGTGTTCAAAAAAAACAGGGTGTCATCACCTGTCTATGAAAACTACCGCACATCAGGAGCATAGGAAGACAAATGTGTTAGCTTTCATTGCAATTAGATTTGAGTATGAATGAAAGTGTTTTGCTTCAATTATTTTACTGCCTTGGTTCAAATACAGCTGGAAAATGGTGCACAATTGTGATTTCCTAAAACAGTGTAATTGCCATAGTGCAAAAAACGATTCACCAGATTGATTCCTGTGATGGAAGATCTGTCATTAATGGAAATTAAGTTCTTGAGGTTACTCTAAAGAGTTCAGAAGAACAGGTTGTGTCCTTAATGAAGCATAAAAATTCTTAGGGCTTGATAGATTAGAGTAAGCAGGAGAATGTTTCCCCTGGCTATAGTCTCTGGATCTCCTGGTTAGGGGTCATGGTCTCAAAATTTGGGACAAACCATTTAGAACTAAAATGAGAAAGAAATTACTTCAGGCAGAAGTTGGTGATTTGGGAATTCTGTAGAAACTCTATAAACTTGATCATTGCATTTTTGAATAAAAAGACAATGATAGACATGGATAAATCATATGAAATGCTGTTTGAGTTAGTGTATCAACCATGATCTTGCTGAATGGCAGAATAGTATTGCGGTTAAGTATTCTGTTCATAATTTTTCCCCCATTGGTTACCCAAGCTATATTAAATAATCTGGTGAAGACTTCCATTTCTAGAAAAAAAAAAGCTGCTGAAGGGTTTCGTCCCAAAATGTCAGCTGTACTCTTTCTCGTAAATACTGCCTGGACTGCTGAGGTTCCTTCAGCGTTTTGTGTGTGTGGCTTGGATTTCCAGCATCTGCAGATTTTCTCTTGTGAATGTTTTTAAGCATTCTAGTTTTCTCCGGTATTTCATGTTGCATGCTTCTTCAGTCATATATTAAAATTCCATGCATAAAATTTAAAGCTGCATAGATTGCTGAACTAATTTCTTAGACAAAACCAGAGATGAGAGAAAATGTAATCTATATGGTACAATTCTTAAATGATCAGAGAAACACAAGATGGGTGTAAAAGAAGTGCTAGAAAAAGTAGGTTAAGTAGCCTCTTTGGAAAGAAATGGAATCGGAATTGGGTTTAATATCACCAGCATATGTCAAGAAATTTGTTTTGTGGTAGCAATATATAATAAAAAAAAACAGAAATTATAATAACTATACATACAAAGTAAATTAAATAGTGCAAAAAGATCAAAAATTGAGGTGGTGTGCATCGATTTGTTGCCCATTTGAAAACCTAATGGTGGAGGGAAAGAAGCTGTTCCTGAAACATTGAGTGAGGGTTCTTCTGGCTCCAGCACCTCTTTGATGATAACAGTGAGAAGAGGGCATGTCCTGGGTGGTGGAAATCCTTAATGCTGCCTTTTGAGGCAATAGTCAAGATTAATGACATTTCATCAGATAATGATGAAAAGTTACAGCATTTCCTGATTTTAATTAGGAATTTGTTCGTGTTGAGCTTCTATATGCTGAAATGATTTTTAAAAATAATTTTATTGCCTTTTTTCCTTGCAGAGACTTATGTATTTAGTTTAGTAAAAACTCAATCTGTAATTTAGAATAACATTTATTTTTCTAACTATGATATATGCATTCTGCACACTATATAGTGGTTCTAATGTTGTTGTATGTTACACTCTTAATTTATTTTTTCTCAGCAAACTTGTGTTAATTCTGAGTAATGTTGCAACGTAGTCTGGAACTTCACTCTTTCTTCATCATCCACATCTCATCACATCCATTTTATTTAATGCTTGTTGTATATTTGTGTCATGGATCAAAATATCATCAAAAGTTAAGTTATTTAATTAAGTTTGACATTGTAGTTCGGTTTAGTTTCTGATCATTTGTTCCTTTTGAGGCATGTTTTATCATTGAGAAGTTAGAGCACTTTGGGTGCTCAGTGGATCATATTTTGTTGATTTGCTGCTGCAGACATTGACAAAGCATGAATACTACAGCTAAAAGCTGAGACAACAATTCAGGTGCCAAGTTGAATTAATGATGGTGCAAAATCACCTCAAATAGTTTCGGTAACTTGGTCATGTTGAAGCATAATTGCTGAACAAAAGGTGAAAATAATGCCTCCTGTCCACAGTCCATCTTAATGAAAAGAATGTCTGAAGTAGATACTAGTGAGGTCGTCATTGAATTCAGCTCTAATGCCTTTCCTAGGTGAAACTGTGAACTAAATTTTCTCTCGATTGAATATTTTGACTAAGCTGGTGACTTTGACTTTGAATCCATTTCTCAGCTGATGTCAGCCCCTTAAAGGTATTTTTAATGGGAAGTTTTATGGAGAAGTGTGATTTTTTTTTGATGCATCTCTCAATAAATTGGCTTAACCCCAATTGAATTTGTTTTTGAAGGATGACAATTGTTTCCCTTGTTGTAAAGAATGCATGGAGCTATGTCTGCAATTTTCCCAATTGCTGAGTTTGTGAATTAAATAATATACTTCTGTGGAGAATTGGTGATAGTCAAAAGCATGGGCTGCTAAAATCAGTGTATGGACAGTTACAATAGGAATTGACTGGGAGGCATGAGATTATACTTGCAGAGTGAACGAATTGTGATGCTGGAGGTAGTCTTTTAAAATTACACGTCTGACAGTTCTTTTAGTTCAATTTTAATAGGGCTTATGGAAATTGGAATAAGTGTTCCTAAAATCATTTTTTTGCTGATGAGCAGTTCTAGCCTGGTTAATACACCACAGACAGGTATGTCTAGAGTCTCCAAGGTGCTTGTAGCAATAATTCTGTCGCCACGGGTAAAGTGGAGGCAGACTTGAAGTGACCTCTGGGCCGCATTTCGCCATCTGATTCCACTTTGGAAGGTAGCCTTTGTGCACAAGATAACTTACTGATGCAAAAATTTCTCTCCAGAGTATGAAATTTATTTCACACAGTCTCCCAAGTGATTAACATTTCTTATTTGACTGTCATCTGAGTAGCTTTCTCACCCTACGTACTGTGATTCATTGAGACATTTAATAGCAGTTTGTTTTGCTTACTCAGGGAGAGCTAGTGACGGCATCAAAGGCGATCATTGAAAAGGAATACCAGCCACGAGTAATTGTGAGCACTGCGCCGAATCCCTTTAATAAGTTGACGGACCGTGAACTCGATGAGTATCGCAAAGAAGTTGAACGCAAGCAGAAGGGACCTGAAGGCAAGTTTCTAATCAGTGATTTATGAAGAGAATTTTACAAGAATTTTTTTTAAAAATACAATCAAATTACAATCACTACAATCAAATCTGATTTTTTCCATTATAATTCTATGCCTTATTCAAGCTAAATCATGAATCATTTTTAATGAGAAAAAATAACTAAGCAATCTTTCCTTTCATTGCCCTGTAAAACAGTTGAAGACAGTGCACGTGCACTCCAGCCAGTTAACTATGCCTTAACCGCCGCTTTAAATACGGTATATCCAATAACTGTGGAGGTCAATTCATTAGGAATATTTAAAAGAGAGATTGAGAGATACTTGATTTGTCAAAGGTTATGGGGAGAAAGCAGGTGAATGGGGTTAAGAGAGATAATAAATCTAGCCATGATCGAATAGCAGTGCAGGTTCAAGGGGCAGAATAGCCTAATTCTACTTCTGTGTCTGGTGATCAATGGTCTTAATTCTGAATAAGAAAATTAGATTTGTTTTGAAAAGTTCTGTTTTCGCTGATCTCCTCGTGATGTGGTTCCAATGTTGGGTGTTTTACAAACATCAGTTACAGTTAACCTTGCAGCTTTCTGAGAAGCAATTTCAGTTTTAAAGTGAACCTTTGAGGAGGGATGCAATCAGTGGACCTGCCTACAACTGGAATAGTCCTTGATGCATTGGGACATACATATGTCAAATGTTTAGAACAACCCACACAGTTTGAAATGTTGAAAGTAAAACCTTTTGAACTGAGCAATTTGATTGTTTTAAGAGTTTTATATCATAAATATATTCTTAAAATTATGAAAGGAAGGAGGTTCAATGCACTTAAAATCAGGTTCAAAACTTGATACCAAACAGAAAGTCTGCCCTCTGAAACTTGTTTAGCTGTAAGTGACTTTTCTTCCAGTGAACAGCAAAGAGGCTGGAAGAGCATTAAGTGCAGGGGTAACATCAACCATCCTATCTTTAAAAATTGGTTTGACCTTGTTTGGGATTGCAGGAGATGAGTTGAAATTTCAAACATATTCCTATGGTGCCCACACTGTATAACAAGTGCCTCTTTATTTCAGCTTTAATTAAACTAGAGCATATGAAAAATCAGAAATGTAGAAACTACCAGTTGAGTGATAAAACAGCAACCTTCGGTGTTAAATTTTTAAGTCAAGGAGACCACAGAAAACAATGGTACATGGGTGGCCAGGTTTGAAAGGGTAGGACCTAAAGGTAAAGTCTGCTAAGAGATGGAAAATAAATGATTGAAAGAGGTGATAGTGGCAGATAAAGGAGGATGCTAATCATGCAAATACTGAAACAAGAAATAGTGTAGCAGACACTAGCATCTAAACAAGTGGTTGTAGCAGTTCTGATCAGAAATAGTTGATCTGTGTTTAGAGAGAAAAGCTAACAAGAATCAGGTTGGAGGATAATTTATCCTTTGAGCCTGTGTTGAGCTTCATTGGTAAAACTGAGGGAACCAAAATTAATGCTTCAAGTTGTTTGCCTTTGTATCTCTTGATGCTGCCTGACCTGAATTTTTCAGCATTTTATTTTTAATCAAGGGAGTTAGCCATGAGAGCGAAGTGTAGTCTGTCACTGCTTCCAGAAATCAATCTGATTTGTTTTATTTAGTGGGTAGACTGGCATGAAGCTGACAGTTTAATCTTTATATGGGCCCATATAGATGCCCATATGCCCTCTTGACCCCCCATTCAACACTTAAAGCAGAGTTTTCTGTTAATACTCTGAGAGCGAAAATTTGCTTCACATGTGATGGCAAAGATAATGTGGCTGTTCTCTGTCAAACTCAAAATTCTGCCAGTTTCATAGCGAGGCAAGGGTGCTATTAAACAGATGAGCAGATAATTTTATTCAGTATGGAGCTGGGCATCTAAATCTTTTAGTTCCTTGGGTGGAAGGAAGAAAGACCGCTCTTTGCTGTTTTGTCCAGTCTCAGATCATTTGTTTGCTTTCAGGGCCTTTTCCATACTCTCTTGACAGAGTGGGCTAAATAAGGCTGAGCTGTCCAAAGATCATCCTGGAAAGAGAACAATATTCTGGTTGGGAACAGAATTCAGGGCTGCTGGGAACCTGCTTGAAACTGCTGGGCCAAATGGTCTCTTGTCTGTCTCAGACTAAATAACAAAACATATCAGCATGACAGCCAAATCTGAAAATCCTAATCCATAAAAAAAAATGCTTGAGCATGTCGATATTAAGAAAGAGGATGTGCTGGAGCTTTTGGAAAGCATCAAGTTGGATAAGTCACCAGGACCAGATGAGATGTACCCCAGACTACTGTGGGATGCGACGGAGGAGATTGCTGAGCCTCTGGCGATGATCTTTGCATCATCAGTGGGGACGGGAAAGGTTCCGGAGGATTGGAGGGTTGCGGATGTTGTTCCCTTATTCAGGAAAGGGAGTAGAGATAGCCCAGGAAGTTATAGACCAGTGAGTCTTACTTCAGTGGTTGGTAAGTTGATGGAAAAGATCCCGAGAGGTGGGATTTATAAACATTTAGAGAGGCTTGATATGATTAGGAATAATCTGCATGGCTTTGTCAAAGGCAGGCCGTGCCTTACAAGCCTGATTGAATTTTTTGAGGATGTAACTGAACACATTGATAAAGGTAGATGTAGTGTATATGGATTTCAGCAAGGCATTTGATAAGGTACCCTAAGCGAGGCTTATTGAGAAAGTAAGGAGGCATGTGATCCAAGGGGACCGTGCTTTCTGGATCCAGAACTGGCTTGCCCACAGAAGGCAAAGAATGATTGTAGACGGGTCATATTCTGCATGGAGGTTGGTAACCAGTGATGTGCTTCAGGGATCTGTTCTGGGACCCCTTCTGTTTAGGGAATGGTGAGAAGGCGAAAAATGTATCAGTTCTTTAGAACATCAACTGATTTAGCTGAAGAACTAACCTTCTGTTATCTCAACAAATACTGAGGAATGCTTTCTATCTGCAAAGAATAGATATGGTGATGCGTCAATTCTGGAGCCAGGTGCTTAATGGAAATAAAGTTTAGTTTATCAATGGCAAAGCTTTATCTACATCTTGTCTCATCTAGTTGAGAATGAAGAGATCTCAAAAATTGGGTCCACTGGAATGCATCCTGACGGTAAGCCAGATAATGTGGCAAGTACACCACAAAGACACCCTGTTCTGCAGGAACTATCTGTTACAGAAGTTGATCAAACCCAAAGTCAGTCTTCCACTTATGAATTTGTAGATAATCAAGACATCACAACTGAAATACAATCTTGCACCAACCAACAATGTTTTGTAGAGGCTAAGAGTCCATGCAGTTACAGACAGAGCTCTGGACAGACACCACCCTCCAGTATAGGCCACAGCTCCAAGCAATTCAACCCAGGAGACGAAGATGCAAATGAATCTCTACACAGCCAGCTACACAGCGCCATTGTCAAGGCACTTGCCACTTCTGGTGACTGTATTCCTTCATCTGACCCCTTGAACATTGGCCAGCAGGGTAAGACCCAGAATGTTTGAATAAAGAAGCATAACTCTATCCAATCAGAAACTTCAGATTACTTGATTTACCTTCATGACTTGATGTGTTGGATCTTCACTATCACTGATCTATAGCTCCATGTTTTGATTAGTCTACCATTCTGGTTGCTCAGTGGTGATTGAAACTTGCTCACAATGAATCAGGGCTTCCTCCTGCTCTTGGTGGCTACACAACTGAATTCTTATCTCTGGCTGAGACTGTGACTGTTTACGAGCACTTTTGTTTTCCTTCTACATAAGGTGTTTTCACCACCTTTCTACTCTTTGCATGCAGCAGATTTTTACAAACAAAATGTGACAGTGGCATGATTCTTCATTGTGCTGGGATTTCTATGCTTTCCAGGTAATGTTTGCAGCAAGGTCAAAGAAATTTGACCACTTGATTTCAGTAACATTTTTTTTAAACTATGCTAATTAATTTGCTTGGTGCATGTTCCTGTAAAATGTTAAGAAAGGACACAAAAGTTCTTGTGATGTGTCCTTGATAGAGTAAGAAGTGTCGTGCCTCACTTTTCCAAATGAAAATTTTGTCACACAGATTTGAAAATAGCAAAGTGAGTACAGTTGGTCTGTTTAATTTTGCTGGTGAGTACAACGCAATCTGCGGAAAGTTTTCCTATTTTAATTTCTAGGAATAAATTTGTCCATGTAGATAATTCCAGTGAGGTTTGTATTCTGGAATATATTGGAGTCAAAGTAAATTTATTATCAAATTATGTTTATGTCACCATATACTACTTCGAGATTTATTTTCTTGCAGGCATTTACAGGAAAATAAATATAATAAAATTTATGAAAAACTATACATAAACAATGAGACAAATGACCAACATGCAAAAGAAAACCAAGAAAAAATGAAAACATGAGATGTTAGGTCCTTGAAAGTGAATCTGTAGATTGTGGAATCATTTCAGAGCTGACATGAGTAAAGTTATCCAGCTAGTTTCAAAAGCCTGATGGCTGTAGGGTAATAATTGTTCTTGAATCTGGTGGTGTGGGGCTTAAGGCTTCAGTACCTCCTTACCAATGGTAGTAGCAAGAAGAGAATTGCATGGATAGCAGAGATGCTTGATAATGGATGAAGAGGATCACTAACAAAGGAGAGTACACTCTTATTTGAGGCAAGGAGTCCATAGCATGCCTTAGTGATTATCGACCAGTAACAATGAAATCCACAGTGATGAAGTATTTTGAGAGGTTGGTGATGAACCATATCGACTCCTGCCTGAGAAGCAACTTGGACTGCTTCAATTTGCCTGCTGGCACAACAGGTGCACAGCAAATGCCATTTCATTCGCTCTTCACTCAACTCTGGAAAGGTGCATACATCGGGATGTTCTTTATCAACTACAGTTCAGCATTCAGTGTCATCATCCCCACAAGCTAATCAATAAGCTTCAAGACCTTGGCCTCAGTACTTCCTTGATTCTTGATTTCCTTATTTGTAGAGCCCAGTTTGGATTTGCAACATCTCCTCCACAACCTCCATTAGCACAGGTGCACCACAGGACTGTGTGCTGTTCTGTTTGCTTTATGCTTCTGACTGTGTGGCTAGGCATAGCTCCAATGCCATATTTATGTTTTCTGATGACACCACTGTTGTAGGCTGAATCAAAGGTAGTGCCAAATCAGTGTATAGGACAGAGATTGAAAATCTTCCTGAGTGGTACCATTATAACAACTTTTCACTCAATGTCAGCAAGGTGAAGGAGCTGATTATTGACTTCAGGAGGATGTAACGGAGGTCCACGAGCCATTGGGGGATCAGAGGTGGAGAGGGTCAGCAACTTTAAACTCCTCGGTAATATCATTTCAGAGAACCTGTCCTGGGCCCAACTCTAGTACAATTATGAAGAAAGCATGGCCGTGTCTCTCTTTCCCTGGAAATTTGTGAGGATTTGGTATGATATCTAAAACTTTGTCAAACTTCTGTAGATGTATGGTGGGAGAGTGTATTGACTGGATGCATCACAGCCTGGTATGGAAACTCCAATGCCTTGAATGGAAAATCCTACAAAATGTAGAGGATATGGTCCAGTCCATCATGAATAAAGCCCCCCACCATTGAGCACATCTAGATGGAGTGTTGTCACAGGAAAGTACTATCCATCATCAGGGACTCTCACCACCTAGGACATGCACTGTGCTGGCTGCTACCATCAAAAAAGTAGTACTGGAGCCTCAAGACTCGCATCACTAGCTTCACGAACAGTCCCTAGCTGTCAACCTCCTGCCCCCAACCATCAGGTTCTTAAACCAGAGAAGATGATTTCACTTGCCGCGTCACTGAACTGTTCCCACAACCTATTCCCACTTTCAAGGATACTTCATCTCATGTTCTCGATATTTATTGATTGATTGATTGATTGATTACATATGTGTACATTTTGTTGACTTTTGTACACTAGTTGACCACCCTGTTGGTGCGGTCTTTCATTGATTCTTTTATGGTTATTGGATTTATTGAGTACTGTATGAATTCAAGAAAATGAATTTCAGGATTGCAATTGGTGGCATATGTACTTCGATAATAAATTTACTTTGAACTTTGAAATTTCTCTTAATCCAGCAAGTTAGTTGGCAATTTGCCACCAAATGAATGATTAATTTCACATCTAATACACCAGAGCTGTGGAGGGGAATGCTATTGGTGAATCTGGATTAACCAGACTGCTAGTCATCATAGTGGATGACAGATTCAGCTGCAGCTCAAGGTTTGAATAAGAATTGAAAGGTGAGCATAATACTCAATACCTGTCCATAGCAAAATACTTCACAAATATCCCTTTTTTGTGTGTGCTGTGACAGGATAGAAATGTGCCCACCACGTTCAGATTGCACTCTTCTTGAACTTTTTGTTTTGTTTCCCTCTTTCAGAGCTTCCAGAGCCCCAGTCAGAGGAGGTGAAAGTCAACGACCAGCAGAGTCCTGCAGACCACTCCCCTACCTGCACACCCCCCAGCACACCCACAAAAGTAGATGATGGTAAGGTGTTTCAGGCAGTTGAATGCAAGCCCACAGAACACAAGGGTCTGTGATAATGAAGAAATTATTTGACTGTGTGTTGGTATAAAGTCATTCAAGAACTTGTCTGCTTTGCCTTTTAGTTGAGCAATAATATACAAGACAGTGTGCATATGATAACTACAACTATTGGGAAAATAGCAAATGATTGTGAAACTGGTTACAAAATTAACAATTAGTTGTATTAATTTCAACATGCTGGCAATGATAACTTCAGAATGACCAGCATGGTGTAGGATTGTCATTTTTAAATATAAATTCAAGCCATAGTCTTTAAAAAAAAAAATCTAAATATCTTTATAGAATAAATTGCACATCCTCTTGTTTGTTGCTGCTATTGGATTACACCCCTCACTCTCCAATTCACCAAAAGCAGTTGACACTGTCCATGGTTGGGAGGGTGTACTGAGGGAAACAGAGGTGAAAATGCTAGAATAAATGGGATTAAGAACAAAAGTTTGGTTCCAGGTTGTATAGATAACTGTTCCCCCTTGATTCGAAAAAAGGTTTGTCAAAGGCTGGAAGAGATAAAATATTGGAGATATAAGACTGAATTAATAATCTAGAGCAGGGGTTCCCAACCTTTTTTTATGTCATGGACCACTACCTTAAACTGAGTACTACACACAAAATGCTGAAGGAACTCAGCAGGTCAGGCAGCATCTATGGAAAAGAATTAAGAGTCGACTTTTTGGCCCAAGACCCTTCATGAGTCCTGTTGAAGGATCTTGGCCTGAAACGGCGACTCTTTATTCTTTTCCATAGATGCTGCCTGACCTGCTGATTTCCTTCAGCATTTTTTTGTATGTTACTCTGGGTTTCCAGCATCTGCAGAATCTCCTGTGAATGAATAGTTTCAGAAACATATCATACATCTGATAAATATATTGCATTACAATGGCATTAAGACATCTCCAGGCATTTTGCATTGGGAATTCGTTATGTGATTGGAGAATAGGTGACTTTAAATCTAAAGCTCCTATAACTCTCTGCCTGAAGAGCATAGTGGTTTTCCTCACTGTCTGGGCACTGTAACAGTGATTTTCCTCACTGTAAGCAGCAGCCTTTTACAAAATAGAATCTAAAGATTTGGATAAGGGAAGGAAAAATCTCCAGGTTTTAAATTATATTGTAGTGGAAACTGCCTGAATTTTTAAACATTATTTTTGAATTAGAACAAACATTTTCATTATTCAGGCCTGAAGGTGGGACTGTATAGTGTTGACAGCAATTTGTTCTAGTGTTTGGAATGGTGTAATCTGATTTATAATCTGTGTATCTTCTGTCACATTAGGATCGCTGTTATGTTGTAGTTTTTTTTCATTTACTGATCTCATCTGATTTCTCTGTCCTGTACAAATTGTATATTCTGTTACGTTTTTTTGGTTTAACACAATTGGCTGTTATGAATGCATAGATTTTTCTACTTGTGCTTTTTTTCTTCCACCCGCCTTCCTGTGGCTGCATTACAAACAGGAGCTGGATGTGCTAAAGAGTACCTGTTACCATAGTAAGTATTGTGCATTCATGTTATAGAGCTGCTTCAATTAACCCTGCAAGACCTATGTGCATGGCTTTCAGCTTTCATGTTCCTGTTTACGCTTCCATTTCCTCCTGGTTCATAGGCTCCATTTAAATGCCTTTCTAAGACTTTAGAAATCTGTTGTACTTCACCCTTGGAAAGCCACAGTTTCTCCCATGGACCAGCATACGTGTATTATTGGGAAGGAATCGTACATCTTAATTTTTGGAGTTTTTTCCGCGTTTAAGACACATAGTATTCTGATGGTAAGAATATACCTCGAGCGTGTTAATATGGTTTAATTTAAAATCTTTTAAACAACTTGATGTTTGCTTATGAAAAAACAAAGACAGACAGATTTGCCAGAAGCTCCTTACATTGTTTGAAGTTTAGTCACTATAGTAGGAAGCACTCCAAACAGTTTGCAAAAGATCACAAGAAGGCAAAATGATTTCTACCACTTCTAATTTTGGGATGACAGTTGAAATATAATGTTGATGTGATAGTCCACTCTTTTCAAAATCTCATGGGAAATTTTCCCACTTAACAGTACAAGTGTTTCATTTGAAGATGGCACTTTTGACTGTCATGGATAATCATGTTTGGGTTTTTCAAATGGCTTGAGATAGTGACCCACTTGATCATAGCTGACATCTAATATGGTCATAATTCCTATCCTTTACTGAAAGCCCAAAGTTAACAAAATGCGCTGATGGTTTTGCTACATCTATTCCATTTCAATCAATATAATTTGCTGTGTACTTTTAAAATAACATATACAGTTATACAGTAAGTAAATTTTAGCAAAGTGGAGAAAATAATCTTCCTTGAATTGCCCCCAACTCTTTAAAATACATGATGGGGAAATGGTCGCAAAGCAAAGCTGTCTAACCTATCCAAGCAGTGAAATAACTTGCCAGTATCCAACGTTAAATGCTTCATGTATTCAGATGATATTCCTTTGTCTACCATTTTCACAAGAGACAAATCATTGAAAATGTTTATTAACCTCGTTAACGTGGTGGATACAGGAAAATAATGTTTATTCACGTGGCTTATGAGAACTAAAATTGCAATAACTGTACATTTAATGTATGAGAGATGTTATATTCAGTGTGATGTATTGGGTGAATTTGCCACTGGTGTACACCAGAGCTGCTGCTCAGTGTTTTGTTCCCATTTTGTTCTTTGGAGCAATGCTTCAAGCAATCTTTTACTGTATGCAAATACTGAGAGCAGGGTTGTGAAGAATATACATTGCTTAAATGCTGAGGTTAGTATATTCTTTAAGCATGACATTGTGACAGGGGCCCAAGTAGAATCAGATGTTTGATCAGGAATCAAGGGGAGCTGGTAAACTGAGCCAGCAGACACATTCAGCCTCTATGTTATGGAATTCCTCCATAAAAATTGAAGACAAAGTTAGAGTCTGGCTTTCATTAGTGTAATTTGGCCTTCTAATGTTGTGAGTAGTTGTGTTCTTGTGAAGGCAATTTTAAGTTGCATCAGTTTTAACCTTTTAAAACTGCTTTATATTGTGTTGAAGTGGAACCTTAGCCTAAGCAAATACTCAGCAAGTGAAAATATTTAAAAACAATGTACATAGAAAGGTAAAAAGCATATAGATTGGCTAAAGTATCCTTTTCATTCATAAATTGGCTGGGTGCGGCAACTTATGATTTATGGGCTGATTTATCTGCCACAATTGAGTTTGCAAATGACCCAAAGATTTGTGGCATTGTGCATTTGCATAGAAGATTGCCATAGGATTCAGTGGGATATAGATCAGTAGCAGATATGGACAGAGAAATGGCAATCTCCAAGCGTGTGAAATGCTTTTTAGAAGATCCAACATAAAGGAAGAGTACCCAGCAATGATGACCAGAAGGATCTTGGTGTCCAGGTATATGGCTCCCTAAAAATGGCACCTGTCATGAGGGTGGTAGAGTATGTGTATGGCCTTAATTAGCTAAGGGATTGAGTTCAAGAACCAGCAAGTTGTGTTACAGCTTAAAACTTGGGAAAGGACACATTTGGAGTATCTTGTTCAATTCTGGGTGTCTCATTATAAGAAGCACATGAAGGCCTTGGATAGGGTGCTGAAAAGGTTTACCAGAATGCTGCTTGGTTTAGAGGACATGTGCTGTGAGAAGAGGTTGTTTTCTCTATAGCAGCAGAAACTGAGGCTATGTCCACACTACACCGGATAAATCCGTAACCAAAGCTTTTTCTTTTTGTTTTTACCCTCCGTCCACACTAAAACACCGTTTTCGTCCCCCGAAACAGGAGCTTTTCAGAAACGCTTTCCAGGGTGGGTATTTTTGAAAACGCCGCTCTGGCAGATCAGTGTGGTCGAGGTAACCGGAGACTTCTGAAAACACTATCAGGTGGCAGCGCACTATTTCATTGTTTTCTTGAACGCAACCTAACAATTTCAGAACAGACAGCAACGAGACTGAAGCCAGAAGAGTTAGAAATGTACTCACCAAATACTTTGACCCATAACTTACTGAATAAATAAGTATCAAACACGAGGAAATCTGCAGATGCTGGAAATTCAAACAACAACACACACAAAATGCTGATGGAACACAGCAGGCCAGGCAGCATCTATAGGAGAAGCGCCGTCAATGTTTTGGGCCGAGACCCTTCGTCAGGACCCGAAACTGGCCCACTCCTGATGAAGGGTTTCGGCCTGAAACGTCGTCACTACCTTCTCCCATAGATGCTGTCTGGCCTGCTGAGTCCTGCCAGCGTTTTGTGTTTTTATCATAATGAGGTAGTTTGTGAAGCTAAGAGTTTGTTTTAACATACAGGAGGACCATTCAAGAGTCTGATAACAGTGACCTACTGCAGTGATATCATATAGAGCAGAATCTGGCCACCCAGTCATGAATGTTCAGGGAGTGGAGTAAGGGACTGTGGAGCACCAGTGTCTAGAATAATCATGGTGGAGCTATTGCTGCCTTTCCTTACTGATTGCCGTCTGTTGGTGTGGAAGTCAATAATCAAGTTGTAGAGGGAGCCATTAACTTCAAAGGTCCAAAGTTTGGTGATGAGTTTCCTTAGAATAACAACCTTCAAGGCAAAACTATAGTCCATAAACCATTTGGTCTTTACTGTCCAAATGCTCCAGAGATAAGTGTAGGGCCAGGGAGATGGTATCTGCCATAAACCTGTTTCTGCAGAAGGCAAATTACAGTGGATCGATGTTGCCTGAAAAGTTGGAGTTGATGCGTGCCATGATCAACTTCTTGAAGCACTTCATGAATACAGGCGTTAGAGCCACTGGGCAGTAGTCATTAAGGCAGGTTACATTATATACCCTAAAGATTCACAAGAATGTTATTAGGAAATTGGAGTGAATAAACATTGAATACAAAGTTGGTGTCTGGTTTTCATTAGTGTTATTTGCCTTATGTTATTTGTGAGTATTCTTGTGAAAACAATTTAAATCACGGCTATTCTCTCCTTTCTTTTTAAAAAGAAGTTTTATCTTGTACTGAATTTGAACCTGAGCCAGGGTAATACTTGAGATTTTTTTTTAAATGTTGCATGCAAATAAAAAAGCAACAGATGCTACAAATCTGTAATAAAAACAAAGTAGTGAAAACACTCAGCAACATCTGTTGACATTTTTGGTCCCAAAAGCTTCATTAGAACTGGAGAAGAGGACGTGGGTTAGTTTTAGATAGCAAAGAAGTTGGGGTGTGGGGTAGGGAGAAGTAAGGGGAAATTTTTAAAAAACCTGCAAATGTAGGGAATTTGGAATAGAAACAGAAATTGCTGGAAATACTCAGCAGGTCAGGCTGCAGCTTTGGACCAAGATACAGAGTTAATGTTTCAAGCTGAAGACCTTCATTACAACTGCGAATGAGGGAAGTTAGCCATTATGATCAGTTAGAGGGTGAGACCATAGACAAGAAAATGTAGGAGTTAGAAATGTAGAGCAGGAAGATTGGCAGGTGAAGAACGGGCACGTCCTTCAGTCCTAGAAGGAAAAAAAGGAAAGTACACACCATTAGCGATCTGACAGATGAATAGGAACAATGTACAAATGAAAATTTGACAAAAGTGGTACTGCAGAAGTCCCTAAGGGGATGGATTCAGACAGGTTATGCTGGCTAAGGAATATCTTTTCCTGTTGGACTATCAGAGGTCCAAGAAAAAGGAATAGGGAACTTGTAGAATTTAATATTAAGTCCAGAAAGCTGCAACATACCCAGATGAATGATGAGGTGCTGTTCCTTATTCTTGCATTGGGCCTAATTGTAGCCACAGATTAACATACCAAGAGTAGGAGTGGGTTTTGGAGTTAAGAATCAGGCTCGGTCAACCATGATGATTCACCTGAAAGACTCTTTAGGGCCCCTGGATGAAGGGGAGGGAAGAGATGAATGAACATAGAAAGGGTGCAGAGGGGATTTACAAGGATGTTGCCTGGATTGGGGAGCATGCCTTATGAGAATAGGTTGAGTAAACTTGGCCTTTTCTCCTAGGAGCGAAGGAGGATAAGAGGTGACCTGAAAGAGGTGTATAAGATGATGAGAGGCATTGATTGTGTGGATAGTCATAGGGTTTTTCCCAGAGCTGAAATGGTTGCCACAAGAGGACACAAGTTTAAGGTGCTGGGGAGTAGGTACAGAGGTGATGTCAGGGGTAAGTATTTTTACACAGAGAGTAGTGAGTGCATGGAATGGGCTGCCGGCAACAGTGGTGGAGGCGGATACGATAGGGTCTTTTTAAGAGACTTTTGGAGCTTAGAAAAATTGAGGGCTATGGGTAAGCCTAATAATTTCTATGGTAGGGACATGTTTAGCACAACTTTGTGGGCCGAAGGGCCTGTATTGTGCTGTAGGTTTTCTACATTTCTGTGTAAAAAACATTGTATTGCTTGTAGTTGCAAGGGAATGTGTTGCAAGAAATGGGGTAATTGATGAGAATTGAAGAATGAATCAGTCATGAAAGGAATAGTGGCTGTGAAGTGCTGAAAGGGAAGGAGAGGGATGATGTGTCTGCTGGTTGAATCTCTCTGAAAGTAATGGAAATTTCAGGATTCTGTTAAACGTGGAGGGCAGAGGAGCGGAAAGCAAAGTTTTGGGGGACTATATCCTTGTTCTGTCTTGGAATAGAGGAGAGAGAAGTGAATGAGATGCAGTCAAGGCCTTTGAAATGTCTTGTTACTGAACCACAGCTTCTCCTATGTCATTATTAGCAGAGGCCCCTGCATGGAAGAAACATTTAAAGATTAACTTTATTTGTCTTGTGCACACATCAAAACATGCAAATAACACACATTTTGCTGTGACGTCCAACGCAGTCCAGGGATTGTGCTGAGGCCAGTGTGCAAGTGTCGCTGTGCTTTTGGCATAAACTTGGCGTGCCCACTAAGCCTAAGTTTTTTGAATGTGGGAGGAAACCCACATGGTCATGGGGAGAATGTACAAACTCTTTAGGTAGCAGTAGGAAATTAATCCCCTTTGGTGATTGTTAGTGCCGTAAAGCGTTCTGCTGACTACTACAATACTGTGCAAAGGAACTGGGAGAATCCAATAAAGTCCTTGTAGGAGACAAGGTGGAACAAAAAATAGACAAGATATACAGTGCCTTGAAAAAGTATTTAGTCCCCACAACTATTTTCACATTTTAGTCTCATTTTCCAAATTTAAAAGATATTGAAGTAGGATTTTTGAACTAATCTACAAAACATTGTGCATCATGTCAAATCAAGAGAAAAATTCCAAAACATGTCCACAATTTACTAAAAATTAAAAATCAAAATTAAGGCTGAAACATATTTATCCCCTTTGTAATTACTATGCTAACGTTCCTCAGCTGCAATATACGTATTACCTTACCAGCTCACCCAATTTGTTGATGTAGAAAATTGGAGAATCACCTGTTTTCAATGAATTCATAAAAATAAACACCCCCTCTCCATAAGGTCCAACAGTACAGTAGATTTTTAACAGACCAAACCAAAATGAAGGCAAAAGAGCATTCAAGACAAGTCAGGGAAATGATAAGAGAGAAGCACAAACCTGGGGAAGGGTCAGGACCACCTCAAAGATACTTCGGTGTTCAGTGGTTCATCATGAAAAAGTGGAAAAATACGAAACTGCCTGGATCTAAATTTAGTCACTGGAGAAGAATGGCACTTGGAAAAGAGGCTGCTGTGAAGCAAACAGTCACTGAGTGAGCTGCAGAAGTCAGTGGCTGCAAGTTCATGGCTCAACAATCTCTAAGGTCTTGCACAAAAAGGGCATTTATGGAAGAAACAAGTAAGAAGCCCTTGCTTTTAAAAAAAAAGGCTTATCCTTGCTCGTAAAGACTTGGCAAAATGTCACTTAGAAGATGCTGTAAAGATGTGGAAGAAGGCCTTGTGGTCAGATGAGACTAAAGTGGAACTTTTTGGCCTCAACACCAAGGCCAAAGTTCAAAGTACATTTATTATCAACGTATACATGATATATCCTTGGGATTTGTCTCCTTGCAAGCAGGCACTATACAAGAAATCCCCCCACCCACCAAAAAGAAGCAGTATGTGTGGCATGAATCTAATACAGCACATCAGCCAGGTAATGCTATGTCTTCTGTAAAGTATGGTGGAGGTAGTATCATTCTGTTGGGGGGGGGGGGGGTGTTTTTCAACAGCACAGACTGGAAATCTGGTCAGGATTGGTAAGAAGATGAATGCAGCTAAATAGATCCTGAATTTAAAAACATGCTAGCATTTGCCATTAAGCTTAAGCTGGGGAGGAAGTTCATTTTTCAGTTCATTTTCATTGAAGAAAATTGATGTCCTTAAGTGGCTCATTCAGAGTCCTGCCCTTAACCTGATTGGAACATCTCTGGCAAAATCTCAAGATTGCTAACCACCGCCGCTCCCCAACTAACCTGGCATAGCTTGAGAAATTTTGCAAGGAAGAATGGGAAAACCTTGCTCCATTATGTTGTGCAAAGCTAGTTGATACTTGTCCTAAAAGGCTGTAATAACTGTGAAAGATGGTTCAACACCTATCTGTGGTGATAGGCCACATCACCCTATATGACGTGGCCTGTCAGCAGTGTCAGCAGAGCTTTACCAAGAGGGATTTCTCGCAGGTCAGCAGTCATTATTTAAAAAGGGAGCTTCGCGAGCGTTTGTCCATTGTATGTGGCCTGTCAGCAACTTTTACCGGAGCATGAATCATGAAACAAATAGCAGGGAAGGTTCAGGCATAAAAGGCAGACACTGCCTAGCGGAGCGGTCGTTGACGGAGTGATCTGAGGCAGAGTGGTAGGGCTTTGGTTCATATGGGATTTGGCAATATCGGGTCGAGGTAAAGTAAGTTACCTGTAAGGAATAGAAACAGGAAGTATGTTGGCGAGGCCGGTGTTCTATACTGGGTGTCAGATGTGGGAAATCCGGGAGACTCCCAGCCTCCCAGATAGCCACATCTGCGCCAGGTGCGTCGAGATGCAGCTCAATGATCTTCGTCTGGTCAGGGAAAGTGAGGAGGTGATAGAGAGGAGCTATAGGCAAGTAGTCACACCAGGGCCTTGGGAGACAGATAAGTAGGTAACAGTCAGGAGAAGGAACAGCAAGAAGCAGGTGCTAGAGAGTACCCCTGTGGCTGTCCCCCTTAACAATAGGTACTCCTGTTTGAGTACTTGTTGGGGGGGGGGGGGGACAGAGTCTGGCCCTGTGGCTCAGAAGGGTAGGGAAAAGAAGAAGGCAGCAGTAATAGGGGACTCTATAGTTAGTGGATGAGACAGGTGATTCTGTGGACGCAGGAAAGAACACGGATGGTAGTTTGCCTCCCAGGTGCCAGGGTCCGAGATGTTTCTGATCACATCCACGATATCCTGAAGTGGGAAGGTGAACAGCCAGAGGTACCAATAACATAGGTGGGAAAAGGGAGGAGGTCTTGAATACAGGGAGTTAGGAAGGAAGTTGAGAAGCAGGACCTCAAAGGTAGTAATCTCAGGAATAGAGTGAGGCGGAGGATAAATGTGTGGCTGAGGGATTGGAGCAGGGGGCAGGGATTCGGATTTCTGGATCATTCTGATCTCTTTTGGGGCAGGCGTGACCTGTACAAAAAGGACGGGTTGCACTTGAATCCAAGAGGGACCAATATCCAGGCAGGGAGATTTGCTAAAGCTACTGGGGAGAGTTTAAACTGGAATTGCTGGGGGGTGGAAACCAAACTGAAGAGACAGAGGAAGGGAACACGAGGAAATCTGCAGATGCTGGAAATTCAAGCATCACACACAAAATGCTGGTGGAACACAGCAGGCCAGGCAGCATCTATAGGGAGAAGCACTGTCGATGTTTCGGGCCGAGACCCTTTGTCAGGACTAACTGAAAGGAAAGATGGTAAGAGATTTGAAAGTAGGAGGGGGAGAGGGAAATGTGAAATGATAGAAGACCTGAGGGGGTGGGGTGAAGCTGAGAGCTGGAAAAGTGATTGGCAAAAGGAATACAGAGCTGGAGAAGGGAAAGGATCATGGGACAGGAGGCCTCAGAAGAAAGAAAGGGGGAGGGGAGCACCTGAGGGAGATGGAGAACAGGCAGAGTGATGGGCAAAGAGAGAGAAAAAAAAAACAAACAACTAAATATGTCGGGGATGGGGTAAGAAGGGGGAGGAGGGGCATTAACGGAAGTTAGAGAAGTCAATGTTCATGCCATCAGGTTGGGAGCTACCCAGCTGGTATACAAAGTGTTGTTCCTCCAACCTGAGTGTGGCTTCATTTTGACAGTAGAGGAGGCCATGGATAGACATATCAGAATGGGAATGGGACGTGGAATTAAAATGTGTGGCCACTGGGAGATCCTGCTTTCTCTGGTGGACAGAGCATAGGTGTTCAGCGAAACGATCTCCCAGTCTGCGTCGGGTCTCACCAATATATAAAAGGCCACACCGGGAGCACCGGATGCAGTATATCACACCAGCCGACTCACAGGTGAAGTGTCGCCTCGCCTGGAAGGACTGTCTGGGGTCCTGAATGGTGGTGATGGTGGAAGTGTAAGGACAGGTGTAGCACGTGTTCCGCTTACAAGGATAAGTGCTAGGAGGAAGATCGGTGGCAAGGGATGCGGGAACGAACGGACAAGGGAGTCGCATAGGGAGCGATCTCTGCAGGGGGGGGGGGGGGGGGAGACATGCTTGGTAGTGGGATCCCATTGGAGGTGGCGGAAGTTACGGAGAATTATACGTTGGACCCAGAGGCTGGTGGGGTGGTAGGTGAGGACAAGGGGAACCCTATCCTGAGTGGGGTGGCGGGCAAATGGGGTGAGGGCATATGTACGTTGAACCAGGAGACGGAAGAAAGGGCAGTTGGCTCACAAATAGAGAAAGATTGGAGACAGTGCAAGAGGGAGGATAGGCAGGTGATAAAGAAGGGATGTGCGTAGACCGATTATTTGAGATGTATCTATTTTAATGCAGAAAGCATCATGAACAAAGTGGATGAGCTTAGAGCCTGCATCAGTACTTGCAGCTGTGATGTTGTGGCCATTACAGAAAGTTGGATGGCTCAGGGGCAGGAATGATTACTTAAAAGTGCCAGACTTCAGATGTTTCAGAAAGGACAGGGAGGGAGGCAAGAGGTGGGAGCATGGCACTGCTGATCAGAGATGGTGTCACGGCTGCAGAAAAGGAGTAAGTCATGGAGGGATTGTCTACTGAGTCTCTGTGGGTGGAAGTTAGAAACAGGAAGAGGTCAATAACTCTACTGGGTGATTTTTTTTTTAATGGCCTCCCAATGGTAACAGGGACATTGAGGAGCAGATGGGGAGACAGATTCTACAAAGGTGTAATAATAACAGGGTTGCGGTGGGAGATTTTAATTTCCCAAATATTGATTGGCATCTCCCTAGAGTGAGGGGTTTAGATGGGGTTGAATTTGTTAGGTGTGTTCAAGAAGGTTTCCTGACACAACGTGTGGATAAGCCTACAAGAGGAGAGGCTGTACTTGATCTGGTATTGGGAAATGAACCTGGTCAGGTATCAGGTCTCAGTGGGAGAGCATTTTGGAGATAGCGATCACAATTCTATCTCCTTTACCAAAGCATTAGAGAGAGATAGGAACAGACAAGTTAGGAAACGTTTAATTGGAGTAAGGTGAAATATGAAGCTTTCAGGCAGGAACTTGGAAGCATAAATTGTAAACAGATGTTCTCGGGGAAATGTACGGCAGAAATGTGGCAAATGTTCAGGGGATATTTGCGTGGCGTTCTGCACAGGGACATTCCATTGAGACAGGGAAAGGATGGTAAGGTACAAGAGCCGTGGTGTACAAAGGCTGTTGAAAATCTAGTCAAGAAGAAAAGAAAAGCTTATGAAAGGTTCAAAAAACTAGGTAATGATAGAGATCTAGAAGATTATGACTAGCAGGAAGGAGATTAAGAATGAAATTAGGAGAGCCAGAAGTGCCCATGAGAAGGCCTTGGCAAGCAGGATTAAAGAAAACCCCTGAATCTACAAATATGTGAAGAGCAAGAGGATAAGACGTGAGAGAATAGGACCAATCAAGTGTGACAGTGGAAAAGTGTGTATGGAACTAGAGGAGAGAGCAGAGGTAATGAATGAATACTTCGCTTCAGTATTTACTACAGAAAAGGATCTTGGCAATTGTAGGGATGACTTACAGCAGATTGAAAAGCTTGAGCATATAAACATTAAGAAAGAGGATGTGCTGAAGCTTTTGGAAGGCATCAAATTGGATAAGTCTCCAGGACCAGATGAGATGGACCCTAGGCTATTGTGGGAAGCGAAGGTGGAGTTTGCTGAGCCTCTGGCAATGATCTTTGCATTATCAATGGGGATTGGAGAGGTTCCAGAGGATTGGAGGGTTGCAGATGTTCCCTTATTCAAGAAAGGGAGTAGAGATAGCCCAGGAAATTATAGACCAGTGAGTCTTACTTCAGTGGTTGGTACGTTGATGAGGAAGATCCTGAAAGGCAGGATTTATGAACATTTGAAGAGGCTTAATATGATCAAGAATAATCTAGATGGTTTTCTCAAGGGCAGGTCGTGCCTTACGACCCTGATTGAAATTTTTGAGGATGTGACTAAACACATTGATGAAGGTAGGGCAATAGATGTAGTGTTCATGGATTTCAGTAAGGCATTTACTTAAGTTATGGATTTGATAAGGTACCCTATGCAAGGCTTATTGAGAAAGTAAGGCAAGTGATCCCAGGTGATCTTGTTTTCTGGATCCAGAACTGGCTTGCCCACAGAAGGCAAAGAATGATTGTAGACGGGTCATATCCTAAGCAGCTGCATCACTGCCTTGTTCGGAAATTGCACCATCTCAGACCGCAAGACCCTGCAGCGGATAGTGAGGTCAGCTGCGAAGATTATCGGGGTCTCTCTTCCCACCATTACAGACATTTACACTACACACTGCATCTGCAAAGCAAACAGCATTATAAAGGACCCCACAACCTCATACAAACTCTTCTCCCTCCTGCTGTCTGGGAAAAGGCACCGAGGCATTCGGGCTCTCACGACCAGACTGTGTAACAGTTTCTTCCCCCAAGCTATCAGACTCATCAATACCCAGAGCCTGGACTGACACCTTACTGCCCTATTGTCTTGTTCATTATTTATTGTAATGCCTGCACTGTTTTGTGCACTTTATGCAGTCCTGGGTAGGTCTGTAGTCTAGTGTTTTTTTTGTGTTGTTTTTATTACGTAGTTCAGTCTAGTTTTTGTACCATGTCATGCAACACTATGGTCCTGAAAAACATTGTCTTGTTTTTACTGTGTACTGTACCAGCAGTTATGGTCAAAATGACAATAAAAAGTGACTTGACTTGATTCTGCATGGAGATTGGTGACCAGTGGTGTGCTTCAGGGATCTGTTTGGGACCCCTTCTCTTTGTGATTTTTATAAATGACCTGGATGGGAAGTGGAGGGATGGGTTAGTAAATTTGCTGATTACACAAATGTTGGGGGTGTTGTGGATAGTGTGGAGGACTGTCAGAGGTTACAGCAGGACATCGATAGGATGCAAAACTGGGCTGGGAAGTGGCAGATGGAGCTCAACCCAGATTAGTGTGAAGTGGTTCATTTTGGTAGGTCAAATATGATGGCAGAATATATTCTTCACGGTAAGACTCTTGGCAGTGTGGAGGATCAGAGGGATCTTGGGGTCCGAGTCCATAGGACACTCAAAGCTGCTGCGCAGGTTTACTCTGTGGTTAAGAAGGCATATGGTACATTGGCCTTCATCAATAATGGGATTGACTTTAAGAGCCAAAAGGTAATGTTACAGCTGTACTGTACTGGACCCTAGTCAGACCTCACTTGGAGTACTGTGCTCAGTTCTGGTCTCCTCAGTACAGGAAAAATGTGAAAACTATAGAAAGGGTGCAGAGGAGATTACAAGATGTTGTCTGGATTGAGGAGCATACCCTATGAGAATAGGTTGAGTGAACACGGCCTTTTCTCCTTGGAGCGACGGAGGATGAGAGGTGACCTGATAGATGTGTATAAGATGATGAGAAGCATTGATCGTGTGGATAGTCAAGGACTTATTCTCAGGGCTGAAATGGCTAGCATAAGAGGGCACAGTTTTAAGGTGCTTGGAAGTAGGTACAGAGCAGATGTTAGGTGTAAGTTTTGTTACGCAGAGAGTGGTGAGTGCATGGAATGGGCTGCTGGTGACAGTGGTGAAGGCAGATACAATAGGGTCTTTTAAGAGACTTTTGGATAGGTACATGGAGCTTAGAAAAATAGAGGGCTATGGGTACCCTAGGTAATTTCTAAAGTAAGTGCGTGTTCGGCACAGCGTTGTGGGCCGAAGGGCCTGTATTGTGCTGAAGGTTTTCTATTTTTCTGATTAAATACTGAGCAAAGAGGCATGAATATTTTTGAACTGCTGTCATTTCAGTTTTTAAATTTTTGGTATTTTTCCTTGGCTCTACTGTGAACAAAGGAGCATGTGATCTGCAATTCTTTTTAATTCTCAGTTAAATTTGTCAATTTACCAGAATACCTGGCTGTAATACTCATTTATGTGAACAAAGGGTTGGAGTCTGGATACTTTTATAGGGCACTATACAGATCCCAAGGGACAGCTCTCTGAAAGTGACTACACAAGTAGGGGTCTGAATGCTTTTACAGGGCACTATAGGGCTCCCAAGTCCTTAGCCCTCTGAATGTGACTATACAAGTTGATAGGGTGGTAAAGAAGGTATATGGTATGCCTCCTGTCATCACGGGGGGTATATAGTATGAGAGTCAGGAATGAATGTTGTATGAGATTGTTCTTGTAATATTGCACGCAATGCCGGATGTTCCATTACAGGAAAGATGTGGAAGCTTCGGAGAGGGTGCAGAGTTTTACCAGGATTCTGCCTGGATGAGAGAGTACAAACTGTAAGGAGAGATTAGATAAACCAGTGTGGTTTTCTCTGGAGTGTCAGGAGGAAGGACCTGATGGCTGTTTATAAAATTGAGATATAAATAGACAGCCATAATCCTTTTCCCAGGGTAGAAATGTCAAATAACAGAGGGCATAGCTTAACAGTGAGAGGGATATGTTTTTAAAGGGCAACACACACAAAATGTTGGAGGAACTCAGCAGGTCAGGCAGCATCCATGGAAAAAGAAGTTAAATTGTCGTTTTGGAACGAATCCCTTTGGTAGGACTGGAGAAAAGAGCTGAGGAGTAGATTTGAAATGTGGGGGGAGGGGAGAGAGGAAAGCCAGGCGATAGGTGAAACTTGGAGGAGGAGGGATGAAGCAAAGAGCTAGGAAGTTGATTGCTGAAAGAGACAGGGGGCCATGGAAGGACGAAAAGGGAGGAGCGGGGAGGAGCACCAGAAGGAGGCAATGGGCGGGCAAGGAGATAACAGGAGAGAGGGTGAAGGGGGGATGGGAAATGGTGAAGTAGGGGTGGAGGGGAGGCATTACTGGAAGTTTGAGAAATCGATATTCATGCCATCAGGTTGGAGGCTACCCAAACAGAATATAAGGTGTTGTTCCTCCAACCTAAGTGTGGCCTTATCCCAATAGTAGAGGAGGCCATAGATGGACGTGTCGGAATGTGAATGGGAAGTGGAATTAAAATGGATGGCCTCTGGGAGATCCCGCTTGTTTTGGCGGATGGAACGTAGATGCTCATCAATCTACGTTGGTACTCACCGATGTGCCACACCGGGAGCACCGAACACTGTATATGACCCCCAACAGACTTGAAGGTGAAGTGTCACCTCACCTGGGAAGAGGTGTAGGGGCAGGTGAAGCACTTATTCCGCTTGCAAGGACAAGTGCCAAGAGGGAGATCAGTGGGGAGGGACCAGTGGACAAGAGATCTCTGTAGAAAGTTAGGGGGAGGGAAAAATGTGTTTGGTAGTGGGATCCAGTTGGAGAAAGCAGAGGTTTTGGAGAATTATGCGCTGGATGCGGAGGCAGGTGGGGTGGTAGGTGAGGACAAGAGGAACCCTATCCCTGGTAGCGTGGTGGGAGGATGAGGTAAGAGCAGACATGCTTGAAGTAGAAGAGGTGTGATTGAGGGCAGCTTTGATGATGCAGGAAGGGAAGCCCCTTTCTTTGGAAAAGGAAGACAACTCCTTCGTTCTAGAATGAAAAGCCTCATCCTGAGAGCAGATGCAGTGGAGACTGAGGAATTGAGAGAAGGGAATGGCATTTTTGCAGGTAGCAGGGTGGGACAAGGTGTAGTCCAGATAGTTGTGAGGGTCCATTGGTTTATAATGGATATCAGTGGATAAGCTGAGACAGTGAGACCGAGCAAGGGAAGGGAAGTGTTGGAAATGGACCGGGTAAACTTGAGGGCAGGATGGAAGTTGGAAGCAAAGTGGATGAGATTGCAGCATCTGCATATTTTCTCTTGTTTATGTTTTTAAAGGGGATCTGTAGGGCAATTTTTTTTTATTAAAAAACTACAATGGTAGGTGGGAAGCGATTCAACCAGAGGAAAAAGCAGGGTATGAAAAAGTTAAGTTCAATGTAGCAAGAGCAGGCTGGAATAATGGGTTTGCCCAGCAGTTCTTGTGTATTTTGGGCAGAAGATAAAACCAGACACTGCAAGGCTGGCAGACTGAGGGAAGAATGATAGGCAAAATTGGTCGGTTCTGATATCAGCAAAGAAGTAAGCTCCCTGAAGTTGGAAAACTGGAAATCAAGTCTGGAAAGCTGCTATGTGCCCAGGCAGATACTGAGATGTTGTTCCACAGCAACACACAAAATGCTGGAAGAACTTAGCAAGTCAGGCAGCATCTGTGGAGAGAAATATAAATAGTTGACGTTTTGGTCCAAGACCCTTCATCAGCACTGGAAAGGAAGAAGGGAAAAAGCCAGAATATCAATATTCATGCTACCAAGTTGGAGGCTACCCAGAGGCGTTGCTTCTCTAAGCTTAGTATGGTCACACTTTGGTAGTAGAGGCAGCTATGGACCGATATGTTGGAATGAGAAGTCGAATTGAAGTGGGTGCCCACTGGAAAATCTCACCTTTTTTGGCGGAGGAGCGAAGGTGCTTGGCGAAGTGATCCCCCAATCTAGTTGTGAATGAGTGGAGTCTACTCCTGTTTACAACTGGATACAGCAGGACCAGAGCTTCAATTTGATCTTTTGGCTGTGGAAACACTTCTCTCCCTCAAGGATATTGTGGTTTGCTACCTATTCTGTATCTAATCAGTGATTGATCTGGTATCATAGAAAATGTACAAAAATAATATAAGTGGCGTTACAAAATGGATTCCTCATGGATAGAGAGACAAACTAATCCTGAAGTGTTTGACTTTATCAGTTATGTTTGAGGTCTAACCAAAGTCTTCAGCTATTGCGGTTATTTTTTTCCTTGCTCAAGAATGGATTGTCATTTTCTTTAAAAAGGTGAGTAACTGACCAGGTGCATTTTGATTCAGATCAAATTCATATTAGTTATGAGATGTACATTAAAGTATACAGTGAAATGTGTCATCTGCATTAACAAACCAACACACCTAAGGATGTGCTGATGTCAGCCCGCACACATTCCGGCACCAACATAGCATGCCCACAACGTTTGGCAGAACAAAACAAGCAGGAACAATTTTCACAGGAAGAGAAGACCCACATTGTATATCCTGTAATGCAAATAAATAAAACTTGCACATTTCAAGGCTTTTGCACAGAAATCTTGCACAAAAAAGAGGAGAGGCACTTGGGAAAGTTTGGTGAGGGGATTTCAGAGTTCAGTCTAGACAGATGGTACGATCGCCATCGGTGTTGGCCTGAACAAAATAGGAAACTGACCAGGGTTGTGGGGAGAAGTGTCTTAAACTCAGGAATGAGAGTTTTCAATTTGAGATGCTGATGGATTGGGAACCAATGTATGTCCAAGAGCATAGGGCTGTGGGTGGATGGAACTTCAAATGGGTTCAAACTTCAGAGCTGTAAGAAACTAGCTGGGGGAAAAAAAACATTGAAAATATAAGAGCTTTAAAGATGTGGATTAAAGCTGGTTTCAGAAAGAAACAGAAGCTTCAGTCTTTAGGAATTGACTGTTTGATATCTCAATTAAAGAGAATAATGGAGCTTTGCAGCAGGGACACTGAGATTCTTTCACCAAAATGTATTCTGACTCACTTATTTTGACTTCTTCTATAAATTCTTCAGAATCGCAAATGGAACAGACACGCAAGGATGACAGTGCTGCAACTTTCCAACAGTCTCCACCTGAACTCGCCTCTGATGAGCCCTTGGAAACACCGACCGTCCAGACCCCTGCAAAAGAGGAGTTGGACAGCCCAAGCAAAGACCTGAGTAGGAAGCTTGAAGAGCTGACCACCACTGAGCAGCAGGAAGAGCCCTCCTCACCCCCTCCTGAGCAGGTGACTTCATCACCCGTTGAGGAGGTGGTTGACGCAGCCAGCGACGAGTCTCCCAGCAAGTCACCCTCAAAGAAGAAGAAAAAGTTCCGCACCCCTTCCTTCTTGAAAAAGAATAAGAAGAAAAGTGAATCCTAAAGATCCCCCTTTTTTTAAGCAGGAAAGGCATAATGCCCTCGATTCCAATTCATTTCTAGAATGTACAAGGTTGTATTGTCTAGTGTTATATCTTAAACAAAAACATCCATGTAACGGAATGCAGTGAAATGTCTAGTATAGCTCAAATGATCTCGAAAGTAACAGGACATCTTTTGACACAAAACAGAGGTGCTAACCTTTTCAGTACAGTAGGTGCAAGCCTTCAAGTGTTTAATCTCAGCATGGTTTACCACTTCGAGATAGAGTTAGAACAATGAAACCAGAAGAAACCTTTATAATGAGATTATGTTGTAATGATGAATTAATTGCTTTGTTGTAATATGCAGCTGTTATAGTGGAGATATACATTTTAACATGTGTATGAGAGACATCCTGCGCATGACTGTTCAATACCAGCCAATTGTGATGCTGCACACCTTTTTAGCCAGCAATGTTTAAAGGAAGATGACTACATGTAGATGGCACAGATTATGAATTGCTTACTTCAGAAAATGAGAAATGGTCTAGGTTTTGCTGAATCATGAGTATTGTTATTTTTTCCCCTTCTACAACCCCTTAAGAAAACTTACTGCTATTGCCTGTTGCAAATTGTTTCCTTTGGGTGCTTTGACCAATGCTGCTGCCATGTGACCCTCTGCTACTTGTTTAAGAGCATAACAAAGTTATTGGAGTCTGGTGACTCGTTTCCCAACATCTTGTCACTGCATCAATTGTCTGATACTCTTCTGTTTGTGAAATACTGCTTAGATTAAAATGAAGGAAAAGTTGTGGTTCTATACAGGATAAAACAAGTTGCTTGTATTTATACAGTGCTTTATCACATTCATGAACCCTCCTTATTTTACAATTCAGTGATTGTATAGTCAAATGTCATGTAAAAGATGGCTTGAGTAGAAATTTGTGAAATGGCCCGCATTTTGTCCTTTTATTTTGTTGATTATACATAGTATTGAAAAACATAAACTCAGCAACCAAGTCATTTGAAATCAAATGGAAAAGTTGAAAAGAAGAGGGCTGATATTTTTACCCAGAGTGGGACCTTTCAGTTTTACTGATGAAGGAACATAAACTGTAAATCCTATCGTTCATATGGTCTACCTCAAGAGACCTTTCCAGTGGGCAGTGCTGTTTGGAACTTATCATCTCTTCTCATCCCATCTCCAGCATTCTTTGATGTATAACCCTCCACTACATCCCCATCCACAATGACTCGATCAGGAAGTGGAGCAAGTTTCTGCTGAATTCAGCCTCTCCCTTCTGCTCCCACAGCAGAATATTATGATACCCCATGCTGATCAAAGTTCTTCTCTCACTGCTCCCCCCCCCTTAACCTGGCTTCTAATTAACCTAGTCACCTTCATAAATTGAGATTCCTTTACATTGTTTAATTCAAATGGGATTGATGGAAATTCCACCAGTGTGACATAACACTGCACCAAAACTGATAAAGTTTACTTTGAACTTCAAACCCTTCTCGTTACAGGCAGCGTTGCTCACCACCCCTAGTGGAAATTCTTCCATTCCCATAGGAGGTCTGGATTGTTGTTTGGTATTACATTTGCAGCAAACTTGGAACAGTGATGAAACCATCACTTTGCTGATGTGCAGCTGCTGCCTTTCCTTCTCTCAGTAAGTCTGCAGGTGGGTTGAGGTGGGGCCGTGGTGGAAATGGCAGCAAAAGTATAATGCAAGAATACAGTTTGCATACAGGTGTGTAATGAGGACTGCATGGCATCACTGGCTTTACGCTTGTATTTTACCCTTGTATAACTTCTGTACTCTAAACAATTTTAAGTTTTCTGTTAATTTGTTAGAATTGCCAGACTTAACAATGTCACCTATGTTTAGAATCTCATTTCAGTTAATTATCCTCTACAAAACATTTCTAAGCTTTGATTTTTATCCTACGTTTTCAATTCTTTGTATGAAAACAAAGAATTCTAAGTAAAAAAAATATTACTTATGAAAAGAATCATATCTAATTTTTTTAAGTTTCATTGTAACATTTTTTTGAAGTTACTTAAATAAAATCCTTTCTTTAAACCCCACAACATTGTTTAGTTTATTCAAGAAGGCAGCTCTACTCATTGCAGGCTGTCTTGTTTCTTCTCGTGTCATATACAGTACAGACACTATTGGCTCTCCACTGTCACACCTTTACTGCATTTAGAACACTACAGCAGAACATAGTACAGCCCAGAGTGTATCTCATTTTAAAAATTTGCACTGAACCGTGGTGGCTGAAAGGGGAAGTAGCTCTTGCTTTAACTTTTATACTTTATTAAAGTGAGCAGCCGTCTGTTGGAGGAATTCAATGGGTGGAATGGCATTAGTTGGGGGGAGGAGTGGGGGAGAAGAAATTGTCTGTTTCTCATCAAATCCTTGCATCAGGACCTCAGCTCCTTTATTTTCCTTGGGGCATCACAGTGGTGTGTAGCAGTTAGTGCAATGCTACTGGAGTTCAGTTCTGACCTCATCTGGAAGGAGTCTGTATGTCCTCCCCATGGAATGCCTGTGTTTTCTCCAGGTGCTCCAGTTCCCTCCCACAGTCCAAAGACGTTCTAGTTGGTAGATTAATTGGTTAGTGTAAATTGTGTTGCGATTGGGCTAGGGTTAAATCAGGTGTTGGGTTATATGGCTTGAAGGACCAGCAGTGCCTATTCTGTGCTGTATCTCTAAATAAATAAATTAAGAGTTCAGTCTAAAATGGAAGTCTGAAATTAATAGAATGCAGTGATCTCTTCCATTTTTTTGGCATTACACTTAAATATAGCAAGTGTGTAAGGTTGGAGGCTCCTGACCTGTTTTATTCTGGATGTTTGCCAATCGGTACCACGTCTAATGCAATTTCCCCAGGCTCCTTGAAGGTATCACACAAAAAGCGCTAGAGAAACTCGGCAGGTCCAACAGTATTTTTGGAGAGGAATAAAGAAGTTTCAGGCCAAGACCCTACAGCAGGACCCTTTTCAGCTGTGATTAGTGAGCAGGAAGGACCAAAATTTGTATGGCTGAAGTAGGATAGTTCCTAAAAGTAATTGTCTTGTCCATAAAATATATTTGAAGTTTATTTGAAATTCTGTACAAAATACATTTGATTTCAGGATAGAACAAAAACACTATTAAAGAGTATCCTAATGTGTGAACATTTTAAGTAAACATTTCATCAAATATGAATGTGTTAATAGGAGGTCCCACTGGGTTAAAGTAAAATGATCAAAGACAAGTGACATATTTTCACCAGAAAACTACCTTCTTTTGGCTCCAGGGCTTTCTCCAAAAAAAAACTGCTGGACAGGGCCTTGCCAGGTTAAAGCAAAGTTGCACGCCTATGAGCTGTTTGTAACCTGAGCACTTCACAAGTCAGAACCACGTGGCAAGAGACGCAAGTGTTTGTTAAATCCATCCTGCCGGTTTCCCAGACCCTTGCTCGTGTGTGCCGGCTGTACATAAGTTGCGGATTCCCAAGCCTAAGAGAACCTGTGCTCTGAGATTCAGCAGATTTATTGCATGTGTGAAATCTCTCGCCTTTTTTAAAAAATGGTATTGATTTCACCACGCACACACTTGAAAAGCAGTCATTTGCATTGACAGAGCAACTTTCAAGGTATTTCCACAGATATAAAATTGGGTCAAAAGAGGTGTGAATAAAGTACTGGCTAGAGATTGATAATGAAGGCAAAAAGAGTTCAAGCACACAGACATCTGAAGGCACAGCTTACCACTCAGTGATGGAAGTTGGTGGTGATTATGGGTAGTGGGGGAAGGTGACACCTGGCTTTGCTGTCAAGGCTAGCATTTAGGATTCATCCAGAATCAACTTTGAACAGAATTTAAAGATCTGGTCTCAGACTAAGAGCAGATTTATTTCCCTGTAGACTTTATGACAATCTAGTTGTTGGAGAGTTGTCATTACTAGTGTTCCTGAAGGCAATTTCTGTACCTATCACAGGAGATTTGAACTTGTCTCTAGTGTTAGGCTGAAACTCATGTTCTAAAAAGTGGTAAATAAGAGAAAAATCCTGCAAATAAATGTTTAATTTTCTAATGCCAAATTAGAACAGTTTTGCTTGTGACCATTACTTTACCCTCCTAGGACATTATATCAGTAGCTGGATGTTGAGTATATCTCATTCCAGCCAAACTCAGGAGTAACCGAACTTGGGTAATGTGATAAACAAAAGGGTCCAGATGTAAGGAAACTCTTAATGATCCACTGATTATTAACCACCCAAATCCAACAGTTAACTTCCAGATGGGATAATGCAAGTTTCCACTGTGGCACTTTTCCACCCAAGGAGGGGATATAGACCACCCACCCATGCACAACCAGACCATACACGTACATGCAGACCACATCCATAAATACATACACACAGCATCAATAGGAAGGAGAAAGAAAGAGCCCCATAACAAGTTACTTTCCTGAAGTCCTCGGTACTTCATCTAATAAACACCACATTTCTACTGGAGGCAGTTTCCTGATCTTCATATGCTGTGATATTCTCAGCTGGAGATGTTGAAGATCAACCACCAGAATTTGCTTTAAACACAGCCCGCGGTTGCTTAAAGGGAATCTGTACTGTCCTCTTGACGTTTACATAGGTCAAAGTATCCATCCTCTGGTTCTCCTCACTCTGTTTTCTTTGCTTTGGGAACTGAAATAAGTGCGAGAGGGAGGAGGAAGCCAGCGGCTGCCATGGTGAAACACAGCTCGGCGCCTCCCAGCCAGTAGACTGCAAGAGAAAAACAACATTCAATCACTTCACCACCTCCCCTGTCCATTAGCTGCAGCACACAAGCAAATATCAAACTTCTCCACCTGCTCCATCTAGAACAGTACAGGCCATTCAGCCCACCATGTTGTGCCAACCTTTTAACCTACTCTAAAATCCTCCTACATAGACTTTGTCCCCTGGTGGAGATGGCATAATTTTAAAGTGATTGGAAGAAAATATAGAGGGGATATTAGAATTAAGTTCTTTACACAGAGGGTACATGGAAAACCCTGCCAGGAGTGGTGATATTGGCAGATTCATTAGAGACATATAAGAGACTTTTAGATTGGCATCTAGACGAAGGAACAAAATGGTGGGCTGTGTAGGAGGGAAGAGTTAGGTTGATCTTGGAGTAGGTTAAAAGGTCAGCACAACATCATGGGCCAAGGGGCCTGTACTGTTCTTTGTTCTGGGAGAAACTCGTCTTAAGGTCAAGTATAATGTTGATTGGCAATAGAATGGAATAGTACAGCACATTACAGGCCCTTCGGACCACAATGTTGTGCTGACACTCAAACCCTGCCTCCCATATAACCCCCACCTTGAATTCCTCCATATACCTGTCTAGTAGTCTCTTAAACTTCACTAGTGTATCTGCCTCCACCACTGACTCAGGCAGTGCATTCCACGCACCAACCACTCTGAGTAAAAAACCTTCCTCTAATATCCCCCTTGAACTTCCCTCCCCTTACCTTAAAGCCATGTCCTCTTGTACTGAGCAGTGGTGCCCTGGGGAAGAGTCACTGGCTGTCCACTATCTATTCCTCTCAATATCTTGTACACCTCTATCATGTCTCCTCTCATCTTCCTTCTCTCCAAAGAGTAAAGCCCTAGCTCCCTTAATCTCTGATCATAATGCATACTCTCTAAACCAGGCAGCATCCTGGTAAATCTCCTCTGTACCCTTTCCAATGCTTCCACATCCTTCCTATAGTGAGACGACCAGAACTGGACACAGTACTCCAAGTGTGGTCTAACCAGTGTTTTTATAGAGCTGCATCATTACATTGCGTCTCTTAAACTCTATCCCTCGACTTATGAAAGCTAACACCCCATAAGCTTTCTTAACTACCCTATCTACCTGTGAGGCAACTTTCAGGGATCTGTGCACATGTATCCCTAGATCCCTCTGCTCCTCCATACTCCCAAGTATCCTGCCATTTACTTTGTGCTCTGCCTTGGAGTTTGTCCTTTCAAAGTGTACCACCTCACACTTCTCCGGGTTGAACTCCATCTGCCACTTCTCAGCCCACTTCTGCATCCTATCAATGTCTCTCTGCAATATTCGACAATCCTCTCCAGGGGTGTCAAACTCATTTTAGGTCACAGGCCGGATTGAGCAAAATGCAGCTTCACGCGGGCCGGATCAGTCGGACGCGTGCGAACGCAGCTTTCGTTGCCTCCGTTTTTTCAGCCTGCTCTCATGTGTCTCAGTCTCTGCTATAACTACAAAGTGTTTCACTTTACAAATTCCATTTCTTATGAAGAAGACTGCCGAATAAACACTAAAAACCCTGAAAACCTGGTACCTGAATAAACTCAGCATTAGCCATATCATACGCCATAGGCGCTTCGATTACTGGGGCCAGCTTTAATAGTAATTAGATATTATCTCGCGGGCCAAAGATAATTCCACCGCGGGCCTTGAGTTTGACATATATGCTCTACACTATCTACAACACCACCAACCTTTGTGTCGTCTACAAACTTGCCAACCCACCCTTCTACCACCACATCCAGGTCATTAATAAAAATCACGAAAAGTAGAGGTCCCAGAACAGATCCTTGTGGGACACCACTAGTCACAACCCTCCAATCTGAATGTACTCCCTCCACCACGGCCCTCTGCCTTCTGCAGGCAAGCCAATTCTGAATCCACCTGGCCAAACTTCCCTGGATCCCATGCCTTCTGACTTTCTGATTAAGCCTACCGTGTGGAACCTTGTCAAATGCCTTACTAAAATCCATGTAGATCACATCCACTGCACTACCCTCATCTATATGCCTGGTCACCTCCTCAAAGAACTCTATCAGGCTTGTTAGACATGATCTGCCCTTCACAAAGCCATGCTGACTGTCCCTGATCAGACCATGATTCTCTAAATGCTCATAGATCTTATCTCTAAGAATCTTTTCCAACAGTTTTCCCACCACAGACGTAAGGCTCTCTGGTCTATAATTACCTGGACTATCCCTACCACCTTTTTTGAACAAGGGGACAACATTTGCCTCCCTCCAATCCTCCGGTACCATTCCCGTGGACAACAAGGACATAAAGATCCTAGCCAGAGGCTCAGCAATCTTTTCCCTCGCCTCGTGGAACAGCCTGGAGAATATTCCGTCAGGCCCCGGGGACTTATCCCTCCTAATGTATTTTAACAACTCCAACACCTCCTCTCCCTTAATATCAACATGTTCCAGAACATCAACCTCACTCATATTGTCCTCACCGTCATCAAGTTCCCTCTCATTGGTGAATAATTAGTAAGAAGAAAATTTCTTACTAAGTTAGTGTTTAAAGTTTGAAATATACTGCCTTAAAGGTCAGTAAAAGATAAAATATTTAACTTTATGTAGAAAATTAGATATATGCCCTTTCTCCCTCCACTCCACACAAAGCAAAACTGGAAGAATATGAGGCAACAGTCTGTTTGAGGAACTCAGCCAGCTGGTGGGAAAGGAATCGTCGACTTTTCCTTCTGCAGATTGTTTGTTGCTCCAGATTCCAGCATCAGTAGTCTCTTATCCCTCCCTCCACACTGGAATTTAATGCACTCCTCCAAAGTTACATGGTAATACAGAGTACAAGAGAACAATGACTTTCCTGTGCATTGCTAAATTTAATTGTTTCACTATTAGAGGTCAAGCCTTCAATATCTAATTACTTTCATAAATCCAAGCTTTGAGTCATGTTCCTTGTAAATCCGTAGCAAATTTTGCTTTGTAATTTTTCTTTGTGAAGTGTATTGGGAACTTTTTCAAGTTCATTGTCATTCAACCATACATATGTATACAGCTAAAGAAAACAACATTCTTCTGAAACCAAGGTGAAAAGCACAGTCCATACTGTATATCACATACAGCACACAATATTTACAGATAAAATCTGTAGCTATACAAGTTAACATAAAGTGCATCCATGACATATAGTTAAATGTACACTTCAGATCTCTCCAAGTTCTTTAATTAAATGCAATTCTCACTACTGGAGCAGAGACTCCCATGTGCTAATGAAGAAATCCTTGTCCTGCCATTAACTGAACGTAATCAGGAATTTCAATCCTGAAACCCATGAAAGCAACAAATGAAGCTGAGTAATTTCTCACCTGTAGCTGCTAAGGTTGGTCCCAAGGCTCGGGCTAGAGCCCCCAGACTACGAAGTATTCCCATTACCGTTCCTTTTTGATTGGCTGCACCTTAAAAGAAATCAGCTCCATTTAAAACTTACTATTTTTTCACACCCTTCCCTAACAATTTTCCCCACTGCCAGCAAAGGATACTTATTTATTACAGGTCATGTGTTAAGGATGAAAGGTAAAATGTTCAAGGGGAGCATGAAGAAAAGCTTCTTCACTCAGAGGGTGGTGAGAGTGTGGAGCAAGTTGCCTGTGGAGATAGAGGATGTGAGTGGGATGCAACATTTAAGAGAAGTTTGCATAAGCACATGAAGGGGAGGGGTATGGACAATAGGACTAGGCAGATTAACAGTTCAGCATGGACTAGATGAGCTGATGGTCTTATATCTTGCGCTCTGTGACTAAGTCTTGACTCAACTTGTAACCCTCGAGCTAGACTCATAACAGCCGAACAAAAATGTCCTTACAGCTTCATATTAATCCCATTGTTCAATGTAACATCTGTTCCACAATCGCATTCATTATTTCTATCACCTCATTTGATAATTGCTTGGATACTATTAAGGGTGCCATGGTAGTGTAGCAGTTAGCATAACTCCATTACAGTGTCAGCGCCCCTGCTTCAATTCCACCTCTGTAAGGAGTTTGTATGCTCTACCTATAACTGCATGGGTTTCTTCCAAGTGCTCACTTCTCCTCCTACATTCCAAAGATGTATGGGTTACAACTGGTCAGATGTGTGTAATTGGGTAGCATAGGCTCATTGGGCTGGAAGGGTCTGTACCGCACTGTACATGGCATCAATCATTAACATCTATTTGGCAATGTAATTTGCAGTCCTTTCAGACACTATAACCATATAACAATTACAGCACAAAAACAGGCCATCTCAGCATAGACACTGCATTTCTAAAATTCACAATCATTGGAACAATTTTCTACCTAAGTGCCTGACCTACTCCCTCACTCCCCAGTTCTATGCCTGTCATTCTAAATTCTCCAGCCTGCATTGATTGATGAAGGTACCCTTGTCGTCTGCTGTGTCCTGCACACCCATCAACAACGGATGTCCTGATACAAGATTTAGACCTTAAATGTTGACAATTCCTTCCCCTGCACCCTTCAGATGCTGCTGGGTTCTTCCAGCACATTGTTTGCAGCTAAATTATCAATCACCTCTGGCAGCACATTCTATGCACCCACCATTCTTTGTGTAAAAAAAGCCTGCATCTTACATCTCCCCTATAAAACTATGCCTCGTCTTATTAGCCATTTCCACCCTGGGGAAAAAGGCACTGGCTGTCTACACTAACTGTGCTTCTTATCATCTTGTACACACACTTCTATCAAATCACCTCTCATCCTCTGTCGCTCCAAAGAGAAAAGCTCTAGCTCATTCAACATGCTCTTTAATCCAGGCAGCATCCTGGTAAATCTCCTCCGCACCCTCCCTAATTAGCTTCCACGTCTTAAGAGGTGTCCAAACACAATACTTTGTGGGCTAACCAGGGCTTTATAGAGCTGCAGCATGATTCAGTGGCTCTTGAACAGGTAGGTGTGTTTTATCTATTCCTCTTATCATCCTGTCCACAGTTTTACAACAAACTATGGTCTCCGTGTTGTGTGTTCAGTTCCAACATTTAAGAGAAGTTTGGATAAGTACATGGACAGGAGGGGTATGGAGGGCTATGATCTAGGTATGGGTCAATGAGATTAGGCAGAACAACAGTTTGGTATGGACAATGGGCTGAAGGGCCTATTTCTGTGCGATAGTGCTCTATGACCCAATGCTCCATCAGTGACTTCCCCTCCATTACAGGAGTGTGGATGTTAACAATTGCAGAGAGTTCAGTTTCCATTACTGCTGATCAACATTCAGCAAGGGTCTGGCAGGTAACATCCAAGGCAATGACCACCCCCAGTAAGAGCAAGACCCCTTAATGCCATCATTAAATTGCCACCATTGAACATCACAGAGAGACCGGTAATCTTGCCTGTACTATCTGCTGTAAATACTTTTTAATTATTCATTGGTTGGGATACTTTTTTAAAAATTCAAAATTAAAACATTTCAAAACATTAATCTTTAAAAATTACAATAAACTATGCAATGCCTTTTCACTCTTACACTCGTAGCCAATGCATTAAGTAGTGTACAATTATATTGCTTAAAATCAGTAGGAACGTTGCCACTCGTGTGGCCTCCTTTGGTGGTACAGTACTACAATAATCGAGAAGCTTCCTCACCCAGTCTGGCCCCTCCATCTTCAGTAGCAGATGAACCCCACACTGTGGTCCTTTCCCACTCAGCCCTCGTAGAGGATGGACCAAGTTTCAATGCATCCCTCACCACATACTCCTGGAGCCTGGAATGGTACCATTTCGCACCATTCCTTCAAAGATATCTCGACGTGCTGGCAGACCAAAGGGAGTCCTTCACTGACTTGATGACCTGCCCCCAGCACTTGATGTTCATTTCCCTGTGTGTCCTTGGGAACGGCCCGTAGATCAAGGCCTGTGTCACACTGCTGCTGGGGATGAACCATGAAACAGGCCTTTGCATCATTTAATACCCATCATCAGATTAGGTTAAGATGATGATGTTGAATTACTCTGAGACACTGTACTGCATGGGAGGAAGATGTTTGCAGAACACAAGGTAACAATGAAATGATGAAAGGATGCACTTCCAAAGGGAGCATCATTGTCAATTGCCATGTTGTATAACCATGATTGTTACTGGCAAATTTTTCTATAGAAATGGTTTGCCACTGCCTTCTGGGCAGTGTCTTTACAAGATGGGTGACCCCAGCCATTATCAATATTCTTCAGAGATTGTCTGCCTGGCATCAGTGGTCACATAACCAGGACTTGTGATCTGCACCAGCTGCTCCCATGGCTTCATGTGACCCTGATCAGGGGGTAAACAGGTGCTACACTTTGCCCAAGGGTGACCTGCAGGTTAGCAGAGGGAAGGAGCGCTTTACACTCCCTTCCACCACCTTACCACCCACCAAATGGAGCAATGTTAGAGATAAAGAGATTAGCTTTATTTGTCACATGTACATCAAAACATAGAGATCGAATGGCAGAACAGACTCGACGGGCCGAATGGCCTAACCCCACTCCTTTGTCTCATTGTCTTATAGTCTAAAACAGTCCAAGTATGTGCCAAAGGCAGCCCACAAGTTTTGCTGTGCTTCCAGCGCCAACATAGTGTGTAAAAAAACTTACTAAACTACTAATCCATACAGCTTTGGAATGTGAGAGGAAACCAGAGCACCCAGGGAAACTCGTGCAGTCATGGGGAGAAAGTACAAGCCCCTTACACAGTGATGGGAAATTGAATTCTGATTGCTGGCACTGCAAAGCATTATGTTTACCACTATGCTCCAGTGCCACCCAAAATGGGAACCTGAAGGTGATACAACTTTCCTAAACACTTGCTGCCCTAGTCTTCAGATGACGTCAAGGTAGGGGTTTGGGAATGGCTCTCAAAGCTATGGGGGTACTAAACTTTATGGGGTTCCAGAGAAATGAGTGTTGTCCCTTCTGAACCTCTCCATTCCCATGTTGAAAGCAGCAGAAGATACTGGTGCTTTGATCAAGCCAAGAGCATCAAGACATTCCCAACACTTACCATATCCAGCTACCACGGCAGATAGGCAGGGAATGACAACAGCAGCAGCTGGAAGGGAAGCAAAAATCAGACCAAGGTTGTAAACACAAGAGATTCTGCAGATGCTGGAAATTCAAAACAACACACACAAAATTGTGAAGGAACTCAGCAGATCAAGCACCATCTATGGAGATAAACCCTTTGGGCCAAGATCCTTCAAACATCAGTTGCATCACCATCTGGTGTGGAGGGGCCCCTGTATAGGATAGGAAAAAGCTAATGAGAATTGTGAACTCAACCAGATCTGTCATGGGCATTAGCCTCCCCGGCACCACCCAGGACATGCCGTCTTCCATTGCTACCATCAAGGTGGTGGTGCAGGAGCCTGAAGACACACACTCAACATTTCAGGAAGTTTCTCCCTTTGCCATCAGATTTCTGAATGGACAATGAACCTATGGATACTACCTCACTGTTTTTTTACTCTCTTCTTGCTCTACTAATTTATTTTTAATATACATTTCTTATTGTAATTTATACATTTTTATTATTATGTATTGCAAAATACTGCTGCTGCAAACCACAAATTTCATGACATATGCCAGTGACATTAAACCAAATTCTAATTCCTCCACTGAAGCTTCCTTCCCCTGCAAGAAGTCAAAAATATTGGTTTTAAGGATCAATTCAGGAAGAAAAATAATTGGCATGGTTTGGGTTGAAATTCCTGAGTTTAGGCCCTTAGAACATACGCACTTCAGCCCACAATGTTATGCTGACCCTTTAACCCACTCTAAGATCAATCTACACAGCCCTCCATTTTACTTTCATCCACATGCCTGTCAAAGAGTCTCTTAAATGTCCCTAATGTATCCGCACCTAACACCACCCCTAGCAGGGCACTCCATGCACTTGCTGCTCTCTGTTAACCCTCTCTATACTTTCTTCCAAATACCTTAAAGTTATGCCCTACACCTCCTCCCTCACTACCATTCAGGGTCCCAAACAGGCCTTCCAGGAGAGATGACACTTCACCTATGAGTCTGTTGGGGTCATATACTGTGCCCAGTGCTTCTGTATATTGGGTGAGAGCCAACGCAGACTGGGAGACCGCTTCACCGAGCATCTACACTCCGTCCGCCAGAAAAAGCGGGATCTCCCAGTTGCTGCCCATTTTAATTCCACTTCCTGTGCCCATTCTGATATGCCTCTCCATGGCTTTCTTTACCGTCGTGATGAGGCCACACTGAGATTGGAGGAGCAGTACCTTATATTGTCTGGGTAGCCTCCAACCTGATGGCATAAACATGGATTTCTCGAATTTCTGGTAATGCTGCACCCCCGCCATTCCCCATCCCTTTTTCCCTCTCTCACCGTATTATAATGTTAAAGATGCTATAGTAAATTGATATATTATTATCAAAAGTGCCAAGGTATGGTGAAAAATTTTGTTTTGCATCATCCATGCAGATCATTTCATTACAACAGTGCTTTGAGATAGTTCAAATGAAAACAGTAACAATTCAGAATAAAGTGTTACAGAGGAAGTGCAATCCAGGGAGACAATGAGGTGCAAGGCCACGATAAGGTATACTGTGAGGGGAGAAGTTCATCTTATTGTACCAAGGGGTCCATTTATTAGTCCTATGACAGTGGCATTGAACTTGGGGTACATGTTTTCAGGCTTTTGTAAATTCTGCCCAGTGGAAAGGGGGAGCAGAGATTACCTGGGGTGGTTGGGGGGTCTTTGATTATGCTGACTGCTTTACTGAGGCAGCGAGAAGAGGGGAGGCTGGTTTCCATGACGTGCTGAGCTTTGTAAAAGCAAGTCTGGTGAGTAGCATCCGAGGTAACCTACCGCACGAGTAAAAGAGGAGCCCGATATACAGGAGCATCACTGAACTGGTCCAGCCGATGATGAGGAAACCCGGGATCAGAAGAGATATCGCCTGTATGGAAAAGATATAGTGAGTAAAGTAGTGAGTTATTTTTGCTATTATGCTTTTGGTTTTGTCCCACCCACCCATCGCTGTTTCCCACACGTAAAAGGAGTCTGATGTACAGAGCGGATGAGAGGCACACACACACACACACACACAGAGACACCACTGGGGTCATCGTCAAAAGGTGATGCCCAGAAGGTGGTTTTCACCATCCAGGACCATCTCTTCTCATTACTACCATTGCAGAGGAGGTACACAGGCACATGATCAAAGTTTTAGGAAAAGCTTCTTCTCCTCGGCCATCGGATTTATGAATGATCCTGGGAAAGAGACACTATCTATCTATCCATCCATGCCTCTCAAAACTTCATCAGATTCTATCACATCTCCTCTCAGCCTCCAACCCTCCACGGACAGCAACTTAAGCATGTCCAACGGCTCCTTATGCCTCATACACGTCAGGGTCACCATATTTTTGGGTGCCACAACAGCATAGCCATTGCGTGACACTATTACAGCTTGAGACGGAGTTCGTAGTTCAACTCTGACGCCATATTGTAAAGTTTTTTAAGTTTACTGATGACGCCACAGTCATTGGCCCAATCAACAGTGATGACGAATCAGCATATAGGAGGGAGATTTAAAATCTGGCTGAGTGGTGCCACAACAAAAACCTCCAACTTGCCTTTGTGAGCTCAGCGTTTATTTTACTGGAAATCTTCCAGTATCAGCACACTCGCTAGTGTGGCTAACGCTCTTCCCATAACGTCCCTTCATCACTTACCCTCTTCACCGCTTTGACCTCGTTTCCAGGTTTAATCCTCCGAGCATATCCTCCCTGGACTATTGCCATCGTAATTCCCACGAAGAAGAACATTTTCCCTTGTTGCATGCTGGAAGCACGTGCCAAGAGAAATAGCAATTAAAAACAAAAATCACACCAGTAGCCAGTTTTCATTCAAGAAGACAGTCACAGAGTAAGAGACACCCATCTCCGCTTGGTTCTGTGTTGGTTTTGGGATTGCCTGGATGTCAGTAGTATGGCGGGAACATGGGGCATAATTTTGAGGTAACTGGAGGAAAGTATAGGGAATGTCAGAGGTAGTTTTTTTAAACACACAGTGGTGTACACTGCCAGGGTGGAGGCAGAGACAGATACATTGGGGAAATTTAAGAAACTCTTCCCTAGCTAAATGGATGAAGAAGAACAACAGAGGGCTACGTAGGAGGGAATGATTAGATTGATCTTGGAGTAGGTTAAAAGGTCAGCACAACTTTGTGGGCTGAAGGGATTATACTGTGCTGTGCTATTCTGTGTGAAGCAACTTACATGGATTTAAAATGTTGCCAGGATTTGAGGGACAGAGTTATTGGGAGGGGTTAGACAGGCCGGAACTTTTCTTTGGAAAATAGGAGACTCTAGGGCTGGGGATCCCAACCTGAGGTCCACGGACCCATAAGTAATGGTAGGGGTCCATGGCATAAAAAAGGTTAGGAACCCCTGCTCTAAGGTAACCTATAGAGGTGAATAACCATCCAATGTGCAGAAGACAAACTGTGCAAACAAACAATAATGAGAAAATGAGTTATAAAGAGTCCTTGAACGTGAGTTTCTAGGTCATAAAGTCCGTTCAGAGTGACGGTGAGTGAAGTTATCTACACTGGTACAGAAGCCGCATATAGGAACACTGGTACGGGATCGTTGCAGGGTAATAATTGTTCCCGAACCTGGTGGTGTGGGACTGAAGGCTCTGGTACCTCCTGCCTGATGGTAGCAGTGTCCGTGTGCTGGATGTCTTATTTTAGAACATAGAACATAGAATACAGCACAGTACAGGCCCTTAAACCCTGCCACCCATATAACCCCCCACCTTAAATTCCTCCATATACCTGTCTAGTAGTCTCTTAAATTTCACTAGTGTATCTGCCTCCACCACTGACTCAGGCAGGGCATTCCAAGCACCAACCACCCTCTGAAAAGTTTTTATTTTTTAATGTGAAGATACAGCACAGTAAACGGCCCTTCGGCCTAACAAGGCCACTCTGCCCAATTGCACCCATGTGACCAATTAACCTTCTAACCCGTACATCTTTGGAATGTGGGAGGAAACTGCAGCACCCGGAGGAAACCCATGCAATACAAGTTTGAGTTGAGAGTGGAAAGAATTAAAAGGTTCAGTGGAGCAACATCTTCTAAAAAAAAAAGAGGACGGTGGGTATATTGAATGAGCTGCCAGAGGAAGCGTTTGAGGCAGGTACCAAAACGCTATTTAAAAGACAGTTAGACAGGTACATAAAGAGGAAAGGTTTGGATATGTGGGTAAATGGGACCAGCTTGGTTGGTATGGACCAGTTGCCTATAGCATGGGCCTGATTCTGTGCTGTGTGACTATAAACCAGCTGGTTAGATTGGAATTGGTTTATTACTGTCACGTGTACCAAGACACAGCGAAAGGCTTGTCTTCTATATATCCGTACAGATCAGACCACTGCACAGCGTGTTGTGCTGGAACAAGGTAACGCAATAACAATGCAGAATGAAGTGTTACAGTAACAGAGGAAGTGCTGTGTGGGTAAATAAGGCACAAGCTCATTACAAGGTAGACTGTGAGCTCAAGAATCCAACCTACCTGACTAGGAACCATTTAATAGTCCTTGAGCCTGGTGTTATGTACTTTCAGGTTTTTGTATCTTCTGCCCAATTGAGAAGGTACTGTTTGTCTGGAGTGAGTGTGGTCTTTAATTATAATGGGTGCTTTGATGGGACCCATGGAGGGAGGCTGGTTCCTGTGATGTTACTCATCAACCAGACCCTATGGGGACCCACTGTCACCAAAGCATTCTCTAGGTAAGGACAACTACTGGCTCCTTCAAGAGACAACTAATCCCATGACAGTAGTTTGAGAAAGTCAGAAATAAAAAGCTCACACTAACCAAATCTGGCCATAGAACAAAAAGGATTGTCATAAAAATCTACATGGTCAGAACAGGAGATTCTGTACTGCTTCCTGCCCAGCATAACAGATCCACAAAGCCCCACTTTCTCAAGCATCAATACACTTGCATTGAATGCAGCCTTGCCACTGGTGAATGAAACTTCAAAATTATACATTACTTAAAAGATTAAATTTCAGAAAGATCCAAAATTAAAACCATAAAATGCTCAGGTCAGGCAGCATCCATAAGCACTATCAATGCTTCAGCTCAAAGACCCTTCATCAGAACCATTGTGTCCTCTGACCTGAAAAGTTAACTCTTCTTCTCTCTCCATAGATGCTGCCAGCTCTACTGGACATTTCCAACATTGCTTTGTTTTAACTCGTCCGAACAAGGAGTATTGAAGACTGGTGCACGCCAGGAGACCAGACAAAACTGATCCACCCAAACACAATTTTCAAACAGCCTTATACATCTCTTTGCATATGTGATTACATGGAAAAGCTAATTAAGTTTTGATTGTTACATTTCTCTGATAACATCATTATACAGACTTAATTACAGTAAAACTAGGTTTTCATTACTGTCTAAAATACTTAATTATACATAAAACTAACTTAATTTTCCGGATTGTGAGAATAGGCAAAGAAGTGGCAGATGGAATACATTGTAGGGAAGTGTACGGTCATGCACTTTGGAGAAGGAATAAGGGCAGAGACTGTTTTCTAAACAGGGAGACAATTCAAAAATCAGAGGTGCAAAGGGTCTCAGGAGTCCTTGTGCAGTATTCCCTAAAAGTTAATTTGCAGGTTGAGTTGCTGGTAAGGAAGGCAAACACAGTATCTGAATTCGATTTGAGAGGATTAAAATATAAAAGCAAGGGTGTAATGCTGAGGCTTTAAAAGACATTGGTCAGACCACATTTAAAGTATTGTGAGCAGTTTTGGATCCCTTAACTAAGAAAGAATGTGCTGTCATTGGAGAGGGTCCAGAGGAGATACACCAGGATGATCCCAGGAATGAAAGGATTAACGTAAGGGGACTGTTTGATGGTTCTGGTCCTGTAGTCACTGCAGGTTAGAAGAATGAGGGGGGGATCTCATTGAAACCTACCAAATACTAAAGGCCTAGAGAGAGTGGATGTGCAGAGGATGTTCCCAATAGTGGGACGGTCTAGAACCGGTGGGCACAGCCTCAGAATGGAAGCAGGCATTGGTATTTCCTTACCAGGCCATGATGCAACTAATCAATAATCTCTTCCCTACACATTTATAGAAGTTTGTCAAAGTTTTTGATGTCATGCCAAATCTTAACAAACTTATAAGGAAGTAGAGATACCTCTACTTCCTTGGAAGTTTGCAAACATTTCTTTATAATTGCACATAGGTGCTGGATCCAGAGAGATCCTCTGATCTAATAATAGTGAGGAAATTAAAGTTGCTGACCCCCTGATGAGGACTGGCTCATGGACCCCTGGTTTCCTCCTCCTGAAGTCTTGGTTTTGCTGACATTGAGAGGTTGTTGATATGACCCCACCTTGCCAGATTTCCGATCTCCCTCCTATGAACTGATTCATGGCCACCTTTGATGCTCCCAATGACAGTGCTGTCTTCAGCAAACTTAAAGTTGCAAGTTAACATTTGAGCTGTGCTTAGCCTCACAGTCAAGTGTAAAGTGAGTAGAACGGGGGGCTAAGCACAGAGCCTTGTGGTGCAGCTGTGCTGATGGAGATCGAGGAGGAGATGTTGTTGCCAATTTGAACTGACTGGGGTCTGCAAGTGAGGAAATCAAGGATCCAGTTGCACAAGAAGCTATTGAGGTCAAGGCCTTGATTAGATTTTAGGGGATGATGATGAATGCTGAGCTGTAGTTGAATAAGAACATTCTGATGTATGCATCTTTGCTGTCCAGATGTTCCAGGGTTGAGTGAAGAGCCAATGAGATGGCATTGAAGCAGATCTATGTCGATTTCAGGCAGGAGTTGATTTGTTTTCATCAGCAACCTCTCAAAATACTTAATCTTAATGGATGTAAGTGCTACTGGATGACAGTCGTTGAGACAGGTTACCAGGCACCGGTATAACTGAAGCCTGCTTGAAGCAGGTAGGTACCTCAGACTGCCAAAGTGTTGAACAATATTGGCACATTATAATGTAATCTTCAAACTTCTGTACTGCATCCCATCTCTCTACTCTGGAACCTTATCAGTGGTTCCTTGTTGTCACATCAACACAAGCAATACCTTATTTTTACCAGTTATTACCCCTCCTACTCCTGCAATAATGGTAAACATTGGAATCACCTCCACAACCTTGGTCTCACCCTACCAGAGATCTTCCCTTCATCCCACCATCTCTACATGACTTATTTTCTCACTTTCCCAGTTCCTGTGGCCCGTCTTCCTCTCTCCACAGATGCTGCTGAACCTGTTGAGAGTTTCCGGCATTTTTATTTCAGATTTTTACTTTTTTGGATAATCAATAATATCCAAATAGATAAATAAAAGGTTTACCTGTCGAAGTGGAAGCGTTGATGAGTGAGGAAGCTGAGGGTGTACTCCAGACCAGAGAACAGGAAGAGGTACAGGAAGTACACCAGCCCCAGGACTTTCAGAGCCTGCATACCTGGATTGTTATAGAAAACAAAGAAGAAGAATTATCCTAAACACTAAATAATTAACCTAAGAATAATCATCCTGCTTGTGGATTACAGGAGGAACAGAGACTGGCTCACCCAATCAACTTCAATGGGACTGCAGCTGAGAAGGTGAGTAGTTTCAAGTTCCTACATCACTGAAGATTTCACCTGGACTGTACCCAGCAGCTGTGTGGCAAAATAGCGTGTCTTCCACCTCAGGCAACTGAAGAAGTTCAGCATGAGCCCTCAAATCCTCAAGACCTTCTACAGAGGCACAATTGAGAACATCCTGACTGACTGTATCAACCCAACCCCCCCCCCCCAGCATGGGAACTGTACCAACCTTGATCACTGGGCACTGCAGAGAGTGGTATGGACAGCCCAGCACATCTGTGGGACATGAACATTGAGGACATTTACAGCAGCAGGTACAAAAAGAAGGCCTGGATGATCATTGGGGGCACCAGTCACTCCAACCATAAACTACGTCGGCTGCTTCCGTCTGGCAAACAGTATCGCAGCATTAAAGCCAGGACCAACAGCTTCTTTCTACAAGCCATTAGACTTTTAAATTCACATGTCTGTACATTGCAACAGAGTCATAACGCAAAGATTTTTACTCCCTCGCGTTGTGGGATGGATGCAAGATTTAAATCAATTCAATTCATAGAACATGGAATAGTATAGCAGTGACGATAAGCCAAATGTTAACCTACTCCAAGATCAACCTTCCCTCCCACATGGCCCTCCATTTCTCTATCAATCATGTGCTCATCTTAAATGACCCTAATATGACAACAAGGGTTCTCTCACTTTGACCATCAAAACATGGAGGCACCTTCACGAACTTCCACAGCCCCCAATGACCCTGTAATTTCAGTCTCTGAGGCCGATGTGAGAGCATCCTTCAGGAGGGTGAACCCATGGAAAACATCCAATCCAGACTGGCAGGCGAGAATTCTACCACTGAACCACCAATGCCAGACTGGGTACCTGGCAGGTGAGAATTCTACCACTGAACCACCAATGGTGGACTGGGTACCTGGCAGGTGAGAATTCTACCACTGAACCACCAATGGCGGACTGGGTACCTGGACAAGTACTAAAGACCTGTACTGATCCACTGGCTGAAGTGTTCACCAAAATCTTTAACCTCTCGCTTCAGTGGTCTGTTGTACTCATCTGCTTCAAGCAGGCTGCAATTATAACATTGCCTAAGAAAAATATGGTAACCTGCCTCAGTGTCTATAGTCCAGTGGCACTTACTATGACGACGTGATTTGAGAAGTTGATGATGAAACATATGGTTCCTTAAGATTGTCATAACCGGGCGAGGTAGTTGGGATAAGCTCCCACGAACTACTAAATGGTCCCAATGGCGTGCATCTCAAATAGCCTCTCACAACCAAGTCAGGCTCATGGCCTTCACATGTGGCTTAGCTCCTAAGCTCGATGGGACAGTTTCTACTGACAGAAGGGGCAAAGGCGGGTTACTGGTGCCTTAAAACCAGTTGCTTTGGGCAGGTGGGGCTCTTCAGCCGTGGTTGGCAGCTCACCTAAGAGAAGGAAAACTCTGATCTCAAACCTGCGCTGCCTTGCAGCCAGACCCACTCACAGGGACGGTTTTGGGAGTAAACCTGGAGGAAAAATCTGGAGCTGAAGTCCCCAAGGCGGTCCTCTGTTAAACTTTAGTGCTGACTTGCAACTCCTGCAACACCACTGGTGCCGAATTGTAACAGTCTCTGCCATTCCTTTAGATTAATCAGCTGTGTGGAGAGGGGGAGCCTGCTGCCCTGGCAACGGTTTGCTCTCCATATCGTACTGTCCTGACTTCATGTCACATAGACAGCTGGAATGCAGCATCCATGGTCAACCCCGAGCCCCAAAGATGAAACATATCAACTCCTACCCGAGGAGGGACTTGCATCCGCTCCAATTTTTCTATCATCACAACAGCTCAACAGAAGATGCCATTTCATTGACTCTTCACTCAACCCTGGAATGTCTCACCGTGGGGAGCATTTACTATGGACAATAAAGCTGTATACATCAGGATGCTCTTCATTGACTACAGCTCTACACACAATACTAATCAAAACTAATCAATCAGCTCCAAGACATATGCCTCAATATCTCCTTGTCCAAATGTACTGTCAATTTCCTCACTTCCAGGCCCCAGTCAGTTTGGATTGGCAACAACATCTCCTCCACAATCTCCATCAGCACGGGTGCACAACAAGGCTGTGTGCTCAGCCCCCTGCTCTACTCGTTTTACACTTGTGATTGTGAGGCTAAGCACAGCTCCAATGTCATACTTAAGTTTGCTGGTGACACCACTGTCAGAGGTTGAATCGAAGGTGGTGAGGAATCAGCATATTGGAGGGAGATAGAAAATCTGTCCGAATGGTGTCACAGCAACACCTCTCACTCAGTGTCAGCAACGCCAAGGAGCTGATTATTGACTACCGGAGGAAGAAAACAGTCACTCACTCCAACACTGAATTGTTCCTCACTCTCAAGGGCTCTTCATCTTATGTTCTTGATATTTATTGTTTATTATAATTATTTTGTTTCTTTGTATTTACTGTGAATGCCCACAAGAAAATTAATCTCAGGCTTGTATACAGCGACATATATGTACTTAAATAATAAATTTACTTTGAAGTTTGTATCTGCCTCGTTCCACATACCCATCATTCTCTGCAAAAACCTATGTACCCTAGACTTTCCTCCAATCACCTGAAACTTATGCCCCTCAGAATTAGCCATTTCTGCCCTGTGATCTATGCTTTTTATAATTTTTAGTGACAGGTAACTGATGCTGGCAGTTTACCTTGTTTAAACGAATCAGATAAAACCAAGGTTAGTTGAGGTGAGAGCAGAGACGAAAATGATTTAAAGAATTCTACAGGGAACTCATCAGGTCCTGGAGATTTACCAGTCTGCAGTGATGAGGTGGCTGAGGATATTTCCTCTAATGATATTGGTTCATTCAGTCTCATTTTGAGATCAGGAGAGAGCGTAGAGATATTTAAGCTATTTAAAAAATTCTCGACCAAAATGTTATCATTTGGGGATTCAGAGGTGTAAAGTCGGGAGTAAAAATTCCTGAATGTGTCATTGATTTCAGAGTGATTCGAGGTGATGCTTCCGTTTTCCATTCGAATTTTTGTGATGTGTTGTTTGGCTTTGAAGCCCCTTAATTGGTTGGCTAAAAATTTACCAGATTTGTCACCACAAATATAGAACCGGCTCTTGATCTTCAAGATTTGGCATTCAATTAAGTGAGTGGAAATAAGGTCAAATTTAGTTTGGAGTTCCACTCAATTTTTGTACTGCTCTGGATTTTTAATTTGAGCATATTGTTGGTCTATTTCTTTAATTTGATTGGCCAGGTCAAGTCATTCTTTATGGTTCTTTCTTTTCATATTCGCAGTGTAGGAAATACCCCTGAGGTATGCTTTCAAAGCACCCAAATACACTTTAATAACTTCACCAGAATGACTGCCGTGGCTCACCACCTTCTTTCCAAGGGCAATTTGCAAAAGGCAACTAAATGCTCAGATCTTGAAAATAGAAATAATGCACAGAAACATTCAAACTCCTCTATGGATACAAAAGGAGGAGGGTTGAGCATTTGGCTAGCAACCCCATCATGTAAAAACCCAGAGCTACAAAAACTCCAAAGACCTCAGGACCTGGGAAAGGAAGGATCTTCGCCTAAAAGATGTATGAAGTTGTGTGATGAAAGCAGATCAACCTTCGGCCCAGGACAGAGTACTCTGGCAACTGGACAACAGAAATGGCTCAATGGAAAACAGAGTCTAATTCTCTGATTTATTATTTATTCATTGATGGGAAGCTAGGCCGGCATTGATCATCTATCCCCAAACAGAAGAGGCAATTAACAGTGAATCCATTAATGGTTCTGGAGTCACATAGAGGCCACACCAGGTAGCAATGGCAGATTTCATTCTTTGAAGCACATTAATCATGGAAGGACATGTTTGACAAATCTTATTGAATTTTTTGAAGAGGTTGCTAGGAAAGTTGACGAGGGTAAAGCAGTGGATGTTGTCTGTATGGACTTCAGTAAGGCCTTTGACAAGGTTCCACACGGAAGGTTAGTTAGGAAGGTTCAATCGTTAGGTATTAATATTGAAGAAGTAAAATGGATTCAACAGCGGCTGGATGGGAGATGCGAGAGAGTAGTGGTGGATAACTGTTTGTGAGGTTGGAGGCCGGTGACTAGTGGTGTGCCTCAGGGATCTGTACTGGGTCCAATGTTGTTTGTCATATACATTAATGATCTGGATGATGGGGTGGTAAATTGGATTAGTAAGTATGCAGATGATACTAAGATAGGTGGTGTTGTGGATAATGAAGTAGGTTTTCAAAGCTTGCAGAGAGATTTAGGCCAGTTAGAAGTGTGGGCTGAAAGATGGCAGTTGGAGTTTAATGCTGATAAGTGTGAGGTGCTACATTTTGGTAGGACTAATCAAAATAGGACATAATGGTAAATGGTAGGGCACTGAGGAATGCAGTAGAACAGAGTGATCTAGGAATAATGGTGCATAGTTCCCTGAAGGTGGAATCTCATGTGGATAGGGTGGTGAAGAAAGCTTTTGGTATGCTGGCCTTTATAAATCAGAGCATTGAGTATAGGAGTTGGGATGTAATGTTAAAATTGTACAAGGCATTGGTGAAGCCAAATTTGGAGTATTGTGTACAGTTCTGGTCACCGAATTATAGGAAAGATGTCAACAAAATAAAGAGAGTACAGAGAAGATTTACTAGAATGTTACCTGGGTTTCAGCACCTAAGTTACAGGGAAAGGCTGAACAAGTTAGGTCTTCATTCTTTGGAGCGTAGAAGATTGAGGGGGGACTTGATAGAGGTATTTAAAATTATGAGGGGGATAGATAGAGTTGACGTGGATAGGCTTTTTCCATTGAGAGTGAGTTGAGAGTTAGGGGGCAACAAAAGTTTAGGGGTAACACAAGGGGGAACTTCCTTACTCAAAGTAGTAGCAGCTGTGTGGAATGAGCTTCCAGTAGAAGTGGTAGAGGCAGATTCGATATTGTCATTTAAAATAAAATTGGATAGGTAAATGGACAGGAAAGGAATGGAGGGTTATGGGCTGAGTGCAGGTCAGTGGGACCAGGTGAGAGTAAGCACTCAGCACAGACTAGAAGGGCCAAGTTGGCCTGTTTCCGTGCTGTAATTGTTATATGGTTAATGAACCAGGTGGAACTTTTGAAAATATCAGTTTCACGTGGGAAATATGTCTCTACCAAAGGAGGTGTAAGGCACTCCTTCCCTCCGCTAGCCTGCAGGTCACCCTTGGCGAAGGTGTAGCACCAGCTTAACCCCCTGATCAGGCCATGTGAAGCCGTGGGAGCAGGTGATGGATGGTCGTACGAGCAGCCAGTGCACATCACTTGTCTTGGTTAAGTCAGGCAGGCAATCTCTGAATAATATTGATAATAGCTGGCATCATCTATCTTGTAGAGACACTACCCAGAAAAAGGCAAATTTCAAAAATTGCCAATAATAGACCATGATTGCCAGCGTCATATGACACAGCACATAGTGATGGTGATGATGAGTTCTACAGCTTTTCGTACAATTAGTCTGATAACAGTAGAATGGAAGCTGCCCTTGAGACTGGTGGGACGTGCTTTCAGGCTTTTGTATCTTCTGCCGAATGGGCAAGGGAGAGGAGAGAATGTCCAGGGTGGCGGGGGGGATGTGTAGATGAGTCAATTGGAGGGGTGGCTGGTTTGCATATATACATTCTTATTCATTTTTATAATTAGTTAACTAATCCACTATCATTGTAACATGTTTCTACCAGGGTTAGTATATGGTGAACTCTCAAGATAATTGGTTATTGCTTAAAACCAGTAAGTAACCTTCCAAAGCAGCTCACAAAGGATCACTGACTTACTGTCACTGATGGAGCAGACTTAATGTGTAGGAGACAGAAGAAGAGAGGAGATTCCTGGGAGAGTCATCGGATATTCACGCACCTTCTGGAGAGGGAGAGTCCTTCCTTTGTTGGATGGCGGAGAATTGGAACAGTGCCACGGGGCTGAGTAGGTTCACGGCGTTCTGGAAGGTGGAGGAGACTGAGGAGATCTATGAGGAAAGTCAGCACATACAATGTTAGCATTAAAACAGATCAATGTAGAGATGTCCAGTAGGTCAGGCAGCATCCGCAGAGAGAGAGAAACAGAGTTAATGTTTCCTGTCCAAGACCTTTCATCAAAGTTGGGAAATAAAGTAGAGAAAACAAGTTAGTTTTTGAGTTACAGGGAAGATGGAACAGTTAAATAAAGGAAATATATCAGCCCTGGAAGAGACTTCACAGTGGAAAAAGATTTAAACTTCTTCAGGGTTGACATACTGTAACTGGAAGAGACTTCACAGTGAAGAAATCTCTGGCTATCCACTCAATCTATCCCTCTTATCAATTTGTACCCCTCCATCAAGTTTAGAGGGATATAGGCCACAGGTGGGAAAATGGGACTAGCTTAGATGGACACCATGGCTGGCATGGCCCAGCTGGGCCGAAGGGCCTGACTTTTTGCTGTATGACTCTACGGTTCTATGGCTGGTCAGTGGAACAACGCAAGACGCTACACTTTGAAAAGAGAACAAACTTGGGATTTTTGGGAACAACTTTTACCACCTGGCTCGCCACGGTAGCCTAGCAATTAGCGTGACGCCGCTACAGCTCAGAGCGCCAGAGTTCAATTCTGGTGACCTCTGTAAGAAAGTTTGTACATTCTCCCGGTGGCCACATGGGTTTCCTCCGGGGCACCGCTCTTCCACCACAGCCCAAACGTGTACTGTGTTAGTAGGTTAATTGGTGATTGATTGATTGATCTATCTATATATATATTTTATTTCTTACATCCAAGGGAGTAAAAATCTTTATGTTGCGTCTTCATTGCAACGTATAAGCAATAAAGAGGGGAAATGTGGGAGGATATTGCCCCAACACTAAAATTGTATACATAATTGTTCTGTATACATTTATGTACAGTCAGATAGACAATCAGATCAATGTGTATTGATCAATCTGATGGCCTGGTAAATCATCCTGCCACTAGGCTAGGGGTTAAATAGGTGGTTTGCTGGGTGGCACGACTCCTGGGGCCAGAAAGACCTGTTCCACACCCTATCTCTAAATACATACATAGCATGCCACCCATAAAGGATAAGTTCTGTTGCTCATTTATGTGTTTCATTGTCTTACTGTTAATAAAAAATATAACAAAGACATTGAAATAAATGAAGCATTTTAGAAAACCTATTCAAAAAATTATAAACATTAATCTTTTAAAAACACAATTGAAAAATAACATCCATCTTAATAGTATTGTATTTGTAACCATTTACTATCCAAGTACTGATGGTACAGCAGGTCTGTGAGGATTTCAAAATGTATTATCCAACGTCACATGTTCTCACAACCATCCAGCTGATGCCAAGCCAGAGTGAGTCATTTCTTGTGAAAACATCTCACTATTTTTGGGTAAGAAAATGGTATTCGCTGCTTCATCTGACAGTAAAAATAATCATTTTTTAAAATTATGGATGGGGTTTAAATGCTGCACGCCAACAAAATTTGTGCGCGTGCCATAGATTCGCCAGCCCAACCCCACCAAGCCGCACATCTTTATCAGGATATACGAGATTTACCAGGATGCTGCCTGGATTAGACAGCATGTCATATGAGGATAGGTTGAGTGAGCTAGGGTTTGTCTTTTTGGAGTGAAGGAGGATGAGAGGTGACTTGATACAAGATGATAAGAGGCATAGATAGAGTAGACAGTCAGAGACTTTTGCCTAGGGCAGAATAAGCTAATATGAGTGGGCATAGTTTTAAGGTGACTGGAGGAAAGTGTAGATAGGATGTCACAGACAGATTTTATTTCAATATAGAGAGTGGTAGTTGCGTGGACTGCCCTGCCAGAGGTGGTGGAGATACATTAGGAGCATTTAAGGGACTCTTAGATAGGCACATGGATGAAATATGAGGGAAGGAAGGGTTAGATTGATCTTGAAGTAGGTTGAAAAGTCAGCACAATATGTGGGCCGAAGGGCCTGTACTGTTCCATATTCAAAATCCACACAAGCAGTACCAAAGGGCAGGATTGAGGCCAAAATCCCTGGTTTGAGGTGTTAACTATCCTCTCTGCCCCGTCGTGACAACCTTTAAACCTCTCTACATTCCCTCCCCTCCAACCCCCTCTGAACCTCGGTTTCTCCCCAACCCTGCACCATCTGAACCCCACAGACCAAGCCCTCCAAATCTCGTCACACCCTTCCTCCCAGCTTACCCGCTTCTCTCTCGGGAGGGTCTCTGGGAGGAAGAAGAAGACAAAGAGCAGGTCCGACACCACGAGGGCCATGGCCAGCAGCGCGGGTTGGAGGTAGAAGGCTTCGTCTTTGCCAGCCCGCATCCCGAGGAAGGCTCCGATCATGGGTCCAATGGTGAAGCCCAGAGAGAAAGCCACGCCAACCATTGCCTGAGGGGGAAGGGAGACACAGGAGGGTCAGAAGGAGAAGCTGAGAAACATGAACAGCCTGAGAACCTCAAATGTACAATGGGAATGCTGTGGATTGGAGGGAAATGCAGTATGGTGGCATGGCACAGGTCAGCGCGGTAACACAGCGGTTAGCACAACGTTTTACTGTACCAGTGATCAGGGTTCAATTCCTGCTGCCGTCTGCAAGGAGTTTGTACGTTCTCATAACCACATGGGTTTCTTCCAGGTGCTCCAGTTCCCCCCCCACAGTCCAAAGACCAACAGATTAGTAGATTAATTGGTCACTGCAAACTGTCCGTGCTGGGCAGAGTGGCTCATTGGGCCTGATCCAAGCTGTATCTCCAAATTAAATAAATAAGTAGGGTGATAGAAGGATATAGGGCAAGCCAGAGGTAATAAGAGTCATATAGCACAGTTACAGGCCCTTCAGCCCAACCAGTCCATGCTGACCCAAGTTCACATCTCTTTGTTTGGCCTGTATCCTCCTCAACCTTTCCTATCCAGGTGTGTTTTAAATGCTATTAATGTACCAAAGTGGGTACTGGATGAGGTAGGAGACGGTCTGCATGAATGTGTTGGGCTGAAGGGCCTACTCGCGTGCTGCCTACCTCTAGAACTGCCTTTGCATGCCAATGGGCGCCACAGTAGCCTAGCAGTTTCTGCAATGGTAATAAACCTTGGGGCACCAAAGTTCAATCCAGCACCATTCCGTAAGGGGTTTTCGATGTCCTCCCTGCGGAGTACATGGGTTTCCCCAGGGTGCTCTGCTTTCCTCTCAATCAATCGTAAATAGTCCCATGATTAGGCTAGGATCAAACTGGGGGTTGCTGGGTGGCGAGGCTCAAAGGGCCAGAGGAGCCCAACACTCCGGCAGTGGACCACAAGACCCCCTCCCTGGCCACTTACCATGCCTTTGCTGCGTGCCTGGGGAGACGGAAGGTCAGCAATGATTGCTGTGGACAAGCTGACATTCCCTTTGCTGATTCCACCCACTACTCGGGACAGGAGGAAGATCCCAAAGTTCCTTGAGAGAGCCCAGAGTGCATATGAAACTAGGAGCCCAGCCTGGAATTTGGGAGAGAAAAGTGGTGAGTCAATGTTCAAGAATCCTCTTCCCACCTCCCCTATCTGCAGCCATTAATCATCTTCAACCCTCTGCTACCTTCACCTATCACCTCCAAGACTCTGTTGCTATCTCCACCCCTCCTTCTTTCATCTGCCTGTCACTCTTCCTCACCTGCATCCACCTATCACCTTGCAGTAACAATTTCATCCCTTCGTTTCATCCTATTTCCCCTCTATTCTCCCAGTCCAGGTGAAAAGTTTCGATTTGAAACATCAGCTGTCTATTTCCCTCCACAGAATGCTGCCTGACCTCCTGAGTTCCTCCAGCATTTTGTGTGTTGCTCTAGATCCCAGTATTGCAGTCTCATGTCCACTGTGTGCCCAGGATAATTTCAACATTGTACAGTAAAGCACAGTACAGGGGCCATTCGGCCCACAATGTTGTACCACCCTTTTAACCTGCTCTAAGATCAGTCTTACCCGTCCATCCTTCATAACCCTCCACTGTTCTTTCTTTCTTTCTCTCTCAATCTTTTTTATTGAGTTTCAAGTGGATAAACATGACAATGATAATGATACAAAGAGATGGGGATTACATTAATAACGGTTAACATATACGGAAACAGACCCCGAGTAACGTGTGTAATCTAAGTCTCCCAATCTCTTAGTAACTGAACATGAAAAAGATTCAAAAAAAAATTTGCAAGAGAAAAATGAGTCCCCCTAAACTAAAAAAAAACAAAAACAAAACAAAAGCTGGACTGCCAAGTTTCATCGGTTAAGATCGTTATTTGTCATTAACTCCGCTCCTCTATACACGAACAAAAAGTGATTGAGAAGGATTTGGAAAAGATCAGCTTACATCACATGAAAATGTTGAATAAATGGCCTCCAAGTTTCTTCAAATTTAACCGAAGGGTCGATAGTGCCGCTCCTAATTTTTTCCAAGTTTAAACATGTTATAGTTTGGGAAAACCATTGAAATGTAGTAGAGTATTGTTCTTTCATCCATGTGCGCCTGTTCCACCACCAGCCCTGGCTGTGCCACACACCCACCGCTCTGTGTAAAAGACTTACCTCTGACATCCCCCCTATACTTTCTTCCTATCAACTTAAAATTATGCCCCTTGTATTGCCCATTTCCACCCTGGGAAAAAGTTCCTGGAGGTTCACTTGATTTGTGCCTGTTATCATCTTGTACACCTCTGTCATGTCTCCACCAATCCTCCTTCGCTCCAAAGGGAGCTTGCTCAACGTGTACACATAAGTCATGCTCTTCAATCTAGACAGTATCCTGGTAAATCTCCTCTGCACCCTCTCTCAAGCTTCCACATCCTTCCTATAATGACACCACCAGAACAGAGCATAAATCCCCAAGTGTGGTCTAACTAGAATTTTACAGAGATGCAACATTACCTTGTGGCTCTTGAACTGAATTGCCCAGTTAATGTAGACTGGACACCATAGGTCTTCTTAACCACTCAACTTTGAGGGACCTCTTTCTAACCACCCCATTACAGGAAGGATGCTGAGGCTTTGGAGAGGCTGCAGAAGGGGTTTACCAGGATGCTGCCAGGATTAGAGGGCACTGCACTACCAGGTCAGACAAAGCTGGGTTGTTTTCACTGGAGTGCCGGAGGGTGACAGGAAACCTGGTAGAACTTTAGAAAATTATGAGAGGTACAGGCCACAAGACATAGGAACAATATTAGGCCATGTGGCCCATAAAGTCTGTTTCACTGTTCCATCGTAACCGATTTATTTTCCCTGTCAACCCCATTTCCTGCCTTCTCCCCATAACCTTTGACACTTACTAATCAAGAACCTATCAACCTCCACTTTAAATATACCCAAAGACTTGACCTCCACAGCTGTCTCTAGCAATGAATTCCACAGATTCACCACCCTCTAGCTAAAGAAATTCCTCCTCATCTCTGTTCTAAGGTACGTCCTTTTATTCTGAGGTTCTGCCCTTTGGTTCTAGACTCTCCCACTACTGGAAATATCCAGGCCCTTCGATATTCAATAGGTTTCATGAGATTCCACCTATTCTTCCAAACTCTAGCGAGTACAGACCCAAAGCCATCAAATGCAACTCACGTTAACAATTTTATTCCCGGGTTAATTTTCATAAATCCTCTCTAATGTGAAGAGAGGAACACAAACATGACAATGGAAAACAATCACAGTTTACCTGATGTTGAAAGTTTCAATACGCCCATTTAGAAAGTAAGTTTTCCAACAGGTGGAAGATAAGTTGTTCTTCCAGTTTACACTGAGTCTCTCTATGGAAACGAGGAGACTCAGACCGGAACAGGAACGGGATTGGGAATCGGAGTCTTTGGGTTGTGGTGGGGCAGGGAAACAAGTGTGGTCATTTGGGTGGCGTGGTAGTGTAGTAGTCAGTGTGACACTTTACAGCACCCACAATTACTGATCGGGGTTCACTTCCACCACTGACTGAGAGGAGTTTGCACGTACTCACTGTGACCGCATCTCCGGTTTCCTCACACATTCCAAAAGGCTTATGGGTTAGTAAGTTGTGAGCATGCTGGAAGGATGGCAACGCTTGTGGGCTGCCCCCAGCATATCCTCAGACTGAGCTGGTCATTGATGCAAACGACGCATGTATGTTTCGATGTACGTGTGACAAATAAAATTAATCTTCAATCTCCCTCATCTCCACACAGACAGGACCATCGATTGAACAGCATGATTGAACCTACCATGGTCACCATCATCAGTATCCTGCGGCCAAAGTAGTCAGAGGCAGCGCCAGTTACGGGAGACACGAGGAACTGTAGCACTGAGAAGATGGATCCAATGAGTCCTGGACAGAAAGGAAATAGCCCTTTATTTCTTTCATCCATGTGCCGATCTAAGAATTTCATAAATGCCCCTGTTGTATCTGGCTCTCCTACCTCCCCTGGTAGGATACTCGACACACTCACTATTCTGTGTAAAACACTTACCTCTGACATCCCCCTATACTTTCCTCCAATTACCTTAAAACTATGCCCCCTCAGATTAGCCATCTCCATGCTGAGCACAGTCTCCAGCTGTCTGCTCGATCTATGCCTCTTATCATCTTGTACACCTCCATCAAGTCTCCTCTCATAGAAACACAGAAACATAGAAAATAGGTGCAGGAGTAGGCCATTCGGTCCTTCGAGCCTGCACCGCCATTCAGTATGATCATGGCTGATCATCCAACTCAGAACCCTCTCATCTTGTTTCGCTCCAAAAAGAAAAGCCCTAATGCACTCAACCTATCCTCAGGAGACATGCACTCTAATCCAGGTGGCATTTTGGTAAATCTCCTCTGAACTCTCTCTAAAGCTTCTACATCCTTCCATAGTGACCAGAACTGAACTCAAGTTTCCATGTGTGGTCTAACCAATGTTTTATAGAGTTGCAACATTACCTCACATTGTAATTTCATGCACTGACCCATGCTCTAAATTCATCACCTTTGTTCCTGATACACCTTGCATCAAAATAGACACACTTCAACCCATCCCACTGTCAGCAATTTTGCCCCATCCTTCCTCACAGTCCTTCTACATACTGTATTTACCCCTTTACCAACTGCTCCATCCTACCACTCTGGTTCCCATCCCCCCCCTGCCAAACTAGTTTAAGCCCTCCCCAACAGCACCAGCAAACCTGCCCACAAGGATATTGGTACCCCATGTTCAGGTATAATGGTGGGAATGTTTTGAAGAGCTGAGTGACCTACTCTAGCTCATGTTTTCTAGTATTCAACAAATCCCTCCTGATCCTACCCATTGCTAAGATCATCTTGTGTTACACTGCACATACTACATGTCACAAAGACGTACATCAGGAGTTACGCACACAGTGAGCCCTTCACTAGGTACCTCCTGTACCTGACAAATGTCTATGTTCCTGGTCTTCTGCTGCTGTAGCCTACACATGACAAGATTTGATATGTTGCACATTCAGAGATGCTCTTCTGCCCACCACTGTTGTAACGCCTGGTTATTTGAGTTGCTTTTCACCTTCCTGTCAGCTTGAATCAGTCTGGCCATTCTCCACTGACCTCTCATTAACAAGGTATTTTTACCCACAGAACTGCTGTTCTCTGAACGTTTTCTGGTTTTCGCACCAGCCTCTGTAAACCACGGAGACTGTTGTGCATGAAAATCCCCGGAGATCGGCAGTTTCTGAGATACTCAAACCACCCCATCTGGCACCAACAATCATTCAAAGTTACTTGGATCACATTTCTTCCCCATTCTGATGTTTGGTCTGAACAACAAATGAACCTCTTGACCATGTCCGCATGCTTTTATGCATTAAGTTGCTGCTGTATGATTGGCTGATTAGATATTTGCATGAACAAGGTGTACAGATGTACCTAATAAACTGGCCACTCTGTGTATACAGTCAATAATATACCAACATTGGACTAAGTTAAACTAGTGTGTTCTTGCAAAAGTTTTCAGCACGTTGTACAGCACAGCCACCTGCAAAGAAGCAGTTATACTCACCCCCAAAGAGGACAGTGTTATATTTTCTTACACTGGGAACCCCAATTACATCAGCAAACCAGTCCACTGAACGTTGCAGCGATTGATAAGTGCCGTCCTGTCAATTACAGGTGGAGTAAAGTTATACAGTGTTTTCTTTTCTTACATATAGAGGTACAGCATGGAACAGGCCCTTCCAGCCCAACGAACCGCACTGCCCAGCAACCCACCGATTTATCCCAAGTCTAATATCAGGACAATTTATTATGACCAATTAATCCACAAAGTGTTATGCCTTTGGAATGTGGGCAGAAACAGGAGCACTCGAAGGAAGCCCACATGTATCATGGGAGAACGTACCAACACCTTACAGATGATCACAAACACCAGGAAATCTGCAGATGCTGGAAATTCAAGCAACACACACAAAATGCTGGAGGAACTCAGCAGGCCAGGCAGCATTTATGGAAAAGAGTAAATAGTCGAAATTTTGGTCCTGATAAAGGGTCTTGGCCCGAAATGTCGACTGTTTTCTCTTTTCCATAGATGCTGCCTGGCCTGCTGAGTTCCTCCATACCGGTGGTGTTGGAATTGAACACACAACTCCAATGCCCCAATCTGTAATAGTGTTTCACTAACCACTATGCTACTGTTGTACCCCCACAGTTAAACCAAGACAAGTCTTACATCTGTTGACTTTTTGAGCCAAGACCCATCATCAGGTCATCATGAAGGGTCTTAGCCCAAAACGTTCTGTTTATTTCCCTCCACAGATGCTGCCTGACTTGCTGAGTTCCTCCAGCATAGGGTTTTGGCATCTGCAGAGTCTCTAGTGCTTTTGTCTTACTTCTGTGTTCTTTTCTTAAAATGACACAATATTAATCCCATCCTTTTCTCTTTGCCTTCAGAATCTGACTATGTAAACTTAATATAATGCAGTTACAGCTTCCTGCTAGCTGGGATTCTGTACCCTTGGTCCAGACTGATACTGCACAGTACAAATTTCAAAAAAAGGCTGTCCCTGACATTTTATCAATTAGCATCACATTGAGAATCCAAGATTAGAAACCTCTCCCCCCCCCCCCCCAACTGAAAGGCTGTGGATGTTGGAGACAATTGCATACTGACGGATCTTCTACAGATGCACAGAGGGAAGTATCCTGATTGGTTGCATCACAGCCTGACATGGAAACACCAAGAAGATTACACAAAGTGGTGGACACAACGCAGCCCTCCCCACCACTGAGCACGTCTACATGGAGCACTGCCACAAGAAAGCAGTATCCATCATCAGTACCCCCCACCATCCTAGTCCACGCTCTCTTCTCGCTGCTGCCATCAGGAAGGAGGTACAGGAGTGTCAGGACTCACACCACCAGGTTCAGGAATGGTTATTACCCCTCAAACATTACCCCTGTAAATCTGACAAATCAGTTGGAATTATTTGAGGAAAGAACAGGCAAAATAGACAAAGGAGAATCAGTGGGTGTTCAGAAGGCCTTTGACAAGACGCTGCAGACTACCGAGCATTTTGTACGTGTTGTTATTGAGTGCTTGAATTGGGGTGATATGTGATGTTACACGAGATGTTGGTGAGGCCAAACTTGGAGTATTGTGTACTGTTCTGGTCACCTACCTACAGGAGAGACATCAAGAGTGTGGGAAAAATTTACAAGGATATTGCCAGGACTTGAGCTGAGTTATTGGGGAAGGTTGAACAGGCGATGGAGCGTAGGAGAATGAGAGGAGATCTTATACAAAATTGAGATAGGCTGAATGATTGTAGGCTCTTACCCCTCAGGTGAGGCTAGAACTAGAGGTTGTAGGTTTAAAGTGACAGGTGAAATATTTAAGGAGAATGTGAGGGAAGGGTTTCTCTCAGTATGTGGTGTCGTGCGGAACAAGCTGCCACTGGAAGTTGTGGATGTGAGGTCAGTTTTAACATATAAGGGAAGTTTGGATAAGTACATGGATGGGAAGGGCATGAAAGGTTATAGTCCAAGTTTAGGCAGAAGACTGGCTGGTATGGACTAGTCAGGCCAAAGGGCTTGTTTTTGTGCTACGGTTCTAAATGTGTCATTTTACACAAGTGCAACATTCAGAGCCTGGGTAGGGCCTGAGGTCTTACATCTCTGCTGTGGGAGTGCTAGCCTTCTCCAGCATATCCATCATCACAGAACTAGCCTTGAAGAACAGCCCCTCTCTGAGGGCCAGGGTATCCATCCTCACACAGTGTAGCAAGCACAGTGAAGCCTTCTGCTATTCATTAGCCACGTATACACACCCGCTCGTCAGAGTTTTGGCAAGGTGCACAGAGCTCTCCTGTGAGTATACCCCCACCCACAGCTCATTGCAAGTTTGACTCATGAGTTTCCTGAAACAACAATCTCAACATGCCCATTTTGCTGGGAGATCAAAACAGATGGAAGAGAAGCTGTGTTCAGTGACCGGGGAAACAGTACTCAAACTCTGAAGGCCTCAAAACCATCAGCAGGGTTTGTGGCAGACAAGTAATCGGTAATGTTGGAGTGGGTCTAAGTTGTTTTTTTGCTGTTTAACTTTCTTTATGATTCCTTTTACATCTGTATAATCACCTCTTTAAATGTTTCGAGTATTTGTAAATCCATTGTAGCTATATCCAAAATATAGCTGGTTCTATATTTTTTGTGTCCAGGGAGATATTTAGATAGACACATGAATGAGAGGAAATTGGAGGGATATGGACATTGTGTAGGCAGGAGGGAATAATCAAGTTGGCCATTGAATTGGACCAGCACAACATTGTGGGCTGAAGGGCCTGTTCCTGTGATGTACTGGTGTATGTGCTATTGTGAGCATGTAGACTAATTTGTGATTTTACCATTTATTTGGTTGTACTCACTTGGTCAGTTTTTCCGTAGTAATCCAAAATGGAGGGGAGAAGTGGTAGGATGAGAGTGAACCCAAGCAGGTCGATGAGGAGCATCAGGAAGACGATGTTGATGACTCGAGAGGAGCCATCGTGTGAACTGGCCACGGTCTTGGCCTGACTGCTTTCTCCACTGTGGCCGCACTGCTCCCTTCTCTCCATTTCTGATACAGGTGCTAAGAGGAAGCCCAAAAGAAATTTCTTAAATCCTCTGCTTCAGGTTTCTGGTTTCACAATCCTTTACAATAGGTAAGGAATTTAACCCAATTAGCTGAGTCATCCTGTTGTGGAGGAAGCTTCCACTAAAGAGATACACTGCCACGTTGATCACAGGTTAAAAGATTTAAAAGCTAAAATATTAGCTTTACTTGTGACATGTACATTGAGACATACATTGGAATGCATCATTTGCATCAAGGTTCAAAGTAAATTTTTTAATCAAAGTACATATTTGGCACTATATACTACCCTGAGATTAATTTTCTTGCAGGCATTCACAGTAAAGATAAAGAAACACAATAGAATCAATGAAAAACAGGGCAGGCAAACAACGACAGACACTATCAGAGGATGTTCCGTCAGTGTCGCCCTCCCTCCAGCACCAACATAGCATGCTCACAACCTACTAACCCTAACCTGTACGTCTTTGGACTGTGGCAGAAAACTCACATGGTTGCAGCGAGAACATACAAACTCCTCACAGTCAGTGGCAGGAATTGAACCCGGGTTGTTGATTACTGAGAATAGGACTGCTTCCCTTTAGGCATAGCATGCCCATACCTACTGCTCACTGATCCAGACTGCCAAAGCTGCTACTTCTATTACAGCCTTTTGGGCAGGGCCCACCTTAGCAACCACTGCCTACAGTTTGCCATTCAGAGTGGACACTGCATGAGGGATCTCACTGAAACCTACTAAATACTGAGAGTGGATGTGGAAAGGATGTTTCCTCTGGTGGGGGAGTCCAGGATCAGAGGGCACAGCCTCAGAATACAAGGCCATCCCTTTAGAACAGAGATGAGGAGGAATTTCTTTAGCCAGAAGGAAATGAACCTGAAATTCATTGCCACAGACAGCTGTGGAGGCCAAGTCATTTGGGATATTTAAAATAGAGGCAGACAGGCTTTTGTTTAGTAAGGGTGTCAAAGATTACAGGGAGAAGGCAGAATGGGGTTGAAAGGGATAATAAATCAGCCATGATGGAATGGTGGAACAGACTCAATGGGCTGAATGGCCTAATTCCTCTCTGAAATCTTATGGTTTATTGAATGGGCTGAACGG